>NC_051849.1:185491847-186119766 GCF_905115235.1 Hermetia illucens | reverse complement strand
CTGCGCTGGAGAGCGTCCGCTTCGGTCGTAATTTTCTCTGTTCGTGCGTGCATTTGTGGGTGCGGCCTGCCGTGTCGGAGTAAAATTCACCGCGTTTCGTTATAAATTCACCGCGTTTCGTTATAAATTCACCGTGTCTGCATTACAACTCGTACTTTTCGTTAAACAAGATGTCGTTTGACAGCAAAGACGCGCCAGGCCCATCGGACCCACAAGTGACCGCCCTCGCCGTACGCGTTCCTCCGTTTTGTCGGCGGAACCCCGAGCTGTGGTTCGTGCATTTGGAAGCGCAGTTCCAAATGTCCGGCATCACATCGGACGCGACCCGCTTCAACTACGCGGTGGTCGGCCTGGACGAAGAGTCCATTCTTATGGTGTCGGACGTAGTGAAGTCGGCACCATACACGCAGCTCAAGAGTGAGTTAATCAGGCGCCTGTCGGCAAGCGAGTCGGCAAAATTAGACCACTTGCTGGCGGGTTTAACGTTGGGTGATCGAACTCCCAGCCAATTGCTTCGCGAAATGAGGCAATTGGGTGGGAGCAAGATTGGCGACGACCTGATCAAGTCGCTCTGGCTGCGACGGCTTCCGAAGGGCACCCAGGCGATTCTAGCTTGCGTTTCCGGTTCCTTGGAGGAACTGGCAGCTACGGCCGACCAGGAGGTGTACGTTCGCCCAACCATAGCGGCCGTTCAACCACAGTCGGATGAGGTGAGCGACTTAAGGCGCGAGATAGCGGCTTTAACGGCCAGCGTGGCCGAGATGAGAGCGACGTTGGACGCTCAGCGTTCGAGTGCCAGATCGCGAGCTCGCTCACGGTCTGCCACAGGAAAAGGGCGTTCGGGTAGCAGGCCGTCAAGACAGCCTGCGGACAAAGGTATTTGCTGGTACCATCGTAACTTCGGAGATAAAGCGACAAGATGTACGCTACCTTGTAAATTCGCGCCTACCGCAAAAAACTAGGTCCGCGGGGGGTCTTGGCGACGGCCACCCAGAGCGCAGCGCCACGTTGCTAACTATTTTCGACCCCCTCAGCAGGCGCAACTACCTCGTCGACTCGGGTGCGGAGGTTTCGGTTCTTCCCGTACCCCGGCATCATCGACTATATCCACAACCCCTCAAACTGGCGGTAGCAAATTCCTCCCGCATCAATACTTACGGGTACAGGCAAGTGGACGTGAGTCTTGGCTTGCGTAGGACGTTTTCGTGGCGTTTCATCCTGGCGGATGTCAGCTTCCCCATATTAGGCGCAGACTTCTTGTGTCACTATGGGTTGCTGGTGGACTTGCAAAATAAGTCCCTTATAGACCCCACAACCAACCTTAATTTGTCGGGCCAAATGGTATCTCACGCTGACAATAACCTTTCCGTTTTTTTGGAAGACATCACCGACTCTCGTGTTCGGACACTCCTCCAAAAGTTCAGCCAGATTACTACCGAGTGTAGTCTCTCGAAACCAGTGAAGCACAATGTGCAGCACCACATAAATACTACTGGTTCCCCGATTTTCCCGAAGGTGCGTCCTCTACCACCCCAGAAACTGGCTATCGCGCGGAAAGAATTTGAACAACTTGTTCAACAGGGTATCTGCAGGCCCTCAAACAGCTGTTGGTCTTCCCCTTTACATATGGTCCCTAAGCCAAATGGCGAATGGCGTCCCTGTGGGGATTACAGAAGGCTAAACGCACAGACTGTTCCTGACCGATATCCGATTCCACTCATCCACGACTTTGCGCATCATCTCGCGAATTGCCGCATCTTTTCGACCTTGGACTTAGCCAAGGCATACCACCAAATCCCAGTAGCTCCTGAAGACATTCCAAAGACGGCAATATGCACACCCTTTGGACTCTTCGAGTTCACCCGAATGACTTTCGGATTGTGCAATGCGGCGCAAATCTTTCAAAGGTTCATTCACTCAGTCCTGCGAAACCTCGATTTCTGTTTCGTCTATTTGGATGATGTTTTGGTCGCTTCTTCCACTTAGTCTGAGCACTTAGCCCATCTCGAGTGCATTTTTCAACGTCTCCTTGAGGCCGGTTTAGTCCTAAACGTTGAGAAATGCAAATTCCTTCAACAACAGGTGAGATTCCTCGGCCACTCCATTTCCTCTGAAGGAATACAGCCCGACCCAGACAAGGTGCAAGCAATAACAAGCTTCCCGCGTCCAAAAACAGTGAGGGAGTTGAGGAGGTTCTTGGGCATGCTAAACTTTTACCGTCGTTTCCTCCCCAAGGCCGCCCATCACCAGTCCGTTTTGAACGCGTACTTGTCTGGCCCCAAAACAAAAGACACACGAGAGATTGTGTGGTCTGAAGAGGCTGTCCGCGCGTTCAATAAGTCCCGACAGCAACTGGCCGATGCTACACTTTTGGCATTTCCTCAGCAAGATGCACCCCTAGCCGTTTTTGTTGATGCCTCTGACATCGCAGTAGGTGCTGCCCTTCACCAAAAGGTGGATTAAGTTTGGCAGCCGTTGAGCTTCTTCTCGAAACAGTTGAATCCCGCTCAACGGAACTACAGTAACTACGATCGCGAACTGCTCGCCGCGTACTTGTCCATCAAATACTTCCGTTTCTCCCTAGAAGGCAGGCCGTTCACAGTGTTCACGGACCATAAGCCTCTCACGTATGCTTTGAAACAAAAGCCCGACAAAGCGTCCCCTCGTCAGCTTTGACACCTGAGCTTCATCAGCCAGTTTACGTCAGACATCCAGCACGTGTCTGGCAAGGACAACATAGTTGCTGACGCTTTGTCTCGTGTCTCCGAGGTTAACATCCCCGCCTCACTCGATTTCTCGGCTATTGCCAAGGCGCAGGAGGATGACGCAGCACTTCAGAGCCTCAAGTCCAACCCCAAATACAAATTTCGGGAGTTGCCCATCTTCGGCTCAAACCTCTCGCTCTGCTGCGAAGACTCGGAAAAGGGACCTCGGCCATACATTCCGGCCACATTTCGCAAGGAAGTGTTCCACGCAGTTCACGACCTTCGACGCATCCCGGCATCAGGACAACAAACCGGTTAGTCACCGGAAAATACTTCTGGCCCTCCATGAACAAGGATATCAATTCCTGGGCCAGAGAGTGCATCGCATGCCAGAAGTGTAAAGTCTCCAGGCATGTAAGGAAAGAAGTGGGCTCATTCCCCCGCACTACCAAGCGTTTCCACACGATACACCTCGACATAATAGGGCCTTTGCGAGACTCGCACGGTTACAAGTATTGCCTCACAATCATCGACAGGTTCACGCGGTGGCCTGAGGCAATACCTCTGAAAGACATTACGGCGCAATCTTGTGCCGAACCCCTCTGCCGAGAGTGGATACCTCGCTTTGGCGTCCCTGCAGTGGTCATCACTGACCAGGGAATGCAATTTGAATCCACCCTTTTCTCCGAGTTAGGCAAACTCCTGGGTTTTAAACGCCAGCGGACTACGGCATACCACCCGCAATCCAATGGGATGCTGGAACGTTGGCACCGGACTCTGAAAGCCGCCATTATGGCACGTGACGACCCGTCCTGGACTCTAGTCTTGCCCCTCGTCCTACTCGGCCTTCGTACAACCCGCCGAGAGGAATTTGCTGCCAGCCCCGCGGAGCTGGTATACGGGGAGAACCCAAGACTCCCAAGCGTTTCGGTCTTCGACAAGAGATCGGGTCTCACGGAGTCGGGGTTGGTGCGTCTGCTGAGGGACAATCTCCGACGCATCAAAGCGCCACCACCCACTCGACACGCGTCCATACCTGCTTGTTCGCCCAAGGAACTGGACACATGCACGCACGTGCTGATCAGGACGGATGCCGTCCGGAAGCGGCTGCAGCCTCCATATGAGGGCCCGTACCGCGTTCTCGAGAGGGGAGAACATTTCTTCCAGCTCGAGATCGGTGGTCACAAAAAGGCGGTCTCTTTGTCCAGGCTGAAACCCGTGTGCGCCCCGAAGCAGCGTCGTGTCCGCTTTGTGGATTAACGGCGAATGAAGTTCCGGGATCCGTCGCCGAAACCCCCTAGGTTTCGTCTGGGGGCGGAGTGATGTGGCGCGGCAGGATCTGCAGCATTCGAAATTTATTTCGAATGTTGCGGATGCGGACGGGTAGATGGCGCGGAACTCTCCACTCGCTCATTTTCAGAACACACCAGGGGAGTGGAGAATTAGCCGTTGGTTGGGACAGTAAGGACCGCATGGAAATAAGCCGGTCTCTCTCTGTTTCCAACCGCGGCGGCGTAAACATCGCATCATATATAAACGACATCAGTTAGTGTTGGTGACTTCTGTATGCGACCAACAGAATTCATGTGCCGACAAGTTGCAACCGTTTTACAGACACAAGGAAGCGGAATCTCCGGCGGAAGGTGGGGATAAACTGGAAACCCCGATAAGATCCACACTGGACGCACCAGACTCTTCTGTCAGCGGTAATGCGCGCAAGAAACGTAAGACCAACACATCTGCTGTGGACAACGCTTTATTGAGCTCCGCACCAGGGCTTATATCCACGCGTCTCGCGGGGATTAGGACCGGTGTGCCCCCCGTATGGGGGCTCGCACTGGAGAAGGGACTACAGAGTGAATCCTACCTGCTAGTAACTTCTCCTACACCTTCCAAGGAACAGGCGGAAGGAAGGGAAGCCAGAGACGTGAACGGAACTGACTTGATGCCAGTTCGAGTGATCGAATCTATGCAACCCGGACACCGCAAACCAATTAAGGTACTAAGTGGAGAACAGACGAATGCTCTGCGGGATGAGATGAGATCTTTCGTGGATGAGAACATGGGAATTGCGGTACTTCCAAGTACGGCTTTTCTCAGAGAAATCAATCACGAGGGGATCGAGTCTCTGGCGGTACGGTGTGGGGGAAACCCCGTCATACGCGGACTGCCGCATACGCTTCTAACTGTTTTCCATAAGACAATAGACTAAGTTTATGTCGAAAAACATAAAGATTGGTCAAATCAACCTGCAGTATGCCAAAGCTCCCTCCTACCTGTTGGCAGCGAGAATGACAAAGCTGCAGGATTTCCCCTATATCTTTCTGGTGCAAGAACCGTGGGTTCGATTTAACAGAATCTGTGGCATTGGATCAGTAAAGGGGGCTAGGATCTTCTACGACGAAAGATCCATAAGACCGAGAGCTTGCGTCCTGATGTCAAGACGGTTAGAGGCAACTATGCTGAGACAATATTGTTCCCAGGACTTAGCTACGGTCATCATACAATACCAAATAAATGGCGAGAGGAAAAACATCATAGTTGCCTCCGCTTATTTACTCTATGATTCTTTGTATCCTCCACCGACGCAAGAACTTAGGGAGCTGGTGGCGTATGCAGAATCAAGTGGTCTCGAACTCTTAATAGGTTGCGATGGGAATGCTCAACATATTTTTTGGGGCAGTAGCAAATGCAATCCAAGAGGAGAGAAGCTATTTGATTTCATCACTTCAGCTGGTCTTATGACTGCAAACGTAGGGTGCGCCCCTACGTTCGTGGGACCGAGAAGAAGCGAAGTAATTGACCTAACAATCTGTACCCCTGGAAGTACACCACCCGGGAGAACGGGTGAGAGAAGTGGTAGGGGGAGAGTTGACGGTTCTTGCAACCCCTTCAACACGCAAGTGTTGCAAGGGGGACTGGAACACTGTGAAAGCCGTTGTTACCCATGAAAAGGTGAGAGCTGCCATACTGTCCTTTGAACATTTCAAAGCACCTGGCATGGATGGCATCTATCCGGCAATGCTAAAGGAGGGTATGGAGCATTTAGAGCGACCTCTAAGAAATATTTTTCGAGGATGTCTTGCTCTGGGCTACCTGCCTTCTTCTTGGCAACAGGTTAAGATAGTTTTCATACCGAAACCTGGGAAAGATGACTATTCTAATCCAAAGAACTTCAGACAAATCAGCTTGACTTCATTCTTGCTGAAAGGTTTGGAGAGACTGGTGGAGCGTCACATTCGTGGAAAAGCACTTAGGTCACACCCACTTAGTGAAAACCAACATGCTTACCAACGTGGAAAGTCCTGTGAGTCTGCTCTTCATTCTTTGGTCACAAAGATAGAGGATGCAACTTTGAATGGTGAGTACGCGATGGGGGTGTTCGTGGACATTGAAGGGGCTTTTGACTGTGCTCGTTTTCAAAAACTTTGTGATGCCGCCAGAGCGCATGGTGTTGATGATGCTTTAATTAAGTGGATCCATGCTATGCTAACGCAAAGATTGTTGTGCGCTGAGGTAGGGGTCGATCGCTACCTGACTTCGGAAGCGACGAAGGGCTGCCCCCAAGGAGGTGTGCTTTCGCCGCTTCTGTGGAGTATGCTGATCGACTCACTGCTATGCGAACTGCAAAATTTGCCAATACACGCTCAAGCTTATGCTGATGACGTGGCTGTACTTGCTGTTGATCGGGATCTTGGAACGGTGTGTAGGAATATACAGCGTGCCGTTGATTTGATAGACAGCTGGTGCCTTAGACATGGTTTGTCAGTTAATCCAAATAAAACCACAATGGTTTTATTGACAAAAATTAGAAAACTGGATGGACTTTGTCTCCCTGAGATGAGGGGTACTACCCTTCAACTCTCCGAAGAAGTGAAATATCTGGGGGTCACTCTAAATAAAAAACTTCTTTGGAACAAACTTGTAGAGGTAAAGATGAAACGAGCTCTCACAGCTTATGGGCTGTGCAGACGGACCTTTGTCTCGACATGGGGACTCAGGCCTCATGTGGTAATGTGGATATACGTTGCCATCATTAGGCCGATGTTCGTATATGCATCCGTAGTGTGGTGGGTTAAAGTGAGACAAAAAGGTTTTCACCATAAACTAGCTGCACTGCAAAGAACTGTTTGTCTGGGTATCACTGGTGCCATGAGCACGACATCCGGCGCAGCTCTGAATGCACTACTCAATTTGCAGCCCCTGGATATATTTATTCAAAGCGCTGCAATGAGAGCAGCTCATAGGCTAATTCGATTAGATCTATGGGAAAACAACGGATGTGGGGGGCACAGAGCATTGGAAGAGCTACTGAGAGGACTGAATCCAGTTCTTACAATGCCTTCCGATTCTCGTGTCTCCATACATCTGTTTGGTAGAAGATATGTAGTTACCCTGAAGCGTAGAGAGGACTGGGAAGACCCAGAGGAATGCGTGGCGGGATATACGGAAGTCTTCTACACCGATGGCTCAAAAACAGAAGAGGGTTCTGGAGCCGGAGTCTACCTCTCGAATAAAAACGAGAAGTGGGCTTTTCCTTTGGGACAATATGCAACGGTTTTTCAAGCCGAAGTTTATGCGATCCTAAGGGTGGCAAACTGGGTGATTGACGGGCGGTTGAAGGGCAGGCGCATCGCAATCTGCAGTGACAGTCAAGCTGCACTGAGGGCATTGAGCAGTCCTTTGATCACCTCGAAAATCGTTCTGGAATGCAGAAACCGTTTAAACTCTATGTTTAGATTCAATACGGTGGAACTACTCTAGGTACCTGGTCACTGTGGCATAGAGGGAAATTAAATCTCGGACGCTTTAGCGAAAGAAGGGTCAATCTCCCCTATGCCGGGACCGGAGCCAGCAATTGGGGTATCAGTAGCATTGGTTAAATCTGTTTTCAAAAACTGGGAACAAGTTTCCCATAACGACAGGTGGCAGAGCCTAAATGCTGCTCGACACACCAAACTTTTCCTGCCAGAACCCAACATACGTACCGCAAAGTTTATCCTGTCGAAAAGCAGGAGGACTTGCAGGTGTATTGTGGGCATTCTGACAGGCCATAATTCGCTAGCTGGGCATATGTTCAGAATAGGAATTACCGAAGATGATACGTGTCCCTCCTGTAGTGAGGAAGCGGAATCTACGGAGCATTTCCTATGTGAATGCCCCGCCTATGGACGCATCAGGCATCAGATCTTTGGTGCCGATGTCCTCCAATTGCGACGGGTAGCATCACATCCACTAATGGAAATCCTGCGATACGTTAACGAATCCGGAATATTCCGTTAGACGGGGGAGGCGAGTACAATGGGCCAACACGGCCTGAGTGCTCAGAAGCTGTAGCTTCTCCCCCACCATACACACACACACACCTTTTTGGAACCTTTAGAACGGACTAGGAGAAAAAAAAATCATGATTAAGATATCATAATTACAGGAATAGCTTTAAAAACGTAAATTGTCAAGAAAATTTTCAAGAGATAAAACACTGAAGAAGGAGCCAGTTTTTCCCCGAAATACGTATTTGTATACATCACCAAAATACTTTTAGGCAAAAAAAGGAAAATATCTTCAAACCCAAATCTTTCACTTATCTTTAAGAAGTTTAAGGTCATTTAAAGCGATGCAGTGGATTTCGTCCATATTTTCTGAAGTGTTAACTTCATTCGGGCTTCTGAGTTACCTACTGAATATCTGAAGCAAGAAAAACATGGATTGAGGATATGATCCCGTCGTGAATCTCCCCACTCGATCGCGGGACACGCATCTCCAGTGTTTTTTTCATTTTGCCGTTTTAATTTCGGGTTAGTTGCGTGTCAACGTCGAACAATCTCTCTATTTCAATTTTAATTAATAGCAAGTGAGGGACTGAATTGTCCAAAAAGACACTACATTCTCGAGTCTGGCTAGCGGGACGCTTCAGTATTCGCGGGTGGATTTTCACAGCCAGTTTCGTCATCTTTTTAGGTTTTTTGGATAATTTTGCCCTCATGGCCGATCTTGACCAACTAGAATGATCTCCTGGCTATCGCCCAATCCATTAAATCATTAAAAATACATATACGAAAGAAAACAGTTTGGGGGCCTCTTCTCAGTACCACGCAGCTCTCCGCGTGATATGGGCGCAACCACCACGAAATTACTTACCATAACGTGACCAACTGCAAATAACCGAGCTGAGAATACATCTTCCAGGAATTCTCCTGGAGCTTATGCTCTTAATGGCCATCCCGGCTCCCATGATACCAGATAACTTCGTGGCAAGAGCCACTTTATAAAAGCCCCATTGCCAACTCGGGTCTTATCGCCCTCCTCATGTACGTGGGATGAATGATCTGATGATAAATAATTTGCGTTTATCATTATCAACTAGAAATATCTACAGAAGATGATCCAATTTGAATATTAATGTGGCAAAAACAATGGCGCCAGTAGTTTGCATTATGTAATTTCTATTAACTGTAGGATGTTTACTTTCATTTCTAACTTCCATAATTAGCATATATTCATTAAATTATACAATTAGAATTGCCCACGAGATTTGAAACGATGGTGAGAATTATCAAGATGTGTCTGATCTATGTCAACAACCGGAGAAGAATCTGTTGTTTCATCAGAATCAATAACTACGTATTCATTTGCTTGGAAGATTTTATGGGATAATCAAATTTGTGATTACAATTGAATGAAGTTCACGCTTTAAACTGTTTATTATTTCTAATCATTTTCAGTCGCTCATGATACATATATAAACAACTTTGTAAGTGAATCAATATTTCAACTCGACATTCTCGGGCATGAAACTGGGAAAACACAATTGCGGCTCGGTTTGACCACTGTGAAATAGTCATGCTCGACCGATCGATATCAAACTTGTTATTACATATTAGCAGCTCCTAAAGTAACATTTATCATGAGACTTTGTTTACAGCGATATTATATGCTGTGAAAGTCACGTTTTTCCCCGATGAAAGCATTGTGAAGTTATTTTTTTTGTAAATGTTTTCCAAATTGAAAACGAATAAAATGAAAATTATGGAGTGACAATATGGTAAATATTATGGCCTTTAATAGAATTGTTCTCACGAATTGACGGAACATAGGGTGTTTGGCAGAAAATGTTTAATGTGCTTCCATACTAAAACAAATTGATGCGACAAGACGTTAATATTGGGGCGTTAGTTGATATTTGTGTATATATTGTGTATGCATTGAAAATTTTCCACAATAGGACATTAAATAAATTCTCATTTTGTTCGAGGTCAATATACCAATAGCTCGAATAACATGGCTGTTTCACATGTTTGTGTTAGAATCATTCTTTCGGAATGCCGATATCACGCTATCAAATTTGGGAGATTATAATCAACTCACCTGCGTTGGATCCCTCAATAAATCTTCAGTATGTGCAACTATACCAAGAAGCTCCATACCACGAGAATGACATGCAGCCTTTTCGATCGAATTACATCTTGGATCGTTGTACAATGGATAACGGCTCGTCTGTCCAAGTGTTAGGAACATAACTGGATACAAATTTTGTTTGAATCTCAACATTGCACAAATATCAGGATCAAAACACGAGAACACAATACGTCGTGAATTTGCCTTGGAGAACACAACATCCAAAATGCAATCTAGATAGAGATTTCGATCAACATTCTGCTCCATTTCCATTGATCCGTCAATTAATTGTTGGGACCATTTAATTTCAATATTGAAGCCAACATGACTGTCGATCGCATCTAGCGTATCAGCCAAAGTTGGAAACGGTTGGTGTTCCTCCATACTATCGTTATCAAAATTACGTGGTTCACGAGTGCGGCCCTCGACCAGATGGTATACCTGTAAGAATATGTACTTTCTCTAGGTTGTCCAACACTTATATGTAATTATGAAATTACTTTTAGATTTTTCAATTGTTCTAAAGTCAATTCTCGCATAGGCAGCTCGAGAAGGTCATGAGTATCAATAGTTTTCTTGGATCGTAATGACACATAAACATGAAAGTCGTGATAAATAACGGGCACTAAATCTTTGCTTAATTGAACATCAAATTCAACCATATCAGCACCATGTGCCACCGCATTTTTCAACGAAGCAATAGTATTTTCACGAATCACAGCCTCTTTGGTTTTAAAGCTAGTTCCTGATCCACGATGTCCAACATCTAGGCCCGACCATTTCTTGTTCCAATATCGGGAAAAGGATAATTTCATATCGAGTACGTGTGAAGTGAATGGTTTGATCTGGAAGCGAGAGAGACTTGCATTAGTTGCAATTGTTTAATATATCTGCAGAACTCAATTAACTGCTAATTTTTAGATTCGTATATTTTAGATAGAACTTACCAACAGGTAATCCAAGCGCATTGTTCCAAGTGGCCGGTGTTTGGTTGCGCACGTAATTGGCATCTCCAATTTACCTTCTGATCTTTTCAGCAAGTTTGGTAGGATATAATGATATCCCAAATGATACGGGGGTTCTTCCATTGAAGCTTTCGAACTATATGTGTATAAATCGACTAGATACGCAACCGAATCGATATCACCAACGGTAATATGGAACACGACTACATCATTCGGTGCGCATGGAACACCAAACTGCGGTTGCGGCTTTATGTCACAATCATCATATTTATAACAACAAACTTCAGCAAATCCGTATGGTGCTTGCTCACTACCGTTTTCCCGAGTATCATTTGATAAAGAATCTTCTAATGGTGAAATCACGTTATCCGATGTATGTATACGAAGATTCATTGGTGTTACCTGTAACGGAATTCTTGATATACTGAAGCAAAGGAAAGGATTTTCTTGTAATCCTTGAACTTACCTTGATGTAAAGTAATCGTGATTTCATTCTTTGCTTCAAAGCAAATGGTGAGTTAAAAAATTTCAATTGTACTATAGATTCTGTGGTGAGCCAGCCCCGGTCAATTTTTTCTTCGCCTTCGACATCGCCAAAAATATCATCCGATTCAGCTTTATCGCCCATTTCAGGAATAGATCGCGGATGTAAGTGCGTCTCCCAGCGTCTTACATGCTTGCTCTCGGTAGTTGGATCGATAGAGCAAACGAAAAAGCGATAGTATACCTGACGATCACGCGGTATGTTAGTTGTTAGCGACCAATCATTCGTGCCTGAAAATAAATATGAATATGTCAGTATTATTGCTTAAAGATATTTCAATAATTGAATAAAACAGTTCTAGGTAATAAATGAACGTTGTATAAACTCATATCATGGTCAAACTCGGGCGGTCAAAGGGTAGTATAGGTCCCAGGGCGAAACGTGGGTTAGTATTAACGATGAAGCATAAAACCTGGGAAACGCCTGCTGAACCAACACCAACAGCTCAACCAAACCCTATCTCCACCTCCACGTGGTGATAGCTGCGAGTTCTTTCTTCATAAAAAATTGCAGACAGAGAAGAATGAAGGGCAGTCTCTCGCGCCTAAAAACGGGACAAAATATACCAACTGGTCCTCCGGGTTGGGTAGGGCTAACAACCCTACACGAAAAACCGATGTTACGAAGCCACGGAAGGAGCGTCGGACAGGATGGGTTTTACAACGACGAACCCGGCAACGACAATGGATTAACGATTTGCGCATTTTCTCATGGAACGTGCGCTCCCTGTACAGACCGGATGCTGCTCAGCAGCTAGCCGATACCCTGCCCCAATATAAGGCCGATATAACAGCGTTGCAAGCGATGCGATGGACCGGGACCGGTCTCCTGGAGAAGAGCCACTACACCATATATTATAGCGGCCATCCAGTAAACCATGTGCTCGGAGTAGGTTTCTTAGTCAGCCAAAAAATGAAACCTGCTGTTATCGGCTTTGAAAACATAAGCGAACGGCTATGCACTCTGCGTTTGCGAGGCAAGTTTAGAAGTATAAGCCTCATAAACGTTTACGCCCCTACAGAGGAGACTGCAGAGTCGGAGAAGGATAACTTCTACGAGGCAGTTGAGCGGGCCCTCCAAGCCTGTCCCGAGTATGATATCAAAATCACACTTGGAGATTTCAACGGACAAGTAGGGACGGAATCCGTATTCAGGCGATACGTCGGCTCCCATAGCTTACATAGGAATACCAATGATAACGGACTGCGGACTATTCAGTTAGCAGTATCGCAAGAAATGGTTGTTGGAAGTACCTGGTTTGCGCGGAAAGCGGTCCAGAAACATAAAAAGGCCCCTCCAGACGGGACCACTTGCAGCCAAATTGACCACGAGCTAATCAGCTCGGCGTTCAATCGAACGCCGCCACCTCTCAGCCTTGATAAATGTCAGAACATATAGGGGGCCAATATAGACTGGGACCACTATCTCGTTGGCATAGTGCTCCGAGCTCGAATTAAGACACCACCTGCAATCCCCTCTGACAATCAGGTGAGAGTGAATACTGAAGCCATTGACAACACAGCCCTTCGCAACGCCTATAAGGGCGAAATGGATGCCGCAATAACCGCAATCAACAAAGATCCTGGAGATGGAGCATCAACTAATGATCTTCACAAGCACCTGAAGAACGTTATCATTGATACGGCCACAAAGATACTTGGCCCAGCCGCAAGAAAAACCGGAACGGCTAGTTTGACAATGAATGTAAGCTAGCAACGGAACGGCAGAATGCTGTATACCAAGTAATGTTGCATTCTCAAAGAACGCGGGCATGTCCAGGGAATTATCGCGAACTCCGTCGAGCGGAGAAGCGACTTCACAGATAGAAAAAGGAAGCCAGGGAGAAGCAACAAGTCTGTGAACTACAAAAGGTGGTTGCGCCCATATCACGGGGAGAACTGCGTGGTACTGAGAAAAGGCTTCCAAACTGTTTTGCTTCGTATATGTATTTTTAATGATTTAATGGATTGGGCGATAGCCAGGAGATCATTCTAGCTGGTCAAGATCGTCCATGAGGGCAAAATTATCCAAAAAACCTAAAAAGATGACGAAACTGGCTGTGAAAATCCACCCGCAAATACTGAAGCGTCCCGCCAATATGCGCTAGCCAGGCTGGAAAATGTGGTGTTCTTTTGGACAATTCAGTCCCTCACTTGCCATTAATTAAAATTCAAAATAGAGATTGCTAGAAGTTGACACGCAACTAATCGGAAATTAAAATGGAAAAATGAAAAAAACTCTAGATGCGAGTGCCGCGATTGAGTGGGAAGATTCAAAACGGGATCACATCCTCAATCGATGTTTTCTTTGCTTCAGATATTCAGTAGGTAACTCAGAAGCTCGGAGTAAAGTTACCACTTCAGGAAATATGGACGAAGTTCAATCCATCGCTTTAAATGACCTTAAACTTCTTAATAAGCGAACGGCTATGCACTCTGCGCTACCGAAGCAAGTTTAGAAATATAAGCCTCATAAACGTTCACGCCCCTACAGAGGAGACTGCAGAGTCGGAGAAGGATACCTTCTACGAGGCAGTAGGACGAACTCTCGAAGCCTGTCCCAGATATGATATTAAAATTATACTTGGGGATTTTAACAGCCAAGTAGGGAAGGAGCCCGTATTCAGGCGATACGTTGGCTCCCATAGCTTACACGAAAAAACAAATGATAACGGACTGCGGATTATTCAATTAGCAGGGTCACACGAAATGGTTGTTGGAAGTACCTGGTTTGTGCGGAAAGCGGTCGACAAACATACGTGGGCCTCTCCAGACGGGACCACTTTCAACCAAATTGACCACGTGTTGATCGAACGCCGCCACCTCTCAGCCTTGATGAATGTCAGAACATATAGGAGGGCCAATATAGACTCGGATGACTATCTCGTTGGCATGGTGCTCCGAGCTCGAATAACAATACCACCTAGAATCCCCTCTGACAATCAGGTGAGAGTGAACACTCAAGCCATCCACAACACAACCCTCCGCGACACCTATAAGAGGGAAATGGATGTCGCAATAACCGCAGTCAACAGAGGGCCTCGAGATGAAGAATCAACAAATGATCTTCACAATCACCTGCAGAACGTTATCATGGGTACGACCACAAACATACTTGGCCCCAGCCGCAAAAGGAGCCGGAAAGTGTGGTTTGACGATGAATGTAAGCTAGCAACGGAACGGAAGAATGCTGTATACCGAGTAATGTTGCATTCTCAAAGAACGCGGGCACGCGCAGAGACTTATCACGAACTGCGTCGAGCGGAGAAGCGACTCCACACACGGAAAAAGGAAGCCTGGGAGAACCAACAAATCTGTGAACTAGAAAAGTATAGGGAGCAACCGCACCAGGCGCGGAAGTTTTACCAACAAGTCGGCAGGATGAAGCCTTATACACCTCGATGTTCATCCTGCCGAGACAAAGAGGGAAATCTGATTTCCGACAGAATGGGAATATTGGAGCGATGGGTTGAATATTTTGATGAACTGCTCACCAACTAAAATATCGGCGAGTTGGAGGTCCCGCCAACTGAAGTCGATGGACAAATATTGACACCACCAAGCATAGAAGAAACAGTCCGTGCAATTCATCGGCTTAAAAACCATAAGTCGCCAGGAGCCGATGGAATTACAGCCGATTTGGTTAAATATGGAGGCGGCCAATTACACCAAGTGGTTCATCAACTGATGCTCAAAATATGGTACAGCGAATCAATGCTTGACGACTGGCAACGAGGCATT
This sequence comes from Hermetia illucens, assembly GCF_905115235.1. NCBI lineage: Eukaryota > Metazoa > Arthropoda > Insecta > Diptera > Stratiomyidae > Hermetia > Hermetia illucens. Next base: position 186,104,414 of record NC_051849.1, on the reverse strand, counting down.
ATCTGTCTCATACATAAAAAGGAGGATACCACACAGTGCAACAATTATAGAGGTATCACGTTGCTGAGTACCATCTATAAGATATTCTCCGCTATCTTGCTAGGTCGGATAGCCCCATACGCCCAGAACATCATTGGCCCATACCAAAGAGGCTTCACTCCGGACAAATCAGCAACAGATCAGATTTTCTCTCTGCGACAAACAATGGAGAAGCTGTTGGAATATGGACATCAGTTGCACCATCTTTTCATCAACTTTAAAGCCGCCTATAACAGCATAGCCAAGATCAAACTTTACACGGCCATGAGAGAGTTCGATATTCCAACGAAATTGATAAGAGTGACTAGGCTGATCCTGACCAATATGCGAGACCAGATAAAGGCAGCAGAATCACTGTCGAGACCATTCAACATCACCAACGGTCTAAGACAAGGGGATGGTTTATCATGTGTCTTCTTCAACCTGGCCCTGGAGAAAGTGATTCGCTATGCCAATGTATATGCGAGAGCCACCATCCTTTTCAAGTCCACCCAACTACTGGCCTATGCAGACGATATCGACATCGTGGGAAGAACAACCCGGAATGTACAGTCTACCTTGATCCAGATCTAGCAGGCGGCGCGGGATCTTGGGCTGCACATTAATGAAGGCAAGACGAAGTGTATGGTCGCAACGTCAGCGCCAATCAAATCGAACAACATCGAATCGCACTGGTCAAACGAAAACAATGAAGATAGGAGACTACAACTTTGAGACCGTTGATAATTTCTCCTATCTAGGGTTAAAAATCATAACCGATAACAGCTATGACGATGAAATCCGTGCACGGTTGTTGGCAACCAACAGAGCCTATTTCAGTTTACAAAAACTGTTTCGTTCGAAACGTCGCATCATAGGGTCAGCTCTTACTGTACAGAACTTTGATCTTGCCAGTCCTTATGTATTCCTGGGAGACTTGGGTTCTTAGCAAAAAAACCTGCGAACTCTTGGCCGCGTTCGAGAGAAAAATCCCCCGAAGAATCTTTGGTTGGACGATTCCATAGCCTACATAACGACGAAATCTATGAGCGATTCCACGACCGTCTGGTTGTGGATAAAATCCAGCTCAACAGGTTGCGATGGGCGGGTCACTTAATCCGTATGGATGAGGATGATCCCACCCGGAAAGTCTATAAGGGCAATATCTATGGTAGAAAAAGAAGACGAGGCAGACCCTGCCTGAGATGGAGCGATGGCGTAGATCAAGGCGCCAGACAGCTTTTAGGGCTATCGAATTGGTGGGCCTCGGCGCAAAACCGGGATGTCTGGAGTTCCTTATTAAGGCAAGCCTAAACCGAATACCGGTTATTGCGCCGTTGATGATGATGGTCAAACACGAGAAGTCTCTCATACATTAATGAATGTACTTCCTTTCAAAGAGCCCTTAGCTTCCAACAATGCATTTTCCTATTCGCTAAAAACGACTTCTTTCTTGTTTGCATACCATATATTTCTTCCACACAGTACTCGCATTACCTAATGTGTGATAATCAATCATTGTTCCGTGGAAGTAAAATCAATTACTTTCTCTACAAAAGCATCATTACGTTCATGGCATGTGAACGTATGATATATGGGTCATATTAAATGAAGAATGGAAAAGCTATTTCGTGCTTTGCTGCATAATTCTGATTAATCCACAGATAATAAGCTGGGTAAGTTGTACGAGAAAACCACTTGGGAGTAAATGATATTGAGCCTAATGATTTGAAAATATATGCTTGGGGAAACTGAATAGCAAAGGCATTCCACAATACAATGTGATAAAATATTACAACGAACTTTTCAATGGAGAAACATTTTATGCCTTGACATTATGTTTTCGGAGATAATGATGTGTTGTTACGACGATTTCGGAGGGAGGCTTCTGATTTTTCGACCTAAGCTGGATATAAACTAAAAGGAAAATTCAATAAGTAGCTAGGATTGAGAACTTGAAGAGAGAGAGATGAGGCACAATTTTCAAGCGTCCGAAGGCGGCCGTTTTATAAGGTCATGTCACGATTTTGAGAAATCGGTCCACTTTTGTCCTTTTATGACATAAGCCGACAAGGCGTGACAAAAGCTGGTCCACTGAACCACTCTCGTTTACGACAGCAGAAAGCGTAAAACTCGACAAAGAATATGAGCTTGTTTTATTCTTTAGGTCTTGTGTAAAACCAAAAGATACTAAATCAGTTTACTGCTCGTACGTACTTTATCTGAAAATATATGTATATATTGTCACACAATTTAGTAGAGATGTTGGGGCTAAGATTGAAAAGTCTGGATTCCCGACCATATATTGCATATATTTATCCATCAGAAGATAAGACTACTCTCATTAATCACTTGGATCGGCCTTTCGTATCTGGCGTGAATAGGCGAATCTATGATTTTTTTAGCCTTTGCCCCGTCAATACATTCTTTGCTTACAAGCCATTTAATATCGACGTGTCATAGTAGTTTTTACAAAGGAAAAAACCAAGTTTCGTGCAGTGGCTGAATTTTTATTTTTGGAAGGTTTAAAAGCAAAGGAAATTTATGAACGAATGTTGAAAGTGCATAGGGACTCTTTGCCTTCAATTAGTCCAGCATAAAGATGGTTGCTGAATTTAGATGTGGTCGTACAAGCCTTGAAGACGATTAAAGATCCAAAAACAACAACAACACCAGAAATCGTAGAAAAATGCAGAATATGATATTGGAAAATCGTCGAGTGACTGAAAGAAATTTAGGAGAACCCTTAGGCATCTCATTGGGCGGTGTAAGCAACATTTTGATTTAAGTATTGGGTTTAAGAAAGCTGTGTCCACAATGTGTACCGCATTCGCTAGCAATGAAAGGAAACCATATTCGAATGCGAATTTCTTGGCAACATTTAGAGCATTTTCGAAGGGATAAAGTGGATTTTGTGGGTCGATTCATTACTATGGATGAGACTTCGGTCTATCACCATGATCATGATCATCAAAACAAGAGACAAAGAGTGGAGTGAACCTGGTTCTTAGGGTCCAAAATGAGTTCATGTCTAGAAATTGGCCAAGGAGGTGTTAGCATCAGTTTTTTGGGATGCGAAAGGAATTTTGTTCGTGGATTACTTGCAAATTGGTAAAACAACAAACTCTAAATATTAATGCAATCTTTTAGGACAGCTGAAGGAAAAAGACCAGGTTTGCTGAAGAAAAAAATTCTTTTTCATCAGGACAAGGCACCGTGTCATAAGAACATTTTGGCAATGGCTAAAATCCATGAATTCAAGTTCGAATTGTTGGAGCACCACCGTATTCACCCCTAGCGACTTCCATCTGTTTCCAGTCCTACAAAATTCATGCATGGAAAGCGTTTTTCATCAAATGATGAGATTATAACAGCTATGGAAGCGTATTTTTCAGTCTTTTCAGATTCTCTCGTCAGGGGTGGAATTTATAAATTGAAATCTCGTTGGAACAGGTGTATTGATGTTCACGGAGATTTCACTGACCAATAAAGTGAATTTCAAACCATAAAATTGTGTTTTTCTTATCGAATCGCAAAACTTATTGAACAACCTGGTATAATGGTGATATTTAACGGAGCTAAAAATAAAGGAATGGTATTTGAAGATACAGCATATTTTCCAGCACTTGTAACAGCTTGGGAGGATGAAGAAATTTGATAATTGGGTTCTACATGAATTTACTAAGCAGAACATAATGCTTCGAATTGAAATTTGCAGTTCTCTGGTCTTCCCCAACATAAAATACCTCTTTCTGAGTAGAACAGCGGCTATAAAACATATGCCAAAACCGAGCCTTCATCTTGAGAAGGTAATGATGACTATTTGATGGTCTGTAGCTGGAGTTGCCCGCTATTCTTTTGAAACACCGCTATTCTCTTTTGAAGCGTGATGAAACCTATAATGGACAAAGCTACTGGGGCGATGAAATGCATTTCAAGTTTAATATTCAATGCCTAGATTGTTCAATAGAGATGAAGTGATACGGCTCCATTGGAACGCACCACCTTATATATACAGAATAATGGCCTAAAAATCATACGAATTGTAATATGCGCCGCTTCGACCGTATTCATCATATTCTTTTTATAAACATTTGGAACCCTTTTTGGGAGTGAAACAATTTAGCAATGAAGCAGCTATCAAAGTTGCCTTCTAGGAATTTCTTCACACTAGAAAGCCCAACTTCTACGAAACTAGCGTATACAGTGCGCGCAATTTCTATATACGCACCCCATATATTGCTCGTTGTGACTATATAGAAGCCTTGAGAAATACAAAGTTTATATGATGATGTATCTTTATTTTAGTTTAGAATAACAAAAAAAATTAACAAAATACATCTTCATTTTTTTTTTAAATTAACAAAAATTGCATTTTTATTGCGCAATTTCTATATACGTACTTGCACTTTCAAGCCTATTGAAATAAATAAACGCATATTGACTGGTTGCTAATATTGTTTTGCCCCCATTGGACCTTATGACTTCGAAAATTCGATTTGGCGTTGAGGCTGTGAAATTTTTGAAGTGTTTTCTACGATTTGGTACCAGCATTCTAAATTTTTTTTTTTGTGTAAACACAAAACCTTATTAAAATCGGTTTACTGTCTGTCTGTCTGTTTGTCCGTCACACGCATTTTTCTCGGAGACGGTTACAGCGATTGACACCAAATGGTAGAAAGGTGGGAACTGTGAACGCTCACGCATACAGTAAGTTACATTCTTTTACGTTGAATTTAAGGGGGGGTCCCCATACATGCAAAAGGGGGGTGTAAAATTTGTTTTCATTAGATATAGTCGTGTGTGGTATCAAATTAAAGGTCTCGGTTAGTACTTTTCGAAGTTAGTTTTGACATTTGTTGGAAAGGTGGGGAGTACGCGGGGTTGAAAGTGATCCTTCCTTTAAGGGGGCCATTCTTAGAAACTACTAAACCGAAAAATCTGAAAAAAATCAGGAGGCTGCCACTATATGGTGCCTGGGCTCCGAAATACCTTCTATATTGATATCTGTACAAATAAAGTTAATAATAGTATATTACTATAATTTTTAATAATTGGCTGGAAAACCCCTCTTAAGTTCATGTTAGCACCATGAAATTTCGCAGTAATATAGGGTGTAACATACAGCATGGTCTCACCAAGTTTGATGGAAATCGCACTATTTCTAAGTTACAATACGTCAAAGTTGTCGCTTCCTTGCAAATTCAAGTCTATGAATGTCAATATCATCCGAAAGTGGATATTCTCACATAATATATGCATATATTACGTGCTACGTTCTAAGAAATACACAAAACCTTTCGTACCTGAAGCGTCCTGCTTCCGGTTTCCCGACTTGTTTTTAGATCGTGCCAAAATGTGCTAAATCCAGCTGAGCTGTAAAGCTTGAATTTCTTCTCATCCGAAAAAATTACTGCCTTCCATTCTTCTTCCCATTTCATCCACGATCTAGCTAATTTGAGACGAGCCTTATTATTTGTCGGTGTGATGAGGTATGAGGTACTTTAGCAGGTTTTTTATAGTTAATGCTGTTATCAGCAAGGAAAATCTGTTGCAACCGTCTCTTTTTAGTAGAAGTAATTTCGGCATGATCTGGAACGAACTAAAGTTTATTTCTTGTAGCTTCCTCTTTAATCAGGGCGATTTCTCTTTTACCGATTTTTTTATTTCTACGCATATGCTCTTTTGTACCGTATTTTCCCTTTAATCTAAAGAAATTCCGCACAACTCCGTCGGGTCTACTAATTTCCCTCAACATCGCTCTCATTGTGCAGCCCGAATCTTCCATTCTGGCAAGTTGGGCTTTTTCTTCTTCGATTAACACTTTTCCACGAGGCATCGCTATAATCCAAGCTAGAAAAGTTAAAGTTGAGCTCTGTTTTACGTAGAACTCTACAAAATTTCACGTCACACCTTTTAATTACAAAAAAAAAATTTCAAAAGTAATTTTAGACACGTTTTAGGTACCTGCGTTTATAGAAATTGCGCACTTGCAAATGATTGCTTTCGACCAGAAACAAAATATCATGCAACATTTTTCAGCTGATCTAAATGTCGCTATCATAACGAATTCTCAAGAAACCAAGGAATTTATATTCCCTTCAATTGTTTCACACAATCTTCGCTTTCTATGCATTTTCTAAGAAAAAGAGAAAAAATGTGAGTGCGTATATAGAAATTGCGCGCACTCTATGCACCTGCATGGGGCTGGAAGAATTGTCTCATATATACTGGTGCTAATTTTGACTATTAAAATAAATATTCATAAAAGACAGTTTTTTGAAATTTTAGTACTTAATCAGACATTTCATCTGCTACAACGTAATATAAGTATGTATCTGCTGGAGTACCTCAGATATTAAAGAGAGATTTAGAGAAAGTGGCAACTAGCACTGAATACGTGCAAAAGGCAAGATTTTTTTTTAAACAAAACTGAACTACTGGCATCACAGTCACGCCTGCTTCAGCAGAATGGCATCTGCTGATGGATTAAGTGCGCGCAGTTCCTTTTAACCTGTTGAGATATATTATTGTTCTTATTGATTTCGAGAAGAATATTGATAGAATATCATTTCTAACTTGTACGAATCGACAGAATATCGAACAGTTTTTATATCCTGTAAGATTTGTATTCGCTCCAAGCAATTCCTTATGATTACCTGAAAACTGACATTAATAGAGGCAGGTTCGTGTCAACCTTTTCAAAATTGAACGCTTCTGTCACTCACAGGCCCCATTGTCTCGCTTTTCTTTCTACTATGCATCAATCCAGGGTCGTCACCATACTTAACTTCGAATGAAGTATGCAGGGGATATGAGTTGGCCTCTTAAATAGGGGATACCGGATAGGTCATATATTAAGGACGATGTTATTATAAGTGTCCAACAACTGACTGAGAAAAACAGTATGACTCAAAGAAATTAAAAAAGAGCTGTAAATGGAATACGTAAAAAATATGGTTCTCGGTAAATAATATCCTTGGCTCTATGAAACAATGCCATTCTTTGTTGCACAAGCGTCTAGGTATACAAGATTCATCCGGTGCTTAAATTTTAGTATTTAAATTGGAATAAGTTTTGAAACTTATATAATAGGTATGGATTCCTTAGGCTGAGAACTGTCGCTAACTGATAGGCAATAAAATCAGCAAGTTATCGTTATGAATGTAAAAATACTTGTTATTTTTTTTCAAATCGAATATGATGTGAAGTATCTATGGATCTGTACATTATATTCGCACAGCTAGATGGATACATTACGTAAGGCGTCCGATATTTTAATATACGTGCAAATTATTTCAAGAATATCTTCTGTCACGATTAAAATTTGCTTTTCTGATTCTCAATTTTATTGTAAGAACATATCGTTGGCGTTGGTAACACGCAATACAAAAGGAAGCATTTATTTTGTTGATCTTCATGTTTTATGATAATGGATGAATTTATATCGTTTTTCACTCAATTATTCAAGATATATTATTATTAATGAGGCGCGAAAAATTTTCGAAAGAAACCGGGTGCGTTGAATATAATGGAATTTTCACATATTGAGAATTCTCACCAAACTACGACCAAATGTATTTGCATCGAATGATGACCTTTCCATCACCTTTATTTTTGAAAATCAATATCCTGCATATTACCGGGTGGGTGACAAAGGGATACGACAATAAAGCAACAGCAGAACTCAGTTTCCACTATAATGATAGAATATGAGTGTAATGCAATTAGCCTGTCATTGATATGATTTATATTTCGAGACAGTAATATTGATTGTTGTGATTAAACCGAACGAACAATTTAGATTTGGATGGATATTTCAGTATTAGTAAAGTGTATGATAAGATTTTGTATCGGTGACTTATGTAATTACTGTGCTTAAATTTTTTTTATCCAATTTTTAAGATTTTATGTTAAAAGAAAGCCTTATTAAAATCAGTTTACTGTATGTCAATCTTTTACAAGTACTTTTCTCGGAAACGGCTAAACCGATTGAGATGAAATTCTTTGGACATATGCAGACTGTGAAATGCAACGCAAACAATGAAATAATTAACGTTGAAGAAACAAGTTTATTTTGAAAGCGACTCCAAAAAGAAGCTATCCCGAAAGAATAGAAAAATCAGCAAATGGTCGTAAGCTTCCAAAGATTACTTGGAAACTCTTTTTCGTTTTAAGCGTAACTTAATTTACTACTCTGAAAACCCCAAAGAAATGACAGGTATATGAACCTCTTTCCTTCCTGTTTTATTGGATGACTGAATGGGAAATTGCACTGTACTATTGTTAATTGTAACATCAAGTTATCTGCCGTTCTTAAGGCGGTATTTGATTTTAAAAATTCTGACAAATCGATTTTTTTTTAAATAATAAAAACTTGTTGTTTCTTTTTCGTTGGTGTGAATATTTATTCTTGCAAATACCGATATTTCGGGAACCACTTGTTCCCTTCATCAGGGCTAACAAGTTTCTTGGGGATTTTTCGAAATTATATTTTTTTTAGGAGTTACAGTTAACCATAAAAACGGTTTTTGAAACGATTGGCATATCTCAAATTCTACTCAACCGATTTGTTTGCACAATTTTGCACAGGGTTTCTTAATATATTCGAAATTCGTTTGAAGAGAGGTTTTTTTCAAACATTTTTGTACCACTTTGAAGAAATTTCCACACTTGAAATATGGAGCATATAAACTACATACTTTCTGTCCACATGGCCGCAATTTTAAAAATATTTTCGTTTTAAACCGCTTTCGTCAAACGAAAATAGCATCTTTACTTTTTAAAAATTCGGAAAATTTTTTAATTTCAGATTACCGCGACGATTGGAATCATGTCAACCGGAAGATATCTTTTTTTTGAGTTCCTATTTTGGCCGCCTTGGCCAATTTTCAAAAGTTTTTGATTATTTTAAAAATTGATAAAAAAATGTTTTTTATTATGGCTAAAAACAAGGGAGATTGGAGCAAAAAGGTAAATTTTCAGTATTTATTTTTTTCGAGTATTAAATTGTTGCACACATATAATGATATTCATTTTGTAGGGTAATATGTCCTCTATGATTGTTATTACTATTTTGTGATTATTTTTCGAAACTATCGTGTTATGGCCTTTTTCCGAAGTGTAAATTTTTTACCATTTTGCTCCACCGTGGGTATTTATTTATTTCAATATACTTCAAAAAGAGAGTGATTGCAGAGTCTAATTCTTGCGTCGACGGCCGCGTTTTTAGGAGCAGTGTCCTGCCTTTTCTTCCGCACTGCCAGTCAAAATGGCCATCGTGCGTCGTTTTCTCCCACGATTAGATGATGCACGCGATACCGCTTTTGGATAACGGCGAATTGATTCAAGAGCCCTTTCAAATTCAGTTTCTTCTTCAATGCTTGAACCGATTAAACCTGTCACACTCCCGAAAAAAAAAATAAAAAAAAAATCCAAAACCTACACATTCCCACTCATACCAATTTCTTGAAAACACGAGTCTACAAGTAGCTCAAAATACAAGGAAGGAGTGGTACTAGTAAAGAAGCAGAACGAAATTCCAGAGATATTGACGGAATATCTGCAAACGGTTTGGAAGATGTGTTAGAGTCTCACTCTCCGATTAAACCCTACTCCCCAACTAACAGCAAAACGAATCGACAGAAACTATTGACGAAGGCTTGGATAGTTTGTTAAAAAATGGTGTGTATAGGCAACGAAAAGGAGGAAATATAAAAAGAATAGAATTTCGAATTATTTAAAAAAAATTCATTCAGGATAGCGGCTCCAAGTGCGAAAACTTACCGTTTAGAGAGACTAGTGCACCGCACGAGTACCAGGAGGAAATTAAAAAAAAGACAAAAGCCCAATTAAGCGAAGTTTGGTGAACACGATATTGCTAACGCACCCTAAAGGACGGACTACTCTCCGACTGATCGCAGATGTGTCAGACATGGGAATCAGTTCCACTCTCAAAAGCTACGACCGGCTGATCGGCGGTATAGCATGCACACCCGCGAACTCTTAGCGATACACCAAGCTAAAAAGCAATTTAGACGCCTTCCAGAAAGACGACTCTTCGTGATCCAAACTGATTAGAGACCACTGGTATATTGTTTTTTCCAAACATCAGACAAAACATGCCCTAGGCAAGCTTGCTAACTAGATCTCATAGGGCAGTTTAGCACCAACATCCAATATGTAACAGACGGGGGTAATGTGGCCGTAAACGCATAATCAAGAATGGAAGCAATAGAAACAGACATCATCGATAGTGAGAAATTGTCCGATGCCCGTATGTCATCACCCATGACCAGTGCAGTAAATGTGAACCTCAAGTATTTCACAGCTCTAACCTGTTTAATTGGTTGCAATGGAGCAAGGGAACCTTGAACATTTGGATGTCAAAAAAATTACAACGCATTCTGCCTGAGCAATTTACTAGAAAAGAGAGGAGGGAGTTGCGTAGCGGCTCCAAGTGCGACAACGCACCATCAAGGAAGAGAGGGATCGATACTAATTTCCAGTCCTACGCCGCTGTTATAGTTGCATATGATGTTCTAATAGCACCCACCTTTACAAGCTTCTTTATAAAATTTGCTAACGTTATGTTAACTAGTTCTAAAGTTATACTACTTTGCGTGACGTTACTTTCTTTAATGTTGGAAACATGATTAACAAGGATTTTTTTGGGCTAATTAAATGTCGTTTTTGTTGGCTAGCCTGTGAAGTACAGGGAGCAACCGCACCAGGCGCGAAAATTTTACCAACAAGTCAGCAGGATGAAGCCTTCTACACCTCGATGCTCATCCTGCCGAGATAAAGAGGGGAATCTGGTTTCCGACCGTATGGGTATATTGGAGTGACGAAGACGACGAAGGCGAGGGACAAATGCTGCTACCATCAAGCATAGAATGGCTTAGTGAATTGCACGATTTTTTGCTTCCATCTTTCAAACATAAGTCGCCAGAAACCGATGGAATTGGAGCCGAACTGGTTATATATGGAGGCGTCCAATAACATACTGGTTTACCAAGTGATGCTCAAGGTGTGTAATAGTGAATTAATGGCTAAAGCATGACAATGTGGCATTATCTGTCCCATACATAAAAAGGGGGACCTGGCAGTGCATTATAGAGGTGTCACCTTGTTGAGTACTATCTTGGCTATCATTAGCCCATAGTATAGAGACTTCACTCCAGGAAAATCAACAACAGATCAGATTTTCTCTCAGCCGCAAACGATGGAAAAACTGTTGAAATATGACCATGATTTGCACCATCTTTTCATTTGGGTGAAACTACATATGGCCATTAGAGAATTCGGTATCCCGTTGAAATTGATAAGATTCATTAGGCTGACTTTGTTCAATACGCGAGGTCAAATAAAAGCAGCAGGGTCACTCTCGAGACCATTCAATATCAAAAACGGTCTAAGACGCAGGGATGCCCAGCCATTCGCCCTCTTTAACTTTGTCCTGGAAGAAGTGACCCGCGATGCAGATGTGAATGCAAGAGGCACCACCCTCTTCAAGTCTTGTTGGGTTCTTAGTAAGAATAATTGCGATCTCTTAGCCGCGTTGGCGAGAACAATCCTCCGAAGAATTTTTGGCCCCTTACATGAGGATAGACGATTCCAGGACCGCCTGCTTCTGGATAAAATCCGGCTTAACAGGTTGCGGTGGGCAGGTCGCCTAATCCGTATGGATGAGATCTATGGTAGAAAAAGAAGATGTAGCCAGACAGATTTTAGAGATATCGAATTTAAGAACTTCGGCGCAAAACCGGGATGTCTGAAGTTTCACTAAGGCAGGCCTAGACCAAACACCGGTTGTTGCGCTGTTGATGATGATAAAAGATCCTAATGATATTAACAGGACAGAGAAATATCTTGCATGACCATTAACTCCTTTACTATATGCGCTGCTTGGAGTTGCTTCAATGTAATCCTAGCGAATTCATATGACGAAGATCCAACATTACATACCACAGTTTAATAAGCAATTTGCAGAGTGGTTTGAACCAAGCGAAAGATAGACAATTGAAGGTGCGAAAAATAGCTGAAAAGGTGTTGTATTTTTGGAGAGACAAATGGATTTACTTTTACAGATTACCCCGGAGAAGAAAAAACGGTTATAGGATATTGTGCTATATCACTGGAGCGATTGAAAGATGAGATCAAGAAAAAACAACCGCACATGGAAAAGAAATGCTTTAAGATAATCCACCACCTGGCACATTAGAAAAAGCAATGACCAAATTAACGGACCTGCACTGAGGCTTATTTTAAGGGATCAGACAAGTGTAGAAATATTAGAGAAACGCCGAGAAAAATGTATTGCTCTTGCAGGAGATTACGTTGGGCAAGGAATAAACAATTTTCTGAAAAAAATATTTTTCATTTCGAATTCAAGAGGCTTTCACCCTCTGTAATATTTCTGATCATGTATAAAAACCGTTTTTAAACTTATTTCATAGGATTTCGTAAAATTCTGCTGTCACGGAACGGATCTTGAAAATTCCGTATAAGTGCTTTCTCACTTTGCATTACTTTGTTTTGCGCCGGGTTGCCTGATATAATTGCCCGCTTCTTCTCTATAAAACATGCAGTTCATGATCTAGCTATTGTTTTTCTATAAAAGTTAGTCTACATCGACGTATATATTTTTTCAACAAAAGATGTTCTTTAATACACCGCGCCATTTTTATTATTCTCAACCTTCAACTATCATTGTAAACTAGGAGGTTATCAGACATCTTCTCTTGTTTGTGTATTTGAATAATAGTTCGTAAAAAGAGCCCATGTAAAACTGCATCTTTTGTTGAAGAGACCTTTATGACTAATATTTTTTATATTTTAAATTTTCGTCCTGCTATTTCACATTTACTTATCACTTTTTATCAGCGGTTTGACTGCACTTTTTTCGTAGCCATTTTAAGTAGGAAGTAAATCTATTGGGTCTATGAAAATTATTCGCTGCTATTTTATGCAATTTCCTCAATAGTTAATGAACTATCTCCCTTATTTTTCAAAAAGATCATGGAATTCTAGAAGGTGGTGTATACATACTATACAATTCATTTATATTCTCAATATTTTTTCAAGTCTAAGCTAATACAGACTCTTTGATAAAAGAAATAGTTCCATTCCGGGATAGACATTTTCAAACCTATAATAAAAACAACATTGAAGTTGACATGGAAAGATCAAAAACTGTTATTACGGTTTATAAAAGAAATCAAGAGAGGGAATAAATAACTAAGAGATTTCCATTATCTTTCTTTGTTAATTTGGCGGTCGGGCTACAGAATTAAAAATAAATTTAACATCTGGTCTATCACATCTTTTAGTTTTATTTGGTGCCTCATCAGTAAAGTTAAATAAATTGAGTTCACTTTCTACAAAAGGAAAAGTCAGCAGTTTTTGTAATAAATGAGAATGGGAGTATTGCCGAGAGACGAAATCTAATTAACAATAAATAATTGATGTGATAGTTTGGCTTTCAATTCATAATTGCTTTAGATATTATTGTTTAGGCTTTCAATAAAAGCTATCGGTTTTTACAACTCTATAAAATAATTTACAACAACATAAGCATTACCAAATATAACCACAGAAAACTGCCAGAATTTGAGCTCGTTTATTGAGCGTTTTTACCCAATAATCACTTGGAGTGTATTGAACTGCGAATGGAACAATGGAATCTGAAACTCAATTAAACAGATGAGATGTAAAGTGTGCACTTGCCAGAATAAACTAATTATATAATACTCCTATGTTGTCCGAAACAATAATATCAGTTATAATGTTATAATTTCTCGTTATTATTCTGTTCTCCTGTGCTTATTTCAGATGTAAGGTCCTCGACCTTAATGATTTTGTGAATCATTTGTGTCGTTTGCACGTGAGTACCTTGGCAAGTTGCCAAACTTTAAATATCTGTTCCAAAAAATAAGCAAGCAATATTCTTGCGGAATAAAAAAAAAACTAAGTAACTAAGCAGGTGGGCGTACAATTATGTTGTTGATAATTTGTTAGTCTTCAGCCAATTAAGTAATCTCAGAAAATGATTTAATAGGAAGGAGGAGGAAATCCTAACTTAACTGAAGTTCGTCAGTTTGCTGTAAGCGGTCACAGATAGATTTTAGTGACGATAAGAGAGAGATAACAAATAGACCATTGTGAATATATGTCTATACTCCGCCTTACTAATATGAGAGGTTATCAAATTGCGCCAGCTGTTTGGTTATATGTACATATATTACAATACCAATCCTACACCTCCCATTATTTATTATTTTAATTTATTTATATCCTTTTTTCAAAGCTCTGTAGCATTAAAAAGCAATCATCCAGAAAATTTTATTCAAATTAATGTTGCAAGTGGAAGGCCGAGATGGATGGTGGAGTGGAGTGAACAGGGTTTGGAGAGATACTTCTCTCACCGACGAAAACAAAACAAAACGCTATAAATGATAATATGAATAAACGAATTTCCTGCCGTGAACAAACGAAGCTGGTAGAATCAAGAAGCAGTAGATCGAGGCCATGCTGCTCTTTCGCTATGATTCCTTGACGTATCTCTCGAGGATTTTGGTGCAAGAGGAATAGAGTGAAACAGGACGATAGTTCACCGCTAGAGTCGAGCCCCGCTTTTAAGATTAGGGTCAATAAAGTTTTCTTTATAAACATGAAGAAAGTAGAATTCTTCGAGATTTTTGTTAAAAATCGTACATAGAGGAAGGAAGACGTATTGTTTACAGTTAACTGGGACGAAGTTAGGAAGTATACGTCCAAATCCGATATTGTTGTCAAGTCTGTGAATAAGAAACTCAACCAAGGAAGAAGTTGAAAGACGAATGAAGAGGGAACAAAACATCTAGTAGAGGCATAGAGGCGGTGAGGAAGTAAACACGGAAGGGAGGTAAGAACCCAATACGTCACAGAATGGTTATGAAGAGTTAATAGTAGAGCCAGTAACATTGATGGTAGGGAAAGATTGAATGGGGTTACGAAACTTACGAGTATCGGAACAGAGAAGCATTAGCCATAGCCCTCCTTCGTCTCGACTTCAAGCGATACTGCACAGGTTCAAACGAGGTGCCTTACTTGTGCTGAGAAACAATAGATTTCCAACAACAATCGAAAAACCGGAAAGCTGGCTATGTCGAAGCGGGTCGAGAATTTTGACATCAAATTTAGGACACCTTTAAAGGAAGGTATTGTTGAGCGTTTGGAGAATTGGCGGTGATCTGGTTTATGCTTTCAAGTGGTAAAAACATCGCCGGTAATTGTACACTGATTGAGAAGCGTCAGTTTTTTTTGTCATCTGGACAGTAACAGATCACATACTACAGAACAATAGGCGCCAAGTGTGAAAGGTCGTTGAGAATAACGGCAACTATTATATAGTCAGATGTCTTTCTGTCTTGGAATTCTTATTCAAATCAAACGTCATATGACCCATTTTTTGGGGTAGCCTACTGGAAAATTACCTTCGCTGCCCATACATTTTGTCATGAATTATATGTTTTCTCATCAACGAGTGTAATATTCATTGGTAACCTTTTAAAGTCTCCGCTTTCAATCCAAGTTGGATTCACATGTTCTATGTTACTGTCAATCAAAATCGGAGCCTGTGAAACCCATGTTGACCTTTCCAGTGACATATCAATAGAGACAAATTTTTTCCATTCAATTGCTATTAAATATAACAAGCAGTTCCTTTTCCAATAAACTCGGCAAGTACAAATAAGGATTCAAACGAGATACTTCCGTCCTTGCATTCAATGTTTAGTCAACAAATTGCATGCTCAAATTCAACATTGTCGTTCAAGTTTTATACAGCTTTGTCCAATAAATTTCAATCTGTGAATTAAATTAAATCAATTTTTGTCCCCGGGTTAAGGTTGTTGTCGGGAACAAAACAATCAACGCAATTCATGTTACGCGAATTCAATGGATTTAATGAAATTGTCTGATGCAATTAAGATATTAAGGGCAATTTACATGCGAGTTGAATGAATGTTTTAGTATGCAAAACAAACAATCAGATGATAATAAAGTTTTACAATTTTGAAATGTTTTTACCTGTTAATTAATCGAGTGAATAGTGCTTGTTAGTGTGTGCTACTATCAATACTAAATCGTCTAGAAAGAAGAACATTTAGCATAGGCACAAGTACCTGACCCACAATTCAATGCCAAGAGCGCAATATGATATAAATAGATCAATGCAAGAAGTGGTGTCAGTAATCATAAACTCAGTCTAAAATTCTCATAGTGCAACATTGACAAATTCTATTTTAAACTAAATGGCGATCTTAGATGTTCAGGAATAGCTTTCGTTTAGTTATTTGGCAGGCCTGCCTTTTCCGCTAATAAATTCTAATTAAAAAGGAGAATGCAATAACCCCCATATTTTGAAGAATTTGCATATATATGAATAGAAAGAAAAAGTTCGAATCAATATGTGCAGGTACTGTTTCAAACAAGTTAAATCTTTCTCCTTTTTTGGAAGCACATCACAGTCTATAACACGAATTAATAAAGATAGGCAAACCATTCCCGCAGTCTTTTTGGAGTGGAAAACACAATCTCAAAGAAAGGGAGCTATTTGCCCTATTTTTCGAAGAAATAACCACCTGCTAACTATCTGAATTCCACTGTGTGCGATCATGTTGAACTAGATAAGTTTTAAGAGGTTGAAACCATCCAAATAATGGCTAATTGGAGAAAAATAGAAGAGTCCCTAATGCTTCAGATATCAGAGGTTTTATTAATTTTTTATGCAAGGATTATTCTGTGCACGATGGTTCTATCTGCATATGCTCGTATGTAGCTGATGGTGTATATTTATTGAAGTATGTTCGATTTTTCACTTCAGTGTTATATTGACATTTTATGTCTTAGAATGATGCAACAGCTTCAGGCCGAAGAGACAACTTGGACCTAATGAAGTTTTGTTAATAATAGTGAGATTTTCACCAAATTTTCCAGTATCATACTTAACCGCGTGAATTATATTTCAATTCTACGATTGACTTTTCTGACGATTTCGTTTACGAAGGTAAACATAAATGTTGCTATTAACGCGGTAACTTTGGTATTAATTCCGAAAAATCGTAGGAATCATGTACATTTGTATTCACTAAGAAGGAAAGCTAACTCTACCATCATTGAGTTTATTAATTATTAAATGGTTGAAAAGTCGAAACATTAATTGTAGATCTTGGGGTCAGAAGGCCATTCGTCTTATAGGATGACTATTTTCACAGTTCACAAATCAGATAATTTCCACAAAATCTTTCCAATTTCCTGCCATTAAGAATCCCAGCATTGTATAATCAAATATCACATTGACGCCAGAGGTGCACCAGTTGCTAAATGACCACGCTGCAGCTAAAAAGACGAAGCAGCTAAATTGTAATGGGATAAGATGGTTGAAGACAGAATCTCTCGTCCATGAGCTAGACCACTATATCCTAGAAGTCTCAAGAATGCGGCATCTATTAATGACATTGAGTCATCCGAACACCAGATAGGTACAATATTTTACGTACAATGGATAGAGAATGTTTGCGCCTGTCTACGTGATCTGGGGGTCCTATCATGTACAAATCGCCGAAGAAGCTGTCTAAAAAAACTGCAGTCGTAACACCATTTCAATTATACGAACCCGTCCACATCCACTTTGAATTATTAATGCAGCGCAGACGTTTCAAGGATATATAGAAACGATTCTTCGAGGTCTAGAAATCTGCTTCGTGCACCTCGATGACATTTTGGTCGCATCCAAGGAACATCTCCACGTTTATTTCACTACGTTCAACGAAAATAATATCAAGATCAATGCAACTAAATGCCACTTTGGTCAGAAACAGTTTCTGGATCATTTGATGAGTGCTAATAGTATACAACCTCTTTCATCGAAAGCAGATACAATCAGAAACGTTAAAAAGCGGGAAATCATTGTCGAGTTGCGAAGATACTAAGGAGCTCGTAGTGTATATAAGTTGGATATATCCGACATTCAATGCGATGTTCTGTGGTGTTTAATCTCTTAGGGAGCATTAATTTGACGCGAAAGTAACAGCTTTGACCTTCTATAAACTTAATAATAGTAGGATTCCCACCAAACTTTACAATATGATGCTTCCTACTAAAGTCTATCTTACTGTAAAATATTGTGGATCCAGGATGAACTTAAGGGAATTCGGTGCAAATTTTCAAAATATAATAACATATTATTATCAACATTATTTGAGCAAATATCGGCAGCGAACAGTATTTTTAATCCTAGATACAATGTGCATGGACAAGTATGATTTTTTTCAGATTTTTCGGATGGATAGTTTCTGAGAATGGGTCCTTGAAATAATTCCTTTGCAATCAATGCCAAAACTGATAACTGTATTCAAAAGCACTAATCGAAACCTTTTATTTGATACCCCACATGGCTATATTCACTGAAAAAAAATGTTGCGCTCTCATTTAGGTATATAGGGAGACAACCTTTAAGTTCAACGTGCAGCAAATAACTGGATGGACACACTGCCAACAGTTTTTCTGGGACTTTGAACTGTTATCAAAAGAAGAACTTAAATATTCGCCCGCCGAAATGGTTTATGGAACGTCACTAAGTCTTTCAGCAGATTATTTCGTCGAAGACAATTCACCATCACATCTAATAATTTTCAACGAAAAGTTCAGATGTCGATCTAAACTGACACCAGCATCACATCGCTGTTCGGACAACATCTTTGTTTATAAGAAGGTAAAATCTTGCAGTCAAGTCTTTTTGAAAATCGATTCGGGGAAAAAACATTCCAGCAACCATACACCGGCCTCACATTCAAAAAGACAACAAGCAAATCAATGTTTCTATTGAATGATTGAAACCTGCTTTCGTATTAGAAACAGCGATTTGGATTATTCTCCGGAAAATGTTGATTTAACATTAGAAAGACCATTTGGTAGTAAAATATGCCCTACTTCGAAAAAAATGAGGTCATTTCGACAATAACTCTTCCTTCCAGCTAGCTGACACCAGTAGCCGTAGAAGAGACGCAGTATCTGATAGGTTTGTCTTCGTCCTGGCGAATGCAATCGCCAGCAAATACTTTTTTGAAAAATTGGATATTCACTCAAAAAGTATGGTCCCTGCACTGGAAAGAAGGAGGAAGTCCCTCCACAAAATTAGTGTAGTCCGCCGTCTACATCAGAACCATTTTTTAAATTTAAGTGTTCCCTATTAAAACCCTCCCCTGCTTCACAACAGAAACTAAAATTAAAGCCTATTTCAGAAAGTACAAGTTGAGACCTTTTATTGAATACCCAATATGATCACATTTGGTGAAAAGTAGCATTACATCCCCCCTTTTACATATACTACTGTGTGCAAAAGTAAGACCAATTTTCAATTTAAATTGCACGAGTAAACCACACATCAATTTTTTTCCTAAATGATAAAGATAACAAAAAAGCCTTCGGGGCAATGCTTTATCACAAAAAGATGTTTACAAATAGTATAAACAGTTTAAAGAAGGTCGTGAAAGGGTTGAAGACTAAGAGGGTTCCGGGCGATCACCAACCTCTACCGATCAACAGCACGTTAAAGAAAATTGAAGAACTTGTGCCTGTCAATCGTCGAATGACTGCTACAGACTTTGCTAATGTTTTTGTTATTTGGGAAGGGTCTGTCAACACCATTTTGAAACATATTTTGGATCCGAAACGTGTAAAGTCTCAACAAGTACCAAAACGACTCAATTTCTTAAAAAAAGGGCGTCACCTTAAGGTCCGTGAAGGTATGCCTTCTGACTGTGAATCGGTGGTGAAACGGATTATTACTAGAGATGAGACTTAGATTTATGCTGACAACCCGCCAACTAGCGATCAATCCAGTGAATATCGTGCAAAAGATGAAGCCAAACCGAAAAGATCATGTTGACAGTTTTCTTTGATTATCGTGGTTTTGTTCATTCAGAATTCCTTCCATCCGGCCAAATAGTCAACAATGATTATTATTTGAATGTTCTGCATCGCAGCTCTGAATTATGGGCAGACAATTCTTTGTTTATGCAACACGATAACGCATCTTTTCACACTGGACTCGTTCTTCGCGACTTTTCCGCAAAAAAATCGGGGCATATCGTTCCACAACCACCGTATTCGCCAGATTTAGCACCGTGTGACTTCTGGCTATTCCCAAACCTCTAATGATCGCTCCGGGGAAATTGTTCTGAGACGATAGAAGAGATACAATGTGATTTGCTACGCGTTCCGAACGCTATCCCGGAAGGCGACTTTATTTCTAGTTCCGAGAATTGGAAAATATGTTAGGTCGGCGTAAGTTTATTGTAACCAGAGGGGATAAATTTGAAGACGACGGAATAGATTTCGTAAAATTAAAAAAAAATGGATTTTGAAATAAATAAAATTCCAAACTTTCCATCAAACAGATGTAACTGCTTCTGAGAAAAACACGTGTGACAGTAAACCGATTTTTATAAGATTGGAATTTGGATAAGGTTTAACCCCTAGCCACTGAACCATAATCCGCTCATGGATCTTGCCAAGTGCCGAGAGAAGGGATATGGCTCTGTACGAACGGAGATTTCTCAACCACCTTGACAGTCTTCCGGAATGCAGGAAAATAACTCGCCCGTAACCAATACTCAAATAGACACTGGACATGAGATCGGATGGCTCGCCAGATGGTTTTGTACATCTCGCCAGTGTGAGGTGTTGTGAGACCGCTAGGCTCTCTTCGATCTCACAGCACCTCAGGGAAGGAATTTCTTCCCACCCATCAGACCGTCGGCAGACATCGAAGGTTTAAATCTGGGAAATAATTCACTCAGCAAGGCACAAAGACTATCACGCCATATCAACATAGGTTTTTCGTTCACTTTGATGCCGGCTATATCATGATTTCATCTCCTTCTACATATCCGGTATACCCTTCCCCAAGGGTTATCACTGTGGTCGCCGGCGAAACGCCTCCAGTCTTCCTCTTTCGGTTGTCTCAGCAACTATTTATACGACGAAACACCTCGCCTATAAGCGAGCCTAAGTTGGTCAACATTAATATCAGGATTGACAGCACTTTAACCGAAATGACCGAACAAACAAGGTATAAACTTAGATATAAACGTGCGTATCATATAATGAGCAAAAAGTGCGAAATTATAGTCAATTTTTAACTAAAAAGAAGATGGTATAGTACTGCGTCTACCTCTCTTTTTAAATGGAAAAAGTGAGAAATGTGATATCTTCAAAAAGTCTCGCCAAGAATTCGTAAACGCGTTTTTTTCAAAATAAGGATTTTTGCGAATTAGCCATTCTATAAGTCCCAGTGTTTGCCACGCTGGCTCCTGACAGACAGCATTATTTTAAGATGTTTGATGGTTAATAATTTTTCGATCAATCTAACCATTAACTCGTTAGAGCGTGACAGTACTTCCTAGCAACTGCCAAGTTGGCCAGTTACCATGATTTGGCCTAGTAAAACAGCCCAGTGACTGGGATGAAATTGGCGGGCTTCTCACTCGAGCAGTTTCAAGCACTGAGGCTCCGTGTGTATATCACAGGGGCTGTCAACAGCAGAGAGATCATTCTGAGATCTGACGAAAGCAGGCAGTTGCATGCGAAACCTAGGGTCGTCTCGTTCTTTTTCTCACATTGTTTGCAGATAAAGATCCTCTGAATCTTAGTTAATGTTGAACTAAGATAAATTGTTTATTCATTGAATTGCAAATTTATTTTCTTCTTGTAATTAAGTGTGTTCAAAAATAAATGCACTGTTTTTGTAAGAATGGTGATTTCTTGAAAGAAAATTCTTAAATAATAACAGCAATTTCTTTGTAGAAATAAGCAGGAGAAAGGAAATATTGGAAAGAAATTTCTTACATCGTCAGCAATCCAATGACATGATCATTAATAAAATGCTAAATTTTACTTCTTTTCAGACATGGTCGCTAAAGCTGATAGGACAACCTTGAGTTGATCTTACTTAAGGTACTTGATAATTTGATTTTATTAATTTGGAATATTTTTCCTGTTTTCTCAAGATCCACATCATTTAATTTGTTGTCTGGAAATTTTGTTTATTTTCTATATGTACTTTACATTTGTATGCAGATAAACCTGGTTCGTTGATCTGAAGACATGAAATTAAATTAGCGGAGTCAGAGATTAAACTAATTTGTTGCATCTGAAGTTGACGTCATTGGAAAAACATGACAGTATGAACTCAGTATTCCATATGTATAAAAGAAATACCACTCAAAAAAATAACTGAGTGTTTATGTTATCATTGAATTTCATGATATACACGTTTTATTTTGAGAAGATAATTCTAAAATTTTGAAATAAGAATAAAAATTCACTGCATTTACGCAGTAGCAGTACAGTAAATCATACAAGCGAGTGTAAATCTATCAAAAAGCGTACATTTGTTCGTCATTATAAAAATGGTAAGCGTGAAAATCGTTAGCGTCAAATTTAGTTAAACGGGGGCAATAAGTGATTGGGGATGAATAACCACATCTCAACTTCCATTTTTGTCAAGATTAATGCTAATCGAGTAATATATGGATGGTTGGGTTATCAACATTTATCTTAAAATACTGGGATATCGGTGCAAAGTATTCGTAACTACATAAATAATTGTTTGAGGTTATTATTCCCCAAAGGTAGGGAATATTACAGAACAGTTCTGAAAGAAGAGTTGGAAACGTAATTCCAACTACAAACAAATATGAAAATGGCATTGCCAAAATCATTTCAGAACCCTAGATGAAACCGTCAGTCAACTTTTTTTAAAAAAACTGCTTGTGTTGTTTAACCCAAAAATTTTTCCCCATTTGAGTTTGGGGAAATTTTTTTTGTGAAGATAAAACACTGAAGAAGAGAGCAGTTGGTCCCCGAAATACGTATTTGTTTAAATCAGATACTTTTAGCCAATAAAACGGAAAATATCTTGCAAGACAATCTTTCTTTTCTACTAGTTGGGAAGGGAAAATGCGACATAGGAACACTTGCTTGTAGGGAAAAGGCGTGAAACCTAATACATGAACGATGAAGTCAAGTGTATATGGAACCTAGCCGGGAACAATTTTGAGAAACTATTGTATCTCTATCCGATACATCAAAACGACGATTCCGTGGGTCGGAATAGGCTATCTTTCACTGGTGTATTTGTTGGAACCAAATGAATTTCGAGCCATAAACCTAGGAATTGTTAGGCTCAATCATAATCAATAATAATATTGGATTGCTGAGGGTATCCAAAACTTTCTTGCAACATTTATTTTCTGTTGCTTATTTCTAGAACAAAATTGATGTAGAAGTTGGGGGCGCTTGTTTTCTAAAATCAGTTAATTAATGTATATTAAATCTGTGCATTTATTATTTACTACCTTCATGTTGAAAGTTGAATTTAAGTTCAAAGATTTACGAATGTATCTTATTCGAGTAGTCGCTAAATTTTGAATGACCGTTTCCATCAGTATTCAGAAATTATTCTGGCTTAAGGGGCGCCCATGCCTGTATTAAACTCAATATCTCAAAAACTTTGAATGCAAATTTCTTGAAAGGCATGGTGTGTCTTTTTGGTGCGCGTTAATGTAATCAAAACTCATTTTATGCCTAAAGTAGTGAAAAACAAAATTTTCCACAAATACTGAAATATGTACAAGAAGCTAGTTTCCCACTTTTGTTTAGGGACTGAGAGATCATAAGTCCCATTTTGTCGGATGGAATGGATGCGGACTTAGGATCCCTCAATCCTTAACCAAAGTTCTAACTCCGGCCAAACTTTGGTCTTTTAGATTTCCATAAGTTCGGCGCCAAGGTTTTGATATCGGCGATTTTTCGTTGTATGGCAAAACCTACAAACCATGTCTTGAATATGGCCACTTTGAGACATTTCAATAAATGAGCTGCAACTCATTTCTCATGAGTCCAAGCCAGGTCTGATGAGAGGAGGATTTCACTCGCGCCTGGAATCGAAATTTCAATGAAAAAAGGGGTTAATTTGGGGTTCCGCATAATTTTCACTCCAAACCAGCGTAACTTTTGCGCATAATTCGATTATTAGTGAACACAGTTAAGAAGCAGCTTTCTAGATAGCGTTCGAACTCCTTGATGGCGATGAAAACAGTTCCCGGCTGTAGGAATAGAGCGTATCTCTCTGTATGACTGCTTTCTGGAGAAAAATCCCACTTGCCTTCAGGTGCCACCAAGAAACTCCTCCTCCTCGAGGGCGATGCAGATAGTAATATTGGAAGTACCCATTCCCAGGGCTAAGGAGGTGTTCGACTTCAGGAACAAAGTTGTAGTAGCATTGGCGGGCGCTGGTTTGGTGTTTCAAAATAGATTTTTTGCCTCGTGTATCCACGCTTCACGCGCTCTTGCGTTCTTGGCGGGTGGCTCTTTGAGTAAGTGTTTTTCAGTAAGTGAACTACACCTGCTGCCCTCACGAATCGTCGGAGCTGGATGACCATGTCCGGTTTCGAAAAATCTACGATGTCTTCGATTTTTCGCAATGGATACCTTGTACTGAAACGTTGCAACGAGGTATTCTACTAAGGTACTGTCACTGTTCGAAGTTCACGCTTCTAATTTGGGTGGATGCATGGCTTTACGTGCACGCCGTAATTGTTGGAGGTGTCCACCACGGTTACCGGAAGTCATGAAAATATGGTCCAAACAATACTTGACAAATGAAGAGCATGAATGAGGAATGGATTGTGGACAAGTGATGCTCTTGCAGGCTTAGATGCGGGGACTGGCGAGACTGCGTGGGTCGGTTTGTAGGAAAACCAGCTGTATGAATCTCGCGGTACACTGGCCGACCGGAAAGCGAAACAATTCTCCTGTCTTGAAAACAGACGTCCTTGACTTTTAAAGCAGTAAGGATGTGTTCATCACTTGTATCCATCTCGAAATTTATATTATGCCAGACTAGTCACTTTAGTATAATACCCACATTCCATCTTAGATTGCAGTAAATGAAGAGAGGGTGGTGGAAATGGGGGATTATTCCAGGGCCCAGAGTGTTCTCGAGAGCTTAAAATAGAAATTCCAACGAAAAGAAGAGATAATAGGCGTGCCAACGTAATTTTTTCCTTAGATTCGTATAATTTTAACTACGGGTCCCATTTTTCACATAATTTTCACCTCGAGTCCGAATTTTTTACCTACGGTTTTAGACCAAACGACTTGGTATTAGCAGCTCAATTGTAGTTGGCAATTATTTTCTTTTCAACGGTAAATTTAATCGAGCTATAATAATAATCGTTGGGGCGAGAGACAATCCAATTCAATTAAGACTTTGAAGTGTGGTCAGCATTGCTTGATTTTAATCACGTTCTCATTCACAGCTGAAGCGACTGGTACCCGTCTTCTAATCATAATGCAAATCTCGCTGCTACCAGTGAGATTGGAACCGAGACTTCCACAACGACATCCTAGCGCTTTAATCACTGAGTCATCCGGACATCGAGTTATCGCCCTTAGAAAAAAGGCTTGACAACTTAAACACTTTTCATCTACGTATTTTCATTTTTTTATTGACAAAGAAAAATATATACATTATCATAGTCTTTTCATCAATTCTTCTTCTTTTTCTTTAGCCTTTATCACTTTTAAATTGAGTAAAAATAAATCTCTTTTAAAGTTTGAAATTCGGTCTTCTGGGGCTGGGGCCTTTTAGGAAGCAAAGACTCATCAATATTGAAAATAAAATAAAAATACTACTACCCATTGGAGCTGTTCCATCAAATTATTCAGAAATTTTTTTAGGAAAAAGCTGAAAATGCTTTTCTCATATTTTCCGGTAGGTTGCTTCCTCTAAATGGTTTGCTATTTAAGCTATTAAATACATTGAATGGCTGAAAATTGTTAAGCATATAATTAAGAACAATGCAAAATCAGGCTAATTCGTCTGCAGCACCTGAATTATATTTACATATTATTTAGGTTACCGTTATTTTCATTCATGCCTTTTTTGTTAGGGGCTCTAAAAGGCATTATAATATTTTGTTGTTATCACTTTGTAAACAGAATGAAATTGTTTATCAAATTTCAAAACGTGAGTAGTTTGTTGAACTTTTTAGGAATAAATTACTAGGAAACGTAGCTATAATTCATGAAGATTTTTTATTACTATGTATATCTGAGTAGATAATGGCTGCATTTGTAAATATGAAAAGTTCAGATTATAGCACTTTTTGAAAGCCATCAATTTGCTTTTTAATGTTTAGACATCTTATTAATGCAAAATGTCAGCGGAACTCATCTTGAACTGGATTGCGATAACAGGTTCATCTACATGAATTTTATAATTTTCTTTTATTTATAATATTGGCCTACTAAAAACCACTAATTGGCTTAATTTTGAATGAGTTGTATTCAAGTGAAGACTACACTAAAATCGAGATCAGTTGCTTCGAAACGTAAATCACTATTTGCTACTGTTCGGTGAACTTTTAATTTAGGATATTCTTTAAGTGTACAAATCTTTATCTCCGCAATTAGTTCATCGTTTGTGACAGATTAAGCTGATATATTTGAAGAAATCTATTGTATTGTGTTGTTTTTCGGATCGAATATATTCTTCCCTTTTTGCATTTTAAGGTCCAAGATCTTAAGGGGTTATTCTAGTTAAACACTCTTTTCCATGTTTTTTCTTACATATTTTAATATATTTAGGGATAACTGTAAAATGTTATAAAACGTTAAAAGTTCATTTTTCATTTAAATTCTACCTACCTGCCTTCTAAAGATGTGTGTAAATTTTATTTTTCTCTTTCAATCAAACTTTTAAAATGATACTCGTTTTTAGGCGTTTAACGCTAAAATAACCCCTTAACTGTAGTGTTATATCATTTTTTAAACAACCTTTCACACTAGGTGAATTATTATTATTATTAATTGGCAAACGTCGTAGTAACCCAACATTGTACCTATTAGAAAACTCATTCTCAATCAATAATATCTCGGAATCAGTGTAATACGATCATTTTTAGAAATCATATATGTGAAGAGTTACATATAAACTAAAACTCAAATCAAATGATATACGGTTTCTGGATTATTTGTTCATTGTTTTTTTAGTCATGTCGAAATATGATATGGTTTGTTTCTCAAGTATTTTAATCTATCTAATTGTTTTAGATAAAGTGTTAAAACAAGGAAGCGTGCCCGATAAAGTAAGCTGATAAGATTATAATTTCGGGACGACTCAAAGTTTACTTAGCGACAACACATTAAATACTGTTTAATTTGGATATAATAACTGTTAATAAAATCATTTAGAAAAAAAAAATTCCAAAACAGCATAAACAAAACAATCGAGATGTTATCATAGGGGAAATATTATTCTTGGCTTTAGAAATGAAATTAAATTGTAGGCAATGACCTTTGATAGATAATAGCGGAAAGAACTTTTTATTCGTAGAATGACGTATTTTGTGCAATCGTTATCAACAAATATAGAATAAATTGATTTGTAGAGTTTATTACTGCAATCAGTTGAATTTACTTTCGGAAGGCATAGTGTTACTTTTCTGATGCGCAATGTACTCAGTTATATTCATATGTAATGTGTATAAAAATATTTGTTCATTCGATCTTTTGAAAATATTGTTGCTAATTACCAAATATCATCGTAGTCTGGGAAATAAATTCAAACAGTGTATTTTCGCTAAAGGCCGTCTAAACTATCCGCATATAGAAATATATTTACAAACGCTTGGAAAGAGAAGAATCCACTGAATGCTAGATTGGCATAGACTAACCATCATCATCACCGGTACAACAACAGTAAAGAACATTCCGGTTTTGCGATTCCACCATTTCGATATTCTTAAAAGCTGTCTGCCGTCCTGACTTACACCATCCATCCATCTGAGAGAGAATTTGCCAAGCTTATTTCTACCTTTTCTATCATAGATATGGTCCTTATAGATTTTCCGAGTTGGATCATCCTCACTTGTACGGGTTAAGTGACCCACCCCCCACAGAAACCTATTGAGCCGGATTTTATCCACAACCAGGCGGTTGTGGTATCGCTTGTCGTTATATAGGATATGGAACTATTCATCCTCTTGTAGGGGCCCAAAAATTCTTCGCAGGATTCTTCTCTCGAGAGCAGCCAAGAGTTCGCAACTTTTCTTGCTAAGAACCCAGGTCTCCGAGGAATACATAAGTACTGGCAAGATCGTTGTCTTTTACATTAAAAACGTTAAACCTATGATGCGACGTTTCGAGCAAAATAATTTTTATAAGCTATTAACATAGCATGCTGGTCCCAAGCTCAGATGTAGGAGGGGGGTTTGAAGCAACGTACTTTGTACTACTTGGTTCCTCAGTAAAACAAAAATAAAATGCTGAGACCAGGGGAAGAGGTAAATAGTTGGAGTTATTCCACTATCCTAAATCCTATCTGATCTCTTTTGGTGACAGGTCCCGGGACAGGCTGACCAACAAAATGTTTCCAATGTCGTTAGAAACAACATGACACTTCACTCAACGGGTCCTGTTGAGAAATGGGCAAGGGTTCTTGATGCATGGATGGCGTCAGGACATAAGTAATTTAGTCCAAGCAAAACAAATAACTGTCTGCATGCTAAATATTGGCACCCTAACTGGAAAGACCGAGGAATTCGCAAGAGCCCTTCGAAAAAGGCGCATTGATATTTGCGCCCTGCAAAAAACCCGATAGTCTGGTGCCAAAAGCTGCGACATTGAACGCACACACGGTAAAAATGGCTCGATTTTGTTAGTCCACGCACTCAATACGGTGTTGGCAACGCGATTTCAGAGGGTATTAGTAATGCCATTAGATAAGTCGAACGGTTTGATGACCAGCTAATGAAGCTCGCCATTATATCAGCTGATCGCACTATTCACTTTTTCACCATGTACGCACCATAGGCAGGTCGACCTGATGCAAAGCGAAATGCCCTCAAGCAAATTCTCGATGAAAAAGCTAGTAACGTGCTTGCTGACTACGATATCATCATTGCCGGCGACCTCAATGGCCATGTGGATGAACAGGCAGATGGTAACATGTGTCATGGCGCGTATAATTGATTTTGCTTCATTAAACGATTGTCTCATCTTCCTACATTTTATAGTGGAAACAGTAAAACACAAATCGAGTATATGCTTATAAGACGCTGACATTTATGAGACCACCGCACCTCAACATCGGCCGTTGATTGCCGTCCTGCGAATTAAGCCACTGATAAAACAACGTGAGGAACGCACTGCTCCGCCGCACATTAAATGGTGGCGATTTCGTGAGAAGAAAGAAGAAATGATCTGACTTACGCGATTACCAACCATTATTAATGTCGGAGAATCGTGGAATCAAATGAAAGGCATGATCCATAAAGCGACCTCTGCAATCTTCGAGGTCACCAAGCCAGCTAAGCGGTAGATCAACCGAGACACTTGGCTTTGGAATACAGATGTTCAAATGAAGGTACGTGAGAAGAGACGAAACGCTCGCCCATTAGCAAATTTATAAGAATGCCAGGAATGCCATGAAGCAAAGAAAGCAATCGCTGTCACCCGAGAGGCCCATTACAAAAATCTTTACGATAATTTGGACACTCGGGATGGCGAGGGAGATTTGTATCGACTTGCCAAAAGCCGAAACGAACGTACACAGGATATCGAACATTTCGGTTGTGTTAGTGAGAAGAACGGTGCTTTTCTTACCAACCGTCGAGCAGCGACTGATAGATGGCGTGAATATTTCGAGCAGATTTTAACAGAAGAATTTGTTCATCCTCCCCTTCCACAATCATTGCCGATATTTGCACCAGTTCCACCTGCCAGTGCAACTTAAGTGGGGGACGCAATAAAACGGATGAAATCGGAGAAAGCAACAGAATCTGACGACATCGCATTTGAGCTCTGGATAGCGAAGAGCTGGAACCCAAAACTGTGGCCCAGTGAATTCTTTAATTGTATTTTTCAGGAAGGAAGAACACCATCTGACTGGCAACAAAGTACCGCAGTTCAGTTCATCAAGGAAACGCCCTCTCACCACTACTCTCTGTTCTTGTTATGGACACCGTCACACGGGATATCCAACGTCCAGCGTCCTATATCCTGCTTTATGCAGATGATGTTTTCCTAGCATCTGATAGCAAAAATGATCTCGAGCAACTTGTCCAAAAATGGAATGATCGCCTCATGCAACACGGTCTCAGATTGAACCTGAATAAAACTAAGTTTTTGCCGACCGATTCCCATGAAACAGGAACAATCACAGTCAGCGGCAGTGACCTGTCCAGAACTGAGCGATTTAAATATCTGGGGTCAATACTATCAGCCAATGGAGAACTGTGTTATGAAATTGCTTCACGCATTAACGCATTCTGGATGAAATGGTGTTCCACAACTGGTGTCCAATGTCGTCCGCTCTGTAGCTCTCTATAGTTCTGAGTGTTGGCCACCTATAAAAGACAATGAATGAATGAACGAGACGAAGATGTTGCGTTGGACCAGCGGCGTGGCACGTTTTGATTAGATCCGAAATGAAGAATCCGCGATCGATATGTAGTTGCCCCGATCGTGCAAAAACTGCAAGAGAGGCGTCTTCGATGGTGTGGTTCTGTAATTCGCGCTAATGAGAAACTATTTGCCAAGATTGGTCTGAACATCGAAGTCGATGGTAAACGACCAAAAGGCCGGCCGAAACAACGGTGGTTTGATACGCTGGATGGGGATTTAAAAGCCTCGCAATTGCATCCATATCAGCCATTTGTTAAAATAAAATGGCGAAACCGACAAAAGCTAAAGAAAAAGAAGAAGTGGAGCCTAGCCCGGAAGAAGGTTGGAAAATTTATGTCAACTCTATTTGGTAAACCAAAAACACTGTGGGGAACATAAGCTGGCTATCTTCCACAAGTATACCGTCATGCGGCTTAATGGATATCGGGCCCTATGTTGATCACTTTTCTCTTTTTTTGAGGGATAGCTGTGATAGATCACCGACCATAGACGTACCTTAGCTGCTTTAAGCTGACTGTTATATAATGAATGAAATTCAATTGAAGGTTGGCAAATTAACGAACAGAATTTAAAAAAGACGGAATATAAAAGGGTGGCATGAGACGGCATGGTGCCACCTATGTCCATTGCTAGGGACGCAATATCTTCTTGTTTACTAGGATTTATGATTATATTATATTGCGAACGTCAAAATCATGTTCTGTTTCTTGAGGAAGTTCTGTATGTGAATCCGATTGATGACAAACCACACTAATTGTGGAAAAAACGTTTCTCGCTTGGTTTTACCACGGATACCTATTTAGTTTTTGACTCGGGTTAGTATAGGGTAAAGGCAACTTATCAGAAGTTGATTTACCTTTGCCCTTGGAAACAGTGGATGGTAAATCTTTTTGTTTGGGTCTAAGCCTACTAATACTTTTCTAATTAAAGAGTCTTAAGGCTGCATCAAGTTCACGACAGAGCATACCGGGCAAAACGATCCAGTTTTTCAAAAATTATTAATGAAAGGGAGTAACCATTCTGGTTGACATTTATGCACGATGACGCTGCTTCCAAAGAAAAACTGAGACGACGTGAATAGTTGCCAGCACGAAACATTTTTATAATGCGTCTTAGAAAATGTAATGGAAATATGATAGGTTTAGCAATGACAATCATTCCTTTTTGTGAGGAAGCTTCAATTTGTCTGTTTAACTAATAGTTCCGATTTCCTTTTTGTAATCCAAATTAGCTAAGTAGACGCAGAGATACAGTCTCTACCATTTTCACCCAAAAGGTTCTAATGAAAAGACGAGAACTCAACTCAAACTCTTTCCCGGATATATATAAATACTGTACACAAAGCGAACCTAAATGGATAACACGGATTAAACGAAGATCAAAGATCATCGACGAAGTATGATGATAATAAACTAGCAGCAATCTGACAAACATTTTCAGGGTCAAAAAGCCGGTTATGAATTTCACTCTTCTATTGCACTTAGAACTCAATACTTCAATTTTACGTACCTTCTTCATGATTCAATAACACGCTCTTTGTAAGCGACCAGTTGCCAAGACTTGCACAGCTACCAGAAATACCCAAACATTCATTCGGTAGTAAATCATGATTCATTACAACCTTGAAGGTCCATTCTCTCTCTTCACCGCTGCTTTCCAAAGTCTTCTTTGATCGAGATGATGCGGCTGAAGATGCATCGCTTTCTAATATCTCATTGTCATCCATAAAGAACCAGCGCTGCATTTTGGTTGGTTGTACTTTATCCTTAGATCTGTAAAAGAAAGAAAAACAGCCTTTGAAAAAAGTATTTAACGAAATTGTTGAATTTTAAAAGGATCCTGGAATACTTCTTAAAACTGGGATATAATGCGAAACTGCTAATCTGTTGTTATCTCAGATGTCAGAGAGAAATTCCCCGGGTATAGTTGTGAAACGTGTCCATAACTGTGTTACAATAAATGACTGATTTTGTGGTTTGGTCTACGTTTTACCAGTATCTCCCAGCTTTTCAAATCTTATCTTGAACTCAATTTTCCTTCAATTCGTAGATTGTGTATTTAACATGGGATCTCATTAATTACTTATATAACCAACACGAAAGCTAGCTTGGAAGCTGGAGCTAGATAGCAATAAAGACTATAGTGCTTTATTGAAGTTATATTGTTTTCAATTCGATTCGATTACTCTGTTTTGGCTTATATTTTCCTTATCTCCAAGGGGCAGAAAAGAAAGAATTACGACTGTTGGAATGTGTAATTAAATGTCATTTGTGCCGTGTTACAGGATACGAAACAATCTTTTTGAAATTTAGGTAAACTGGATGACCTCCTCGCTCCATTTGTAGTCCTTTGACTTAAGCTTTAGTTTCATCTATTGTCTCTTCTGCTGAAAACTTTAGTGTAAACTGTTGCTCAGTAACTCAATTATTTTTTTTCCAAGTTTTCCCAGGATCCAAGTTTTTCCAAAATCACTGGCCTCTCTGAAGTGGTCCATAGTTTTAGACGAGCACTTTAAATCATCTCATCGATCTCTAATCACCTGACTTATATTGTATTTGCGAACAATGAATAATATTTCAAATGCTTTTATCAAATATGGTTGACCGGTAGTAATGGTAGATACGGTAGAGTATTTGTCTCTACCATGGTATTTTATTTTTAGTTGCCACCTTTTTAACACTATGGACTCCGCATGCCTTTTAATCTGTATTTAAAATGTGTTGGTACTGGAGCTAGATAGTTTCACTTATTATAACACATCCAAATTGGAACATTTTTTATATACATCTAAAGAAATTGGCCTTTCCATCAAGAGATGGCGGTGGCATTAAGGCCGCTTTTGCTTTGAGTAAGAATGATTATTTAAAAAAAATAATACGCTGCTTATTCGGCGTTACAATCTTGCAAAAGCGTCTAAATATAGGTGTAGTTATAATTTGATATTTGATTAAATAATTCTTGATACTGCTTTTGCCCCATTCATGGATCCTCTAATTTCGAATTTCTAATCTAATGAATTCTTCGATGTTTGCGTTAATTTTAATTTGAGGTAAATTTTAAAAATTTCATATAAATAAATAACAGGCCAGAATACTTAAACATATCATGAGGTCAGAGAAATGTAATCAAAGTCTATACATCTGCAAATTTTGAAATAATTCATTCAATTCCAGACAAAAAACATGAAGTTTGCATATGATATTATCTTGAAATTGAGTAAACAATACTTTTTCTTGTACATAAGATCTTTTCACACATTTTCTATATTTCAATTAGTGAATACATAGAAATTGGTATGCTGTTCTCATATCCATGCACCAGTCATGACCATGAGAAATGCTGCATTGCTTCTAGCATTGTGGAACATAAATAGCAGAAACAAGCATGCGCCGTAGTAAATATCTGCAAATTCTTCTTCAAACTCAATGGCAACATGTTTTCACAATTTTTGTACATACGAAGTTCGTAATAGCAAGAAACAAGGCCGAAGTGAGTGAAAGTTTGTGAATTAATTAATATTTTTTATCGGATCGGATGTATTACCATGTATGTTTGCATTGATGCGTGTAACGACAGTACACAATACATTCACAGTAAAGGATTAATTAAATATTCAATTTAGTGAATGTTCTCAGTTATGGCTATTGACTCATATATTTTGTAAATTATTATAAATTAAGAAATATCTGGATTTGAATTTATGTAAAATATGTACAATTAAATAGATTTGCATTCGACAATGTTTGGAATGTGGATGATTTACTGAAATAACTGATTTCAACAAATATTCCGACCAATTGATTCAAACATTAGAGCCCAAAAACGACAACAGCTCTGTAATTCTGGATTCTAAATATTATTAACAGCGATCTACAAAACCTGCGGGTTTTTTTCAACTAATCTGTGTGTGCACTCAAACGGAAAAATATAGTGCGCTTCCTCAAAACCTTCTTTAGAGAGAAAAGATGATAATGGTATCAAATAGCAGCAAATGAATAATAGATGTATACAAGACATAAGCAGGCAATACATGCAATATCCCAAAAGCGATATTACTTTAAAGTGTAATATCACATTACTATTATCGAGCGCGATCTAAACATCACAACATTATTTAACATTACAACATCACCACAATACCACCCAGTAGAGAAACTATTATGGTATTACTCTTGTGAATTTTGTTATGTCCGCGTCGAAGTGATATCACATGACAAAACATCACCAAAACACTATTGAGTAATGCTGTAATGAATTGTTCGATATATCACAGCGTTCGTCTTAGTACAAAAGCCGGTTGTCGAATGTCAAGTCGATGCCGACTATCACTTGTGAATCTGTTTTCTTAACTGGCCTGAAAAAATGCTTTCTAGCCTGTGCGATAAATTTTGACTACTTCTTTGTAAGAAGTAGAATATACATACTTTTAGGTGATAAGTAATTCTTGTTCGAAGAATTAGGATTCCCTATCCTTTGCATGTGAAAATATCTTATTTATGATATATGGGAACTTTTGCTTTTTTTCTTCTCTTGCGTGAAAGATTCATTCTTCATTCATATCTACTTAGGGCTGCCGTACATTTTACGTTACGAATTCGAAAAGTTCAGGGTAAATATCATTCTAGTGGTAATTAATATTTGGTCGCCAACTGTAATATGTGATGTTGGATGGATTACTTGTACGGTTACAATAACGAAAGGTGATGTATTTGTGATATTACTTTTCATTAAACTTTTTGTGATATTAGTTTGTGATAGTTACTTATCTCAAAAAGTGATGTGTTATAACAATACCCACTAAGATGATGTTTTGCGCATTCTAATATACGGCAGTGTAGTAAAGATCAACCGCGCAATCGTTCTCGGTTATTTTGAATTTTCCGTATTGACCTTTCTGTTTAAACCGTAATAGTTTGAGAAAAGGAACCACTATTTTTCCAAATTGTTACCTTCTCAAAAGATACTATTTGTATATTTCCCCTAGTTAGCTTTCCAAATGTGAATATAACTGATGAGCGGTAATTAATCTTTAAGTTCGGCGAATTTTGAATGATGTGGCATTCCACAAGTGCGATACAACTAGAAACAGAAAACTTTTTAGGAATCTGTAGCTTTTTAAATGTTATTAGGATATAAACCTGCTCCCATTGCAAACTTGCTCCCATTGCAAACTTGCTCCCATTGCACTTCAATAACAAAAGGAGAATGAATGTGTTTAATCAAAAGAAAACTGGTGGACCAACACAAAAGGGAAGGAATATGAATGTTACTTGTTGGAGACATTCCTCAGATACTAAATTGGAGTCCAAATGTGATTGCAAACTTGATAAAAGAAAAATGTGGGAGGTGACTTCAGATTGAATGCCAACGACGTATGATATCAACGAAGTAGGGAATATATAAATATGCGTCAGAACCTTTTTTTTGACAAAAAATAATTTAGTTGCAATGACCTCGATGGGATATCATAGCTTGCGGAAACAGCGACTAATGCTGATATGGGAACAACGAGGAGATGATGAGGGTATGATATGCGTGCCAATTGGATTTGACGAGAAAAACAGATCCGTAGCGATTACAGGCCGTTAGCAGGTAGCACAGAACACTGAAAATTGCGTGAAACAAATGCAAGAAAATTTAAGGAGGTTTGCTGAAGTCGAAGCAGGACGATTTTAACATAAATAGTGAGATGGTTTTCTTTTTGCTAGAGGTTATTTACCTTGGCAGGCATATACCGATATTTCGGGAATAACGTGTTCCCTGCTATAAGCCCAGTACTGAAAAAAAGTAAAGATTCTTCCCAAATATCGGCAGATATGTTACTTACCATAATAAATAACCACTAGCGAAAAAAAAATCGCCCATTATTTACATTTAAACTGATCGCTAGAAACGCCGCAGTAATACTTTTGGTTGAAAGACGATGTTTAGAGGCGAAAAACTCAACTAGTGCCTGGTTGACATCGGCTCTAGTTTTGAATTTTTTCCCCTGTAAAAAGCTTTGTAACGAGAGAAACAAGTGATAATCGGAGGGTGCTAAGTCTGGGGAGTATGGTGGATGTGATAGAATTTCCCAGGCTAGCTCTGCGATTTTCTGACGAGTAGCCAAAGCAGCATGTGGTCTGGCCTTATCATGATGCAGTGTAACGTGCTTCCTATTGAACATCGCCGGCCTCTTTCCTCTTATTGCTTTATTTAAATGATCCAATTGTTTACAGTATCTCTCCGAATTGGTCCTTGGATGTCTACCATATACACAACACTCTCTTCTTTAGGGATAAGGTCCACTTAGAAGTGGAGGAAGCAGTTTGTCCGGGCTTGCAATATCCTCTTTTCCTCACGATTTTTTCGTCACCAGTTATCATCCTGTCCGAGAATGGTTCATTTTTGTACCGAGTAAGCAGAGATGTGCATATGACGACTCGATCATACAAATTTTTCTCGCTTAACTCATGAGGCACCCATCTGGAATATTTATAGACCAATCCTAGCTTCCGAATATGGTCGACAATGGTTTGTTGAGTTGAACTCAGCTTCTCAGTAATCTCCGATGGTCTCGAAAAGGGATCTTGCACTATCATAGTCGTGATAATGGCGTCATCGATCAAAGATGGCCGTCCTGAATGTGGCTTGTCACTAAGGTCGAAATAACCTGCTTCAAATTTTTCAAACCATCGTCCATCTAAAGTCCTATCCGAAACTGCACTAGCACCAAAAACTTTCACTAAATTTCGATACGCTTCTGTAGCATTTTTTCCTTGTTGGAACTCGAACAAAATACAGTGGCGTAAATGAATTTATTGGTAGCCATGTTTTCACGATCGTGTCTCACTTAATAATGACATGAGCCATCTTTGTTTTAGTTTATTTAGGACAGTACATGTGTGTAAATGTATTAATAAGGAGAGATAATCATATATGTCTCAAATCAACATGCGCATATAGATTGAAACTGAAGTGACACTATCGGACAGAACCTTCCGGTAGACCTAATATTTGAGTGCATTTCATTTGTACGTAGCCCGTAATGTAAGTAGCATGTCAGACTACTCACCTTAGTGCTATATTGATATTTAGTGTATGGATTGCAGTAAATTTACAGGATAAAGACAACTTTGAACTAAAGTAACTTTAATAGTAATAGTATGATTCTGATCGAACTTGAGGATAACATGCATCCTACTACAATCTATATCAAGGCTAATTTTTATATCAAGACCTTC
Organism: Hermetia illucens; assembly: GCF_905115235.1. Classification (NCBI taxonomy): domain Eukaryota; kingdom Metazoa; phylum Arthropoda; class Insecta; order Diptera; family Stratiomyidae; genus Hermetia; species Hermetia illucens. The sequence goes on along the minus strand of NC_051849.1, from coordinate 186,066,654 downwards.
CATTTGATACTCAACATGACTAATCGGTGAAAAGAAAATGTACACCCCTGTTTTGCATGTATGAGGAAATTTGCAGAAGTGAAAGTTAAAAAAAATGCGGTGAGAAGGATTGCTCGGGATGACAGAAAAGAAGTTCTACATGTTTGTGATTAATTATCTGAAATAATAAAAAAAAAACTTTTTTTTCTTTTTCGCTGGTGTAGATATATTTATTTTTGCAAACATCAATATTTCGGGAACTACTTGTTCCCTTCACAAGCGAGCGAGCGAGAGACTTCAGTGACTTGTTAGCACTGATGAAGGGAACAAGTGGTTTCCGAAATATCGGTATTTTCAAAGACAAATATATCAACACCAGCGAAAAATAAAAAAACCAGTTTTTTTTTATTATTTCGGTTCTACATGGCTTCCACAAAAACATTTGAATTGAATGTGATGTGTGGTTTTTGGGAAGAAGGAAGAGTATTGCCTCGAAAATATTTTGCGTTAACGTCAAAGCATTTTTTTTTAAATTCTGATAATAATTGCTCAATTGGACATAGAAATCAAATGAAATGGAAATAGTGCTGCTGGTAATAAACCCTCCCTCCTCCTAGGCCATCTCCATTTACGATGATCGATACTATAGATGCCGAGGTAGAAAGGGGACTTTAACGACCGCTCCTCATTGCCATGTGAGGGAGAAGAAATACTGGATGGGATGATTTGCCATGCTTTTGCTCTTGAGTTTTACAGCTCCACACTCGTCGAGTTGGTATTTTCTTTTTTGTTTTTCCCATTTAGCTTCGGGTGCATTTTTCGGTAGATTCTCCCGACATTCCTCCTTCACAACCTGATGCAATCCCAACAAATCATGTATGAGGTACGTGAAGTTTATCCTTGCCCCCATATTCCCGAGCCTAGCTATCACAAACCCGCAGCGCTGGGACACTCTAGTGAATTTGAACCTACGCACTGGCAGGACTACACGATCAACTGCCGTCATTCTTTTTTCCTGGGATAGCTTCGCTCCCGTCATTGGCCATAGACAACCTGAATGAGCATTCTGGGCCTTCCTCAGCTTCAATGTTCATTTCAGTCCCTAATTTAATTTCTTTATACATATTTATAACAGTTTTTTATATCGCATGTTCGGGCTTATCAAACATCTGAATTTATGTTGGAGTTTTTGTCGCACTGAAGCTTGCCGAATAGAAAACGAAGCTGGTACTTTTTAGAAAGCAACGAAAACGAAAAACCGTTCATATCTGCATCGGCTCACATACCGTTGGGAGTAACTTTCAACTCAAAGCTTACTTTTAAACACTCATTAAAGGTTACTGGACAAAAAGCGGCGACCATCAGCTGGGCATTAGCAAGGATAAAGGATGAAGGCGAAGAATGGTCCATGGACATACAGGGTAATCCCGAACATATTTATTTTACACAAAACCTTAAAAATGAACCGAGTACAATAATCCCAGGAGCAAAAAATCATTGGATAGGCCCATTCAACTGTCAAAATCAGTTGCGAAGCAGAAAATCTATTGATTCAAGTTCCTGTTCTGGATTTGCGCGGTTCAGAGGGGTGTGATATATTATGAGTTCCTAAAACCGAATGAAACCATAACTGAGGATCGCCGTGTCATGTATTAAAGGTAAACGACCAGAATATTACGAAGAACACGAAAAAGTAATTTTGCTGCACGAGAAGTGTTTATCTACAAGTTGCTAAATTGGTGAAAAATTGTGAGCCCCACCCAGATGCTAGCTTCCGTTTTCTGGCTATGACTTCTATAAGTTTCAAACAAGCGATTATAATGAAAAGGCGGATCTTTTTAAAGAACTATAGTAACCGCTTTTGCGTTCTTAGTAATGCTTTAAATACGACAGTTTGGATATAAATATAGGTATGGACATAAGAGAGCTTTTCAAAATATGGCAATTGGGAATTTACCAAAATCTAGATTTTTCAACTGGCAACATTGATTAAAACGGCTGTTATTTTGTAGAATAAAGTTTACAGTATATAAGTTCTTAGGTAACAACCAGATAAAAGTCTTAACGAAATGGTTTCTGGCTTTTAATATTGATAATGCAATTTGAAAGGTCAGCTTTGGATGATGTTTATAAATATTATTTGTAAACATGGCACAAATGAAAGTTGAGAAAGTAAAACTCAAGATAACACACCTATCGGATTACACGATATGATCGTATTTCTGTCTACTAAGCCAAGCACTGAACCTTGGGCTGCAGCAGTTAATAATTGCGAAATCTCTCACAAATCAATCAGCAGTTAAAATGCGATTAGCTTTTTCAAGGCATTTGCGGTGTCAGATATGAAGATATACATATATAAACACATAAATAATAACGCATATTTTTGCTAATTCTTGGATATGATCTAGTTTGGACTGCATACTCTACACACAATATACACAGTATAATGGGGTTTTGGTGTCAGTTGTTGCACATGTTTTGATGAGAAGAGCAGATAAATTTGAATCATTGCTGATCATTAATATGTACGTATATAATAATACATTTTTTAAAATGCTTAATAGCCGGCAAACACCAGCGAATACATACTATCTGTATTCATCTCTGACCTTGCATGGAAATTATCAGTGTTTTGTTGTTGTTTCATGAGCAAATCTAGAGGATGTTATCAGTTTCAAGTCACGTCGTTTTGTTGTTTTCAATAAGAAATTTCATTTCAAATATGAATAATGATATAAACTAAACGAAATAAATCGCTAAATCTCTAAGGTGTGAAGCAAAATTTTATTAAAATCGGTTTAATGTAGGTCTGCCACACACAAGTTTATTTCAATGTATTTTTGAATTTTGATAATAGTCCGTTTTGATATTATATAAATATTTTAGTATCCGGGTAGCTGAGTGGTTAGAGCACAAGGCTGTCGTACGGAAGGTCGCGGTTCTAATCTCACTGGTGACAGTGGAATTTGTATCGTGATTTGACGTCGGATACCAGCTGTGAATGAGTCAAATCAGGGTAATAATCTCGGACGAGCGCAATGCTGACCACATTGCCTTCTACAGTGCTCTAACACACTTCAATGCCCTAATCCAATATGGATTGGTGCGCCAACGATTATTATTATTATTATAAATATCTTAAGCCAAATTCAATTTAAGGTTTATTCCAAGTTTACAGAGATTATTACTATGGATATGTTAGAAATCTGACACACATGCAATGTTGACACCTCGTTGCTGAATTAATTCTTGTCATTCATGAATTTCGCAAATGTATGCCAATATTTCACACTATATTTAATTTTAGTTTCCCAAAACTGCATAAAACCTTTAATAAAGCCAATAAAATATGAACCATTGAGGACAGACATTGAGGTGCTTGTATCGGTTTTTCTCGGTTTCCTTTACTGTCTGCTAGCCCCGTCGGATTGAAGATGGGAAAACTGGCGGTGGATGCTTATTAAAATTTTGTATATAAGGCGACAGTATTGTAACAGAATGTGTGTATGAGCTGTGGTTTTAATGTTTTCAAGATGGAAAAAGTCGGATTTAAGACCAGTCGCGTTTTGGAAAGCCAAACGTACTTGAAAGTGACGAATTATGAGTGGCATTGTTGTTGAACTATCAGAGAGGTTCCATGTACACCTTAGCACCACAGAAAGAAGAATCGGATCCCTAAGTGATGATGCGCAATTTGTTTCCTGGGTTCCCCAAGAAATATCTCCAGAAACAACGAAGACCGCCTAAACAATTGCGGTTCATATCTGAATAGACAAAAATTGGAAAGTTTTCTTACCTATTTGGTCACTGTAGATGAAAAGTGAGTTCATTACAAAAATGTTGAACATCGTAATACCGTTTGTAAGAAGAACGAAACATCATCATCGACATGAAGATTAGGACCACACCTTATGGGAGTATTATTGTGCTGGGTGGGCTATTCAGGGGATTATTCACTAAGAACACTAACAGCCAAGCAAACCCTAACAAGGGAAGTATGCTATTCGTAGATAGAAGGTTGCGTGGCGTTTGTCCCTGGTCAATAGATGAAACGTCATATTTCGCGATGACAATGCTATATCTCGTACGGCCGCACTCGGAGTTAAGTTGGCGGTATGTTCAGTTCAGCCTGTCAGTTACGTCTGAAGAGTCCACAGTCGGTGATCGAATGAAAAACGATCGGGTCAACCAGCCAGACATGCTTGTTTTGGCTGCGAGCGAGGATTCCACTGCTATTTAAGCTGTGAGCGAGAATTTTATGGGTATCATTATCGTTCTTGAACATTTTTGGTAAAAACCTTCCACATCCAGAACTAATGATAGTGCAGCTTGCCGATACGCAGATGGTGCTTCCAGTTCAATTGGCGACCGGGTGCATTACAATCTAAACACCCATCAAACTGTGTCACCAAATAACAGTACAATTTTTGTAATTTTTTAATTTTTCCTTTTGAAGATTTCTAGATAAGGTAAGATGCGACCAAAACGTCGATAATGGTAATACCATGAAATCTCCCATAAGACTGAAGTCGTCAAACATGTAATGGCCTGTTTTAGTCCTCAAATTTCTTATCAAATGTTATCAAACAGATTTGTTCGTCTAAACTTCGCTTTTGATTTCAAGAAATTTGGTTTTAATAAAGTCAAACGTACAGTCAGTTCGTGTACACCCATGAAACAGATGATTCGTTTCAGTATCATTCAAAATATATGATCTTGTTGATCTAAACATTCAATAATTACATAAACAAAGCACTGCAGATTAACTACATACTTAGATTGTCGGCTTCTGAAGAGATAATCGTCTTGATAAAATATGGAGCTGTAAAGCTGAGGTCAGTATAAAGAGGTCCAAAACCGGAAGCTCGACGCTTCACGTATGAAAAGTTTTGTGTACTTCTTGTGTATAAAGATGAAATATCTACTAAGGTATCAATAAACTTATTGATATGAAATTAAGTGGTTATAAAAATACAATAAGTAAACATTTATTGATTTGTTTTTTTTTATTTTGTGGCTAATAGAAGTTTTAAAAAGTTTTCAATTTATGATAATCAAAAACATTTTTTCTAATAATATATAGGGGCCATGTCCTTTCGCCTTTGTCGCTGGCTCGCATTTGCGTGGCATAGAGTTTACAATATTAATCAGGACATTACGGACAATTACGTGCCAAAGGCCTGCCAACGAGAAAAAAATACCAACGGGTGAGTGAGAGGAGAAGTACGAAATACAAAGCTTGCCGGAGAGAGTTGTAAAAGGCAATCCGATTATCAAATGAAATTCCTCTAAGGAACAGTGCGAAGAAGCCAACATCAACTTGTTGGGAAGAGCCTATAGAGCGGTAATAACTAAGCTGAAAGTGCCCAGTTTTTTATCATTTTGTTTCCTCTAAAGGATATTGCAGCTATAATAATAGATGAACTTACTATTGCCTGCGAAAAGTCTAAAAGCGGCTAAAAAAGCATCCGGGCTGGATGAAAAATCGAACGTGGCTTTGAGGGTGCTGATAAAAGCTGATTCAGTGGAAAAAGCAGGTGCTGGTGCTGCTACCAAAGAGTGGCAAATCAACTGGTGAGCCATCGTCGTATCGCCCCATTTGTTTACTGAATAGTATGATCAACCTTTCAGAGCCACCAATTGTAGGGAAAAAGCAGACGGGACTGCACAAGAGTACGGTTTTCTCTCTGCCCAATCAACAATGGATGCCATTAAGTAAGAAGTAAGTGCATGTATTAGGTAGCAGGACGATACCAAAAAATATTGTGCTATGATCACCTTCAATGAGACGCTTTCAACTCTCGCAATGGCGGGATGTTATAACATCCCTAAGCCAACTGGATGTGTCCGTGTAATTCAGGTAATCACCATGGACGAATTCGTGGATAGAAAACTCCCCCATGACACCGAGATAGGTCCAGTTTAATATTTGGTAAACGACGGAGTGCCACAAGGATCAGTAGCGGACCCATTACTCTGGAACGTGATTTATGAATCGGTGACGCTGATCAACTAGTAGGTTTAGAATTGGTGCAGCACAAAACTGAGGCTGTACTAATCAGCAAGTTCAAAGAAGTTATAAAATGTCGTGCCGGTCAATATATGAGTCTCTTTGAAAACTACGTCGATAATCTTTATTCCGGAAAGGAATGAACATGGGACATACAACTATAGCCTGCCAAAAAAGTTCGGATGCCTTTCCTCCTTTCAACGGACTTTCTATTTTTTACCAGCAATAGTTTGCAATTTCAGTCCCTGCTTTAAAAAATGGCATATGACTTTCCTCTGTGTTGTGGTATTCAGTCTTGATCCAAATTTCAAATCTATTATGCTGATTTTTAGGTAATAAATTTTATATTGAGATGCTAGTGGCATTTATATTTTTGCTTATTACAATAAAAGTCGTCAATTATTGGCTTCCTTTGAGTGACAAAATGGAAATATATGTGCGGAAAAAAATAAGGCCTGAACAAAAGACTAGTCAACAAACTTTTAGAAGTGACGGCAGATCCGCAAAAACTATAAGTGATTTTGGTAACTCATTTACAACTTATGATTGATTGATGATTCCCAGTCGTCGTGAATGCTTGTGTTCGCCTTATTAGGTTCTTTCCAACCGTAATTTGTGATCAGGTAAACACGCGATTACAAAACTCACCCCGTAGAAAGTCGAATATTAGATTTTGATCAAAATTTGCATTTATATTTAGCTGTAAAATGTTAAATTGATGAAGGTTTTGATCGACACCGAAAGCCTATAAGCGCCTTGTTCTAAAATTTAATGTCGTAGCTAACAAGGATCCGAATTTCTTCTTTTTAGCACATGTGCCCTTTAGAAGGAGTATCGATCGTTTTGATTGGCTGAAGCATTTTTCTCGGTCATGGGCCTGATATGGATGGAGCCGAGAGGCTCTCAAATCACCACCTAGCATAGCAAGTCATCGTTATTTCGATTGGCATTTTGGTCGTTTCTCTCAGATTTCCATGTTCGGGATGATCTTAGCTTGTAAGTTCCAGTTAGCTCGAATCACGGGATCTTGTTGGTAATTTGCCATAACGAGTAAACTATCTTATTGATCGCAGAGATGTTCTAATTAGAGATTTTACGCCACGGGTGTAACCAACATCTTAGTTCTCTTTACCGCGACGCGCTTTCCATTACTGTTGATAGTCGGCCAGCACTTAGAATCGGACGAAGCTGCAGTCGATTTTGGATTTTAGACATTCGTGTGTTGATACCTCGATCAAAAGACACTCATTATTGAGCAGAACCTCCTCCAGTTCATTGTGGACTGAGAGCATTGTCCCGAAATTGTTGCACTGCTCAATGCCTACTTCATTGGGTTCGGTTGTTAAAAAAATCTATTTTGTTACACTCAGTCTCAGACCATACTCCATGAGGTGATCACTCCACAAGTTCTTCAAGACTATTGATTTGTTGTAAAAGGAACATCGACTGCATAGAGCAATGCTTCCCAATCTTAATAATAGTGTGTGTATTTAAGTGTGTATTTAAGTTTTTAATCATCCTTCATAATTCATAACTCGGGGTCCCTATCATTGTAACTATCAAAAACAAGCGTTTGAATTTTTTTAGATTTGGAAAAGAAACAAGAGTAAAATTATATTTCATCGCTATTGAAGAGCGATTCTTTCATTTGTGTACTACAATCGACTCAGTACGGCATTTTATTTAAACTAACTTGAGATATTCATTTCTTCTCTTGCCACTTTTAAAAGTCAGCAACGCTTAGTGGTTTTTAACTGTTCCTTGAGGCTTGAAATTTCTTTAGAAAGTGAATTATGTACAAATCTCATTCTCTCGTCAGAAATCGCGTGATGTGGGTCGTCAGTGATAACAGAAAAAAGCGATTATCATTAGTGGCAACATAAGGCTGAAGTCCAAGTGCCTTGTTACTTATTTAACTGTTATCGTCAATTCAGCGCTGCAGAATATTTTGTCGTAAATCCACGCAAACTTACTCAGGCAACCAACATACGGTCTCTGCATTATAGTATCTTTTTTTACGATTTGAACAATGAATTTGTATTCAAGTATATCTGGCTACCTTGTGTCGGTCTTGTATCACACCCACCCCCTCTAGCTTCTTGCTTGAATCGACTATGGCAATTGATAAAAATAAAATAAGAAAAGAGCTATTCGCAAAAAAATCAAGGTGAAACTAAACGAAATGAAAAAAAATATTCAGATTTACGTCATGAGACAACTTATTTCATTTCTTTCCAAGAAATAAATATATAACATTACAATAGCACTTTATTTGTATGTAGATGCATTTGGCTCAGGAACAAATTAAGCTATTTTTTAAGATGACGTAAATATGATTGAGAGACAATTTTGGAAATATCAAATAACAAAAGATTTGTACCGGATTACCATAATAGTTCAGTAAAGGTGTATGACATTGATTAATTCGAATCACTTTTCACGAGGGAAGCAATTGGAACACACTGTACAAAAATTTAGTTCAATAAGCCTGATACTAATCGACCCCAAAAGATTGATTGGAAGTAAACAGTTTGTTCAGGGTTATGGGGTGGTTACAGAATTATGCTTTATGACACTAATAAAATGGATATGGTGCGCAGAATACAAATACAGGAGATTTTCGATAATCCGAGTTGCGTGGGATGTAGGCTGTAAAGGACTAGTGGGAGGCAAAAACATAACTTCAACACCTTTGACGAAAATCGGGGCGTGATGTCACACCCCGGGCGGAAAAAAAAAAACAATTTTCAAAAATTATTGTGTGCATTTAGGCATTTATCTAGTTTTTGTAAGATGGAGGAACCTCGGCAGCATTTTCGTTACTGAATACCCTAGATTTCGTTTCTTTTCCTGTCATAAATAATCGAAGCTGGTATATCCCAAGTGCATTTGAACAGCGATGCTTTCTATGCTTTCTATTTAAAATTCAATCCGGTCTCATCACAACTACATATGCAACTAGTTACAAATGTACCCCTCTTCATGAATAATTGTCGTTCATCTGAACGAATTTTGTCGGACAAGCCCAATCAACTGAATATTTTTCACTGCTTATTTGTAGCTATACCACTTTTCCATTTATCAAGCCATTCAGCATTGGTAGTAAAAGTCCTTCTAAGTGTCGATGAAAATATAGCGCCTTTTCTTTTAATATGAATCCGGGAATCGGTACAAACTTGCAGCCTTAATTGAAGATTCATGCATCCAGTGCCTTAATAACTTTTTCGTGTCCCCCATTTATTCAAGAACTAAATGTTGGACCACCCTCTAAATAAAATGCTGCGCTTCCAATCGTAGTAGCTGCTCTCTGGTACTGTTCTTAGGAAAAAAAATCTTGAACAATTGGCAAGAAAGTTTCTTATTTTACTTTTCAAATCATAAAGACATGTTTCCTCTTACTCATAATATCTAATAAATGATAAGGTAATTTTTAACCTGACCCCTAGAGGAGGTAAAGAGTGTACGGAAGGGAAGAGGAAAGGGAAGGTCTCCCCCATGAATCCCGATGAAAAACGGCCATCCCCTTCCATTTCTTAAAAAAATGTATTGATAGCCATTCACCCCTTGATGAGGTACAGCGCTTCAACCACACCTACGCACCATCGTTCGTGTGTTGGCTAAAATGCGCTTAAACTTTCTCAGGACAACCCGGGATACCCAAACTCCTCTTTTGTTCGGCGTCAGATGCTCTTGAAATTTTGAAGGAGGAGACAGGTATGTAGGATTAAGAAAAACGTCCCTTCTCTCTAGTCCCATTGAAAAATTGCGGTCACCACACGATAAAGTTTGATTTGCCAACATCACTCCCAGGGGAAGGGGGAAAATCAAGGTCCTCATTCAACAGCCTCTTAAAAGAATTGCAGCAATCACCTTCTCTTGTACGTCGCTCCAAAAAGAGGCTATTTTCATATTAATAAAAAGAATAGCGGTTAAGGTAGCCATCGCCGCGATTTGCAGGGGGGTTGCAGAGAAGAACAATGACTGTCACTGACTCCCTTGAAATGAGGCATTCAAATATCTCCGATCGGCTTCAAGCATCAGCGCAATTTGGATGAAATGGCCTTCCACAACTAGTGATCTTAGTGATCCACGCATCAATGAACGTTTCGAATCCAAAATTTGCCGGGGTGTAATTCGCCCTGTCGTCCACTATGATTCTGAATGCTGCTTTATTATCAAAGACAATGTATTGCGCCTCGCGGAAATGGAAACAAAAATGTTGTATTGAACAGGGCAATGATAACATACGAAATGAGGATATCTGCGATGATATTGGGTTGCATCGACAGCGGAAAAATTTGCGATAGATGCTCTGGAAAGGCTGACGAGAAGAGCTTAGACTGAGTTGATCATCGAGGTTGGTGGAAATCGACCAAAACAACGATGATTTGAGATTGCTGATCTGAACCGGTTTCCAGATCAGGCCGATGACCAAACAAAGCGATGCAAGCGATGACTCGATCCCACTTCTGGGCGGGACACAGGCTAACGAAGAAGAACAAAGAATTTAATTTTATTTGTAAAGTCACAAAAGTATATTTTCCCTATTTATAATAGATTCCCTAACCTAAAATTGAAAAATTTCCGAATAATGGAGTGGTTAGGTTATACTGTTTTTTTTTGTGCTGGAAATTCAGATTATTGTAAATTTCGATTGTTAGACCTCCTACTTTACTAAGAGATTCTACTTGACTATGTATATAGAGAAATCGAGCGTATTAGACGGTCGAAAGGCGTGAACAAGGGTACCTTCAGAAAGTAGGTTTTAATGACGAATATCACTTCAATCTAATTTTTTTATTGTTTAAAAAAAGAAATACCAACTGGAAGCAACGACGCAATTTTTCATTCTAGGCATATCAATATTTTGAAGCCAGATAATTCCTCCTTCAGTGCGTTTTACAATTCCATAGAAAATGACAAATAAAAAACAACTAAAAAGATATAAATCCAGAAAATACCATGGCTACATATTTTTAATATCATTTATTACTTATTCAGCCAGATGCTTTTTATCAATTTTTAATAACAGATCACAATTAGCATTTTCATTTTTACCCTTCACTAAGAATTAATTCATTTAGTTTACATAACTAATCGGAATAATAATTTGTTTATAAAAAACATAAAACACAATCAAGCAACAACATAAAGCTTGCTATCTCGGGGCGTAAATGTGGCACCAAGTCATCTTGTTTACATTCGGTGGGTGTGTTTCGCCCAAACTCAATGATAAATTGTTTACTCGGTAACGTATAGGCTTTGTACGTGTGATATGAAACGATTATTTCCGGAAATAAAGTGTGAACGCTACATATACGTGACGTCAACATATGAGCAAAGTTGTTATGAACATTTGTAGAGTCCACAGTCCAGTTCTAGGTTATCGACTGTGACAAACAAATGGAATTTCACAATATCATGAGACTTTTAACGTAAATCGAGAACGTGTTTTCCACCTATTAGAACTTTATTTTCTTAGTTCTGTCATAAGAAGCACGTATATCTGTAAGAAGCTACTAAATTAGTAAACACAGTTGAGAAAACACGACAAGATTGCCATTTGGCTTGCGATATTCACTAAGAAGCTAGTCAGCAATTTGATTACAAACTGATCCATCTAATGGGGGCAATCAGTTCTGGGGCCTGAAGGCCTGTAGTCCGGAAAACTGTAGACTATATAAAAGTAATCGCGATATGATAAGAAAGTCAGTACAATCCAGAAATTTGTATGTGTCAATTCTCTGTCTTAAAAATTATTATCCATATCTATTACGATCTAGTTTCAAAACCCATTTATATGAAAAGACTGCACAATTATGGTCCGATCTTAAAGAGGTCGACGTTCTGCAACCATATGTGAAAGCCTAAAAAAGGCAAAAAGTGATTGAGTAATTCCAATCAAGTGGCTTCGCCCAATGGGGCCGCGCTAAATATCAACAACTGTGTGAAGCTAGACAATCCGACTCCAAGTGCTCATTGACATTCAGACTGAGTAGAACAACGTTCTGATGTATTATTGCACGGTGATCAGACGCTTAAAGATGCTAAATCACTAGATTCTATCCGATTAACAACAAAGAGCGCGTTGGTGTACAAGGTCCACCGCTGAGCGCTGTGAAGACCTAGAACACTAACAAATTGATTCGAATGGAAATTTCTGGTTTTACCTCAAAAGTCAAATGTTATGGTGTCTGATAATGGCTTTTTGGGTGGGAATCGATTGAAAATTAACGAGATTACGTAAACTAACTTTTCAGGAAATTCGTCACGTATGTTAAAGCTATTGAGGGGCTTGACAAAACGACTTCGAACTTACTTTTTGGCAAATCTATTCTGACGAATCATATATGTAAGGAAAAGTACTGTTTTCACATTGTTGATAATGTGCTTAGTAATAAGCATATATAATATTTCGAGATTAAATCAAGATTGCATCGAGATTCACAGAAATTGATCCTATAAGAAATTGATCCTATAAAGGATGTGCTTCAAATCTCATGGTGGCAGAGGAATTTGTATCGCAGTAGGGATAGAGATGAGCGGAACCTAATGTGGACAGTTGACAGTGTACTAAGAAAAGTATAATTGGCGATCGAAATGCGTCGTTTTAGCAAAAGGCATGGATAAAATCAACAGAATTGAACTTTAAAGCTAAGAAGAAATATTTAATGCTTATCCGGCCGCCTGTTGAACTGAAACATCATCTACGTACCGGCAAGCCAGACGGCACCATCAGTTCAAATCTGGCCGCCAAAGGCGTTAAGACGCATTCAATAAATAAATAAATATATTAATAAATCTCCATTACGGCCTAAACTGCCTGTAAAACAACCGTAGAAAAGGCACATCACCGCACACACGTACTAGTTTGCCTTGTCTCCTTTCCGCCCGCCGGATATACGAACTATTTTTCAATCGGTCACCAGCCGCCTGAACAGTCCAAACTGACAAGGCAACCGGATTCCACTCATATTCCGTCGTCGATCAACTCTAAACTATTCAGGCGTAACTGATAGGTTGATCTGATCGTGCATGGCGCCCTTAAGTTGATATGGCCGGAAGGTTGAAAGCGGCTTTCGATCAGTACAGGCCGCCATTCATAATCAGTTGAACAATACACAGTTGACCGGCAGCCGGAACGTGAATGAGAGGCGGTTGACCTGTCAGTTTGGATTGTTCAAGCGGCTGGGGATTGAATGAAAAATGATTCGGCCATCCTGCTAGACGCAAAGAAGATAAGGCAAAGCGGTACGTTTGTGTGTGGTGTTTTCAGTCCAGGAGGCGGTCGGATAGACTGTTCAGATGTGACTGATGGGCCAGAATGACCGGAAATGGAGACCTTTAGACAATAGGTACACTATGAAATTGGAGGCTGATGTCCTCAACTTTTCATTTAATTTTCTTTATAGTGGGGTGCCCACTGATTTCCACCAACCGTCTATGCCTAATAAATTGAGCTCGGTTCTAGACATAGTTCTTGCTAATTCTGCTAGTCAATGTTGGCAGTGGATAAAATATCTAATAGTTACCACAGTCCCATTTGCATCTCTACGCAGGTGCTAATGTTTTACCTAAATTCAAGATTGATTCAAATAAGTTAAAGGCGCAGATCAAACTTGGCACTTCAAGTTTATATTTCTGCTCTTACCAACACTTTAAAAATTGAAATTTCTGATTCAATTACACCTTGCACTAATTACATGGGCCAGTTGAAGACGTGGTGGGCCCCGGAGTTTCAATTGTACTTTAAGGGGGTCATCCCGTGTGAAAATCGGCTGCCACCATAGCCAAACGAAATGCTTTGAAATTTACACGGTCCGAAAATTAGGATAATTGCGATTCATTCAGTAGTTTTTTTATTCATTAAAGAAGCCTTGAAAAAACCCCAAATTTCACAAAAAAACTTTAAAAAGACGCCAACAATTTAGCTTTTAATCCTAGTGTGCGGACTGTAGTTAAGTCTGCACGTTAAAATGCCGTTTCCTTTTTTTTTTCTTTTTTTAAGATCGCAGCGCCCTCTAACGTGGCAGCAGAAAAACACCTTTTTGGAGATGGGTGTATAAATTGCTCTGTATTTCAATAATGAACTATGCTATCGAGCTGGAAAAATTACTATACATGCTCAAGATATTAATAAATATATGGTGAAAAACTCGCATTTGTCCCTTTATCTAGTTCTTCACAAAAAAATTTATAAAAAAAAGCGAAAAAAAACGGCCTTGACAAGGGATGACCCCCTTAAAAGGAAACAAATCGCGCATAGGCGATTCAGGGCTAGATCCAACACCACAATTTTTTTCCTATTTGAGGAGGCCAAACGTCTGTGGAAGATGGTTGTTGCTGACGTTACTTTAGCGACAAATTCCCATGTTGGGATCCTAAGAAAAGCCTTGAATATCTTGATTTTCTGGCTAGGCAGTACAGCCCTCCTTCCCCTTCTCTTTCGGATATTCTTAGATATTCCACTGTTACTCAACCGCTCTCTCTTCAAGAGCTGACTGCTGCTTTGCTTAGACACACGCGTGCCTCCACCCTTGGTACGGATAATATCACTTATTAGCATGTGCGCTGGCTGGCGACAAAATCATTTTCTGCGCTGCTGCACTGGCTTAACCTCATCTGGTGCAAGTTGAGTCCTCCTGGGGATTGGTGTATTATTCGGTGGTACCCATCCTAAAAACAGTTAAGGACCCGGAACTTATGACCAGTTACCATCCTATTGCTCTCAATAATGTGTTTGCCAAATTGCTTAATTCTATGATCAAGGTTCGTATCAATAAGTCCATTGATGAATACAAAAATTTGGCAGGCAAATCTGTCTGCTTTCATTAATGATATCCTTTTGCACATTTCGACAGCAAAAGGTAAAGATCAGCAGGTGTTGGCTGTGGTGTAGGATGTGAATAACGCCTATAAAAAGGTTGATCTGACTACCCTTAGCGACATAATGTCATATTTCCGCTTTTCTGCAGAAATTGTTTTATGTGTGTCAAGGATAATGTCCAATCGACGCCCACAACTAGGGTTGGACAGCGTTCAAGTTGGAAATGGCATGTTGTTTCATGTCTATACAACAACCCTGCATACTAAATGCTCTGCTGGCATCTTCCAATAGCGTACGATTTCCTCATTTTGGCCACTGGAGGCGATCGGTCAAATATTTGGAAAGGCAGGTAAATGCGTTTATTGATGAATCCAGAAGATTGGGCCTACTAATCAACATATCCAAATCTCTATCTATATCCTTCAATAGAAGCAGGGTAACACTTGTTTATTAAAATTAATAATCGTACCTTGCCCATGTCAAATCCATCACCTTTTTAGGTAAGAAGATAACGAGGATGTGTTCGGTCAAGGACCACTTGAAGTTCATTATTCCTAAAATCGTAAAGGCAGACAGGTTGGTTAATTTTTCAAGTGGTTTTTCTTGGGGTCTCACACCCCGTAAGGCCACTGCCGCTATGTCCACTATGAATCCGCCACCATACTTTGAAAACAAGGTCATCTGCTTGTATCCTGAGATGTTTGGGGCTGACCAGAACCACCCCAAAGCATCAAATTTTTGCTTTGGCTAATGAGCCGCATCTCCGTTTCAGAAGGATCGGTTTTGGCGGTTGAAATTTTTGGCCGTGTTTCAGACCATCATGGTGGCTTTCAGGATGGGTGAGGAGAAGGTTGCTATCATAACAGACTTTCTCCATACTTGTAAATTACTCAAACAAACTACGCCATCGTATCATCTAGTAGGCAAAATACATGCCCTTACTTCTGAACCCCTCTTTGTCTTTAGAAGTTAAAGAAACTCGCCCACGTAGAGGCCCGTAAGGCTCTGGGTTCTAGTCCCACAAGTTTGATCGAACCTCCTCCTGTAGATGTTCTGAAGGCAACTCATGAACACTTCTATAGAGAATGGAAGGATGACTGAATCGTCTTCAAACCAATCACACATATAACAAAGTTTTTCTCAAAAAATTTGAAAACATAGATTCGGAGAAATGTAAACTTGCATGGTTAGAGAAACTATTGAACACATAATCTTCGGGTGTAAGTTTCGGATTAAGCATAGATGGTATGATACATTTTTCATCTTCAACAAATCTTTTTGAGTAGAGATCCTTGCACGATTGATACCCTTTTGTATATCTTTAAGGAGACTAGAGTCAGATTATAATACTAATGGTTTCCGTTTCTTCGCCGCATGACATATCCTGCCATCGCCGTTCTTGTTTCTTGCATTGATTCATCATTACCCCTCGGCGGTCCAATGGTCAGTAGAGTCGCGGAGAAGTACCCGATCCTGTGAAGAGTTTTAGTCTGATATACTAGATTCGCCTTACGAATTTCTGCCAGAAGGTTTCGAAGCTGTGATTAGAGTTAAACTAGGCGAAACTCAAAAGTGTTTTATCACTAAGTACATAGCTAGTAGTTTCCGCTGAAACGAGCTACCTAAAGAAGAAACCGGCTCCGGCTCTAGTTACATTTGAGCCACTGTTGGAGGACGACTTCAATCACGAAGTGAAATGCATTAAGATGGGCAAAAATGCGTCGAATTTCGAATGCACAAGCAACGTTGCCTACTCCAGTGCCTTCAATGCTTCAAAAGCTGCGGTAGGTTTGCTGGTTGACTGGCGAATCTCCTTCCTTCTAAGTTACTTCATACTGGTTGGTTACGAGTATAAATGAATTCCTTTGACTATGGCTGACAAGGAATGCGTTTCTTCTTTTTTAATGAAATATTCTACGAAACTGTTTGCTGACTAAAAAAGCTAGTTTGGTTCCACCACCGCTCCATTTTGGCTGAACCTTTAGAATAAAGTTGTTAAGAGCTGACGTGTTTTTCAAATGACGATTAAGTAACTAATATGTCATGATGCAAGCATAGCGGAAGTCCAAGCCTTTCGAACCCTCCAAACGTGGAGAGCGAGTATGAAATTAGTGATGCCAGATGACCCTTGAAACTTGGAGCGCAGATAAGCGCGTGTGTGGATGAGGAACCGAATTAGTCGAACATAATCAGGCAGAATAAAAACGATGAAACAGTATCTTTTGCCATCTTTAACGACTCCTGATGGAATTTCCGGAATATCAGGTGCACAATTTTGCGCAAGTGATGGTTTCAGAATTAAATCTTCGGTCGTTTCAACATTGACTCTGAAAATAATGACTTTCGTACCTGGACTGTGATCGCGACCAACAGCGTTTAGGTCTGAACGACTTAATAGAGTGAGTCTTTAATTTGAACAGAGTAGTTAAGGCGATTTATGTCTTTCCATTAGGTTGTTGCACGTGAAATGGCCGATTTGGCAATCACGTGAAGTTAGTTGCAATTTTGCTGTATCAAACCACCACCAGTTGGCGCTGTTGGTGTCAGATAATGAAGAATAAATACTCCTACATTTAATCAAGGAGTCATTTTAGTTTTGACTATCGTTGTGATAACCGTGAATAAAAAGGAACAAGTCGGGAAACCGGAAGCTGGACGCTTCAGGTACGAAAGGTTTTGTGTATTTCTTAGTACGTAGCACGTAATATATGCATATGTCCACTTTCGGGTGATATTGACATTGATAGTCTTCAATTTTCAAAGAAGCAACAACTTCGACGTATTATAAATTTGTTAGTAATAGTGCGATTTCCATCAAACTTGGTATGATCATGCTCTAAATTATAGCCTACATTACTGCAGAATTTCGCTAGGATGAATTTAAGGGGGGTTTCCAGCAAATTACAAAAAATTATAGTAATATACTATTATTAACTTTCTTTGAACAGATATCGGTATGAAAGGTATTTCGGAGCCAAGGCACCATATAGTGGCATCCTCCTGATTTTTTTCAGATTTTTCGGTTTGCTAGTTTCTGAGAATGGCCCCCTTAAATGATCACTTTCAACCCCCCGAACTCCCCACGTTTCAAAGAAATGTCAAAACTAAGACCGGCTTCGAAAAGTACTAATCGAGACCTTGATACCCCACATGACTATATTTGATGAAAAAAAATTTTACAGCCCCCTTTTGCATGTATGGGGACCCCCCTTAAATTCAACGTAAAAGGATGTAACTCTCTGTATGTGTGAGCGTTCACAGTTCCCACCTTTCTACCAAATTTGGTGTCAATCGCTATAACCGTCTCCGAAAAAAATGCGTGTGACGGACAGACAGACAGACAGACAGTAAACCGATTTTAATAAGGTTTTGTGTTTACACGGTTTTGTGTTACGGCGGATTGGACTGTTTGGTGGTCTACAGCTGGATTTATCCACTATTCTTTTTTCATATATCCAGAAAAACGGCTCAAAAGTTGAACGAATTGCAGTATGAGACTCGACCTCATCCACCATATTCACCGGACCTTTCGGCAACCGACTACCACTTTTTTAAGCATTTGGATCATTTTTTGGCGGAAAAACAATTTAGGAATGAAGAGGCCATCAAAATTGCCTTCGACGAGTTTATCAACACCCAAAAATTTGACTTCTACGAAACTGGCAGACATGCTCTTGTATCTCACTAGGAGAAGTGTTTTGAATCGACTGGCACCTATTTTGATTAATTAAATAAATTTGTGTAAGCTTTACAGTCGTTTCAAATTGGCCATTTCATGTGCAACAACCTAATAGTTCGCAGCAATTAGCAGTGCCACCGTATGGACTAATGAAATAACTTACCAAGGTTTTTACCTTGGTCTTTTGTCAGTACTGGAAAGCAGGTACACATACCTAAAACATAAAAAATAACATTTTTTAGAATTTCTTTGCTTGTAATTCAATGTTTAAAAATTTCTCTTTCAAGCAAGGGCCACAACTGCTCAACTGGATTTAGATCCAATGATTGAGAGGGTGTGCGAAGCTGCTTAGGAACATTGTAGAGCAACCAAAGCTTAATCATCTCAGTTTTATACTTGGGGTCATTATATTGCTGAAAGTAATAGACATTCCCTAGTCGTAATTTCTCAGCGCTCTGCTTAACACTACTTTTCGAGATATTCACATTTCCATGCTTATCCATCGTCGACTCCATAAAAACTTGTCTACCCCGCTATTTGACACATACTCCCAAACCAGAACACCGCCGCCATCATGTTTTTCAGTGGAAATCAAATTTTGAACATTTAACGCTGTGTTCCTTTTTCTCCGCACTAATTTTTGTGTCAAATAGACAAAATTTACTTTCATCTGAAGAAAAGGACACCTTCCCAGAATTCTTTTGGCATGTTGACGTAAGTTTTTGGAAATTCCATTCTATACAGGCGATTTTTAACTGAAATGAATGGTTTTTTGAGTGCTACTTGACTGTGGTAACCGCATTTACTAAAACTTATAGGACCTAGTTCATCGCATATTGTTTTGTTGTATTTCTCTTTTATTGCTTGAATAAGTGGAATGCTGCTAAATGAGGGTTTCCTTTGGTAGAATTTAAAATACTTCGACGTTCACGCACTGTAATTTTAGGTAGATGCCCTGATCGATATCGTGAAGTAAAAAAACGGGTGATTTGTAGTTATCAACTACTGTTTGCATCGAGGACTGGATTCTCCCAACTAAATTCGTGATTTCAAGGAAACTGTAACCTTTTAGTCGCAAATTTAGGATCAGTTTACGCTGACAACCTTATTTCATTGCCACGAACAGCCATAATTAAGGATACTTTTTAATTTACACATTATTAATAGTCATTATGTATTACCAATGGATATTTAGGGGAATCCCCGAATTTTGTGATCTGTACGCGAATGCAAAAAGTATTTGCTCAGAAACTTGCAAATATTTTATTGTGATTGTTTTTTCATCGAAACTGCTTTTATGCAATCCCAAGATAGCGTTGGTTTTTAGAATGTTTAAATCAAGGACATTTTATTGATTAATATACTTTCCTCAAGATTTAGCACTTCTATTTTCTGGAGAGATATTAAATCCTCCTGCCTAGACATATAGTCTAATGAATTTTCACATATGGGACGATGTAATGAAAAGCTCAAAACATATGTTCTTGGAAGACATAGGCTTGGCCTATTCCTAAGGTAGCATTCTCTCACAAATTAAAACACAACACATTAGATTATACTGTTGCGAGTTTTAAGCTTTGTAGAGGCTTACCAAAAAGCCCAAAAATTAATTTATTTTTGGAAGGCCACAGGACTGAATACCAAAACTTCCAGATTTTTACTGCACGCTTTTCCACAAATGCAGATTGTTTTTCGGTTATTTTCTTACTCGGAATATGTTCTAAAAGTGTCTACCAAGTCCAAGTTGGTATAGTAAAACAAAATATTTCAATTGTTATTTTCATGGATAGAAGGCGCTAACACTGTAATGGTCTATTTTAGCGACGCAAGGGCATTCAGTATTCAACAACATAACTTGTCGATATGTTGATATGGTAATCGGAATGTCAACCATTCAAAAAGCCACTACAGTAGAAGAAGCAGCAAATTTTTTCGGTGGAAATCCTTCCAAATTCTGTCGTTTGCCTATTGTGATCGCAATCGCAATCCTAGGAATTGGTTTCAAGGTTAATTTACTCCATAAGATATTTTTGCGACAAAAAAAATTAACTTTCCAGCAGATTTCGATAAGTAGAAACAAATGCAACTTTATATTTTTCTCCAATACATTTTTTCTAGGAAATATTACAGCCAATGTGTGGAAAAAAATGGTCTTTTCCAAGAACACCAATCTAGACATTTCATATTACCCTCATGTTCTGTTCTGGCCAAAAAATACAATACGAATTGCAGACACTGCAAGATTCGTATTACCCAAGGTCGAGAACAAATTGAATTCAATCGTTTGAGTTCCTAGAAATACATATTATCGCAAGTAATTGTGTACGAATGCTAAATTTTCACTTGACTTTAGCAGTTTTCAATATTTCGCAGAAATTCAACATTAACTTATTTTGTTAATTCTTAACCCTTGTGTTTGATGAAACCACAACCACTGATGAAAATACAACTCTTGTACAGCATTAAGGGTATGATAACAATATTACGGATAGTCTCAATTAAAAACGATGTAAGAAAAAAGTAACAATAAAAAGAGATTGCGAATATACCTTTACTCTAAAAAAGACTGAAGATCAGATACATTATTGTTCATCAATTAATCTAACCTTTGTACCAACGATTTTCTAACAAATTGATTTTTGCCAAAATTTGGCAAACATTTGACGATGAAATGCGGCATTCACAAACCACAACTTTCTGATACTTCATTGACAATTCTAATCAAATACATTTTTTTTCAAGAATTAGCTTTTTATATGCAAAGCAAGGTCGGGAAGTTACATCCAAATCAACCTATCAATTTGTGATATATCTTGCCCGCCAACGTAATTTTAGGAAAAACGCGTTTAGCCCGTCACAATAGTTTGCTGGCTTGGCAACTTTCCAATTTGCAAAAAACCAAATAAAAATATGTCTACTAATCCGCTTATATGTTTAGCACGATCTACATATGATAATGAAAGTATCTGTTTTATTATATTCAAGGCCTCCAACGAAAAAAGAGGTGTGGCAGCTCGAGATCAGTTGCGTACTGCATAAATAACATTTCTTCAATTTTGGGCCGATTAAAATGAGACTTTCAAAAATTTTTTTCGTATGCTATGCGAAAGGAAAGTGTTGATTCCTGGTATCAATATTTTAATCCTTCTGATAGCAATGGGATCTAGTGAATTAATAATTATATTGAAACATTTGACTTTATAAATTTTCGAACTAATTTAGCCAAAATGCAAAAACGGACTTTGTTCGGCACTGTTTGGAAGTGTACACCTGTCCAAAAGGGGATAACCAACCAACCAATCATAAAGTTTTATTATAATGTTATCAATCAATTTTTGAAGTATTTTGTACTTTTCCGGGGCATTATATTAGAGTAAGTTCATATATTTTAAATTTACCATTGGAAAAAATTTTACATTGTTCAAAATATTCTTTATTCTAATTTCACTGACAAAATTTTCAAAAGGAATAATTGACAGTGAAATAGTGGCATGTCTCATATTCGCTAGGTGAAAAATCGTTTATAATGAGATACATCTGGCAAATAAATTTATTCGGGAAAAAATTGAACACCACAAATCTCTAGAGAAAGGGACATGAAAGAAACAACAAAACCGAAACTTTTTGCTCGGTTCCCACCGCATAAAAGAAATCGGGCAAAACTAATACCAAAAATATGTAAGCTAATGATATGACTGACAATCGGATTGTATGAGCAGCAATTGATTATCGGATATCTTCACATATGCAAATGTAAATCAGGCTAAAAGATAAATTGTTTCGAGCAGTTAAGAAAACAAGTTGGAACCGGAAACTCGACATTACCAGCATGAAAGGCTTTATGTATTTTTAATGTAAAGATATGTCAGTATACGCCGTTTCCTAGCGTATAACAACGGACTTTCATTTTAATGTGATATTACATTCTAGACGTATTGTCTTAGAATGCAGCAAATTTACACGAAAAAGACAATTTTGGTCTGCTATAAATTCGTTAATAATAGTAAAATTTCCACCAAACTTTTCAATATCATGTTTTATATTATAGCCCATGGTATTGCAAAATTTGACGATTGCGGAATGTGCTCAAGGTTTTTTTTGTGTTCCAACATATAAGTATGGTATGTTGTACTACATACAGGCAACCAGACAAACAGTGACCGATTCCAATGTTTTATCTCACCAACTCTTTTGCCCGTCGATGAAAAACTATATATTTTATACAATAAATATCGCATACACCCATAAAATATGGGCTTTAAAATGTACTGTACCAGAGGCCAATGTTCTTACATGGCCAACCGACATTCGAAAAATTGAGGTAAGAAGAAGAGTATAGAAATGGCAGAACCTTCCACGCCAGGAAAACCGATTAGAAATAAAATGGGTTTTTTCTTTAATTTTATTTTATTTTCTTATTCTCATGATACCTTACCGAATAGATCATTGATAATTGAAATAATCAGGAAAAGGGTTACATTTGATGAAAAAAATTCAATTAGGGAAAATGTTCACTTGCTAAAGGTTAAAACTTTATTACCTTTAAAATAAGTCACTAAAGAACGGAAAAATATGAAACGATTATGTTGGGAATAGGGTGTTTCGCAATTACATTGATTTAGTCAACGTTTTAATTTTAATCAATTGTGAAAATGAGTGAAACTATACGTAGAAACTGCAACTTTATTAAAGACATGGCAAAAGCTACTGAGGCCATGCTTTATCAGGAACCTTTTATCAACGAGAAACCCCAACATCAATTATGTGCGACCCTCCGCACACGGTCATAATGTGCCTGGCAAATACGAAAGGCAATTGAAGAAGATAAAAATAATTACGAACATAGTCCAATAATGCCAACATAATATTTGATGCAGTAAAACCATTTTCTAAAGATTTGAGTAAAAAAGATGAGTTACTAACGCATTGTTTGGACGAATTTATCCAAAACTTGAACAACAGTTTTAATGCGATGACATGGCTAATGGTTTCTTAATCCGGTTTCAGTAGCAAAATTGCCCTTAATATTACCGCGAACCTTGCACTGATTTATGCATGGTGAAATAATGAATGTTAAAAAGTAACTGGACGTAAAAATTGGGCTTCACTGAAGAAGTTAAGACAGCCTGTAGAGCATACATTTCATCAAGGAAGAACAGCTATACAGGCAGAAGCAAACCCAGACATCACAAATTAAAAATATTAGGTGAAGACACCTTTACGATTTCTTACCAGGGCAGAGGCAAATCGTGAGACGCTGCCTCACCTCTGCCTTGGGAGTAGCGTGACCGATGCCACTCGCAGATGTTTATATAATTCGCAGGACATGGCACGACTGCGGCGCAACAACCGATATCCGGTCTAGGTCTGCCTTAATAAGAACTCCAGACATCTCGGCTTTGCGCCGAGGTCCACCAATTCGATATCCCTAAAAGCTGTCTGGCGTCCTGACCTACGCCATCGCTCCATCTCAGGCAGAGTCTGCCTCGTCTTCTTGGCCAGAGCTGCAAATATATTTTTTTTTAAAGGATTGAAGGGTCCTAATTCCACGCCCACTTGATGTCGCCTAATATTTTTAAAAGTTTGGGTGCTTAGCCCTAGACGAGGAGTCCGTGGATCAAGAAAAGGAGAGTAAGATGCTGCCCATTCGGTCCGGTCAGACATCAAGTGGATGCGGATTTAAGACCCCGCAATCCCTAAAAACATCACAAATTCCAGTTAAAATACGAATTTGCTGAAAATTTAAACATTCGAAACTTTAAACACGTTTTTCTCGAAAAACTTTCAGTGATTCAAGTCCAAATTTGAACTCCAGCTTTATAGTAATATTTCCTAGTGAAGTAGGTAGGATTTTCTCGATTGGCACACATTGTCAACTTTATGATCGACTTTAGACCAACTTTTTCATAAAAAGAACAACTTTTTGAAAGCGATTATCACTGCGAAGCTTATAAATAAAACTGTCCACGAAATCCACTCCACAATTCAGCATCTGTCAGCTCCCCCCCCCCCCCCCCCTCATGATCCGAAACGATCCATGCAAATTGCCTCCTAGCATCAAGCGGCATATCAATTGGAGCAAAGACACAGCAGGCTTCGAGAATCGAACTTATTTAACAAACAAGTCGGAATACTGGAAGCTGGACGCTTGGGGTATAAAGGTGGTGTGTCCTTCTTGTTGAGAAATTCCCTATTCACGATTTCCCGTACACGTATACCTACAATTCAAAATCTTCCCTGATAAACATATGTATTTCCAAACTCCAACTCCACCGTTCATATAACTTTCTTAATAATAGTTAGATTTTTGTCAAACTTCCCAAAATTATGCATTATATTGTTACTTATAACCGTGACCAATTTTGTGTTTCTAGAATGAACTTAAAGCAAGATTTCGGATAAATTTCTAAAATATGGCAATGTTATATTATTAACTTTATAAAATGGGGCATATTTTGAAGAATAGATTTCGTATGGATGCAACATTGTGATTTGACTCAGATGGTTCGATAGGTTCTGAGAACGAGACCTGTTACACTTTTTGGGGCACACTGATAGACAGACGGACAGGCATTCTAATAAGGTTTTATTTTACACAAAACATCACCATCCAAGAAACCGTCGGTGCCTAAAAAGAACCTTGTGGCACCCAGTATTCGCAAATATCATGGCCACGGAAGGATTGGTTGGGCGAGAGTATATTCAATTTGCATAGCATTGAATACGTTTGGCATCTTCGAGACTAGCTGCATAACCGACAAAGAAACGCAATTTTGCCTGAACTAAATCCCATTCAGTGCCAGTAGAATGAGTTAGATGGAAGAGTGCGAGCCCAGAATTATAGACTATCAAATGACTTGGGTGAGTGGCGAAAAACAACAGAGTGGGCCGCCTCGTGAATTAGTGGACTTCATGCTGTCACGATGTGCAACCGTGACTACTGCATACAGAAACGTTGCTTCTTCATATATAAGATTAGTATTTCACTGGTATGTTGATTATGACGTCAGTAGCTTATTTCCGCGATTCCAGATGCTGTAAAATCGCGGGAAATAGGTAAGTTTGAGTTGCTGTAACTTTAACACCAATAGCCATATTTCCAGTTTCCGGTGTTATGATAGTAGTTCCTAAGCGGAGAGATCCTTGACCGATATTGCAAATCGGGTGAGAACCGATGCAAAACTGGTAAGGAACGAAAAGTAGAACAAGGGTGATAACCTAGAAGGCCAGTTGTATAGTGCACACATTGCAGGTTAAATGTAAAACGAATTTGTCCATATTTTTGCGGTTTTTAAAATATGTTTTTCTAAAAACAACAAATTTCAAGTTGGACGGACCGATAACTCCAAGAATTTTTATCCGATTGGCTTGAAATTTTTCCTTCATATTCAGAACAACTTGCTCCTCTACAATCAGTAGGTTTTTTTGTTTTTACTGATAAAAATTGGCACATTTTTATAATAATCAGAGTTCGGCCACGCAGCTATGACTATAGAGGTTGGGGTTAGAAAGTCTCCATCACTCACCATATTCGTCAAAACTCGCAACCATTTGTTTCGAAATCTGAACAACTTCTTGGCAGGCAAAAAATCAATTCTGCAGACATTGTGCAAACGGCCTTGCAACACTCCTGTTTGAGGATCCGCATCCACTTAATGTCGGATCGGACCAAATAGAGAGCAACTTACGTCCACATTTTTTGGCCCATAAAATCCTCGTTTTGTTCTTAGCACCAAAGTATTCAAAAATTAGGAACGAAGGTTCAACATTAAACAGATGAGGACTTGAGACCATCTTCCAACAAAGGTCTAGCCCCGGTGGTTATAATTCGCAGTTATGTTGTGTTTTGGGGGGAGTGTTGACGTATGTACGCCACGTCGGTCATACTGCTCCCAGGACAGATGTAAGGCAGCGTCTGATAAGTTGCCTTTGCCCTGAATGAAACCATAAGCTGCCTGAAGCAGGTTTTACAGTAAAGTATAAAGGTGAACAATTTAAATAAAAAAAAATGGTCGAATTTGGACTTGTTATTTATTTAATTCATACCAAAATGAACCCAATTCGTCATAGATGTTTTTGTTCCTCCTTGCGCTGTCTCACTGCTGTAGCCTTATGACTTGCACGATGTGATGATAACGAAACTGAAAATCGTTTTGCATTAATAAGTAAACAAGTCGGCAAACCGGAAGCTAGACGCTTCAGGTATGAAAGGTTTTGTGTATTTCTTTTATAAAGAGATTGAGTGTGCATTTGTCCCATTAGCATGTAGCACGGACATGTAACACCGGATCCACGCCAACGTTTCGGCGCTCAGGTTGTGAAGGAAGCATTCCCGACATCACTTTTGCGTCGGAATCTCTGGCATCATCGGTGGACGGGTGGCGAGTCCTAGAAGACTTCTCGGCAAGTGATCATCAGTACATTGCGTTCGAAGTGTTTGACGCTACTTGCCGGCGAGCACCAACACGACGTTCCCCCTGCGTGTGGAATGTCGCGAAGGTGAACATCGGAAGGTTCGTCGAAGCTCTTGGAACAGGTAGGGCCGCGCTGGGGGGCACTCCGGGGGGTGGTGGTGTCGCAGCTGACACCGTCGTAAATTCAGTGATGAATCTGATAACGACGGCGTGTGAGGCTTCCATGCCCCGGAGGGGCCCCAGGCGCGACAAGCCTTCTATGTACTGGTGGACGGCGGAAATTGCCGACCTACGGAAGGAGTGTCATAAGCTCCGCCGTTTGGCACAACGTTTGTACGCCAACGAGGAGGCATGTGCCATAAAGGCACAATATAGATCAGCAAAAAGGAGACTCCGCAGCGCTATAAATAAAAGCAAAGCTCGCGGCTGGCAAAATCTTGTTAATGAGGTGAATGATGACCCGTGGGGACTAGGCTATAAGCTTGTCACTCGGAAAATCGGGGCTCTGCGGAAGCCCTGCATACTGAGCACCGACCAGATGGACCGCATTGTTCCCCAGACACCCTGTACGGGTTGATGTAAACAGCGCGGAAAGCCTCGTGGATTGCCCCCTTTTCACAATGGGAGAACTCGAAGAAGCGGTTCTCACTATGAAAAACAGGAAGGCGCCAGGCCCTGATGGCATCCCGGCGGAAGTTTATAAACTGGTGTTCCGCCAACGGCCAGAATTGCTGCTCGAAGCGTTCAACGCGTGCTTGAAGGAGGGCATTTTTCCTTCTCGCTGGAAAGTGGCCAGACTCGCGTTGATCCGTAAGGGTAAAGGAGATCCGGAGCTCCCGTCTGCATACCGACCGCTGTGTATGATTGACACGGCCGGAAAAGTGCTCGAGAAGCTCATCAGGGGTAGACTCGCTGAAGCGATCCGTGCTGCCGGGGACTTATCCGCAAGGCAGTTCGGGTTTAGAACAGGGAAATCTACAGTGGATGCTGTTATGGAGGTCGTAGATGCGTTTAATCGACCCGGGGCGCACAGTCGCCGATCTCGACGGATAGTGCTCCTCATAACGCTTGACGTCAGAAATGCCTTCAATTCCGTAAGATGGACAGATAAGCTGGGCACACTAGAGAACTCCTTTCACGTGCCAAGCTATCTCTTGCGGATATTGAGGGATTATCTGAAAGACCGCTCCCTGTTCTATGAGACGCTAGAGGGCCAGAGGAGGATGGAAATCACGTCGGGAGTAGCGCAGGGATCCATCCTAGGGCCGGACCTCTGGAACGCTTCCTACGATAGTCTGCTGAGACTCGATATGCCTGAAGAGTCGCGCCTGGTCGGTTATGCAGACGACGTTGCGGCACTTGTTGCCGGACGCACTGTTGAACAGGCGCAAAGCAGACTTGGCATATTGATGCGACGGGTAAGTGGATGGATGACTGCTCACGGTTTCAACCTTGCGCTGGAGAAAACCGAAGTAGTCATCCTGACCAGAAGGAGAATCCCGACCTTGCGTCCCATATCGATCGGCGAGTTGACTATAGAGTCAAAACCAGCGGTTAAATACCTTGGTTTAATGCTCGACTCGAAGATGAGCTTCTTCGAGCAAATCAAAGCAGCCGCGGACAGGGCTGCAGCAGGAGTCGCGGCCTTGAGTCGGCTAATGGCGAATGCGGGTGGCCCTATATCAACTAGGAGACGTCTCCTCATGGGAGCAACGCAGTCCGTCCTTCTCTATGGTGCGGAGGTATGGGCTGATGCCCTGGACAAGGAGGTGCATCGTAAACGCCTAGCTCAAGTGCAGAGGCGGGGAGCTTTGCGAGTGGCGTCTGCTTATCGCACTGTCTCCGAACCGGCTGTGATGGTGATTGCGGGAGTGATCCCCGTTGCCCTCCTTGCCAAGGAGCGCAAAGCTATCTATCGCCGTAAGGGCGAAAACTTAAGAGAAGTGGTTGCCCGTGAAGAACGTCAACGCACCCTTAACGAGTGGCAAGTTTCTTGGCAAAATGAGCCAAGGGGCAAGTGGACTGCGCGGCTCATCGACAAATTAGACCCATGGTTGAACAGAAAGCACGGTGAGATTGATTACTTCCTTACCCAACTTCTAAGTGGGCATGGAGGTTTTCAGTCTTACCTGCACAGGGTTGGGAAGGCGCGATCTCCTGATCGTGTGTTCTGCAATGGAGTGCCGGATGACGCTGAACACACCTTTTTCTCTTGCGAGAGGTGGGATGGCCTCCGCCAGCAGCTTTATGCAGACACAGGGGAGCTCTCTCCAGACAACATTGTCAGAGAGATGCTGAAGAGCGCTGGCAGCTGGAATCGTATTGCGCATTATGTTCGGGCTCTTCTTACTACGAAGAAGATTGAACTCGACCGGCAGAGGAATCGGACGGTAAGGGGTTCCCTGAACTAACAACTCCCTTCCTCCCCTCCCCTCCCCTCCCGTTGGTGAAAGGAATTCCCTGACTTGAAGGCTCCCAAAGCCGGGAGAGCGGGAGGGCTAGCCCGAAGTAATGTGTCAAACGGTTCCAGGCTAGTTCTCTGATGACAGGGAGGTGTTTAGTTGGTAGTCCGCCAGCGTGCTTTTGCGGGAGTCCAACACTCTGTGCGTAAACGCATTCACCTACCCTACTCCAAAAAAAAAAAAAAAAAAAAATGTAGCACGTAAAATATGCATATATTACGTGAAAATAGGCACTTTCAAGTGATATTGACATTCATAGTCTTGAATTTGCAGAGGAGCGACAGTTTTGACCTAGTATAACTTTGTTAGTAATTGTGCGATTTTCACTACATTTGGCAGGATCATGCTCTATACTGTAGCCTACATTGCCGCAAAATTTTGTGATTCTAGGGTGAACTTAAGGGTGGTTTTCCTGTCAATTACTAAAAATTAAAGTAATGTACAATTATTACAGGTATCGGTATGGGGGGTATTTCGGAGCCTAGGGACCGTATAGTGGCAGCCCTCTGATTTTTTTCAGTTTTTTCGGTTGGGTAGTTTCTGAGAATGGGTTCGTTAAAAAAATGACCACTTTCAACACCCCGCACTCCCCACCTTTTCAACAAAAATCAAAACTAAGACCGGCTTCGAAAAGTACTAGCGAGACCTTTAATTTGATATCCCACATGACTATATTTGATGAAAAAAAATGTACTCCCCCCTTTTGCATGTATGGAGACCCCCTTAAATTCGTCGTAAAAGGATGTAACTCACTATATGCGTGAGCGTTCACAGTTCCCACCTTTTTACCAAATTTGGTGTCAATCGCTATAACTGTCTCCGAGAAAAATGCGTGTGACGGACAGACAGCCAGACAGACAGACGGACAGACAGTAAACCGATTTTAATAAGGTTTTGTGTTTACACAAAACCTTAAAAAGCGTCTTCTGGAATAAAATGTATCAATATGCGGCTTTCTTTTAACACATCATCGCGGGACCTGACTGATTGAGGGACTTTGGCACGTTAAGTCCAGCTGAACTTTCGCCATCAGAAATGTTGGAACACTAAATTTTTGCAATAACATATATAATCGTTGGAAACACCGCATAATTTCACTCTGAATAACATATGGCAAAATTTGCGCTGAATCCATTCATATGTAGACATATGCAGTTATATACAATGCGGCGTAAAGAGATAGTCAATACATCCCCTCTAGTTTCAAGTTTTTTCAAGCAAAACTTTATTAAAATCAACTTAAAGTCTTAAAGTCAACTTAAATGCACTTCATTCGGCCAAAGAGGTAATTATCGACCGGTGACGCTATGATTGCCATTTCTTATGATGCTCATGGAAAATTATAAGAGTAAAGTGAAACAAAAAAAATCATCACTTTCTTCAATTTCTTATCGATTTGTCGATTTGCAGGATAACAAATAATGGTGTAAAATTCCAATATTATCAGAATATAAGAAAGGATGAATTCTCTCGCGTCGAAAAACGAGTTCGATGTTGGCTATACGAGATAACCGCAGTACTTAAAGTTGAGTGTCGTATTACATAATTTAACGTTGAATAAAAAAGGTCAAGGATGCATTCATCGATCAACGGTAGACACAGAACGTGAAGTGATAGTTAAGATAAAAGATATCTGAAATATTTTTCCTTTCACACTACTATACTACCGAATGACGTTTGCTAGCTAGATGAACTTTCTTGTCTTAAGTACTTTAAAGACTATACAATTTTAACAGATTTTTTTTTATTTTGGTCAATACTGCAACGGAATTACGGGCATCGAGGAACTAAGAATTTCCATGGTTTTCTTATTGACATGTTTAAGGTTTTTTTGAAAACGAGCAAACGGCAGACTATTGACGGTAATTTTCTCTATTGGATATGGGAAAATAAATTCGAATAAACGACTTAATCCAACAGGCTTCAATTAAAATTTAATTAAAGCGAAACATTTTCTATTTTCCTTTCAAACTTAACTTTGAAACGAACCCAACAACCATAAATAATTAACCATGTCAGATATGTATGTAAAATAGTGCTGCGTTGCTTCAAATTATTGCATAACCTGACCTTCACATCAGTTCAAGGCTCGCATCGATCTTTTTCGTTTGCATTATTTATGTGGTTTGAATCACTTCTGGTTGGTAACTGCTAACCGTCCCCACACTCTCATTCAATACATTTATAAAATAGCCGGGAATGAGGGCATATTCTAAATTTTATCTTGATTGATAATTTTAAACAGAATTTCTACTAGTCGTGGTGCGCTGTGAGGGGTATTTGAAACATTGTAGTTGACTTGAAATACATCCCCCACTGACATTTATAAAGCAAACGATGCAATTAACATTTAATGTACACACAAGCTAGAAATTTTCGACCCCTCCTGTTTGAGTTGCATCGCCTTAAGTTCTGTTCCTAATTTAGGGAATTCTAAACTATGCAAATGAATGCTTGATGCAATTGCAACTCAACTTTTAAATAATTCACACTCTACTCTTGAAAACATGTGTTTTGAGCATACTAATTACAACAATGGTCCTCCTATTTGACTTTGTTGACATTTAGATCTCCATAGTTTGCAAGTAATTTGTTACTCATATGACAAGCAATTTGCAAGTTACTACAGGCGTAAAAGGAATATTTTCATATGATGCCAACTTTATGTAATATATTTCAGCATTGTAGATAGAAATTATACAACATTCAAGATAACACATTGTTACAAAAACCTAATAACCACACTCTCGAGCTATTTTTATTAAAAATTATTAAAAATAACTTTTCTAAAAATATCAAAGATGACAGCTAAGTGCTTATAAAATTAAAGTGTGCATCGTTATATCATTGGAACAAATCAATAATGATTAATGGAGCTGACGAAATTGAATTAGGACTTGAGCTGTCTGGCACTTTCGAATTTCTCATTTTAAAGCGTATTTCAAATGCGCAAACGTTCGCTGGTTGGTGGAGATTGTGAGCGCCGTAAAAATTCACGTGAATATTTTGGCGATTTTCGACACGTGATGTGAACGCAAAATGTAAATGAAAAAAGTATACATAGCAGACGATAAATATTATAGGTCTATTTTGGTACGTTTTCTAATTGGTTTTGAAAACATTTACATTTTATTATATATAATACATATAATATAATATACATAATTTGGAAATAGTGCACGGTTATCTTGTAGATCCCATTTGGTACCTGATCTAGAGGAGTTTTCAGTGAAATACTGGGTGCCGGTTGCATATACTAGGTGTTCCATAAAAGTTGGAACTTTTCGCTTACTGCTACTTACAGATACAAAAACTGTAGAATTAAGCCAGTTGAAAATATATTTTAGATACATATTGCAGGCCTACAACATTTCCTAATAATTATTCAAAAGTTCCATTCTCTCGAGGTAGACAATAACCTGCTTCTATGAGTTTTGGGACACCTTTCATAATGTATTTGGACTTATCTCTCCAAACGGAGCCTATCTTTCACTTTTAACCCGAAAAAGTCGGGTTGTGTTGAATCGGGATTCCGAAGGGAAGGGCGAACAATTGCCACCGAAATACATTATTTTGCATCAAGTGGCAGTTCTATTCTTCCAGTTTCAATAATGCAAGGAAGTTTTGAATGGTATATTGATAGCGTTCGGTATGTATAGCTCTAATGATACTACACTCTGGCGTCGGCCAGTTCAGTTAGTTCACCATACCAGACTGACAGATTTTATTTTAAAATTTGGAAAATATTTATTAGTTTGTCTCATTCTGACATAATTGATGGTCCATGATCATATCACGGGGCCCTTACGTCAAAAAAATTGATTAAATCGGTGATGAAAATGTCGACACCTTACCCAGCATGATGATTCTTTACATATAAGGGCGATTTGGCATGGATAAACGTCTAACGCATGTAAAATGTTACGAACATTCACAGTTTGCTCACACTTTCCATAAAATTTTGCCCACGTAAGTATGTTTTTGCTCGATATTTTATTTCACTCGCGCACTAGAATGCTTACTATTAATCAATGTTATCAACAGGGCCTTGAAGTGTGTTAGAGCACTTCATTCAAGACCGTAACGGTACACTACAGTAAACTGTAGAAGGCAATGTGGTCAGCAATGCTATTTCCGAGAATGGGTCCGCGAAAAAAATGGGCAATTTCCACCCCGTACTCCCCACCTTTCCAACAAATGTCAAAACTAAACAACTTCGGAAAGCACTAATCGAGACCTTTCATTTGATACCTCACATGACTATATTTTATGAAAAAAATGTACACCCCCTTTTTCATATATGGAGGCCTTCACCTTAAATTCTACGTAGAATGATGTAACTCACTGAATGGGTAGACGTTCACAGTTCCCACCTTTCCACCAAATTTCGAGTCAATCGCTATAACCGTTTCCGAAAAACATGCGTGTGACAGACAGATGGACTGACGGAGAAACAGACAGACAGACAGACGGGCAGTAAACCGATTTGAATAAGGTTTTGTTTCACACAAAATCTCAAAAACGGAGCTGTTCTCCGTTGGTGGTCTTTAAAGACCATACTGAAGAAATGTCACACTTACAAGTTTCAATTAGGCTATGTAAAGAAAGTATCTGATGCCACGTAAAGGTAGAAATATGTAGACCTTGGAAATATTAGCAAAGAGCACTTACGCAAGAAACTAAGAGGGTCCTTAATTTTCTCTTAAATAAATTAAAATTTGTTCAAAACGATTCACTCAGCGGACGTACTGTCTAATCTCACTGCTCTGAAGGATGGGGGATATTTTCTAAAAACATGAAAGCAGCAAATCTTACTCATTAGACAAAGGAACATGGGCTAGATGCACATTTAGAGCAGACTTTTTAAGCGTTGAATCAGATAGCAAATGAAGGAATACCAGACAGATCAGCTACCAATACTGCAAGTAGTTTAAATGGACTGGACAATGAAATCACAAACCTAAAACACAGCTGCTAGAAAAATCTGATGCATTTTATCTGAATAGCGCAATGAAAAGTGGAAGAGGTCATCATACCTAAATTAGGAAAACCACCAAAGCAAGCTAAATCATCAATATCACTACTCCTAACTATGGCAATACTATTTGAAGAGCTGCCGCTGAAAAGATTCTAGCCAATTCAGAAAGAATCCTTAAACCAATTTGAATTTTGTGAGAAGCATTTAGGTCACGAGTAGATGGACGGGATTACGGATTGAATTGACTTAAAACTAGCCAAGAGAATGGGCAGGTACGTCTTCTTGATGTTGACCAAGCGTTTGACTTCAAAAAGGTCTCCCGGGAAATTTATATGAAATATTTAAGTCCATATTTCTGGACGTCCTTTCAGAATCAAATACCAAGAGTGATATTTAGGCCTGTAGGAGATTGCAGGAGGTGTACCGCAAGGCAGTGTGTTGGGTCCTGTCGTATACCTTATATACACTAATAACCTACCAAACTGTGCCGAAGCTAGAATAGCGACATTCGCTTATTTCACGAGTATTTCCACAAGCCAAAATCAATATTAAAGAAGTGACAGTGGAAATGCAGTAGGCTTTCAACTACAAAAAGAACCAAAAAATGAATGAAATCAAAATCA
This sequence comes from Hermetia illucens, assembly GCF_905115235.1. NCBI lineage: Eukaryota > Metazoa > Arthropoda > Insecta > Diptera > Stratiomyidae > Hermetia > Hermetia illucens. The sequence goes on along the minus strand of NC_051849.1, from coordinate 186,031,679 downwards.
ATTTCATCAAAGCCAAAATCAACAAATAGGCACACTAAAACTCTGAGGTAGCAATCACAAAGCGAATCTAAAATTAATATAGACATTTTTTCAGCATGCATTAATCAGTTGTTAGATCTACACAACAACCACAGATTGTTGACGGAGAAAAGAAAGGCTAGACTTCCGACATGCTAGCTTGTTATATTACAATGGAATTGTTGGACTCCGTTTTCATATGGTGGTTTCAGAAACCTGCAGCTTCATCCTAGATAACAACCTATGTAACGGCGACACAACAACCGTCAAATTAATCATAAAAACTCAGCAGAGAGGTAGAAAGAATTCATTAGATCAATCCGAATTGCAATAGTAAAGGCATGGGGGTACTAGCAGAATGAGATATTAACCGTCATCATATCTGTTGGGAAAGTTCTAACATCAAAACGAGAATGTGAAGTCCATTCGAATATCTAGTAGGAACCGAACTGCGGATCCTCAACTTGGATAATCAGCATACTTTCTTCAATGAAATCAGGCGAAAGGTCATCGGCATCACGGTGGCAAGAGAATATCCAACGATATCATACTCTCAAAACACAGGCGCGTTGCTTCCGGAATGGGCATGGACTCACCTCCATTTCGAAATCCGCGGAGGATAGAATGGGCGAGGTCCTAAATAGAACTGAGCGCCTGATCCTTGGGAGACATTCGACATTGGAATTGAGATATGAATGCAGCTAGTAAAAGACAAATGGAGCTCTAAACTGAATACGCCAAAAAGGGGTAAAACAATGTGGTGGAACTCAGATTTGGAAAAACAAAGAGAACACAAGATCTTTGCGCAAAAATTTTAGACGTTTAAGACATAATAATTATCGTCAACCGACGCTGTATGGGAGCGTTTGAATACAACTGGTCTAGTTGCGCTCACTAGGAACGTTAAGTAGAGCAGCTACACGCTATCCACCTAATCAGAGGTAGAAATCCAGCTAGTACAAACTGTCAAGAACATATTTAGTATATCTCGACTCCAAGCTAGTGTGAATTCCGGCAAACTGCTTTGGTGCTGTAGGACTGCGATGGGTATTACCTGGGGACTTTCACCACAACCAATTCATTGGATGTACAAATTCAAAGCCCATTTTGATGTACGCATGAATCGTCCGGTGGTCGAGTTTAAACTATACTAACAGAATGGGGATGCTTATGCAAATTCAAAAGCTCGGGTGCCTAAGTATTACTGGAGCAATGATAGTGGCCCTCGAAGCTATCTTAAACTCCCTCCCACAAATTGGTTTGACAGTAACATTCATTCATATAGATGAATTCCCACTAAAGTTGCTGGTTTTGTGTTATTTGACCTTGAAAATACCAATTTTTTTAGACATTATGAATTTACGCTTGACGAGCTATAGCTGAGTCCATATTGCACCTATTAAGGTGTCTCATTCTTTTTGTTATTTAATATGCTTCGTTTCGAGTTATTTGCAAAAACCCTCTGAAAAATATGCATTTTTTCGATGAAAAAACGATATGCTCGAACATGAATTAAGGTTTAATGACTGGACTATGTTCCGACAGTTGGCCAACGTTATCAGCACTAAATAGCAAAAACATCATACCAGTTGGTGTGGAGTTGCCACCAGTTGCTGTTGAAACTTGGCCGACTGAACGAAACATACGTGGTGTGGGTGCACTCGAAAATCGCTGGTAATGAGGATAGAGAAAGGACAAACGTAAATTTTTGTAAAAGAACCGGGGGCCTCTACAAGGCTACTGTCCCTTAAGGTATGGGTCATGAAAACTCTAGTAGGCCTTTTAACGGAACACTGCTCCTTAAACTGCCAACAAAACAATTCAAATGATGGACTCGGCTATATATAGCCAACGTTAGGAAGAAGCGACAGTCTTTCATATGCAGCTGCCCGGTCTTCCCAGGCCTCACACGAAGAGGCCTAGGTAAGGTTCCCTTCAACGAAGAATCTGCGTAATCTCTACCTCTGAAGGGTGTTTTTCGATTTGTAAAAACTTGGGAACGTCACAGGCACGCGGTCATTGAATAGTCAATTTTGGAGGAGAGTACAATGGGCCTATCAAAAAGCCTAAGTGTTTGGAACTTTAGTTCCCCCCACTAAATTAAACTAACTAAGAATATAAACATTACTACATAAAAGAAAGCGTTAGCCAATATGCAAAAAAGCACCCGGAACGTCTGGTTTATCATGAAAAAATTGCCAAGTTTGGAAACTTACAAACGATACGAGCTTACTCAGACGACTAAAAAACTAAAGAATAATCAAGGCCACTATAGGACTATAAATTTATTAGACAGCTACAATAACGCTAAACAAAATTCTGGGATTGACCAGTTATTTACAAAAGAAACTGACGAATGGCTTAATACATTCAGTTGCATCATGGTGTGGGGTATTTTAGTGGATAAAGATCTCAGATTCCGGGCAGTCGTCTCTCCTGGGGTCTTCTCGAAGATTTTCATCTCATCAAGAAAATATTTGTATGTTACTTTCGTAACCTTTGGATACCACAACACTATTTTGATGTTCATCTTCCACATACATTTCCTCAAAGTTTCATCAACTTTCGCGATTTCTACTAGCTGCCTCATTCTATACTTTTTATAAATCGAACATACATCACATTTAATCGATAATTATTGGAATTTTCTTTTATTTACATACTCGCACCGAAGTGACTAATGTCACTTTCTTTTGTACTTCGCGTGCGAACCTATTCAGGACATATTTTTCTCCTCAGACTTCTATTGTTTTATTTCGTAACCTTAGCGTTGCCCACCTTTTTCAGCAATTTTTTTGGTCAATACTATTTTTTATTTTTCTATTTATATCCTTCCCAGCTATAGTATTTATTGAATTAATCCTCAATCAATATTCATAATCTTCCAAAAAATGAAAGAGAACCACCATCAGCTTTCGAATTGGACGTGAAAGTTTCATATTGGCTTCATCACTATTGGCGGGGATTCACGTTTCATTTTAATATTATCACACACAGAAATACTCATATCATTATCATTGAAGTGAAAACTTTAATCTCCATATCACCCATACACGTCATCAGCTTGAGCCTTCATTGCAACCCATTGTTATTTCAATTTGTCCAATTTTTACATGGAAACGAGTATGTGAGCAAATTTTCAATCATTCCAAATAATATTGACATTGAACACCATCTGGACAGTCAAGTATTTTTCTTTTAATTTATTTATTTCTACTCTAATGGTAGCTACCTAATTAGTAATATTAGCGAGTCGTATTCAAAAGTCTTAAACCATTCATTTGTAAAATGTAGCAACTAATTGCAAATTATAGACGGAATTACTCTTAGAAACAAGCCAAAAGGACTCATTTATGACGTTTGTCTTTTTACTGCTCAATTAGAACGAAAAACAAGAAAATATATTAATGGTAATTTCTAAATAATTTTTTTTATAAACTAGATAAACTTGTGATTCATCAGATATCTGAATACATTTCGACGTGTTGTCAATAGGACAAAATTTCTATTTAATTTGGTTCATGATGTCGGAGAATTGTCGAAATTCATGTTATGTCCCTCTTTATTTTGCTACTTTTCATATTCAGCGAGGTGATATTTGTCAGCATCAAAGGACCCTTCAACTACGTAGGAGAATGTAAACGAAAAGAGAAAACATAGTTAATTTTAGGGCATACATTGAGTGTTCATATCTGTCCATTATTAGATGTGATTAGAAGATTCAGGACATAATGCCGCATCAAAATGGATGGAAGTTTCAATTTTTTTATAAAGTTGAAATTCTATTGAAATGAAAAGGAATCACGTTTTATGATGATAAAACTTGGTAAGGTCATGCCAGCGCCAAATGAAGTGTATTGTGTCCACATTGAACTTGTTTACATTTGATTTGTGAAATATTTATTCCAGTTCAATTCACAAAGTATTATAACTCTTAGAATCTTGCATCTTACTGCCCATCGTATACATATCTGTGCCGCTAAAGGACGCAGATAGATAGAATTGTGTAACATGTTAAAGTATATTTAGATTTGACGACAGTGAGAAAAGGATTAGCTATGATTTAGCTTTAAGGTTAAATTAAACACGATTCTAATTTTAGATAGAAAACCAACACCTGCATGACGTTGCCACTTTCATATTCTTTGCATTAGCAATTTCATTCATGTTGGCTCTTTTGACATTACATAATCATGGGAAAGAAAACGATTATATATCATGCAAAATGCTTGTGGCTGAGATATGTAAGGTATATAGTACATATAGATTGGCCAGATTTCTAATTTTCTCTTCCTCAAAGCATTATGTTACGCATTCTACACGCCATGTCGAAAGACTTCGGCTTCACTTGTAAACCAGACACTTAACCGAGTGAACAAGAATTTCTATTGTTTCAAAGTTCTGCTTGCGCTCAATTCTGTATATATAGAATAGTTCTCGTTAGCAAATATTCGATGGGTAGAGGTGTACCATAGGATGTACAATGAGAACTTTTCTTTACATTTTAAAGTCCTTTATTTGAGCGCGAACGTAGATGTTGAGGATGACCAAATTGACCATCCAGGCTGACTGGAATCAACCACTGGGCAATAATCGATGGCGCAACAATTCAATTTGAATATAGGTCATGAAGCATTTTGGAGCTCTTCATTCATCCTAGTGTACTATCTAAAAGGCCATGTAGTCTTTACGCTCGCCCGGGATTATTATACTGATTTAACTCAGATATCGTTCAACGCTAATTTGACTGGTATTCTAGCGCAGCGGGGTTAACAACATTCGTCTCTACTCTCCCGTTCATGAAAAATCTACTTCTCTCCAGCCTTTTTAAGGTTTTGATTAAACACTTATAAGTAATCTAAACTTACTAATAGTATATTACAAACTTTTAGGAATTGGCTGAACAGCCCCCCTTAATTTCATCCTAGGAGTACTAAATTTCGCATCGGCATAGAGGCCAGCATCGTACATAACCACGGCTATTAGTGTCAAAGTTATCAATTTTGTGCGAGTTAATTGCATCTTAAGTCATAATTAACGAGAATAATTGACCTTTGAGTGAAATATTAAATTTCTATTCATGAAGAATCCACTTCTTCCCAGCCTTTTTAAGGCTTTGTTTGCGAAACAAAACCTTATTAAAATCGAAGGTGGGAACTGGGAACGCCCAGACATGCAATGAGTAACGCCTTTCTACGTTGAGATTAAGGGGGGAGGGGGTTCTCATACACCCAGCCAAAATATCTTAAAAAAAAAATTGTGAAGCTACCTCTATACGGCGTCCACTGCATATCATACTCCATATCAATATCTACTCAAATTAAGATAATAATAGCGTATTATTATGTTATCGAGAAATTGACTACTCCCTTAAGTTTATCTTAAAGTTATAAAATATTCCTGAAGCGTCGGTTTCTCGACTTGTTTGTATCTATTGTAGGTTGTCTTCTTCACATTTGTTAATAATATTGAACTCCTCATGTGAATCGTATGAGGTTGACTGCTATCAAAATAGTACTTTCCAGATCCAATTGTTTGTGTAAATGGTTTTTAGAAAGTAGAGTGCAATTGAATTTATACACGGAGCTGTCGTGCTCTCAACATTCCTCACTTAGGGAAGCACAAAACCTTTTACACCTGGAGCGTCTAGCCTCCGGTTTATCGACTTGTCAACTAAGGAGGGATTAAATTTTCGGAGATTTCAACTCGCTTGAAGATACAGTCTGGAGATGCTACACTGTCCCAGAACCCGGTGTTTACTTGAACCAGACAATTTAAGGGAGGTCGAAAAAGCGCATGAACTGAAACTAATTACTATCGGCAAAGATTAAATCTCACGGATGGCAACATTCGTTCCGTTCTAGAGCTTATCTAAAGTAATCGCCAAATAACTGTTAAAGAAATCGCGTATTATCAACGGGAGTGCTTATACTCGTAGTTTTGTTTACGATCGACGTATGCTGAATGCAGATTACTATTGCCAGAGTACTTTAAGAGTCAACGAAAGCCGCTTACCGAGGCAAAAACGAAGTATGACCATCAAAAATACATTCTTCTGTATGACAATCGCAGGCCACACACCGCAAATTTGATAATTGATAAATTGGGTGAGATTTACTGGAAAATCCTTCAGTGATACTCTCTGCAGATTTGTTGCCCTATTTGCCTCGCTGAAAGAGTCGCTTGAAGGCGAACGCTTTGAAAGCAGGATAGCCGTCGAAGAGCATCTGTGGAAGTTTTCCTCAAAGTATTAATATCAAATAAATGAAAAGAGGGAACTCAGGATTTCCCCTGAAAAATTCTCAAGGACGTCTATACAATTTCTGAAAACAATGACTTTTAATTTATCATTTACTTTCGCATTAAAACCGATCAATTTTGGTCTTTTGCGACAAGTCATCTTTTTGTAGCAATATTTTCCATTGAATGGTCTATACGAGCATGCGTGTTTGCTACTGAACCCGTAGATTCAAATTTTGGCACTAAATTCGCAATCGTGTTCTTCGATAAAATGAAGCAAAACACACTGCGTGGTTACCTATGGAGAAACACCGTGAGAAGCATCACCATCTTTACATTGCATCTCTGGATCTAAAGAAAGCGTTTGACCGTATACCACACAAACTAATCTGATATTTTCTAAAACATCTAGTACCAGAAGATCTCGTGCGCTGGATTAAATTGCTCTACAATAATCTGAAAAACAAAATTCAAAGTGTGGTGGGTGTATCGGGACTGCTTCGTGTGTGTGGGTTGATCGCATCCGTTAACGATCTCCTCCGGAGTAGAGACAAGTCCCTCAGTAACTACTGTGGCCGTACCAGCTCCGTCGTTTTGGCGTGGGAGCCGGGCAGCATGGTTCCTCCAGTTCCAGGCCCAATTCACTTTGGCCGGCGTCACAGCAGATGCCGTTCGCTTAAATTACGCACTGGTCGCAGGGGTCGTGCTGGACAGCGAGGGGGTTCAGCTTGTCTCCGACGTCCTCGAGGACAACTCTTACAAGCGACTAAGAGAACAGCTCATGAAACGCGTGTCAGTAAGTGAGATGGCTAAATTTAACCACTTACTGACAGAGCTAGCACTATGAGAAATGAAGCAGTTGGGTGGTGACAAAGACGGTACCTAGCTGCTACAGTCTTTGTGGCTGCAGAGGCTTCCGGAGAGCACATAAGTCATCCTGGCATGTGGGGATTCGGGATCTGTGAACATGTTAGCCGTCACCGCGGGCAGAATTCATGAGGCCTACATGCGACCCATGGTTGATAAGGTGGCTCAGCTACAACAGAAGGTGGAGGCGTTAAAAGCCAACGCCTCTGAGTTGGCAGAAGCTGTCGGTGCGTTAGGTTCGGGAAATAGGATTAGATCAAGGTCTGGATCCGCCTCCCGAAATGGGCGATCGGATAGTATATAATCGGGACCTTCAACAAGTACCGGGCATGCTGGTGCCATTATAGGTTCGCCGAAAAAACAAAGAAATGTACCAGCCCACGCAATTTCGAACCGAAAAAACCAGACTGGTCGGGAGTTCTGGCGACTGCTACCCGAAATGCAGCAACACGTCACCTCACAATCTACGACCCCTTGAGCCGGCGCAACTACCTTGGCGATACAGGCGCTGAAATGTCGGTTCTTCCCCTATCTCGGCATCATCATTTAATGCCGCAATCATTGAAACTCGCAGCAACAAATTCTTTGTCGATCCGCACGTATGACTACAGGCAGGTAGACTTGAGTTTAGGACTTCGACGAACGTTTTCTTGGCGTTTCATTATCTCGGACATAAGCATACCCATCTTAGGCGCGAATTTCCTGTGCCACTATGGTTTGCTAGTGGACATAATAGGTGCCCCATTGACCCCAGAACTTCCCTTAGGTCATCAGCAAAAATCTCACCCTGCTCACCCAGCGCTTTTCCATCGTTTTTGAAGACGTTGCCGACCACCATCGATTAATCCTTAAAGATTGTCTTGTCTGGGCCGAAAATCAAAGACTCGCGTCTGATTGTGTGGTTTTCAGAGGCTGATCAGGCGTTTGAGACCACCAAGCAACAGCTGGTGGATACTATACTGCAAGATGCACCCTTCGCTGTATTCGTCGCCTCAGACATTGCCGTAGATGCTGATCTTCACTAAAAAGTGAATCAAATCTGGCAATCGTTGAGCTTCCTCTCGAAACAGATGAATCCCACTCAACGGAACGACTGAGCACATTGTTCACGAACCACAAGCCACTCACTTTTATTTTAAAACAAAACCCGACAAAGCGCCCCCTCGTCACTTCGGCACTTGAGCTTTTTCAGACGACGTGTTGGACGGACGCAAGTGCGAAATGCGGTGGCCATGACGTTTTTGACAGTGAAAATTGATTTTCGGTGGTGATCTAATTTCTTCCTTTTTGGCTCGAATGCCCTTTAATAACTCCATATTCGCACGGTTTAGGAAATCCCGACGGATATGCCAAACTGTTTTTTCCAACTTGGAATCAGAGAATTATATCATGATCATGGCATTGTTGCAAACCTTGAATTTTATATGTATAGTAGGCTTCTTGCAGAATGTTCCAGTGATTTCACATCAGGGTTCACAGTACCTTTTTGATGTGAATAGAAGCTTTGAAATTTTTTGTTAATTTTATTTATTTTATGGTAACATTCCGGCCCAAACCAAAACTTATTTGGAACGAATTTACGATACACACATGAGATTTGCTTTGAAAATTGACAGCTGGCTAGCTATAGAAAGCGTCGATCATATGAGCCAAATGCTTGGGGATAATGCACTTATTTTAGAACACGCCCATCATTCAAACATCTCATGTGAAACATCAGAATGTTCTTATTCATCAATAAGTTTACAGGAATCCAGACCATAATACAAGTGTGACGAAGCTGATAATATTAGTTCATTGAACTCAGCGTACGTAATCTACCAGACACTTGAAATCTAGTTGACCAAAAATTCGTTTCATAGTCAGGAAATTCATCAGTTTTTTTTATATGAAAATATGCCACAATGAATACTTCATTACTTACGAATTAATATAGCAAGTGCTCATAAAGTGCATAATAATCTCAAACATCGACAAATGATAACGTCTTTTATCAATAGTACATTCCCCTTTTGGTTTCGCTATGAATAAATGCATATTGTGACAGTATCTTTTGTTAAATTCGCCTAAAAGTTTGATGTGTCAGCGCCTCGAAAAATGAAACATTGATTAGAGTGAACAATTCAAATACAAAGTTCCTGAGGGAGTACATAACACGAATTAGTTTGATGGTTCCTGCTTGTGCTGCATAATTTATTATTTATTCAAATCAAGCGCCCAAATTGACCATAAATTAGCATCAGCAATAAATAGCGCAAGTTTATCAATTTCCACCTGAAGAAGCAAGCATAACACTCTCCCTTATAGCCCCAAATTTAATTAAAATGAATACAAGATTCACAGCACGTTCGCCAAATTATTTGTTTCGAGTTCAAGATATGGTCAATTCGGAACGTGTATGACATTCTTGTTTGACTTTTTATTAGGTTATTCTTACTGCTTTTTTCGTTGAAGGTCCTTAATTTCTCAAGGTCTTACCCGTCGATCCGTGGCGGCAGCACACTACTGACGAATGTTTCTAGCGAATCTCATAGAAACTTCCCGACCTCTTTCTTTTCGAACTGCAAAAGGGGGTGCTTCGGTAATGAGTTGTTGACATTCTTCGCATGGTTCGTTTCGTAAGCAATTTAGATGAATGGTGCTCCTGCAATCTCACATAGTCGGGGAGAACATTCTCCTCAATTGCCTTTAGCTTTGTTTTACTCGTTCCCTGGAATGATTTCAAGTTCGCTTACACCCGGCCATGAAATATTGGCACATTTCTCATCATCAATTAACCTTTAATTGAAAATCGATTTCGAATTCAATTATTAAGACAAAGTAGGGACAGAGGTAATACAATGGAATTTATCATTTTAGCAGAGGGTCGCCTCTCTAAGCGACAAACCGATATCTGAACGTTGACTATCACCTCATCTCTCCCGCTACAATTGCAGGTTATTAATGTTTCCTGTTCACTCCTTGGTGGAGTATAGGACATCCACACAGGTTACTAGATATATCCATATGTTTTTTTGGATTTTAACCATTTACTTCCACTAGAATATATACAACTATCAATATGCCCAAATGGCTTAGTAATTAGAGCGCTGGATTGTCGCAGCGGAAGGTTGCGATTCAAATCCCATTGGTGGCAGAGGGGTTTGCATCGTAACTGGATATCGGAAACCAATCGACTCAACTGTGAATGAGTACCTGAGTAGGGTGGATTGTCGCGTTGATGACAATTATTATTGTCAATCAAAACATTTGCTTCGTCCATCTTCTAGACAAACCCCTTTTCCGTGAGTCCATTCAAGCTCATCATATTTTGAGAAGTTCTACTGATCGACCCTTGATTTCTTTTGTATATACTTATCAGTTAATAGAATCTTCAGCTTCTTTCGGTTACGCTACTCTCAGGAACCATGGGGTTACGTCAACACGGCGGGTAGTCACGTAAATCCACGAGGACCTAACTTTAATGCAAAGAGTACGCACGGTCGCAGTTGAGTAGTACAAAGGTTTCTTTACGGTTCTCCGCATTGGACTGATTCCGTTCAAGCCGTTCGAGAGTGCCGGCACCACGTACCCGAGAAGGCCGATCAGACCCAATTCTGCAATGGGATTTAATCTGAAGTGACTCTTGCGACTAAGTCACACCGGAGATTATCTGGTACTATGGGAACCGGGGTGGCTCTCTGAGAGCATATGCTCCGAGATAATTCCCGGGGTATGTGTTCTCACATGGTTGATCTCCTTCTTTCCGCGGACGGATCTCCTTGTGGGCAGATGTGCTAGATAGGCCTCACATCCACTAATATGAGTGCTGAGCCTGCACGCAGTATAAATCAGTACCGTTGTGTCGGTGATGGCAGACCTCTGATTGTAATCTCTAAATCAATCTGTGTTCGAAGGAGACCGTAGGATTATGCCTACATGGCACGTACTCACATTAAGCCCTACATATAATTGCAAAGAGATGCGCTTCTGAGGATTTAACCAGTCAGTTTGCTTTGTTGTTAGTAGAGATTCATTAGATATTTGAGAACGCTGTGAAAATCATCGAATGATCGAAGCTTATATCAAGGAAGAGTTGTAAAGTTAATTGGTTTCTTTTTACATTTATTTCTATGTCCCGAAGGTTTTTGCGCCTAGGCGAAGTTAGTCTCGATCACCCTATCTTGAAGCAATCTTCTAAGAGCGCTGCAGAGATTTCAGGAAGATCAGCTTCGATTTCAAGGTCTAACATTACTAGTCCTTTGCCGTTTTTAGGCTGTCATGTGTAGCAGTTTTTCTTTGCTTTCGCGAAGGACATTTTAGCATGATGCATTGGAAAAACGCTTTTCGGATGCATCGTAGGTCAGACAGAGCACCTAGTCGACTCTCCGGACTGGTATGCCGTCAAGAAAGTGCGTAGAGGCCAAATAATAAAAGATACTATCGCCGCTTAACTCTGTGGATGGGAAAAACTGAAAGTTTAGCAAAATTTGACGACCAAAGTAGATTTTTTATCACTTCTAATTTGATGTCTCAATGATTAGCAGTTGAGCTCGTTCTAAAATGTGTTCAATAAGAAAGTATTCGACCAAAATTAAATTTAAAAAGGAATTTTATTTCAAATTATAAATTTTATAATTTACAAAGGCTTTTCCTCAATTATTCATTATTATTCATATTCATTTCAACATTACGTCCGAATATAGATGCTTTTTATCGTTCTCCTCTTTCCAGTTGAACAATCAATTTGCTGAGACGGCGACAGACTTCAACAATACTTTCTGGTATAAATTCTCCATAAACTCTGCATCGATGATTCCGATAAAAATATAGTGTGTACCAAATCCTTGCTGAGGGATATATCCGTAATGATGCTGGATTGCAAAATTATTGTCATTTTTTCTGGCGCTCCTTCGCTTCCAACAAAGACTAATCGTAAAAATCGATTTGGCAGTGTAGGTTTTCTCGTAGTACTCTTGTAAAAGACACCGAACTCCGGGCGTCTTTCCCTAATTGTGTTTAATGACATCTTAATGTTCCTCTTCCGTAATTTTTCTTTTGCTTCACGCAAAGATAATGTTGAAGACTTCATGAACAAAGCGATAGTGCATGAGTTTCAAACCTACTAAATCATTTGGCTACGAATATCTTCGGAGCTTTTAGATACCCAGCAATCTGGGCTAGACTCCATTTTAGGACATTTTTTAACATACGAGAAACGTCACTTAGAAACTTTTTTGTCCTTGCAAGAGAAAGGACAGGTGCATTGTAATCGGCAGCGATAGTTAAACTACTAAGGGCGTGAAACACTTCTTGATCGCCTGAAATATCATTCCGGAATGTAGAAACTATTTGAATTGTATTTCTAGATTCAACACGGTAGAATTACTCGGGAGTACTTGGTCCCTGTGCTGTAAAGGGAAATGAAATCTCGGATCCCTTAGCAAAAAGGGTTAAATCTCTCCATGCCAGGACCGGAGTCAATAATTTGAATGTCAGGCTAATGTCACTATCCAAAACTGTGAACAAGCTTCCCATAAGAACAGATAGCAGAGTTAAAATGTTGCTAGACACCAAACTGTTCCTATTACAACCAAACAAACATATTGCAAAGTTTGTCCTATCAAAAATCAATGTGTACCCCCAGAGCATTTCCTATGTGAGATACCAAATTTTTGTTACTGATGTACTCCAATTACAACGATAGCATCACATCGACTAACGAAAATCCTGGAATATATAGAGGAATCTGTGATATTCCTTTGGGCTGAGGCGTCGAGTGCAATATACCACTACGGTCTGAGTGTTCTCCCCTACCTCAAACAAACACACAATCTGACAACGTTTGTTTTGTTGAAAATTGTGAAAATTACCGTTTTGGCTAATTCAATCTTCAGATGAAGTGAGCGGGCAATTCTTAAACTTCTTTTGACAGAATTTTCCACCGCATTATGTGTCAGGATAGCTCAGTGGTTAAAGAACTAGGCTGTCGTGCTGAAAGTCGTGGTTCAAATCTCATTGTTAGTAGGGGGATTTGTATTCTGATTTGACATCGGATGCACTGTCGACTACTGTAATACGGTCTTGTATCTTTCAAGGCCCTGATACAATTAGGTTGTCGCGCGTTTTTATGGAAAAAAATTGAATATTAAATTCAAATCTCACTGGTGGCAGAGGGATTTGTTATCCTGACTTGATGTCGGATACCAGTCGACTAAGCTGTGAATGAGTACCTGAGGCTGATTCCGGATTTTACCTTGGACTTGGTGTCAAGTAGTTAGTCTCGGTCAATTCTACTTATTCAAAAAGAAAAGGGATGCTTTGATTATGTTGGAAGGCACTAGGTTATTAATGTCAGGCTTATTGTGTGGATTATTGCGAAAAATTAAAACTTGTCGGTATCAATACAAGCAGTAAGCACAAATATCGGGTTTCCGTGATCAGCCCATGCTTTTTTGCAAGGGTCTCCGGACCACCGAAAGCGCAGTCTATGCAGCACTATGCCTATCCGTGTGTTGCACCGGTCGCAGTGGCGACAAAAATGAGATGGTCGAACATTTCTAAGGACGAACCATACATTTTGCACTGGTGGCTTTTCACCAGTTTTTCATTAGACGTTTTCTATAAGCATGCTCTGAGCAGTACACAGAAATTTATACGTCTCAGCAGATGTTTGCTCATCTCATGTGACAAGCCATAAACAGCTACGCAATGCCACAAGTCCGCAACCACGTGGGCGCCAACCAACCACCACTGCATCACATACATGCCTGCAACCAATGCGCTGCATCACATACATGGCACTAACACCAGACCTTATGCACGGAATTTTCCTCTCGTAACTACCATCACGGTCGAAAATGCGCAATGATTTTTCTCCACATAAAATGTGATTGAATCTCCTGGTCTTCTTGGTCTGACTTCACCCCACTCGAAGGATTGAGGAACCGATACTTCACGCTCAAACGCGCAGCAGATCGACTTACCAGTAACATTGCACCGCAACGTCTACCACCCCGCATAGCAACGTTTGGGTTTTACGTTCGGAATTTGAACATAATCTTCAACAACACAACAATCGGTATCCGGTCTAAGTCTAGGGAACCCTAGACATTCCGGTTTTACACTATCTGAAGTTGTTGTTTTCTATGTTTTTGGTGCTGACGCTGCCACCATATTTTAGTCTTACCAATAACGTGCAGGCCAAAATCTCGCGCCAATCGCTGGCTGACCGATTTGGATGACAACGTCGATATAATCTATACAGGTCAGTAGTCGGTTGAATTCAAAGAGAATAGTACCTCTGGGATTTAAATCAACACCACAGGTCGCATTTTCCAAGTCCAGATTATAGAGGATGCATGATAGGGCTATCGATGGCCATATTTCAAGTTTTACCATCGCTTGCCGGACAGAAAAAACCTGATCTGTTACTGATTTACCTGCAGTTAAGTCTCTTTGGTACGGTCCGATGGGGTCCTATGGCGCTATCCAGCCTCGCAAGATAGAGGCGAATATCTATATATATAATTGCTGCACTGCGTGATGGGTGTATAGGACAGATAATGCCTTGTCGACAGTCATCAGATATTGATGTCCAGATTTTGAGCACGTTGATGAACCATTTGGTGTGGTTGGTCCCTTTCATTTTTAACCACTTCACCTGCAACTCCCTCGGCTTTTGGCGACTTATAGTTCTGAAGCCGGTGCCCCTCTGGTGATAGCTGATATTCGCTTCAATATGCCCATACGGTCGGAAATCAGATTTCCCTCTTTATTTCGGGATGGTAAGCATCGATGTGGATATGGTTTAACCTTGCTGATTTGTGGATAAAAGATGCCAGATGCGGTTGTTCACTGTACCTCATTTAGCATTGCCGGATGCCAGGTGCTTTGAAATGTTCAAAGGACAGTATAGCAGCTCTCACCTTTTCATGGGTAACAACCGCTTTCGCAGTGTTCCAGTTCCCCTTGCAACACTTGCGTGTTGAAAGGGTTGCAAGAACCGTCTACTCTCCCCCTGCCACTTCTCTCACCCATTCTCCCGGGTGGTGTTCTTCCAGAAGCGTTTGTACTGAATCCAGCCTAGAGCTCATGAAAGTACTGTCGAGTTTTCTAAGAGAGTCCAACTTGGCCGACTCATCTCTTTTAAGGACTCTGAACAGCCTTAAAGTCTCTCTTTCGCCTTTCAGTTTCACCGTACGCTCTAAAGGAGTCTTGTTTCAAATACCAAACGAGCCTCTTATATTCACGCTGTGAGTTCCTAAAATTTAACCAGTTTTCGTTCTTATTACTTTCGCAAGCACGGTTCAGAAGTCGCCTGGTTGATTTCCCGAGTTTTTGCAGTTCTTGGTTCCACCAAGGAACCGTTTCACCGCTTTGGCCTCGAGAAATAGAACAAGCCTCTTCATAGCTCTCTAAAAATGTGCAATTCAGAGTTTTCAATTCATCTTTCAGCGCTAAAGGAGTCCTTAGTCACCTAGGGAACTGTACTTTATTACCAAAAAGTTCATTGAACTTTGTCCAATCCCTTTTCCTAGGGTTCCGTCTTTGTACTGCATACTGTTCGCCCGCAATAGTCAGATTGAATTCTAGGTATTGGTGATCTGACAGTGAGACCTTATTTAGCCAGTGTGTAATCAGCTCTAAGACTTTTGAGGTGCGGATTGTTAGGTCAATTACTTCGCTTCTTCTCGGTCCCACGAACGTAAGGGCGCACCCTACCTTTGCAGTCGCAAGACCAGCTGAAGTGATAAAATCAAATAGCTTCTCTCCTCTTGGATTGCATTTGCGACTGCCGCAACAAATATGTTCAACATTCGCATCGCAAACTATTAAGAGTTCGAGACCACTTGATTCTGCATACGCCAACAGATCCCTAAGCTCTTGCGTCGATGGAGGATACAAAGAATCATAGGGCAAAAAACGGAGGCAGCTATGATGTTTTTCCTCTTGCCATTTATCTGATATTGAACGATGACCGTAACTAAGTCCTGGGAAGAGAACTGTCTCAGCGTGGTTGCCTCTAACCGTCTTGACATCAGGACGCAAGCTCTCCGTCTTGTGGATCTTTCATCGTAGAAGATCTTAGCCCCCTTTACTGATCCAATGCCACAGATTCTGTTAAATCGAACCCACGGCTCTTGCACCAGAAAAATGTAGAGGAAGTCCTGCAGCTTTTTCGGCCTCGCTGCCGACAAATAGGAGGAGGCTTTGGCATGCTGCAGGTTGATTTGACAAATCTTTATGTTTTTCGACATAAACTTAGTCTAATGTGTTATGTAAAACAGCATTCGTCTGTTTTCCACTTAGCACCCTGACTGGTTTGCGGTGTCCGATTTGCATAGATTCGATCACTCGAACTGGCATCAAGTCAATTCCGTTCACGTTTCTGGCTTCCCTTTCTTCCGCCTGTTCCTTGGAAGGTGTAGGAAAAGTTACTAGCAGGTAGGATTCACTCTGTAGTCCCGTCACCAGTGCGAATCCCCATACGGGAGTTCCGTACCTGTATGCACTATTCTCTGCGCGCAGCTCCATTGTGGGAGGGCACACCAAAGCCGAGGATTCCTTCCACTGCCTCGTAGAAAGTATCCTGCTCCGACGCTCCAATCTACTCTGGTAGAAATGTGAACTCTAATGAAGTTTGTATTTCAAAATTTAGCTCGCAAACGCCAAGTGCATCGTGAATAACTTTTGTTTTGAAAGCCGATTAACAGTAGGCCTCATTTTTTGATTGACTAGGAAGCCTACTTTGAACGCATGGTTCACTAAATGGTTGTCATAATATGTATATGATGTAGTGGTGCAGGAAACAAGTTCCTGTCCAATGTTGTGCCTATTCGGCCCTTAACATTTCATCCCCACTTTTATCTCAGATTCTAAGCGTGGAAGTCTGAATTCTCAGGATTGCACTTTGTTTTGGTTTCTTACTCTACGACGGAGAACAGCTCATTAGGTGATTCTCCTTTACTATTATGTTTAGCGCAGCAGTTTTTTCTCGTGCACATAATGCAAACAAATATTGGATTGAGGTGGCATTTTGGTTAGCCGTGATTTCTTCGGAAGATTGTTGGCTAAAGAGTTGAAAAATCAGAGAGAATTATATTCTCAATTATTCCAGTCTGAAGATACCTAAGTAAGGTACGGACCACAAAGACCACATCTCCTGAAGATCCGAGGTAGGAAAAGCTTCGATTTATGATGATTGACCGCGGGACTACAACTTTGTTCTTATTTCAACATGATATATTTTCATCAGGTTTTGGTGCGGTCTCACACCCCAACTAAAGGACATGCAGTAAACTTTGCTGTAGACGTGAGGGACCAAGATGCTTGTCGACAGGACATTTCAGATGAGGTTCACTCAAGTGCTAGCGGCATTTCACGATCTATTTCAGCATCTTTTTTAGGTGTTGAGATAACTCAATCTTTGTGGTTGATCCTGACCGACAGAGATTGCAATTTAATCATCCCGCATTTGACGACTCGTTATGACGGCTTATGGCTGAGATCCGAATTAGATTGTTGCGACATCGATTATTATTATTATACTATTTCAGGGAACCACTTTAATCTGATGATCCCATGATCTGGCATTAAGCCCCCTGCAACTGAAAACTGTCTGTTTATGTAAAAACCGATCCTTGGGTAGGCTCATATTATATGATCTACCAGAGGTAATCTATGTCCCTTTCTCTCCCCTTTGTTGCTACACAATGGGTGTTTGACTCACTGTCCTTGAAATCCCAATAACATCATGAAACGAGATAGCTTTTTTCAGATATCAGTCGATCTATTTCGCACTGCATTTTTTTATTTTAGGACCCCAGTAGAATTATGTTAAATGAATTACTGGGGCATTGATAGATTTGCGCAAAAAAAAACCAAATGGCGCTGATCTTTTTATGAAAGCAAAGCAAGCCCCAAAAAACAATGCACATTTCATACTTTCTACGTATTTCAACACTGCAAATATGCTCAGCGGCTATGCTGACCAACAAGAAACTATTCTCTCAAAATAATCATTTTCCTTGAATTCTTTCACTTGCCAACTCGAAAGAATTCCCCGAAATCAATAGGAGACCCTGATCTTCTAGATGCCAACATATAAATAACGTCATGGCAGCAGTCACGGGACCAGCAAATCGTACCATCATTTTTGCAATAAGCTCTGATTCCTCGAATCCGTAAGCGAACTGCGTCGCAGGTGAAATTTCGCTGGTGTTTGCCAATACGACGTTCAAAAGAAATTCAACAAGGTGAACATGTCTTATCAATTGAATTTTAAATAAAAATGAAAAGAGAGCGGTCGCTCATGTAAATTAGGTTCAAAGTCCAAAAGTTGGTGCTACTTTGAGTGCGGAGCTGCCGGTTGTGGTAAGATCAAGAGATCAGGCGCAATGTTTTCAATTAGAAAGGGAAAATAGGAATTTTCGAAAGAGAGTTTAATGGGGATTTTTGCGGAGGATAGAAGATGATGCTAAGGTGATAAAACTGGCGTACACAGACTGATTTCGGTTATTGTAGGCAGCCACGAGCATATTCAATATTGCAAAAAGTTCAAGAGTTCAGAACTCACAGTTTTCAAGTGTTCTTCGGAAAACCTGCTTCCTTTAGTCATCAAATTTTCAATTTTAAGGCACGTTCTATGGAGGTCCCGCGTTTAATTTTCTCTTGAATTTTTTACTCTGCCGAAAACTTTCCAACTGTCTAAATATTTCTTATTGGATTCTTCCGGTCTATCAACTGTATCTTTTATCTCACTTAACTTTTGTGAAAGTTGCTTGTTCAGTACCCGCACCAGCGACTAAATGGTCGGCTTCAAATGAAGTCCTCCTATAAATTCTCGATAAAATATCGACGTGGATAAGCAAGTCTAGCGGTAACCCTGGCTGAGGGGGTCGACAAACGTTGCATTTGTCCGTCTACTTCGCACCGCCAGCCGGCCAACGGTTTTGGACGCGATAGCCAATCTGCGAAATTTTGGTGACTGTTCCGGGAGGGTGGAACGTTGCCAGCTCCCAATATGACCAGAAATAACGCATCACAACCTACACAAAGCCACCCAAGAGCGGCTTTGGGACCGACAAAGCGCTGACCCGCAAGTCGGACTTCGCTCGAGCGCCTGACAACGATGCAACCTAGCCCAATTCAGCGGCATCTAGACAAAAGGACAACGCATGCACCCAATTAGGGGAGACGCGCCTGTATTGACTTTTTTGTTAAGGGGACTCTGCAAGGAACTCACCTCAAATATCAGCAACGAATCTGTGAACGGTAGAAGTTGCGAACAGGATTCCGCTCGGGCTTTGTTCACTTTCTGGATTTTCAAGCCCCACAAAAAGCGTTCGCTCCGGTGACCTTTGAGCGCTTTCGGGTGTTTTTCTTATCGAAGTGCAATTTTTTGGATGAATCAACTTTTTCTTGACGCTGCTTCTGGACTGTTTTCAGTGACCTCAATCCGTGGAGTTTGGCGAGGGAGCACTGGACGGAGTGGCTTCTGCTAACGTTTGGCGTTGGAGCTGATGTAGCGATATACAGTGCGCGAATAACGAGCTATTTTCTGATTGCGATTTAGCGACGCGTAGACATTTTGTGGATCACACGCGTCCCGGAAATGATGAAAGACGAACAAAGTGATTTCAATTTTACAGAACAAAGGAAAGGAAAGTGGATGTTTCGCCTGCGTTTGTTACTTCAGGGGGAAGGAAGTGTAGAGGATTTTCGAGGATAATCGACTGATTCGAAACCAAATTAAAGAGAATTAAGGGCGGCAGGAAAATTCAGGGAGCTCATTGACCGCGACCGGACTCACACACGTTTCCCATTTTTTTCTCTGAATACGAAAAAAATGCTTTTCTAGAAGGATGTGGCTCAGCACATAATTTCGACGTCGTTGCGGACGCGAATTATCCGATTTTCACTAGGCGAAAATAACTGGCATGGCTATTCCGAACGGAATTGTCAGTTTTCACGCACTCGGCGGAAGCGAAACGCGCGCTTAATCACTTGTTCTGGAGCCTGCAATTAACCCAAAATGAAATAATTTTAATGTTTTTTGCGCGACTTGCAACGTTCGAAGCTGCTTTTGACGTCTTGCGTACACACGGACTGTTCTGCGAATGGCAATTGACGTGTGCCTGGCAGCCAGGTGACATGTTTATAATGGTTTTGATGGTAGTGGTGAACGGAAACCTTTTTTATGGGACCTCGGGTGGAAATTGGTAAGGCAGTTCGTTGACGCGTTCTGTAAGAGAAATTCGGGTGTTTGAATTAGATGGGGAAACGGTTAGGAGATTTGCTAGAATTTGTGACATACTTCCGGCCGTTAAATTCAAATTTGAATAAATAAAACATTGAGAATTATAGGTTAAGTTAAAATTGCCTTTACAGGATTTGAGAAAAAGAGAAAATATTTCTTATGAAGGGGGTCATCGCGTGTCAGATCCGATGAATATTTATTTTGGAATCAATTGTGTCTAGATATAGTAGCTGTGTTTCGTTTGAAGTTCACAATGTTTGCGAGCTTGGCGGAGTGTCCCGTTTGAGGTTTGTAATTAACTTAAGGGAAATAGAATGAATGGAGGATCATTCTAAGTGGCCGAAAATGACCAAGAGGGTTTGCGAAATTAACCGTGAACGTCCACCCGCAAATACTGAAACTCCATCAAAGTGCTCGATTGAAACGTTCTTGCATGCCTCTGTGCTAGCCAGGCTCGGGAATATGACGAAGTCCTTTGAGCGCTTTGAACCCACACGTGTGATTAATACAAAATTAATGTGTCTATACCGATGTGTGGGTCAGCATCCGATTTAAAAATAAACAAATAACGAAGGAATTCGCGACAGTCTAGCGAAAAAGAAACCAGAACCCGAGCTAAAACTGGAAAATAAACAAAAGCGGCTCGACCGCGTGCGTGAAGCCCTGAGTCTCCAAACCCGAGTGCCGCGGTCGAGAGGGAAGATCCACGACGGACCACAATCCCGATCATGGTTTCTTCTGCATCAGATCGTTATTGAGGCGCGGCCCGTGAGGTTTCCTCTCTTCCTTGGCATCCTCAGGCCATTATTTAGAGGATGTCCCTAATAAGGTTTTGCGGGGTCAAGGAGGAAGAAGCCGTCGGCACCCTGACCATCATTGATACTGGTATTGGCATGACCAAGGCTGATTTAGTCAACAACCTCGGTACCATCGCCAAGTCCGGCAACAAGCTGGCACTGACATCAGCATGATTGGTCAAATCGGTGTGGACGCCGATAAGGTCACAGTCAGATCGAAGCACAACGATGACAAGTCTGCTGCCAGTGGCTCATTCATTGTCTCCGCCGACCAGTCCGATCCATTGGGACGTGGTACTAAGATCGTACTGCACATCAAGGAAGATCAGATGGAATACTTGGAAGAAGCCAAGATCAAGTCCATCGTCACTAAGTACTCTCAGTTCATTGGTTACCCCATCAAATTGTTGCTAGAGAAGGAGCGCGAGAAGGAAGTCAGTGACGATGGAGACAAGGACAAAGTAGAGAAGAAGGAAGGCGAAGGCGATAAGCCAAAACTTGAAGACGTCGGTGAAGACGAAGATGCCGACTCCGCAGATAAGAAGAAGAAAAGGAAGACAATTAAGCTCAAGTAAACCGAGAATGATGAGCTAAACAAAACCAAGTCCATCTGGACCCGCAATGCCGATGAAATCACCAAGGAAGAGTACGGCGAATTCTACAAATCCTTGACCAATGGCTGGGAAGACCATTTGGCCGTCAAGCACTTCTCCGTCGAAGGTCAGCTCGAATTCTGTGCCCTCTTCTTCGCCCCACGTCCAGTTCCCTTCGATTTCTTCGAAAACAATCAGAAGCGCAACAACATCAAATTGTACGTGCGTCGCGGCTTCATCATGGACAACTGCCAGGACCTCATCTCTGACTACTTGAACTTCATCAAGATTGTCGTCGACTCCGAGGACTGAAATGCTCTAACAAAATAAGATCTTCAAGGTCATCCGCAAGAACTTGGTCAAGAAATGCTTGAAACTGTTCGAGGAGAAGTTCTATGACCAGTTCAGCAAGAACTTGAAACTCGCGTGCACGAAGACAGCCGCAGCTGGACGAAACTCGCTAATTTCCTCTGATTGCACATATCGGCTGAGAAGAAGAAATGCGAAGAGAACAAGGCCAAATTCGAAGGCCTCTGCAAGGTCATGAAGTCGATCTTGAACAACAAAGTTAAGAAGGTCGTAATTTCGAACCGTCTCCTCTACTGGCCCTGCTGTATCGTAACCTCGCAATACGGGTGGTCCGCCAACATGGAACGTATCATGAAGGCCCAGGCCCTCCGCAACTCGTCCACCATGAGGTACATGGCCAGCAAGGAGCACCTCGAAATCAACCCCGACCATTCAATCATCCAAAGCCTGCGCCAGAAGACCGAAGCCGACAGGAACGACAAGTCTATCAAGGATCTGGTCATCGTGCTGTTCGAGACCTCACTCCTCTCGCCTGGATTCTCAGGATCGTCCAGACCCTTAGGTGCACGCGTCACGCACTTACCGCATGATCAAGTTGAGCTTGGGTATCGACGAAGACGAGCCAATGGCCATCCGCGGTCACTACAGGTTTACGTCACACCGTATTACGTCGCGGGGCAGGATCAGTTATGAACTGCGGCTCCTGTCGTTATTTGTAACTTTCCTCCGAAGCTCCTCGCTCCTCAGCAGATTGTGGATCGCCTTCATTAATTTTTCCACCGCCCTCCAAGATGTTTCAGAGGCCAGCATGTGGTCCACGATATTCTCGGGTGTCAACCGTGTCCCGTCAATTTCCGCCTCCGCTCTGTGTGCGGCTAACTGCGGGCAGTTAAAAACAACATGCTCGCATCCTCCAGAATCATCACGCATGTCGTGCAATACGGGGAGTCGTCACGCCCGAAGCGATAAAGGTATGCACGGTACTCTCCGTGTCCGCTTAGGAATTGAGTTAGGTGGTAACTAACCTTACCGTGCCTTTTGTTTGATCCATTTAGAGACATCTGGAATAATCTTCTGTATCCAGCGTCCTTTAGATGAATCATCCCATCCTTTTTGCCTTTCCAAAATAGATTCATTTCGTGCCAATTGCCGACGATAGGTATAGGACTCGCCGATTGCATATGATTGGTCATAGAGGCGTCGACCCTCGTTCGCCAAGATGTCGATGGGAACCATGCCTTCTATCACACAAGTTGCATCGTCTGAAGTTGTACGCTAATCGCACGACGTTCGCAATGCACTCAGTCGGTATGGGGCTGTGATTTTTCTTCTATTTGCTTCCAACTTCAAAAACGGTGCCCAGACTGGAGCTGCATAAAACAAGATGGAGCTGACAACTCTCGAGATCAGGAGCCGACGGCGTTGCCTAGGACCATCTATATTTGGTAATATTCTTGCCAATAATGTAACCACTTCGGAAGCTTTGGTTGCAAAATTTTCAAAAGGGGGCCTGAATCTCAGTCTTCGGTCAACCATGACTCCTAGATATTTAAGCGTTAGTTGCGACTGTATGATGTGTTTACCAATCCTGATCTTTATCGACGTCTGCTTCCTTCGCTTGGTAATCAAAACTACCTCAGTTTTATGCTCCGGGAGTGTCAGACCAGCCTCTTCTAGCCAAGACCTGATTTCAAAAATTGCCTCGTTTGTGAGTACTTCGATCTCATTAATATTTTGTGCCAAGATAGGTTAAATATGGAGGCGTCCAATTACACCAAGTGGTTCATCAACTTGTGCTCAAGGTGTGGGACAGTGAATCAATCCCTGACGACCGGTAAAACGGGATTATCTGTATCATACATAAAAAGGGGGATATCACACAGTGCAGCAATTATAGAGGTATCACGTTGCTGAGTACCATCTATAACATATTCTCCGCTATCTTGCTAGGCCGGATAGCCCCATACGCCCGGAATATCATTGGTCCATACCAAAGAGGCGTCACTCCAGGCAAATCAGCAACAGATCAAATTTTCTCTCTGCGGCAAACGATGGTAAAACTGTTGGAATTTGGACATCAGTTGCACCATCTATTCATCGACTTTAAAGTCGCCTACGATAGCATAGCCAGGGTAAAACTGTACACGGCCATGAGAGAATTCGGTATCTCGATGAAATTGATAAGACTGACTAGGCTGACCATGACCAATGTGCGAGGCCAGATAATGGCAGTAGGATCACTCTCAAGTCCATTTGAGATCAACAACGGTCTACGACAAAGGGATGCCCTATCATGCGTCCTCTTTAACCTGGCACTCAAGAAAGTGATCCGCGTTGCTGAGGTAAACGCAAGAGGTACGATCCTCTTTAAATCCACCCAAATACTGGCCTATGCTGACGATATCGACATCATGGGAAGAACCACGTATAAACTGCCTTCATCCAGATCGAGCAGGCGTCGATTGGCGCGGGATCTTGGGCTGCACATCAATGCAGGCAAAACAAAGTATATGGTGACAATCTCAGCACCAAAAACCAACCAACCAACAACATCGCAGACGGTTGTTTTCAGCCAGTAGAGCCTATTTCAGCTTACAAAAACTATTCCG
Organism: Hermetia illucens; assembly: GCF_905115235.1. Lineage (NCBI taxonomy): Eukaryota > Metazoa > Arthropoda > Insecta > Diptera > Stratiomyidae > Hermetia > Hermetia illucens. Next base: position 186,007,006 of record NC_051849.1, on the reverse strand, counting down.
CTCGAAACGTCTCACCAGTCCTCTTGTATTCCTCGGAAACTTGGGCTCTTAGCAAGAAAAATTGTGAACTCTTGACCGCGTTCGAGAGAAGAATCCTGAGAAGAATTTTTGGCTCCTTACATGAGGATGGACGATTCCGTAGCCTACATAATGACGAAATCTATGAGCGATACCATGACCGTCTGGTTGTGGATAAAATCCGGCTCAATAGGTTACGGTGGGCGGGTCACTTAATCCGTAAGGATGAAGATGATCTCGCTCGGAAAGTCTATAAGGGCAATGTTGATGGTAGAAAAAGAAGATGAGGCAGGCCCTGCCTAAGATGGCGTAGGTCAGGACGCCAGACAGCTTTTAGGGATATCGAATTGGTGGACCTCATCGCAAAACCGGGATGTCTGGAGTTCCTTATTAAGGTATACCTAGACTGGATACCGGTTGTTGCGCCGTTGATGATGAATTATCAATTAAAGAAATCTGGAAACATTTTGATATTCTCAAGGCTGTTGAAAATATCGAAGCTTCTTGGAAAGAGGTAACTAGGGGCAGAATGAACAAAGTCTGACGTAAAATCTAGCCAGAAGCGGTTGAGTCTCCTTCTGGCATTCATGTCGACAGCGATTCAGAAATCAACAGAGAACTTCTGAAGATTGCGAAAACTATAGGCTTTGACGAAATCTATGAAGAGGATATATTTGACGTAATTAATACTCCTACAGTGCCACTTTCCAACGAAGAATTGTTAAATATTGTAACAGATGACGTAGAATTGGTACAACAAAATTTAGACGGAGGAGAAAAAGAGTTTCCAATCAAAAAAATTTACAAATTTTTTAAACACATTGAGAAGGCTTTGGAGTATTTGGAGGATGATCGAGGTAATGAAAGAAGGCAGACGGTGTCCTTTTCAATAAGTAAAATTGTTGAATGTTATCGGGAATTGTACAAATCGATAACGCTTAAAGCAAGTCAGACAACTTTAACTAAATTTTTCGAACCGTTAACATCTGGGACAGCTTCTCAACTACAAACCTCAGCAGGGATTCATCGTGATTTGTCATCAAGTAGTAAGGAGGGGCTTACAAATATTCACATTTATATACATGTGTACTTTTATAATATTTTCTAATAAATCCTCTTTATTATGATAGTATGAACTAAAAACGTTTACAGTTTTGTATGCATTTTTCTATGTATTGCAAAATGTTAGTTTTGGTACTTCATAAGCAACAAGCGACAATTAATGAAGAATTATACTCTTCTTTACCCTATGTATAAGATCATGGCCAAGGGTAGTATAGGTCCCAGGGCGAAACTTGGATTGGTACCCACGATGGAGCGTAAATCTGCGAAACGCCTGCTGAACCAACACCAACCCTACCAAACCCTATCTCCACCTCCATGTGGTGACCGCTGGGAGCTCTATCTTAACGAAAAGTTGCAGACGAAGAAGGATGAAGGCGAGTCTCCTGCACCTAAAAACAGAACAAATTGTACCAACTGGTCCTCCAGGTTGGGGGTTGGTTAGCGCTGACAACCCCACACGGAAAACAACTTGTTACGATGCCACAACAGGAGCCTCGGACTGGATGGATAACACAACGAACTCGGCAACAACAAAGGAATAACGATTTGCGCATTTTCTCATGGAACGTGTGGTCCCTGTGCAGAGATGGAGCTGCCAAGTAGCTACCCGATAACCTGTCCCAATATAGGGCTGATGTAACGGTTTCCTGCAGAAGAGCCGGTACACCATACATTATAGCGGCCATCCAGTAAACCAAGTCCTTGGAGTAGGTTTCTTAGTCAGCCAAAAAATAAAACCTGCTGTTATCGGCTTTGAAAACATAAGCGAACGGCTATGCACTCTGCGCTTGCGAGGCACGTTTAGAAATATAAGCCTCATTAACGTTCACGCCCCTACAGAGGAGACTGCAGAGTCGGAGAAGGATACCTTCTACGAGGAAGTAGAACGAACTCTCGAAGCCTGTCCCAGATATGATATCAAAATCATACTTGGGGATTTTAACATCGATCGAACGCCGCCATCTCTCAACCTTGATGAATGTCAGAACATATAGGGGAGCCAATATAGATTCGGATCACTATCTCGTTGGCATGGTGTTCCGAGCTCGAATAACAAAACGACTCAGAATCTCCTCTGACAATCAGATGGGAGTTAACACTGAAGCCATCCACAACATAGCCGTCCACAACACCTATAACAGGGAAATGGATGCCGCAATAACCGCAGTCAACAGAGGACCTGGAGATGAAGCATCAACAAATGATCTTCACAATCACCCGAAGAACGTTATAATAAATACGGCCACAAATATATTTGACCCCAGCCGCAAAAAGAGTCGGAAGGGCTGGTTTGATGATGAATGTAAATTAGCAACGGAACGGAAGAATGCCGCATACCGAGTAATGTTGCATTCTCGAAGGACGCGGGCACGCACAGAGACTTATCACGAACTTCGTCGAGCGAAGAAGAGACTTCACAGACAGAAAAAGGAAGCCTGGGAGAATCAACAGGTCTGTGAACTCGAAAAGCACAGGGAGCAGCCGCACCAGGCGCGGAAGTTTTACCAACAAGTCAGCAGGATGAAGCCTTATACACCTCCTGCCGAGACAAAGAGGGAAATCTGAGTTCCGACAGAATGGGCATATTGGAGCGATGGGTTTAGTACTTTGATGCACTAATGAACAACCGGAACATCGGCAAGTTGGAGGTCCCACCAACTGAAGACCACGGATAAATACTGCCACCACCAAGTATAGGAGAAACAGTCCGTGCAATTCATCGGCTTAAAAATCATAAGTCGCCGGGAGCCGATGGAATTACAGGCGAATCGGTTAAATATGGAGGCGATCAATGACACCAAGTGGTTCATCATCTTGTGCTCAAGATGTGGGGCAGTGAATCAATGCCTGACGACTGGCAAAGAGGTATTATCTGTCTCATACATAAAAAGGGAGATATCAAACAGTGCACTAATTATAGAGGTATACCCCTGCTGAGTACCATCTATAAGAAATTCTCCTCTATCTTGCTAGGCCGGATAGCTCCATACGCCCAGAACATCATTGGCCCATACCAAAGAGGCCTCACTCCAGGCAAATCAGCAACAGATCAGATTTTCTCTCTGCGGCAAGCAATGGAAAAACTGTTGGAATATGGACCTCAGTTGCACCATCTTTCCATCGACTTTAAAACCGCTTATGACAGCATAGCCAGGGTAAAATTTTACACGACCGTGAGAGAATTCGGTATCCCGACGAAATTGATTGGCTGACTAGGTTGACCCTGACCAATGTGCGAGGCCAAATAAAAGCACATTCATCACTTTCAAGACCGTTCGACATCAACAACGGCCTACGAGAAGGGGATGCCCTATCATGCGTCCTCTTTAACCTGCCCCTGAAGAAAGTGATACGTGATGCTGAAGTAAATGTGAGGGGTACGATCCTAGGCGGTTGTGGATAAAATCCGGCTCAATAGGTTATGGTTGGCGGGTCACTTGATCCGTATGGATGAGGATGATCTCGTCCGGAATGTCTATAAGGGCAATGTCTGTGGTAGAAAAAGAAGACAAGGCAGACCCTACCTGAGATGGAGCGACGGCGTAGGTCAGGACACCAGACAGCCTTTAGGGATATCGAATTGGTGGACCTCGGCGCAAAGCCGGGATGTCTGGAGTTCCTTATTAAGGCCGAATACCGGTTGTTGCGCCGTTGATGATGATGATAAGAGCACATATTTCTTACCCTTCGACTTATCACATTTTCGACTTACAGCTCACTTTCATGGAACCAATTAACGTGATAAGTCGAGGTATGCCTGTATTTTCAAGATCGGTATAGAAAAAGCGAATTTTGTATAATGACACGTGAGTGATCGGAGCCGCCAAAGGGATCCCCTCCGCGCATTCACGAGGCTGGCTAGCACAGAGGCGTGCAAACACATGTCGACCAAGGGCTCTGATGGAGCTTGAGTATTTTCGGGTGGACCTTCACAGTCAATTTCGCCAATTTTTCAGGTTTTCTTCAGGTTTCTTCCCTCTAGGTCATCCTCGGCCACTCAGGATGGTCGTGTGACCATCTCTATCCCATTTAGTTCATTACAGTATGTCAATGATAAATATATTTACATATATTGTTAAATTTCAACCTGGTCAGAGTTTCGAATGGTTTGTTTTCCATATCTCCACGTATTTATTCACATTTGAATGCTAAATACCAACTAAAAGAAACAGAATCTCAAAGTTCATACAAAACAATTTTAAAATGAATCCTTGACTTGTACCGAAAATATGAATACAACAATAACAAACACCTATTGACCACCAACGCTAAATTGTCTTCCGGAGTCAAATATTAATAGCAATTCCGCGTGACAAAGGCACTCTGTGTATTCTTAGCTTGTCAAAAGTCAAAAATGTTCAATAACAATTTATAATTTTAGTATGCAAAGGGGCGTATTTGCTATTCCAGCCAGAAAACGCTAATAAAAATGCATTTCACGTGCAAACGTGTGACATTCGAATTTCTTCCAGCCCACAGACCACTTCTAATTAAAGTAATTATGAACCGCGAGCGGCTGAGGAGTTGGCTAATGCATATGTACACTGGAAGTAGGTACTCCGTAATTACTGCAATTACCTGGATATGCAATGAGATTAAACGCATGCACAAGATTGGGAGACTTGCAAGAACCAAAGTTCCAAGCGCGACCTTCGCGGATATTCTGGGTACGAAATCACATGTGAGTCAGGTGGGACAGAGTCGTACAGACATAGTAACATCACAGTAGTATTAACCCCTGGGAATGGAGCTCGGCGGTAGGCAACGTTGACGAGTGATTTGAATAACGTATGGGAAATTAGTAGAAGTGGCACTAAAGTCAGTAGCTGGCGGGCACAGCATTTTCTTAGGCGGGCTCAGAAAGCTTCTCGAGGTGGTAATCAACAGTTGGTTGTCTGTTTTCGCGATTGTTGCAATCTCTCTAATTGACAAGACCGCATCTACCGATTTAGAGTTTGCAGTATTTTCGCAGAACGTGTCTATTTCGAAACAGTGCCCGCGACACCGCGTTTACGCTTATACTGCAAAAATTAGCGAGTGTTAATTTGCTTTGACGCGCGATATTTGATTGGCATTGATAAAAATGCAGTCGGCGTATGCAATTTTGATATTCTCCGCGTGTTTGTTTGGAGTGTTTGAAGGATGTTTTGGAGCTTTACGTGAGTGATTTTATGGTATTTATAGTCTAAGATGTTACCCTAGATCCGCGATTCTTTTATTCCACCTAAAATGATCCTGCCCCTATGCACTTGCTGCATTCATATGATTCGAGTCTAGTGATTTCAACGGTCCTTCTCATAATACTATAATTCTTGGACTATGTGTTGTCGGATTCTAGCTTCAGCATTGGGTACTTTGTTACTTACATTTGCTGGTTAGCCTTGAATAAAGTTTGAAGGAAATGTTTGTGTTTGAACTGCGAGGCCAAGGCAAATTATAGTGAGAAGAATGTATTGTGGGTGGTTATAAAAGATACTTTATTATCATGTTAATGAAAAAAAAGTTAGAAACAACGCCTTCGACGACGTTAGTCATGGTTTCGTTCAGGGCAGGGGCAACAACAGACGGAAATCCTTTCGTTTTATATAATCGCAGATGGAGAGCAACTTATTCTCGCTTTTTCGGTCCACGGACCCCTCGTTACTGTCACGCTGCCCCAAGTGCAGAGATGAGCCAGCGTCTGATGAGCTGGCTTTGCCCTGGACGAAACGGTTACTCATATTTCTTTCTACTGTTTGAATACTTGGGTTCTGTCCCCCAAAACCAGGGATCATCATCATTATCATCAACGGCGCAACAACCAATATCCGGTCTAGGCCTGCCTTAATAAGGAACTCCAGATATCGTGGTTCTGTGCCGAGGTCCACCAATTCGACCAGTGCAGTGTCTGCCTCGTCTTCTTTTTCGACCATAGATATTGCTCTTATAGACTTTCCGGGCTGGGTCATCCTCATCCATACGGATTAAGTGACCCACCCACCGTAACCTATTGAGCCAGATTTTATCCACAACCTGACGGTCATGGTATCGCTCATATATTTCGTCGTTATGTAGGCTACGGACTCGTCCATCCTCATGTAGGAAAAGAGGACGCATGATAGAGCATCCCCTTGTAGTAGACAGTTATTGATGTCGAATAGTCTTGGGAGTGATCCTGCTGCTTTTATCTGGGCTCGCACATTGGTCAGGGTCAGCCTAGTCAGTCATATCAATTTCATGGGGATACCGAATTCTCTCATGCCCGTGTACAGTTTTACTCTAGCTATGCTATCATAGGCGACCTTAAAGTCGATGAATAGATGGTGCAACTTTTGTCCATATTCCAACATTTTTTCCATCGTTTGCCGCAGAGAGAAAATCTGATCTGTTGCTGATTTGCCTGGAGTGAAGCCTTTTTGGTATGGACCAATGATATTCCGGGCGTATGGGGCTATCCGGCCCAGCAAGATAGAGAAGAATATCTTATAGATGGTACTCAGCAACACCTCTATAATTGCTGCACTGCGTCATATCTCCCTTTTTATGTATGAGACAAATGATGCCTCCTTGCCAGTCGTCAGGCATTGATTCGCTATCCCACACTTTGAGCACAAGTTGAAGAACCACTTGATGTAATTGGTCGCCTCCATATTTAACCAATTCGGCTGTAATTCCATCGACTCCTGGCGACTTATGGTTTTTAAGCCGATGAATTGCACGGACTGTTTCTTCTATACTTAGTGGTGGCAATATTTGTCCGTCGTCTTCAGTTGGAGTTGGAGGTCCCCAACTCGCCGATGTTCTGGTTGTTCGGTAGTTCATCGCTCCAATATTTCCATTCTGTCGGAATTCATATTTCCCTCTTGGTCTCGGCAGGATGAGCACCGAGGTGTGTAAGGCTTCATCCTGCTGACTTGTTGGTAAAACTTGCGCGCCTGGTGTGGTTGCTCTCTGTATTTTTCGAGTTGACAGACCTGTTGGTTCTCCCAGGCTTTCTTTTTCCATCTGTGAAGTAGCTTCTCCGCTCGACGCAGTTCATGATAAGCCTCCGTGCCGCGTCCTTTAGGAATGCAGCATTGCTCGTTAAACCATCCGACTCTTTGCGGCTGGGGCTAAGGCCAAAGAGGAATCGGTATTCCAAAAAGCGAGAATAAGTTACTCTTCGTCTGGTCCAGTCCAACATCAAGTAGATGTGGACGAAAGTTGTTTGTATTTTGCATCTTAGGAAAACGTTGCTACGCCAGATTGCAGCAGTGTATAGGATTCTCATCCCCTAAAACCATCTCTACTTCTCCGCCCATATTTCCGCCGGGATAATTTCAAGCAGATTTCAACAGAAGAATTTGCTCATTCTCTACTTCCACAATCACTGCCGATGTTTCGAGCAATTTCATTTATCAATGCCATCGAAATCTAGGAAGTAATCAAACACCCAGAAGATGTCGTGGTTGAGCTTTAGAAAGCGAAGAGCTGGGGTCCAGGACTCTGGCTTAGTGAGTTCTTCAATCGGGTTATTCAAGAGGGTATAATACCACCCGAATAGTAAGAGAGCACGAACGTTCCAATAGTGAAAAAGAAACGCAGTTCAGCACTATGTTCAAATTACGCATGATCTGGTAGGCACATCGTTCAAATGACAGTGAACCAAGCCGGGTTGGTCGAGAACTCTGGAACTACTGATGCAATACACTCTGCATGGTAAAATTTCGTGAGTAGTTCTCTCTGGTTTGCATTACTCTATCTAGAAATTATCCATGGCTTACTTTGCTAATAGGTTTGCTAGGTCGGGATAGTGGATTAAAACCTAAAACTTGAAGAAGTTTATATACTTAGTCAGGATATAATACTTAAAGCGCCCTCAAAATCAGCATGGAGAAGAAGATAAAGAAAGATCAAAGTTGGGTACTGCGATGGAGCATGACCAGAAGAAAAAGAAAAAATCTACCACCGTCGGATTGTCTGCAAAACCAATTAATGTTGCATCCTTTGGCACGCGGAGGCCGAGCACTCCGTCATACATTATGTTCCACAATACAGGGGCCGCAGTGCGGGCCTCGGGGAACACTTGCTGCCAAAACATATTCCTTCGACCCACCGTCCGTCTCGTACTAAAGAACTCTCTCCGAGAGATACTTCTCGATTAACTGAGCTAAGTAACCAGGGACATCCAGTCTAGCCAGGGTGCCCTTAATCCAACCCCAGTTGGCCGAGTTAAAGCTATTCCTGACATTCAACGTCACCTCGCCCAGCACTTGCCAGCGGTCTATGCCTCCCGGGCCAGGTCTACGGCCGTTGCTATCTTATCGACTGTGGACCGTGTTCTTCACTAGCGGAAGCAGCCTGTTGTAATATCATTCTCTACAACATCTTCCCCATAATGTTTGAAAACAGATTGAGCGATATGAAGAGGATGCAACAGGTGGTTTGTGGGGCTTCAGTGGCAGAGCAAACCTCTGCTTTTCCATTGGCCGGAGAACAGTCCTTCCACCATTCAAATATGCTTATGAACCATGCGGGCCCGATTCTAGTAGCCAACTTTAGGGCTTTGCTCGGAATCCCATCCAATCCCGGAGCGAATTCGGTCACAAATCTCTCGTAGTTCCTCTTCGGTCACTCCGGAGATTATGACGGCGTCCTGTTGAACCGTTGACTGAGGTCCATTTTCTTCCTGTTGGAGGAAAACGATGGCGATCATTTTGAACAAGAGTTGCGGGCACGTTACTTGAAGTGATTTTTGTCCACGAATCTTGTTCATTACAACCTTGTACGCAGCGTCGGACTGGTTCTTATTTGCCTCAAGGCATAACTACTTGTAGCAATTCTACTCATTTTCCTATATAGCCTCTTAAGGCTACTTCCAAGATCGCAGAATTTTTTCTCCGACACGATGCTCTCAACAGTGCGATTTCTTGGTTCCGTTAGTAAATTGGTTGCCTATTGTGCTGGAACTTTTGCCGTGGCATTATAGAGTTGCATGGCTCAGTTGCCCGCTTACCTAACTGGCTCACTTTTTCCAACTCGGCTCCTTTTGGGTCAAGATCTCTTTCTAAAGCCACCAGGAAAGCTCCAGTGAACCACCCAATTATCCTGGTTTTTCCACTTCTGTTGCTTACTCGACCGTCGCCTCCCCGTTTTTGATGTCGAGAAAGATGGCCTGGTGGTCACTGTGGGTGTAGTGTTCACTCATCCGCTAGACTATGCCTCTCCCCAACGGGGACCTGAGGTAAGTTAAATCGACGATTGAGCCTCGCCCCCTGGAAGGTGGCTATATATCCAACGTTGGGTAGTACGATGGCCAGCTCGGCGAAGATTTCAAGCAGGGATTAGCCCCTGACCGCCGGCAACGATTTTGTGGCTGTAGTTTCTAATGTTCAGAACGAAACCATCTAGTATCTCCTCATATAGCGCTAATATTGTATAGTGTAACACCTGTAGATATGGACGCTGTTGACTTTTGACCTCACAAAACCGGCTCCCGGAAATGCCATTGTTTCTTGAATGGCTTACCGTCCACATGCCAATATCGCGTTCACCCATGTAGCACTAACGTAATTTCGGGAAGATTCACAGATTACCGCCATGTCCGCATTTGACTCTCGAATGGTTTGCGATAGCAAGTTTGAGCTACCTTGCAGTGGTGGAGGTTGATTTGTATTAAACTCATTTAGCTCGCGGTAATCAATTTAATCCCTGATTCAACCGGGAAGCTAATTATAGCGGTCTGTGCACCTCCATATGCTTCCTTGATTCTCTTTATCACGCTTTCTTCAATTGCGCTAAGGTTGAATTGTTCTCTTAGCGCAGCACAGATAGCCTCTCGGGATGTGACCTCATCTAGATCTTTGCATTCGATTACTATCATTTGCTTTCGAGCTCCTATTTCAGCTAGCATCTTCTCCATCTGCCGCGAAAACTATCCGTTGTCTTATCGCTGGATTTTTTTTAGCTTCAGCATCAAATCTCCCTTCTACGTATGCCTGGTAAGACTCACACTGCCGCCCGGGTCTGTTAATTCCGGATCGTGTTTGACTTTCCGAAGGATATCAGCATAAGACATATCTCCGTTCTTGGGAATAATGATTATTTCCGAACGAATCTTCTTTTTCTCTTTCTGCCCCTTTTTGTCGCCTTTGCCCGTTGTTCGGGTTTACGAATTGTAGACTCTTCCCCTTTTGTCAAAGCTAGAGCCATAATCGAGCAACTACCCGAAACCCCAAGGGGTTCCCTTATTCCGTCGCTATTCCATTTTCCCGCGTTCTCATCTACCCTGGCGTCACCTGCTTCTCCCGCGTGACTTTGCCACATGACGCTTGGGTGCTTTTCTCCTCTACGCCCTAATATAGGACAACTTAATGCTTCGTATCAGAGCCTTGATATTTTGGTAGATATTCGGTCTCTCCTTGATGAACTCACAAAGTTCATTTATGCGTTTCCTCAGTGAAACAAACGTTGTTACAGTTTACTGTCTTCCAAGCTCGTCTTTTACAGCATTGTCAATCATGTCAATTCGGGCACTACACAAGTTTCTTTCCGAGTTCCGCGACGAATCTCAACTGCTTATGGGTAATGTTGCCCTCAGTGGTGACCTCCCAAGAAAAGGATCCCGTGTAGATCTTATTTCTACTCCACTAAGATCTCTTATAGTATTAGATGACAAATTAGCCCACTAATGAGGTACTGAGGCCGCCGGATATTAACGGCCATGAACCCGCTTGCCTACTCCCAAGAACTGCCGGGACTGGGTTAACGAAGCCTTGCTGAGTCGACTTGTATTCGACGCCAAATCAAGATAAAAATCCCACTGCCACCAGTGAGATTTGAACCGCGACCTTTTGTATGGCAATCTTGTGCTCTAACCACTCAGTTATCTGGACACGTCCTCGTCCTCCCTATTGGGTTTAATTTCTGGGTGTTCTTCCCATAGCCAATTTTTATCCACGGGTGGCTGTTTGCTTCCCACCTACCCGGCCTGCGCATAAGCATGCGTGCATGCACATGCCAATGACGCATCCACCGAACGTCCCCTTATCCGCATGGAGGGACGCGCCCCATGGGAAATTTGGCAACTCGACATAAGGTATCACAATATAACAGAGATTGTGAGTGGTCCACATGTGTCGATAGTCTGATTCAGGTTATGTTCGATTGATTCTACTAGTTGAAGGAAAAATATAAGGTGGGAGACTCATATTATCGACCGTTTCCTTGGTATCAATCCTGTTCGATGCTGCTCACCCTGCATGATATTTGGTTTTTTTGATGGACGACGAGTTACAATTCCATCACTCCGAATTCCTACCCTAGAGGACCAGGCCAATTATTTTATATCCCCTTGACGAAGGAGTGTAATCAGGTAGGATCCAGAATGGAATTAAGCCGAGCGTCCGTCTCCATTTTCTTCTCGCTTTCTCCGATCGCGGATTTTTTCCTGACGATAGCATTTAGCGTCAATCCCTCCTTCTTTACCTGGCTGTACCTGCTTCTCATATTAATTATGGCTGTTTTTGAAATTTCAATGGATTACTATACACAAAAAGGCATGGGGTACTCTTAAATAGTGGATGAAGAGATGTCGTAGTCTGAAGGAAGCCAATCGGTGCAGCGGTTGAAGGAATGAATCCCTGCTTTTTGAGCTCTCAAAAGTATTAACGGGAACAGCCCTCAGGCGAATAGGGGACCATCTAGAAGGCATGTTTCATACTAATCCAAGTTGGTCGTTTATGTGACCACAAATTCATATTTCTTATTAGTCACTTTTTGTTTCGTAAGATTCCATTATTCTTTCATTACCTTCCCCGTAGACTTAATATAAAAAGCGAAATTTTTACTAGTGGTCGGCTAGTAATGAACACACCCGGAAACTATAAAAGGAGCGGTTAGGCCGTAAAAAATATTTTCTTTGAAAGTGAAGACTCACTTTTATTTTTCAATTGTTGATCAATTTAGAAGATATCCAATATTTGCTGCTTCCAAAGTAGGAAATTCTAATTCTAGACAAACAGTTGAATCTAATTAATATTCATATTGTAAATATTATTGTGGTCTCAAAATTTGTGAATGCTTTGAGCATTCTTTTATCCATTTAGTGATCAGAAATCAGAAAGTACATAATTCAAAACGAGAATTGAAATAAGGCCGAAAACTCTATAAATGAATACTATGAGTTCACCGGCTACGCCCCAAAAGATTACCACATATCTCATCGAGGAAGAATCGACGAATGAGACTCAAATAATAGCGGGAAATCCCAAGAATAATAGCATAAGCTGCCTTACAGCAAAGGGTAATTTGGCATGCACCGTGCAAACCAATGATGCCACAAATGGGTTCTTTAAACTGCGTAAGAAATGGTTTGCGGACTATCGAAACTTTCTCAATAGACTAAATAAGAATGATTTATTGCAAAATGATCATGAATGATAATAAACCAATTTTAACTACTCTCAAGATATCTATAATTAATTAAATTTTTAAATTCCTTTTTGGGTGAAAGGAAAATAAAGAGAGTAATTATATTTGAGGATGTCTGGCATCCTGTGAGTTGGGGCTTAAAAATACACTCAAATTCTTCCCTGTTTGTCGTAAGAGGTGACGAAAAGGGATAGGGCCTCTGAGCACTAGTGGTCCATTGTACTCGATCCCCCCGTCTAACGGAATATCGCGGATTCATTTATATATCGCAGGATTTCCGCTAGTGGATACTACCCGCTGCAGTTGTAGCACATCAGCACCAAAAATCGGATGTCTGATGTGTCCAAGGACGGGGCACTCATATAGCAAGTGTTCCGTGGATTCCGCTTCCTCATTACAGGATCATCTTGGATTAATCCTATTCTGAACACATGCTCAGCTAGTGAATTATGTCCTGTTAGACAGTAGTAAACTTTGCGGTATGCCTGTTAGGTTCCGACAGGTCAAGTTTGGTGTGTTTAGCAGCATTAAGGCTATTATGGGAAGCTTGTTCCCAGTTTTGATCAGCATTAGATATGCTACTGACACCCCAATCGCTGGTTCCGGTCCGGGTATGCAGGAAACTGAGCCCTCTTTTGTTAAAGTATCCGAGATTCATTTACCTCTACACAACAATGACCGGGTTAGTAGCCCAAAGTAGCTCCACCGTATTGAATCTAGGAACAGAGCTCAATCGAATTTTTCATTCCTGAATGATTTTCGAAATGATTAGAGCACTGCTCAGCACTCTCATTGCAGTTTCACTATTACTGCAGATTGCGATGCGTCTGTCTTTCAACCGCTCGTCAATCATGCAGGATGGCATATTGTCCCAAGGGAAAAGCCAACTTCTCATTTTTATTCGAGAGGTAGACCCCTGCTCCAGAACCCTGTTCTGTTTTTGAGAATAGAAGAAGTCAGTGTATTCTAACACGTTCTTCTGGTTCGTCTCAACTTTCTCTGCGTTTCAAGATAACTTCATATCTTCTACCGAACAGATGTATGGGGATCTGAGAATCAGAAGGTATTGCGAAAACTGGATTCAGTTCTCAGAATTACTCTTCCAATGCTTTGTGCCCCCACGCCCATTGTTTCTCCATAGATCTAATCGAGAAGCTAGTCCCATTGCAATGCCCTGAATAAACAAATCCAAACAAATCAGCGAAAACTCTTTTGTTTCACCTTAACCCACCACCCATGCTATTAACATAGTATGCTGGTCCCAAGCCCAGGTAAGGGAGGAGGGTTTGAGGCAACGTACTCTGTACTATCCTCAGTAAAACAAAAATAAAATGCTGAGATCAGGGAAAGAGATAAATAGAGTATAGTTGGAGTTATTCTACTATGCTAAATCCTACCTGATCTCTCTTGGTGACAGGCCCCGCGACAGGTCGACCAAGAAAATGCATAGAATGTCGTTACAAACATGATGATCGGATTAAGTCACAGGCCTCGGAGAAATGCTAGGGCGTCCACCTCAGTCGACGCGGCAGGACCGGCCCCGGTCCTGTCGAGAAATGGGCAAGGGTTCTTGACGCATGGACGGCGTCAGGACGTAAGCAAGTTAGTCCGCACACAACGAACAAAACAAATACGTGTCTGCACGCTAAATGTTGGTACTCTAACTGGAAAGACCGAGGAACTCGCAAGAGCCCTTCGGAAAAGGTGCATTGACATCTGCGCTCTGCAAGAAACCCGATGGTCTGGTTCCAAAAGCTGCGACATTGAACGCGAACGCGGTAAAAATGGCTACAAACTTCTCTATTTTGGTAACCCACACACTCAATATGGTGTTGGCATTGCCATCTCAGAGGGTTTCCGTGATGCCATTAAAGAAGTCGAACGATTTGATGATCGGCTGATGAAGCTCACCATTATATCAGCTGATCGCACTATTCACTTCTTCACCGCGTATGCACCACAGACAGGCCGACCTGATGCCGAGAAAGATGCCTTCTGGCAACTTCTCGATGAAAAGACTTGTCACGTGCCTGCTGACGATTACATAATCATTGCCGGCGACCTTAATGGTCATGTGGGTGAAAAGGCAGACGGTAACAGGTGCCATGGGGGAAAGGGGTTCGCAGCGCGCAACGAAGGTGGCGAGCGTATAATCGATTTTGCGGACACCCATGACCTTGTACTTATGAATACATGGTTCATCAAACGATTGTCTCATCTTCCCACATTTTATAGTGGGAACAATAAAACGCAAATCGACTATATTCTCATAAGACGTCAACATTTTACCACTGTCATTGATTGCAAAGTCGTTCCCTATGAGACCATCGCACCTCAACATCGGCCGTTGATTGCTGTCCTGCGAATTAAGCCACCGATAAAACGGCGTGAGGAACGCACTGGCCCGCCGCGCATTAAATGGTGGCGATTTGGTGAGAAGAACGAAGAAACGGTCTCACTCATACGATTGCCAACCATTACGAATGTGGATGAATCATGGAACCAAATGAAAGACACGATCCACAAAGCGGCCTCTACAACCCTCGGGGTCACCAAGCCGGGTAAGCGGTACATCAACCGAGATACTTGGCTTTGGAATGATGATGTTGAAATGAAGGTCCGTGAAAAGAAACACCTCTACCACAAATTTCTCGACGATAAAACGCCTGCTAATTGGCAAATTTATAAGAATGCCAACCGGGAAGCAAAGAAAGCGGTCGCTGTCACCCGAGCGAACCATTTCAAAAATCTTTACGATAAACTGGACACTCGGGATGGCGAGGGAGATCTATACCGACTTGCTAAAAGCCGTGATGAACGCACACAGGATATCGAACACTTCTGTTGTGTTAATGACAAGAACGGTACTTTGCTTACTGATCGTCGAGCCGCGACGGATAGATGGCGAGAATACTTCGAGCAGATTTCAACTGAAGAATTTGCTCATCCTCCACTTCCACAATCATTGCCGACGTTTGGAGCAGTTCCACCAGTCAGCGCAACTGAAGTCGAGGAGGCAATAAAACAAATGAAATCGGGGAAAGCAACAGGACCTGACGACATCGCATCTGAGCTCTGGAAAGCAAAGAGCTGGGACCCAACACTGTGGCTGAGTGAATTCTTTAACCGGGTTATTCAGGAAGGAAGAACACCATCTGACTGGCAAGAAAGTACCACTGTTCCAATATGGAAAAAGAAAGGTAGTCCAGCAGAATGTTCAAATTACCGTCCGATCCGGTTACTTTCCCATACCATGAAGATTTTTGAACGCATTCTTGACAACCGTATTCGCGAAATCGTTGAAATAACCGTGAATCAAGCCGGATTTGTCAAGAACTGCGGAACTACTGACGCAATACACGCTGCGCGGTTACTCATGGAGAAACACCGTGAGAAGCATCGCCCTCTTTACATTGCCTTTCTGGATCTAGAGAAAGCGTTTGACCGTGTACCACACGAACTCATCTGGTATGCTTTACGACAACACTTCGGGCCAGAAGAACTCGTGCGCTGGGTTCAATTGCTCTACCACGATCCGAAAAGTAAAGTTCGAAGTATGGCGGGTGTATCAAAACCGCTTCGTGTCTCTGTTGGAGTTCATCAAGGAAGTGCCCTCTCACCACTCCTCTTTGTCCTTGTTATGGACACCGTCACACGGGATATCCAACGTCCAGCGCCCTACACACTGCTTTATGCAGATGATGTTTTCCTAGCATCTGATAGCAAAAATGATCTCGAACAACTTGTTCAAAAATGGAATGATCGCCTCATGCAACACGGTCTCAGATTGAATTTAAACAAAACTGAATTTTTGACGACCGATCCCCATGAAACAGGCACAATCACTGTCAGCGGCAGTGATCTGCCCAGATCTGAGCGATTTAAATACCTCGGGTCAACGCTATTAGCCAATGGAGAGCTGCGTTATGAAATTGCTTCACGCATTAACGCAACCTGGATGAAGTGGCGTTCCACAACTGGTGTCCTTTGTGATCGACGTATCAACGAACGTCTCAAATCTAAAATTTACCGCAATGTTGTCCGTCCAGTCGCTCTCTATGGTTCTGAGTGTTGGCCGACCATAAAAGACAATGAACGGCGTCTCGCGGTAATGGAGACGAAGATGCTACGTTGGACTAGTGGCGTCACACGTTTAGATCACATCCGAAATGAGGATATCCGCGATCGTTATGGGGTTGCACCGATCGTGGAAAAGTTGCGAGAGAGGCGTCTTCGATGGTATGGTCACGCAATTCGTGCAAACGAGAATTCACTTGCAAAGATTGGTCTGAACATCGAAGTCAATGGTAAACGACCAAAAGGCAGACCTAAGCAACGGTGGCTTGATACGCTGGATGGGGATTTGAAAGCCTCGAGATTGCACCCAGATCAGGCATTCGATAGAGCCAAATGGCGAAGCCGATCACGACGAGCCGACCCCGCTTGTGAACGGGACAAAGGCTGAAGAAAAAGAAGAAGAACCCACCACCCAGATACATAAACGAACATCGGCGTAATGATTGCAGCATATATTCACATTACTACCTAAGGCCTAAATCTCCATGCCGAGGCAAGGGGCGGTCTACACAGCACTTACAGCGTAGTAAGAGCTAATTTTGTCTTCACATCTACATATTTGTTCCAAAGAAGCTTTTCATCTAGAGTTACTCCCAGATATTTCACTTCTTCGGAGATTTGAAGGGCTGTACCTCTCATCTCTGCAGAGCAAATGCCATTCAGTTTTCCCCTTTTTGTAAATAATACCATTGTGGTTTTATTTGGATTTACTGAAAGTCCATGCCTGAGCACCCACTGCCAATCAAATCAACGGTGCGTTGTGTATGTCTACACACGATTCAATTACTGCGTTAGCATAGAGTAGATCCACTTCATTAAATTTTCATCAACGCCATGCTCTCTGGCGGCATCACAGAGCTTTTGGAAGGGCGCACAGTCATACGTCCCTTCAATGTCCACGAAAACTTTCACCGCGTACTCGTCTTTCAGACTTGAGTCCTCTATTTTTCAACGGTCTCAAAGTTGTAGTTTCCTATCTTCATTGTTTTCGTTTGACCATGTCCATATTCCAACAGATTTCCCATCGCTTGCCGCACAGAAAAAATCTGATCTCTTGCTGATTTGCCTGGAGTTAAGCCTCTTTGGTATGGGCCAATGATGTTCTGGGCGTACGGGGGTATCCGGGCTAGCTAGATCGCAAAGAATATCTTATAGATGGTACTCAGCAACGTGATACCTTTATAATTGCTACACTGCCCGATATCCTCCTTTTTATGTATGAGACAGATAATGCCTCGTTGCCAGTCAGGCATTGATTTGCTGTCCCATAGCTTGAGCATAAGTTGATGAACCACTTGGTGTAATTGGTCGCCTCCATTTTTAACTAATTCGGCTGTAATTCCATCGGTTCCTGGCGACTTATGATTTTTAAGCCAATGAATTGCACGGACTATTTCTTCTACGCTTGGTGGTGGCAGTATTTGTCCGTCGTCTTCAGTTGGCGGGACCTCCAACTCGCCGATGTTCTAATTTTTCAGTAGCTCATCAAAGTACTCACCCCATCGCTTCAATATGCCCATTCTGTCGGAAATCAGATTTCCTTCTTTGCCTTGTTGGTAAAGCTTGCGCGCCTGGTGCGGTTGCTCCCTGTACTTTTCTAGTTCGCAGACTTGTTGGTTCTCCCAGGCTTTCTTTTTCGTCTGTGAAGTCGCTTCTCCGCTACGCTGCTTTTCGTCTGCAATAGTCAGATTAAATTCTAAGTAACGGTGATCTGAAAGTAACAACTTTGAAGTGCTGACTGTTATGTCAATTACTTCATTTCTTCTTGGTCCCTTGATTCTGCACACCATAGATCTTGCGTCGGCGGTGGACACAAAGTAGGGTAAATAATCAGAAGCAAATAAAACGCTTCGCTTCTTGCCATTAACCTAATATTGTAAGTTGGCCGGAACTAGATCCTGTAATTATCTCAGCATGGTTGCCTCTAATAATTCTGACATCAAGATACAGGCCCTCCGTCTCAAGGATCTCTCATCGAAGAAGATCCTAGTCCCCTTTATTTATTCAATACTATAGACTTTGCTAAGACGAACCCATAACTCTTGAGCTCGAAATATATAAGGACAGTCCTGCAATTTTGTCAGTTTTGCTGCCAGTAGATAGGAAGAGACTTTGACATGCCGCAGGTTAATTTGACTAATCGTTATGTTTGTAGATATAAGCGTCCTCTAATAAGAAAATCGCCTCTCACTGAAAAATCTGCTGAGTCCCGCGTGGATCTCACCGGGGTTACCAGCTTGTCCTTACCTTCTGTAGAAAGCTCCGCTTTCTTGCGTCCGATTTCTATGGATATCATCACACTTAGTGGTACAGCAATGCCCACGCCCACATTCTCAAGAAATTTCACCTCCTTTTGCAGTACTTTCCGTTGTCATCAGCTGGGAGCCCCCAGGTTCACGGTTTCGTGAATCTGTTTCCACGAAGGCCAGTTGGTCCGTTTCCTGGAACGGTGTCACCGACAAGCCGGCCGTAGTCAGGTTTCCAGTTCCTCTCATTAAGGGAGTTGCTGTACTATCCTTTCGGGCTGACCTCAGATGCAGGTTTTCGACTAATGTGAAAAGCCCGCCAACAGATTCCCCCGTAGGGGAATATGAATCTGGTGAGGCCTCCAAAATTCGTGTCTTGGCCATAACCTGATTTCTCTAGGCCGCGCGTGGATTCCAAGTCTTCTTACCACTTGGAGAGTTACAATCCATTGCTGTCATCCTCATATATTTTTGGACACCCTTAGTAACTACAAAAGGTTCCCCACCACGACAAAGGGAGAGTACTCCTCTCCCTCTTGCGGCAATGTGCTGTATTCTGGAAAACCGATCTAGACATACGGATGTAGGGTTGCTTCTGACGGCTACCACAAGGCGCTCTCCCTTTGCCTAGGATCCGGTTTCTGATTTTTTCTAACTGCAAGATTCCAGTCCAGGTTAAGGAGCATCGTAATTGTTCAATGTTAAGCTCCAACGGAGAATTACGATGTAGTTGAGAAGAATGCTTTCACGAGTAATTACACGCAGTTCAGGGAAGGTTTTCGAAAAATGATAATATAATCGCGATGGGTGGTCTGAATGCCAAGGTGGGCTTTAACACACCTTGCTCGGACATGTGATGGGGAAAAACAGTTTAACCGATTGGAACGGTAATGGTGAGAGGATCGTGGTGGAGCACAATCCCTGCAATAAGGTCAGTTGAGTTTCAACTGATTGACGCCATTCGAGAAATCAGATCAACTATTTGGCGATCAACTGTAGATTTAGGAGTTGTCTCCTGGATGCGCGTTACAAAAGAGGCGCTGACATCGGTCTCGAAAGGGATCATCATCTGATAGTCGGTTACGTTCGTTTACGTATTGCCTTCAACGCTTTTCGAGGGTTGGAGAGCTGCGGACACCCAAGTTCAACATCGACCGCTTGTATAATAAAACTGTCGTTCGACAGTGGGAGAGCTATCTTACTGATCGAGTGGCAGATATATTGGGTAACTCGCCTGAGAATATCGACGAACATTGGACTGCTAGTAAAAATGTTGTTTTCTCGGGTACTACGTAGGTTGTCGGCCACATTCTGAAGGAACATCATAAGATTTGATTGACTAAGGAATCGTGGAAATGGATCGATGAATGGAAAGAGTTGAAGGCTGTATCGACCGCTGCGAGTGATGGCAGAACGACGCAATTGAAATCATTTTGAAGCCAATCATTTTTCGATGTTAATCAATGCCACCTCCGGTTACAAATTGTTTATGGTACCACCCGCAAAACAAATTTCGCTGGAAATGTAGGAGGTGTACATTTAGCTGATCCAATGATAGCAATAACATCACAATTATTTTAATGACTAAAGAATGTAATTAAATTTATACTAATGTCGGGTGTCAATGGGTAATTGGAGCTAATAACAGAGTAGAGGCCGCAGTTAATAAATCGACCAGTAACAAAAAACGATAATTCTTGTAGTGACTATAATATGTAATCAAACGGAATTTCCCCCGCCTATGGAGTGAAATAGTTTAATAAAGACCGGGACCGGGACTATGGACAGCCATAAGTTTATATCGGGGATGATTTCAAACAAAACTTCAGTAAACTTTTCATTATGAGAAGTCTTTTGGAATGCCAGTTTGCACACTTTTCATTCTTTACTTTGCCAGGAAAGTACCAAACACACTGCTGGTCGCGGTGTTTCCTTCTTTCTTGTGAAGACAAAGAACATTCAAGGTAATGCAAAAACATTGCACCTTATGACTTCGACCTGGAAGGAAATATTGACTTCAGTCTTGAACATAACATAAGTAATACCTCTTAAGAACAGATAGTGCTAAAAGATTCCATTATTTCACTTGTATTTGCCAGAATACAGACTTAACATATTTCATTCAATGACTTTACTCAACTGACTTTCAGATCAAGTTCAAGACTATTAAATATCGCGTTTACTTGCATAATTAATCGAATCTACCTTCATGTCTAAATGAAAACTTACATATATGATGCATGATAAGTTTGACACCGAGACAGATAGTAATTAAAAGGCTTGAGCAACATTGCTTAGACTAGTCTTGTAACTGAGCAAGCGAAACAGTGATTCAATCGGGGTTAAACTTGTATGCACATACGTATGTTTGGATGTCCATATTCCTGTAATCATCGCACAATTTCGTATTGCAATGTCTCTTACCATTTCTATAAACGAACTAGCGATTAAAGTTGCATCTAGATCACTATATCTTGCAAGTCAGTCAGTGACTTGAATCATCTAAGTTTATGGACTATCATGACTTAGTATCTGCGAATGTCCACATGCTTTGGCAACTACTTTCAAATTTATAGGAGAAATTAATATAAAAAGTTTATTACGTTTTTTCATGCAGCGAGTTTGAAACGTTCAGTAACAATGACCGTAATAAATGAAGCTTTTGAAACTCCTCAGCAATATTACGTCGTTCATTGAGGTGTTATCTCAGTAATAAACGGCAGAAAATGTATCAGACTGATTTCTGGTTTATCTGTTTCATTTCCCGGGAAACCAAGTGATGATAACTTTGTTGAATTGCTACTATAAAACGTAGACGATATTTCTCTCTTATCAAGAGACACTTCAGAAGGCGAAACTTCGTCAATTGACGATAAGGAAAATTGGAAAACATTATCCGTATTGCACACAAAAATAAAAGCTCGACGAACTGCGTGCCTGTTAGGCATGGAGAACAGTGGGCGAAGGGTATAGTATCTAAAATGGATCACATGTCACTTGAATCATCTGTATGGTCTCAGATGAAGTTGGAGCACGGTCTTCTTGGGGTTCGTACCCATTATTTAGTTACATTCGTATTTTTGTGATGAATAAACTGCCACTCATTTACCGTTAGATATCGAGAAGACTCACGCCACACCGATCATTTCAATTCAGCTCATTTGAACGCCGTATAACATATTCTTAATTTTGCCTTACTTTTCCGATCACAGGGGAAAATCTCGTTCAAAATCCACGTGTCGAGCAGGCACTATTTCCCCAATTTTTCAGCCAATCTGTATAGGGAAAGTGAACTTTTGAATTCATTATAATGCTTTTCCTGGGGGAAAAACTAAAGATTTGGAAAACTGATTCCCGAGATAATGTATTTCTTTCAATGAACCACTTTAAAGCTAAAAACACGACAGTCTTATTTGCCTTTATCACTTGAAATATTGGTTACCAAATCACTCCGAAATAGTAAATATCAGGATCTGTATATTTCCCGCAAAAAATATCACTTTTCTTCATTGTATAAAACTTTTTACCAGGCGTAGGAGGAATAAAGACTTGATGACATCGCCACTCGTCAGATAAGGCTTCTTTCGGAAATGACTTGGCAACTCTCCTGGATACCGAAATGGTCGTTGTTATACAGTCGAGTTGCATAGGGCAATTATCCTTAGTGTTGATTACGTCGACGTCTTACAGCGATACCTCGTTCCCAAGAGGACTACATTCTTGGGTATGTTTCCCCATCGCAAGCATCACATACACCAACACTATGAAAACGATGTATAAAACTTTTCATACGCAAGTGGTTGAAGAGCGTCGAACATGTGTAATGCTTTTCTTCCACCATGCTGCGTCTCCTGACGCATTGCTCAATGGGACGAATCTTCTGTATGCAGTCCTCGACTCTTTCATAGATCACCGCATTCGGTACTATCAACTCCGATCCGGACAACATTTTGGTTTATTTGGTTTCTCATACATCGCATTTATCACACCATTCGAAATTAGATTCATGCCTTTAATGAATTTTGGGGAGCACTATAAAGTATCCTCTCGCAGCTGGCATAAATTCAGCATCCCCAATTTCCAAGTAGTTCTGTTAAACAAATTCCACAGCCATATCAAGGCGAGAAATCAAATTCTGCCCAACCCCGATCGTCTGGTATACCGGACTTCAAGTTGCTCCTCATTCCTTCGTAGGGATATTCAATCTTGTAGGTATATCTTAGAATTGGATTTTCATTAGTGCGTCATTGATAGTATTGACCAGTTCAGTGCTTACAGTAGCATCTTGGAAATGGAGGGAGGAGGAAATATTAACGACATTATTCCGCGAATAGTGAACAGGGGATGTTCTTCATATTAGCTCATTGATATATACTGAGGGAACATCATCCTGAACGACAGGAAGAGAATCGTTAAATTTAACAATCCTCGTACCAGTCTTGCATTGCTGCCTCAATACATTTCAATCAAAGGGTAGTATAGGTCCCAGGGCGAAACGTGGATTAGTACCTACCATGGAGCATAAAACCTGGGAAATACCTGCTGAACTAACACCAACAGCTCTACTACCAAACCCGAATCCACGGAAGGAGCCTCGGACCGAATTGAACACACAACGACGAACCCGGCAACGACAACGGAATAACGATTTCCATTCCATTTTCTTATGGAACGTACGCTCCCTGTGTAGACCGAATGCTGCTCAGGTAGCCGATACTCTGTCCCAATATAGGGCTGATGTAACAACGTTGCAAGAGTTGATCTGGATAGGCACCGGTCTCCTGGGATAAATGCGAGGGTCACGATTCTCTTTAAGTCCACCCAACTACTGGCCTATGCTGACGATATCGACTTCATGGGGAGAACAACCCGGGATGTACAAATCGCCTTTATCCAGATCGAGCAGGCCGCGCGAATGAAGGCAAGACAAGATATATGATGGCAACGTCAGCACCAAAAACCAACCAACCAAAAATATCAAATCGCACTGGTCAAAGGGGAAGAATAAAGACAGAAGACTAAAACTTTGAGACCGTTGGTAATTTCTCCTATCTAGGCTCGAAAATCACAACCGATAACAGCTAAGACGATGAAATCGTCCCACGGTTGTTGGCTGCTAACAGAGCCTATTTCAGCTTACAAAAACTGTTTCGCTCGAAACGTTTACCCATAGAGTCAAAGCTCTTACTGTACAGGACAAGTCCTTTGTATTTCTCGGTGACCTGGGTTCTTAACAAAAAATAAATTGAGAACTCTTCCTAAACCGAATACCGATTATTGCACAGTTGATGATGTTTATTATTATTATTATCTTACTAGTTTTGTGTCCTGCGCTCGATAGTTTTAGCAACCGCCTTTCCGGTTCTCATGCACCACTTCCTCTGACGAGAGGATGCTCCCCGGATCCGCTGGAACTTCGAAAGATAAAGGCCAAAGTTTCACAACGCCAACCTGCTTCTCGTGAAAGCCATGGATGAACAGTGAAGGATTCTTCCACTACCTCTTGGTTGGACCTTGTAGACTCGTGTCAAAGACCATTTCGTCCGCGACACGCCCCGTTCTTGCAGAAGACCAACTGTCCCGGTCTGAAGATTATGTAGATACTCTCTAGTCCACCTCTGCTGGAAAGTCTGATGTATCACCATTGGTTACAATTATAACTGTGATTACTATAGACATCGAGGCAAAGACCACTTCTTCTTGAATGAATCTATTAAATGCTACCGAGAAATCGTTCGCTACCCCCAAATGTACCAAGAAACAGGAGCAATAATAGTCTCAATAACTATTTTTCGCGTGTCTGGCACAGGTCACACAATAAAAGAGTTAGCTCTGAACCACCTCCAGTTCGTTCCGAATTCAATATCACATTCTTAAGTGATTTCAAATAGCCGTCGCTCCCTATTTAGAATAATTTTATGCCCCTCCTATATTACCAGAAATTTATTATAATATGGCGATCCTGAGGAAGTAGAATGAGATGTTTGTAGCCGATCGCAATGTTAACATCACGCAGTCTATTTCTATCCTTAGCCAGCCTGGCTTGTCAACGAACGGATGCAGGTTTCGTCGTTTCTTCAGCATGTACCTGGAGTTCCCTTCCGATTTCCTTGGTAAAGACAGGCCTCTCTACTAATTGGATTACCCGAAGTCGGTTTCGATCATATTCTTCGGGGACATTGTACCTATTAAATGGGTAGTGAACTAAAGAGAGTAAACCACAGCTCGTACTAACTTCAAAAAATTTAAAAATCTTTCTAAGAAATTAAAAATGTTATTAACACTGATGACCTCCTCAGTAATCTGCATGTCCGATAGCCATTTCCACTACAGAACGAGATTCATCAAACTGCGAGGACTTATGCATCTGAAAGCACAATTTGCTGGGTTTCCCTTTGACCTGAAGTGGCTCCAAATTGAAGAATATAAACCAAACATTTTTAACTAGGCTATATGTTTGTTAACACCACTATCCTAATTTTGGAAGCGTGAACTTCCGTTTTATTGGCTTGTCAGGAATCATTATGTGAAGTAATCGTACCTTATACATTGCCCTGCAATATATGACCGAAGCATATGCTGATTCTGAAACATCACAAAAGCCTTGGACTTCTTGTCATGGATCCATCTTGGCACCAAGCGCGAATTCATATCTAAGCTTAATTCTTCAGGAACATTTTTCATTCGTTACTACAGATACGGGCTTCCAGAGTGCCTGATTTTACCATACGTTAGTCATATCTCTTCCAGAATATCCATTGCTTCATAGTTGTCTATAATTCCTTCTAACATTGCTCGCCTTTATTACTAAATGAAATTTGTCTACTCTGTTTGTTCTAATCCTCTAATCCTCATCAAAATCAATGAACGAAAGTGGGGTTTGGTGTGGATGAGTCACGCTGTAAGTTCTAGGAAATTTATTTAACTACCAGAAGATAGTTAAAACTTTATAGCGCATGGCAGCCCAACAGAATGGTAAATTTTTTCGAAGTCCTGAAAATAGTTAAGTCACTTTCTCAAAAGCGATGTTGAGATATTTTCAGTTTTGATATTAAGTTTAAAATTAACACGTTACAAAAATCATATATTTTTTACAAAACGATTTTACCTTGAAGTAATAAAATACAAATAAATAAGGAACATATTTACCATAATTGGATTGTGCCCAAGATACGTCCAGAGATATACCCTGCTCGTCGTTTTTAACCTTAGCGAAGTTATCTTTCAGAAATTAGTAAAACACTCAGGAACTGAGTGGCAGCCTGTAAATCATACATTCATAAATTGTAATTATAATCCAACCGAGTTGATTAACGAGGCACCGTAGAATCCTCGATCTACAGAATAATTGAACTAAATTAGACTTTCAACCTCGCACCGACTTAGAATACCATTGAGTCTGCTATAAAAGATGTCGCTTCGTTTTTAGAATGTGTTTACAATCATATATGTTAAAGAATGAGAATCTCCTCTAACATGCGTTTGAAGTTATCGAATTCCATGAATACAGAACGCACTACGTTTATCTGATAATGCATTGATGCTTGTGAAAAACGATACCCGCAACTGCATTCCAGCGTGTGTGCTAGAAATTTGTTATGCAATTCCCAACAAGTACTTATGTTCCAACATTATTTGCTAATGATCAAGGTAAGACAGGTGCGGTTTTGACCCTAAACTAAGCTTTTTGTTGGTTACCTTTTGCGAGTTTCTCGCTTAAATCTTTTGTTTTGTTGGTCATCTTTTCCGAGTTTCTCGCTTGAACCTTTTGTTTTGAAGGAAGTACCTACATGTAATGCAATGTATTTATAAATTTATGTTGAGGGATATGCATTCTACGTTAATTGATGAATTTTAATGCTACAAATTTTTCCTTTTCTAGCTTCTTCGATAAAGACATGTCCTAGAAATCATCCTGATCCGAACAGATGCATTTTGGATGCAGTGAACATTGTGCGTCCCCTACTTGCGAAAGGTGACTTAGGAGATGGATATCACACACCACCATTGGAGCCTTTGTATTTGGATAATATCGAAATGGGACGTGGTAACGAATTTCGAGCAGTATTCAGTGATATTCAAGCAAGAGGTGGAAGTAACTTCATTATAGAGAAATTGAAGTGAGTATAAATTTTGAAAAAGATAACCGAATAAGGGACAAAATCATGTTGATTGCATTTCTTTCTCCGGAGTTTGATTTTTTGGAAATTAAT
Organism: Hermetia illucens; assembly: GCF_905115235.1. Taxonomy (NCBI): domain Eukaryota; kingdom Metazoa; phylum Arthropoda; class Insecta; order Diptera; family Stratiomyidae; genus Hermetia; species Hermetia illucens. The sequence continues at coordinate 185,979,996 of NC_051849.1, read as the reverse complement.
TTAGAAGCCAGTCTATCATAGACAATTAAAATTCGTCCAATGAAAAAAATATTTGGAATACGAACGTGTGCAGTATGGGCCCTTTTATCTGCTCATATTAAAAATTTGTTTCCTTGAATCAAAAGAACATTGGATCGCATTCTGTATTTCTAAGAATTATTTTCTTTAAAATATTGAATTTGCAAATATTTATACGTCTCTCAGTGACTCCTTTGTTTACAATAAGGTTTCCAGACAGTATGGTAATTTTTATACTGTTTGACTTTTCATGGAGCTATAATTTTGAATCCATATTCAAAGAAAAATCATCAAATAGCTGAGGTCGTTACCACCTTCAACTTTGCATCCAACACCAACATTTCGTTAGCGAGTTTACTTTGTCCGACAACTCACATACTTTGACAGTGTTCCTGAACCTCGGACAATGGGAGGCAACATGCTCCGTGTTGTCGGATATAGTGGAACATTCACGGCAGTGCAACCCGGATGTTGACAGCCACAGAGAGGTTCTCTACAAAACCTGTCAATGTTGCTTCCTCTGATGCTCGAAAGCCACGGACTCCATGATGTCTAATGTTTCGCAACGACTTACTCTCATAATGTGTTCTTTTGACCCGCGGTCCATCTCAAAACAGAGAAGTTTCTCCAAGATGTAATTCGCCAATGCCTCCTGAGCCATATCCACAACCATTGATATTGCAACGACTGTAAAACAGACTGGTTTCAGCAGCCAACATGGCCGCTTTGTTCAGAATCCTATTCAATCCCGAGGCATTGTTATCTTCAACATATCCATAGACGTCCTGTTAAATCATAGATTAAGGCCCGCATTTCTTTCACTGTTGAAAGGAATTGTAAGTATTTTGGACAGCGCGGATAAGTCGTTGGTACTGATCTTTTGCATACGTATCTTATCCATTGTAACTTTGTAGACATCGCCCTACACCTGCTTGTGGCAACTTGGACTGTATTTCCGCAGGGCCGTTTTAAGGCAACTTCAAAGATATCGGCATTACCCCTTTAGCTCCTAGAGTTCAGGCTTCCTCTTTACTTGCCAAAATCTTCTCGTTCAAAGGCAAGATGATCTCGTCATCGAAACCGCAGTCTCCAGTGACAAACACCAACCTGACTAGCATCTCCTCGCATTGGGTATTACTCAAAAACGGATAGGGCTTTAGAAATATGGTCAAAGAGAGTGTGCATGGTTGTAGAGTAGTGGCAGATTTGAGTGGTGTTCCGTTTTCTCGAAAAATCCTTCAATCAGATTGAGAACGTATTCTCCTAGATCCACGTAGATTCTCCGTACTAGATAATGGGCTTTAACAGGGTCTTGTAGAGAATCTGTTTAAACTTGGCCATAAGACTCACTTTTTTTGCAAAGAAGATAGTAGATTCTACGAAGTGCGCCGCGTACCTTACTGATAGCTAGCTCCAGGTGCATTTTGGCCGATGCTTGACGTGAAGATAAGCATATTATCAGCATATTGGATAATGTCAGTCCCGGTCTCGGGAATGAAAACGTCAGCCGGGAAAATTTCTATAAGGTAGGCATTGAAATGGATCCTTGCGGTATTCCTCATTCTTGATGATCGCAATTAGTAAGTTGTTTTCGATAAGTTAGTATTTGAGTCCATTTATCCATGCAGTGACCTAACGAATAGAATTTATTTAGTTTATTGGTGATGCTACGTCTAGAAACGATAGTGTTGTGCAAGTAGCTCAACACGGAACGGATGAAACCTGAACTGATGATAAGAGTTGGTATTTTTGAGATTACAATGCTGAACAAGTCCAGTTGTCCAAGCTCTCTCAAATAATTTTCCAAGGTTGCAAAGTAGGGAAATGGGTACGAAATTGTTTGGATCAGAGAAGATGCCTCTCTTTCGGATGACAACGATTTTGCCTAACTTCCAAACTGTTAAAAGAAATTTTAGGATAATGCAGTACTCGTAGCCGAAAAGATTTCTAACGAATTGGAATGCTCGGCGTAAAAATATTTGATTGTCGCTTCAACAATCGCATTTAGGGCCGGATTGTTTCAAGGTGGAGGGTTATTGACCTGAGTCTCAAATGATTCCGCGAAGACTTGCACGTTTCTACCTTGTAGATTCGTCCTTCTCAGCAAGAGAAAGTAAGTTTCGGGACTTGTGTTTACCCATCACCTGCTTATATTCTGAAATATATTGGGCCTGTTTGCTAATTTCCGGGCTAATCCTTAATTGCTCAAATTCGTTATAATTTTGCGGATTTTTGTATTCAAGCAATTAATTCGAGAAAGCATTGCCTTGTATTCTGAACTAAGTTGACTTCCATATTTGTAACAGAGGATCTGACAGTGAAAGGATGAGGTAGGTTGGAGTTCATCTGCAAAATGGTTACCTGCTGATATTTTAAAGGATTTCACGTAAAAACAGACAGCAGGAAGTGGTCATAGATGCACTGACTACTCAGTTTTGTTGGTGTATCAGGCAAAACCATCTCAATATTAGTTAGCTAAGAAGGGTCACTTTATCAGGGTTTCGCTATTTATATTGACTATTTTATCGCCTCAGGAAGGGTGTCTCGAATTGAAATCATCAACAAAAAGAAGATATTTTGACATTAACTGCAGATTGCCCAAAACTTCCAGGTCATAGTCAAGTTGCTCAGTTTAATGATATAGGCGCAGTTTTTTTTTTATGTAGGCTTAAATTTGCAAGATTCGTTGTCATGACAAAATGAGTTGGAGGTGGTCAAACGATCATCCTGAATGGTCGGAGATGACCAAGGAGCCAGAGCTATCTCAACCACCTGAAAAGTTGACGAAATTGACAGTGAAGGTCTGGCGGAAAATATTGAAGCTCCATTGGAGTGGTCCTTCGACACGTGCCTGCATGTCTTTCTGGGGAGGCCTTTGAGCACTTTGATCTCTCGGTGCATAGATTCGTAAGGGATCCTGAAAGTTCCACGAACAATGGGATTCGCACGAGTCTACCGGCAGATCAACACGTGAGGTAAAACTGACAGATGAAAATAAGAAAAATAACGGCACGACCGCACGCCTGGAGCCGGAACACTCTGGACCCAAGCTCTGCGATCGGAAGAGAGGATCCACAACGGATTATATCTTCAATCGATGCTTCTCCATAGAATGAAACTTTTCTTCGAAATCACTCGCTGTTCTGACACAGGGCAGGATACAAGACACAGGTGAAAATCGCTTCAACACCTCTCTTAGCTCGTCTCGCATTACTCACTTTGGTAAAAACGCCATCCCTAAATGCACTTTCTCCATTCTTGATGATTAATAATTATTAACTTAGAGTAATTCACAATTTTTGTTATAGGGCAGAACTCCACTCCTCCTGAAAGACAAAACTGACCTCCGTTCCTGCGTCCAGCTGCCAATCTCATCAGCCTGCCAACGAGGAGGCATGTGCCATAAAGGCACAATATAGATCAGCAAAAAGGAGACTCCGCAGCGCTATAAATAAAAGCAAAGCTCGCGGCTGGCAGAATCTTGTTAATGAGGTGAATGAGGACCCGTGGGGACTTGGCTATAAGCTTGTCACCCGGAAAATCGGGGCTCTGCAGAAGCCCTGCATACTGAGCACCGACCAGATGGACCGCATTGTGCGGGCATTGTTTCCCAGACACCCTGTACGGGTTGATGTAAATAGCGCGGAAAGCGTTGTGGACTGCCCCCTTTTCACAATGAGAGAGCTCGAAGAAGCTGCTCTCACTATGAAAAACAGGAAGGCGCCAGGTCCTGATGGCATCCCGGCGGAAGTTTACAAACTGGTGTTCCGCCAACGGCCAGAATTGCTGCTCGAAGCGTTCAACGCGTGCTTGAAGGAGGGCATTTTTCCTTCTCGCTGGAAAGTGGCCAGACTCGCGTTGATCAGTAAGGGTAAAGGACACCCGGAGCTCCCGTCTGCATACCGACCGCTGTGTATGGTTGACACGGCCGGAAAAGTGCTCGAGAAGCTCAGCAGGGGTAGACTCGCTGAAGCGAACCATGCTGCCGGGGACTTATCCCCAAGGCAGTTCGGGTTTAGAACAGGGAAATCAACAGTGGATGCTGTTATGGAGGTCATAGATGCGTTTAAGCCGCACACAGCCGCCGATCTCGACGGATAGTGCTCCTCATAACGCTTGATGTCAGAAATATCTTCAATTCCGTAAGATGGACAGATATGCTAGGCACACTAGAGAACTCCTTTCACGCGCCAAGCTATCTCTTGCGGATATTGAGGGATTATCTGAAAGACTGCTCCCTGCTCTATGAGGCGCTAGACGGCCAGAGGAGGATGGAAATCACGTCGGGAGTAGCACAGGGATCCATCCTAGGGCCGGACCTCTGGAACGCTTCCTACGATAGCTGAGACTCGATATGCCCGAAGAGTTGCGCCTGGTCGGTTATGCAGACGACGTTGCGGCACTTGTTGCCGGACGCACTGTTGAACAGGCGCAAAGCAGACGTGGCATATTGACGTGACGGGTAAGCGGATGGATGACTGCTCACGGTTTCAACCTTGCGCTGGAAAAAAACCGAAGTAGTCATCCTGACCGGAAGGAGAACCTCGACCCTGCGTCCCATATCGATCGGCGAGTTGACTATAGAGTCAAAACTAGCGATTAAATACCTTGGTTTAATGCTCGACTCGAAGATTAGCTTCTTCGAGCAAATCAAAGCAGCAGCGGACAGGGCTGCAGCTGGAGTCGCGGCCTTGAGTCGGCTAATGGCGAATGTTGGGGGCCCTATATCAACTAGGAGACGTCTCCTCATAGGAACAACGCAGTCCGTTCTTCTCTATGGTGCGGAGGAATGGGCTGACGCCCTTGACAAGGAGGTGAATCGTAAACGCCTCGCTCAAGTGCAGAGGCGGGGAGCTTTTGCAAGTGGCGTCTGCTTATCGCACCGTCTCCGAACCGGCTGTGATGGTGATCGTGGGAGTGATCCCCGTTGCCCTCCTTGCCAAGGAGCGCAAAGCTATCTATTGCCGTAGCGAGTGGCAACTTTCTTGGCAAAATGAGCCAAGGTGCAAGTGGACTGCACGGCTCATCCGCAAAGTAGACCAATGACTGAACAGAACGCACGGTGAGATTGATTACTTCCTTACCCAGGTGCTCAGAGGCGGCGGCGAGGAAGATGGGGCGGCAACCCTATCGGCCAAACCAAAACCAAGTGGCCGAGGAGAACATCCATAGTGGTGGCACCGGGAGACGCTGTAATCACTTTGGTTTGCCGGCCGTGATTCAGTAGGCGAATGCTCCAAAGGCCTAATCAGGGCGATCAGACCCGAGTTTGCACGGGGTACCAGGGGTATACTGGTATCATGGGAACCGGGAAAGCCCCTGGACTCACATACTTCGGGTGAACTCCTGTTCTATGTGAGGACAGCTCAGGTTATTTGCGGTTGGCCCCCCTAGTGGGAGTTTCATGGTGGTTGTGGTTATGCTCAAGCGAGAAGAGACCTTCGGGCCTCGACGTGGTGTTGCGTATCAACACGGGTGCCGTACTCCATAGTTCGGTAGAGATTTAGGTAATTCTTGCATCCACCAGTATGAATGCTAAGCCATGCACTTGGTATAGACTGGTACCGTTGTTGCTTGTCTCAGCGGGGCTCTGATTGTGGTCACAAAATCAATCCGTGTCTGAAGAGGACCATAGGATTAAGTCTCACGACAGGTGCCTACGTAAAACACCATGGGCTTCACTTCCTTACCCAACTTCTAATTGGGCATGGAGGTTTTCAGTCTTACCTGCACAGGATTGGGAAGGCGCGTTCTCCTGATTGTATGTTCTGCAACGGAGTGACGGATGACGCTGAACACACCTTTTTGTCTTGCGAGAGGTGGGACGGCCTCCGCCAACAGCTTTATGCAGACACAGGGGGCTCTCTCCAGACAGCGAGAGCGAGAGATGTTGAAGAGCGCTGGCAGCTGGAATCGTATTGCGCATTATGTTCGGGCTCTTCTTATTACGAAGAAGATTGAACTCGACCGGCGGAGGGAACGGACGGTAAGGGGTTCCCTGAACTAACAACAACTCCCTTCCTCCCCTTCCCTCCCCTCCCGTTGGTGAAAGGAATTCCCTGACTTGAAGGCTCCCAAAGCCGGGAGAGCGGGAGGGCTAGCCCGAAGTAATGTGTCAAACGGTTCCAGGCTAGTTCTCTGATAACAGGGAGGTGTTCAGTTGGTAGTCCACCAGCGTACTGTTGCGGGAGTCCAACACTCTGTGCGTAAACGCATTCACCTACCCTACTCCCAAAAAAAAATCTCATCAGCCGGTCTATTATTAATAAATACAATTGTAATTGCACAAATTAAAATGGCTTCTTGGGTTCAGGGGATAGCTACCGTTGTTAGTTTTTTTTTCTAATAAATAAAATTAATAATTTTAGATGTTAACTAAATTTTTTATATAAATGAATGTCCGGAGCTCCAGAATTGTTATCACTCCGGATAATGCTTTTAAGGTAGTAAAAGTCTGCATTGAGAGTTCCGATTAACAGTGAGTGAGATCAAGGACGTGGAGTTAAATGTGACAATAATTAATTCCATAAATTAAAGATGGGTTTAATTGCAACTTACCATCTAGCCACCTATCTTTTATATACTACCTAAACAACTTGCAGGGAGCCCAACTTGGCCGCAGTTGCAACAATTGCAGCACTTCGGTCGTAGGTCTTGAGCATTCCCTATATAGGTGGTTTTTTGTGTATTTAACGCATCTGTAAACCATCGAGCAATTTAGGGCTATATGCCCGAAGTTTTGGCAGCTGTAACAATGCACTTCCTTCACTGGTTTCCCCTTTTCGGGAATAATGTTGAGTGAAGGACATATTTTACTTAGCTCTTGGGAGGGCTGAAAATTGGCTATCAAAATACAAGTTTGAGATTTGATAAGGTGCGAACGATTCTTCTTGTAGGGGGCATTATCTTTCCTGGGCATTGCAATTTGCAACCGAGCAAATTTTCAGGAGTGGGTGCTCCGAAGTAGGTTCCACTATAATTTTATCTGGGCGAGTTTCCCTGTTGAAATAACAGAGAATTTATGGACTGGGTCCTAAGAGATGGAGGAGTCCTAGTAGTGGTATTGAACTTTTGCTGTTTAATGAGCGCAAAAGTGTTCCCGACCCCCGGTATATCCTGCAAAAATAGGAGCTCTACCACCACTTTTTAGGGTCGCTTTACAGTCCTTGTCTTTTAAAGTAATTCCGAGACATTAATATCATATCCTGTAATCGTAATTAATATTAGATGCTGTAGATTGTGTATTAGATTTTACCCGTTGCTTTTTGCTCTTTTTCCGCCAATAGTCGAAACCCAACGGATCTTCTTGTTACTCCTACAAGATACATCTTCTCTGCTTCGGATGTTATATTTAGTTTATTCATCCGCTATTGGTTAACAGCGGAGGTAGGAACTTCCTCTTGGGTAGGCACAGGTTGGTGGCAGTCCATATCTGCTGTCCACGGCAACTATATGCAAGAAGAGGATCTCACAATGCGTGCCAGATGAGTTTGTGTGACTTAAGGTCAAATATCTTCTCTAGATTTAGAAATAAAATATTGAGAGGACGATGTTTCTCCATAAGAACACTGGCAGCTTGCATATATGTATAGAGGATATTTGCAGCTTTCTTATGCAAACCATGAGATTTATGTCACCTTGTTCTTCAGTAACAAAGAAGTGGTAAATTAAATTTTTTTAGTTGCGACAGTGACACTCATTGAGATATCTAACGAATCTTATTTTTCTCACATTTAACTTAGCTTTTAGATAATATCATATTCCGAATTGTTGTTCACGCTCAAATTTTGATTGACACAACTAAAATGTTCAAATATAAATCTCCATTTAAAAATTGTTTTTAATATTATTTTTACGTTATTTTCCTTTAGAGCAAACATAACGAACCTTTCATTCGATGTCTATATCTTACTACCAAAAATCGAATTTGTTGGCAAATATTCCTTAAAAATTCGCTTACTTTTACTTAATATAAATGGAAAAGGAGATATGCGTGGAACTTTCAGTAAGTTCTCTTACCTACTCATATGACAACTACTGGTATTCATTATTTATTCCTCATTTCAGAAAATGCTCGTGCGTATGTTAAGATGCGTGGCATCAAAGTGCATAAGGATGGCAATGATTACGTTAAATTCAAGGAGCTGCCATTGAGAATCAAAGTGGAAGATGCGCAAATTCACTTGGACAATCTTTTCGGTGGAGACCCAGTTTTAGGTCAAGTTGGAAACAACATTATCAATGACAATCATAAGTTGTTCCTGGCTGAAGTGCTACCTGGTTTGGAAAAGGGTCTTTCGAAGAGTTTCGTTGAAATTTCTGATAATATTCTGCAGACGGCAACATTCGATGAAATGTTTCCGTTGGAATGATTCGATTTTAAGATATATTTATTTTTTTGTAAAATTATTTTCTGGAACTAATTTAGATATTGTAGGTTTAATATTGAGAGGTACCGAGGTACCAAAATTTGTTATACCTTAATTACACCAAATGGTTTGTTTTGTTTGTTTAGTCTTGTTAGAGATTAAACGGAACGTTTATAAATTATTCTAATAAATAGATTACTAAATTAACCTTAATTTTTTAGAATAAATTTTCTTGTTTCTGGAAACAAAGAAAAATAGCAGCTCCAGAGATTGTCAATTTTTGAAGATTTTGTTGAAGACCAAACCTTTTTATTAAGGTTTTGTTGAAAGCAAAACCTTTTTATTAAGGTTTTGTTGAAAGCAAAACCTTATTAAAATCTATCTGCCTGTCTATCTGTCTGTCCGTCTTCTCTGCCTGTATGTCACACACAATTTTTCTCAAAAACGGTTGTACCAATTGACACCAAAGTTGTTGAGAAGAGGGAAACACTTGCAAAGAGTTACATCGCTTCATGCGGAAATTAAGGGGGGGAGGGGTCCCGTATATGCAAGAAAGGGGGGTAATTTTTTTTTCACCGAATATAGTAATGCGGGGTAATGTCTTAATGTCTTAGTTTTGAAGCTGATTGTGAAGCGGAGCAGTCAGGGAGTCATAACTACCAGGCAGAAAAATTTGAAAAAATGCCCTCCACACCGATATTGCCCTTAAGTTACTCCTAGACACGTAAAATTAATATAGGTTTTCATATGAAGTAACCTACTGGAAAGTTTGGTGGAATTCCTACTGTTATTAGCAAAGTTACAGTAGGGCAAAGTTGCTTCTTTTAGGACGCATTGGTACTCCATATGAGGTAAAATGTCAGTACCACATCGAACTGAATATCGGGTAATTTCAACGTATATACACTACGAACTATGTATAAATAGAGTCATCGTGTACCCGAATATTATTTTATGAAAGATCAACAAAACTTTTCATACCTAAAGTGTTTCTTGAAAACAAAACCTTATTTAAATAGGTTTACTGTCTGTCCGTGTTTTTTTAACGACGTGGATATCTTCAAAAGACCCTGACCTGGACACGACAGAGTGTGGAGTTTTTTCCCCCACTAAAACCACCCTCGACTTTCCCCTTGCTCAGTGGAGCCTCCATTAGGTGTTACATCATTGGGCGTTCATCACTGCACTCCTGAGGTACATCATCGGCGTTATCCCAGAGCGTGCGTTCTCGCAAGTAGCTGTCTACAATGGCAGCGAGGTAGGTAGGTACACCAATCGTCGCTAATTGGCCGAATTGAATGCATTTTTTACGTCCAAGGTTGCCACGCAATATTTGCTGCATTTTTAGCCAATGTGATGGCATCAATGGTTGATTTGGCATGTGGGTCTATTTGGAGGGTGGCTCACCTGGAAGTTTGCCTATCTTAGGCAGCAGTACCAACTTCTACCGCTTCCATGCTGTATGGAATATTCCCACGGACATGTATGCTTCGAATAACGTAGCGAAAATGTTCGGTCTGAATTTCACGGCGAGTTTAATTGTTCTATTCGGTATTCCGTCCAAGCCCAGAGTTTTGTTGTCAAATATTCTGCTGCAGATCTCCGAAAGCTGGTCTGCGGTTACTGCTGGAATTGCCGGCATATTCAGAGTTCTCTGAATAGTATCAGCGTCCCTGTCTTGCGAGGGCAATCACCCCTGGATGATTTTCAATCATATTCCGCTGAATAGTCAATTTGCGATTTTTGCGGGCTTCTTTGTACGCATGGTCTTGTTGCATCTGATCGATTCTACGTTCCGCCCTCTGAGTCGCTCTTCTGGTTCTGTGGCAGTCAGTGCAAGGCTAACATTATCTTCGTTGGCCAGAACAATATTTAACTGAACAAATGCCTTTAATAGACTTCAGCCCTTTACATTATTCTCTTCGCTTCCCCATTTCAGGGTCCACGCATTAAAATCGCCGGCAGTCACCTTCGCACTTGGTCCCCTCGCGCCGTCAGCAAGGTTTTCCAATATATCCTCAAATTCATACAATATGAGACTGTGTGGGACGTAGCAGCTGCACATGTACATGCCGCTTATTTTTGCTTACACAAAGCGGACCGATCGATGTCGTTGGTGCATGCTTCCGCAAAGTGTCCAGCTTGGTGGACGTTATGCTTATCCTTAATGAACTCTCTCGTCTATATGTCTGTCTGTCACACGGTCATACTGATTGACACCAAATTTGGTGGGAAAGTGGATACTGTAAACACCCATGCATGCAGTAAATTACATCGTTCAATATTGAACTTAAGGCGGTCCTCCAATATAAAAAAAGTTCACTGTCAACCCACAATGTAGCCGCTAGGCTTGTACCTTGAGTGGTGAATCCTGTGCTGTCCTACATCGCTTTATAGAACTGCATGGCAAACCGCATGTAATGTTAACAAGATGAATGCAGTATACAGGAGGGTCGTCTCAAGAGTGTGATATGCGCTGTATGCGGGGTATGGTAGGTGAATGCATTTATGCACACAATCTTGGACTCCTGGTTCGGTACGTCGTCGGACTACCAACTAAACACCTTCCCATCGTCAGAAAGCTAGCCTGGAACTGTTTGTCACATTACTTCGGGCTAGTCTTCGAACTCCTCCGCCTTGCGGAGACTTCCAATCAGGAAATTCCTTTCCACAACGGGAGAGGGAGAGGAGGAACTGTCAGTTCAAGGAACCCCCTGCCATCCGACACCTCCACCGATCGAGCTCTATCTTCTTAGCAAGGAGAAGGACCCGAACGTAATGGACAATCCACCTGCCAACAATCCTCAGCATCTCTTCGACAATCTTGTCTGGAGAGAGATTCCGTGTGTTTAAATGGAGCTGCTAACGAATCTCATCCCACCTACCACAAGAGAAAAAATTGTGATGGGCGTGGTCCAGAACTCCATTACAAAACACACAATCCGAAATCGTGACTTTCGAATTTTGTACAGGAAGACTGAAAACCTCCATGCCGACTTAAAAATTTGGGTAAGGAAATAGTCAGTCTCACCATGCTTCCGATACAGCCACGCACCTAAGTTGCCGATGAGCTGCGCAGTCCATCTGCCTTTAGTTTAATTTTGTCAAGAGAGTTGCGACTCGTCTAGAGTGCGTTGTCGTTCTTCACGATCAACCACCTGCCTTGGCTTATCTCACTTGCAACGGGCAGCGGGTATTACTCCCGCGACCACCATCACGGTCCGTTCAGAGACAGTGCGATACGTAGACGCCACCCACAAAGCTCCCCGTCTCTGTACTTGCGCGAGATGCTTACGATATGCCTCCTTGCCAAGAGCGTCAGCCCATACCTCTATGCCGTAGACCAGGACAGACTGTATTGAACTCGTCAGGAGGCTTCGCCTGCTAGACGTAGGACCATCAACATTTGCCATTAGCCTACTTAATGGGGAAATTCTAGCTGCAGCCTTGTTCACTTCTGCTTTGATTTGCTTAGAAAACTCATCTTCGAGTCAAGAGTCAACGGCCGGGCGCGACTCTTCTGGCATGTCGAGTTAATGTAGACAGCGCTAGGATGGATTCCTGTGCTACCCACAACGTGACCTTCATTCTCCTCCGACCCTCTAACGTTTCATAGAGCAGGGAGCGGTTCCTCAGATAATCCCTCAATATCCGTAAAGGATAGTTCGGCACGTTGAAAGTATTGTCTAGTGTGCCTAGAATGTTTTTCCATCTTACGGAATTGAAGGCGTTTCTGACATCAAGCGTTACGAGGAGCACCACCCGACCAGTTCGGCGACTATGTGCCTCCTCTCGTCGAACGGCATTCACGACTTGCATGACAACATCAACTGTGGATATCTCTTCTCTAAAACCAAACTGCCGGGGAAATAAATCTCCGACAACGCGTATCACTTCATAGAGTCTACTTCTGATGAGCTTTTCGAGCACTTTTCCAGCAGTGTCAAGCATATATAGTGGGCGGTATGAAGATGGCAATTCGCGGTCGCCTTTCCCTTTGTTGATTAGCGCAAGCCTCACCACCTTCCAACGAGCAGAGAAAGTGCCCTCTTTCATGCAAGCGTTGAATGCCAGTTTGTATACCTCTGCTGGAATACCATCGAGTCCTGGCACCTCTTGCCATTCTTAGAAAGGATTGCCTTTTTTATAGAGAAAAGTGGGCAGTCCTTCGCGCTTTCCGCCTCGACGTCTTCATCCCATACGGGGTGCGCAGGGAATAGGGCCCTTAAAATGAGATCCGGGTTACTTGTTGATGTTGTGTTAAGCGGAGGAGCCTGTGGCATTCCTTCGCAGAACTAACAGTCCTGTTCTTGCCGCCATTTCCAGAATTTGTTTCCTTCTGGAGTCTGTGTCAGACACACTAAAAAACGTTATCCGTGAACACAGAATCCAGACAAAGCCGTCCCCTCGGCCTTAGGTAAGAACCCTCAGGAGAGTGCCATCCCGAACCCAGATGGCAGCGGTACCTGATAGGTCAGGGTGTCATGAAACTGGGTCCTTGTTTTGGTACTGCTCACTGATGAGAACTCCGTAGCAAACTGCGCTAGCAACTCGTGAGCGGTTGCACTCCGATGCATATTGATTTGTAGGACCTGAATTACGTTGACCGCCTCCTAGCTCTTTCCAGTTCTGCTCTGAAGTTTGGACACCGTCTCGAACCCGCAGTGTGCGCAACGTTCTTATCAGCCGTACCATCATCCCTACATAGGACGCAGCTTTCCTTTTCATTGCAGGTGTTCGCTTTATGGCCTGGCTGACCGTATTTACGGTTGCTCTTCTGTCAGGTCCCCGACGTTCATTACCTCTTGGACGATGTAGTACAAAGGCCAGAATGACACCTATCAATGACACCTATCGACATTCTGGCACGTGAAAACCGCCGAAAACGAAAAATAGTTGAGCATGTGGTAACAACGATGAGGACGGGTAGCAGAGATCAATGCAACCACAGATTGATTCCCGACTTTACGGTCTGGATGTAGAGAGAGCATCGAGAGAACTACGATCTCAAACAATTTCTCACAGGGTATGGAAGATATATAGTTAATAGTATAAGTTTAAATTAAACAGTCTACCTAACATTCCTAGCTGCGACAGTGATTTGCGGAAAAAAAAGGAGTTGCGACGGTGAACTAAAGTTTTAGAGATTAAAAATGCCATGAAGAATGGTAGCTGCTATCATCTGAAAATTTCAGGTTTTAAGTAGTTTTTGAGTATAATATTTTATTGGGGTATTTTGACCAAATATATTTTCAATTGAAATGCGCCGGTGGTCATAATTAAGTACAACCATGTTCAATGTTTTTTTTTAAAAAATGCTTTATTTAAATTTGAATCTAACTTACAATCTATCATCAAATTTTCTGTTCCTAAAGGGAACAGTACAATTGCATAAGTTGTCTATACTTTCACCTCAACATGCACACAGGCAAGACAAAATTATTAATAAAAAATCACTTATGAATCATTTGGTAGTAAACAAGTTTTGGATAAAACCTATCAACGGAAACTTATCAATATAAATTTGGCACCAGTCTCTAAAGTTATTAAATTTATTAAAGAAATCGCAAATGAAAATTAAAAAATTGGGAGGAAATTTTATTTTTATTTATCATTAAGATATTTGATGGTTTTACTGTTTAGCAAAACCGAATTCACCCCAATCTTCAACGAATTTTTGGTGGTCCAAAATTTGTGGGTACCAGTCCTTTCCGCTATAGTCAATTTTTGGCAACTTGCCTCCATATTCAACGGGAAGGACATCAGGACTGAGGTATTTATGTAATGATTTCATATCGCTTCCGTGGAAGAATATCTGAAAATATAAGAATTAATTTATTAAATTGTCCAAAATGTCTAAAAAAATAATAATCTAAATTTCAGTAACTTTGCGTACAATTTCACTGTAACTTACCCTCTTATTGAGCTTCTCCCTGATGAATGGTTTGAATAGTGACCATACCATTTTGAAAATGAAAGGTTGCTTCACGATATGAATTTCCTTAAGTCGGATTGGCATACCATCTTGAATGAAAGTCAACAATAACTTGGAGAACGAAGGCGACAATGCTTTCACTTGCGACATTGATAGCCCATCAAAGTCCATGACAACGACTGCTCCGCGCACTTGGGTTTCAGGTTCTAATTGTGCGCCAATGTGAATCATGTACAAAATTTTAAACAAGGAGTCGGAAGATACAGCTTTTGTATCCCATGTTCCACCTACATTCATAACTAAAACACGTCTACCCTTCTGATCACAGTTTGCCAATATGTTGACGGTGTTATGCTGGGTAAATGCAACTTCTTCGTCCTGTGGCATAAGGTGCCATACTAAATTTTTGTTAGCTTTTCGGAACTCAGCAACGGTACGCATCTGAAAAAAAATTTATTGTATTATTATATGGATATCATTTCATATTTTATTGAAAGTAGTGTTTAGTTTCTATTTCTATAGTATATTTCCAGAAGACGTGGAAGTTTGTATGTATATACATATATGTAGTAATAATGCCGTGTCAATGGAAGGTCCTGTGTGTCCTAGAATTATAGTGAACCTATTAACTATAGAATGTTGATCAAGCGCATAACCAACAGGAATTTTAATATGTTCCCCACATGTATTTCAGCCTGGCATCCAGTATTAAGTGTTCTCCCAGGTGCGTTAACTTACTTTGCCAAAGTGCGGGACACTGTCCGAAAACATGTCTGGAAGTCACTATCCTCTTAGAATCTGCAGATAGCATCCGTAGATGTTGCTAGTTTCCCCAGGCGATAATTCAACCTGCAGTGACCAGTGATGATCCTAAGGCTCTTCCTGGTTAAGGGTAAATAATCATTCGAGTCCTTGGGTTCGTATCGCCCCATGAACAGGTGCTAGGTTCGCCAAGAATAGTTCTCTCATATATGTAAAATAATATACTTCAATGAGTAGTAGCCTTTTCCATAAAACCACATAGCCAATCAATGCTCATGCATGAAGAAATGTGGTCATTAGCTTGATATATCTCAAACTTCGCCTTCAGAAACGGGCTTGGCCACCAGCGAATGGCCAAACCTTTAACCGAATCGACCACGTGTTGGTTCTGAAAGCAACGGGCGACTCGCTCGAATTCCGAGATGCTAACTGCGAGTTGGATCATTATTTACTTATGGAAGTCGTATAACTACAACTCATAAAAAAAGCCACCCCTTTCAAAAAATCCTACACCAATTGACTCCAGAATGAACCCTTAGCGCAGGCTTATATATAATCTTTGGAAAATTTAATTCTACATGAGTTCTCCGATGGATGGAAATAGAATTTAAGACCCGGCGCAAGTGAAACGATTAGTTTGACGATGAAAGCGACGAAGCCTTACAAGAGATAATCGACCCTGCCGACAATACATATGACGACCTACCACAATGAAGAATGACATGAGGAGGTAAGCTAACAGGCTGTTTAGACATCAGAAGAGAAAACATTTTGATCATACTCTGCGGAGCACTGACAGTAGCTTTGTGATAAATAACATCAAATCAGCATTTCAAGCAAAAACTACCCCTTGTAGAGACATGATGATAGCATTATCAGCGGGAAGGATTGATAAACAGAAGAGGGGCGTCCTACTTCTTGGAACTTAAAAACCTTGCCAGTACCCCAGCACCGACAAGGAGTTATCTCTAGAATGTGAACATCCTATCCCTGTAGTTGACCCTCCGTCCCTAGAAGAGATGGATATTACCATCACTAGCCAGAAATCAAAACAAAGCACCAGGCATTGACAGCATATCCCACTGAAAAATGTAACTTTATACATGAGCGATCTATGATAGATCAACTATTTACGGTGATGTAGGTTTTAGAGAAAAGCTGAGAGTAAAATAATGACGCCTATCTACCTACCATCTTTGTGTTTAAAAAATGTACCCCCAATGACGAAGTGGCGGATGGTGCTCTACATCGGAAGTCTCCGTTGGGATGTGGCGCTACACTATTGAGATGTTCTTCATATTGTTAGTCTTGTTTCTACTACCCAGGTCACGAGGTAGGTTTGCCAGAATATAATATCACCATGTTGGCAGAGGGAGAGTAATACTGCTCAGAGCCCCACCACCTAGCCTCATTTAATCTGAATGTGCTCACTCTGTATCGCTGAGTCCTTCGATGGTAGCCTTTTCGAAATCATAAAGAGTTCCAGAATTACAGGTTGATAGCCCACGAGTCTTTATTCCTTTCAGTCGCCTTTTATAACAAGCAGGGACTTCTTTGAGTAACTTCTACACCCCACAGCTCGCATCATTTATTTGAATAGAAGGTCCTACAGAGAATATTGGAAGCAGTCTGTGCATCAAGTGATGCACCAACGGCGAGCCAGAACTCTCGACAATGATGTGAGAATATCCAAAGTAGTATTCAAGGGAAAAATCGTCGAAAGGAAACTAGTCGGAAAACTAAGGAGCAGATGCTATTTAATGTGAGAAATTTAAGAAATTGGAGGATGCAATCACTGGACAGAGAGAGTTGAAAGTAAATGTTAAAGGAAGCAAGGGGCTGAAAGGTGTTTTCCCCTTTGACTTGGATTCGAAAGCGCGAAGGGAACTTTGAGTTGCACAACTCTGTTGAAAAATGAGCATAAATAAATAGAAGCGTCTTCTACCGATTAACTTAACCTAACTAGCTTCATTAATGTCAATCGATTATATAAGGTAAACCAAAATTAATGCCCCTATTGGAAGAATACACTTTTGCAAATGGCGTCGAATATTACTTCATTTATGACGTTTGTAAATTAGAGTCTTTGTGAAGAAACCAGGGAATTGCATTTCTTCTGAGCAGTAGGCGGAGGCAACTCCGTCGCTTGAGTTAGAGATTCTAAAGGGTGCGCCGTCTAGGAAGTTAATCGCTTTGTTGATATAGACCAATAGCACTTATAGGCACGGTGAATTATCTTTTAATGAGCTTTTGGGCCAATCTAAGGAAGAAATCTGGAAGCATTTTGTCGCTGAGAATAGTGATGATCTTTGGGAAAGGGTCAACCGAGCATGCAAAGGGAAACGAAGCCACGACATTGCCGGCTGAACGGAGAGCCTATGCTTACATGACACGATAGTGTTTGCGCCTTGCTAGGTGGGCTCGTTCCATACAGGGCCATATCTCTTCTGCCGGTCAAGGTCCTGGATAGAATGATGGTCCCGCAACTCCATTTGGCATCGGACAGACAGTATGGTTTCCGAACTGGCAGGTCCACCATCGCCGCCTTACTGCACGTGAAAAGTATTGTTATCCGTTGTGTTAAAAAATATGTCCTTGGAATCTTCGGAAATTTCAAAACAGCATTTGACTACCTGAGTTGGTCATTTGTGTTGTCGAAGCTCTGTAGAAGAGCCCATGGTAGAAAACCTTCGTCCAAGGTGTCAGAGAGCATGTGTGGGTTAATATGGAGCGCAGTTGCGCACAGATATATATCGCAAGACCATTCATATTGAACCTGTTGGCGGATGATTTATTTAGTGAGCTTAATGCGTGACTTACGCTCATGATCTCCTCGTTCTTGTTGAGGGGAACAACCGACTTTACTTTGAGCAGTGGAGTACTGAGTGGATGCATATTGTAAATATGTGGTCTGGCATCGCGGTCTCAAAGTCCGTTGCGATGTTGCAGAAAGGCAAATTGTGTCGTCCACCCCTAGTAAAGCCAGACAGAGTAAATTTAAAATACTGGCAGAAAGTCGAATACTTAGGAGTCACAAACTCAGAATGGGTATGCTTGTGCCCGCACTTGATCCAGCTCAGGATGCATTTAACCAAATTGGTATGTATTATATATTGGGGCGTGTGATGAGGTATGAATGAGATATATATATAGGACTCTTCTATGCATCCTTTGTTGTAGAAGTTAACGATGACGGTGCAGGGCAAGAAATTGTTCTACATTTATCGGCGAGTGTCGTGTCTTCCTGTAAGTCGTACGGTTTCAACCAACGCCATACAGGTTTTGTTCGGTATTTCTCCTCTTGCTCTAGAGGTAGTCCAGCATTCTGCAGCCTACAGGATTAGGAAGGGCGTACCTTTGCTGCAAGCTGATTTATTACGGATTAGGTGGAGGAATTAGGACTGGCCTGCAGTCGAAAGTTTGTTAGACGAGATTGTAATTTCTAACTTAAGTGGCAATTCAGATGGAAAGAATGTAGGAAAGGTCGGGTCACATATGAATATGTTAAAACTGTGTCTGCCAGAGAAAGTTCTGTCGGACTTTCGGCTTCGGATGGACTTCCTCCTGATGAGGCATGGCAGTTTGAATGAGTTTCTCCTCTCACGGATCCTTGCTCCCAGTCAGGATTGTATTCTGTATGAGGAAGATTCAGAGAACTGCTTTCATGTTCTCTGTGTCCCTCTAGCGTACTGTGATATTCGCAATTTAGATGACAAGGACGTTCAGATGGTGAATGGTGTCTCCGATTTTCGGCTATGATGCTTCATCTGCAGTATGATGGACGATTGGCCTGTTTCCTGTCAGTCTCATGTGTAATATTGTACACAGAGTCGCAGTTGATTGGCGACAAAGGTTTCGTTGCAATTCTCTGCACCAGTCCCCACGTATTTGGGGAATACGATCAGACTCGAATTTGCGAGGGACTTATCTGAAGCGGCTCTTACTACAAAGCCTCACCGGTTATAATCTGGTACCATGGGAACCGAGATGGCGTTCTAGGAGCATATGTTCTAGGGGATTTTCTGGAGGATGCGCTCTCGGTCTCCGTTATTTGCAGCGCTCTTATGGGAGCTTCATGGTGGTTTTGCCATATCAAGAGCTGAGCTCCTTGTGGACTCAAGCGTAGGCTCGGGTGCCGCACTCCTTAGTTCCTGTAGAGATTGTAGGTGGGCCTTGCATCCACCAGTATGAATGCTGAGCCTGCATTCAGCATAAACTGGTACCATTTTGCACGTCACAGCGAGTTTCCCTTTGTGGTACTCACGTTAAACCCCCACGATGTTTTCTGCAGCGCGTTTTGTAATTCGAATTTCGATTCTAGGATGTTTCCTTAGAAAGTGTATCATCGGCTACTGCCAGTTGAGTATAAAACATGCTTGAGACCTAATAATACAATGAGTGCTAAGAAAAATGCCTAATTTTTTTGTCAATACTAATTATGAGTGGCGAAGTCAATTTTCATCTACTCAAGGCGTGAAGGAAGAAAATTTTCATTTCTGGGGTTCTGAGAGCCCCCGTATTATTCATAAAGAACAACTAAATTTTCTGGAATTCACATTATGACGTGGAGTTTACTGGAGGCGTGATCAGTCCATTCTTTTTAGAGCAACGTAGATCAAAGGGTTACTATTTTCTCGTATTACAACTAGATGAATTGAGACTGAAGAATAGCAGCGTTTCTAAGCTGTTTATTATCGTATTTTGGCAATATCCAACAACTGACAAGATTACCAGATTAAATCGTTCTAGACTTCTTTCTCTGGGGCTTTTTGAATTCACAGACTGCTTATGAAGAACATCCTTCACAAAAACCGGAACTTACTAGAGGTGTTGCTAAAAGCAAGTGGTAATGGTGCGGTGCCCACTTAATTGTCATCACTTTCAAAACATAATGGAATGAATCTGAAAGCCCAAAAAGATATTTGAAATAATCGCACCATCTATAAGGAAAAAAATGGGTCATTTAATTTGGAGCCACCTTTTTCTGGAAGGGTTAGGTTATGGTTATTTAAATTATGTTAGGTGAAAGATGCAAGATTTCCACACAATAAGTATGTGTTTATTTTACTTTCTTAGGAAATCTAGAAATCCTAGGTCAATGAATCCTAATTGAACTTGAATTTTATTTACTGATAATATTGTCGGAGCCTGAACTTGATCGTCCATGACTCTCCAGCGGTAAACTTTAGTAATTTCTCTTGTGATTATAAATTATATGATAAGAATTAGACTTTGAACCATAATGCACTTTTAACTGAGTAGATCATGTCCATACTTTCACTGGAAATATTATGTTATCTTTAAACCATTTCTGGTTTTTATATTTGAAGTACTAGAAAAGTCATAAATTTGTCTTATCGACAATTCCACTCTAGACAGAAGGTCAAATTGATATTCTTTCGTCTTTATGTGCTTTATCACTATCAGTCGATATGTTCAATTTTACATTAATGATAAAGAAATACCACATATGTACATGTCTGTATATAGTTTGTAGAGATGGGTTGACAACTAACTAGCTGCGGATTTTTCTTATGAATGGATTTGACCATATTTTTGCTCAACAATTTGGCTCATCATTAATTTTCCATATCATCATGGAAATTACAAAAAAATTAAATAGATTAATTGCGGCAAACATTCGGTTTCCAGTGCAAAAATGTCCACATTTTATAAAGATATGTTGTTACACTCAATGTACATTTTCAACGTCACATTATGAGGCATTGTTTCACTCCTCCCTAATTTCGCTTTAAGGTTTTATACCAAACAAAACCTTATAAATTTTAGAGACTGGCAGCTACTTAGCTACTAATCCAATATATAGTGGCAAAAGAGATTAAAGATTGTATATTCGCCTGTTCATAGAATTTTCTTATCAAAAGCGATGTACATTCTCCGCTAGACAACCGGCCTATGTAGATTGGACAAATTGAAGATGGTTGGGGGGTATAAATAGAATTTATTACCCCCCAAGTGGTAGTTGATAATGGATTTTTTAAAAAAAAAGGAAAAAGGGACGGCTGTTTACAAAAAAATTAATATTTCTTTGTCAATTTTTGACTGATTTAGCACTCGACCAAAGTTTAAAAGATAAGGATAGGATTTTTAGTCATATCTTTTTGAATCACTGATAATTCTTTGTTTCAGTCTCGTGTTTGTTGCTTGGCAAACCAGCTTGAAAAAAAATATTGATAGCAATCTCAATTAATCTAAGAATGTTTCAATTAGTCGTTAGAGTAGGTCGACGTCACTGTTTGAAAATGTAGCTTTAAAATGAATCATCAATTTAGCCTTGATTGAGGTCACTAGTAATGACTCCGAAAATTATCCATTGAAATGTTGTAACGCCAATAAGGAATCTTTTGTAGCTCTACTATCATCGGTCAAGGGTTTGCCTATTTAGGCTTGCATGAAATATTGTTTATAATTATTACAGTTGAAATAATCTCAGCCAACTATGTATTATCAGGCGTGAACCTGGAACCTAAATATTATTTTTATATGAAATAGTTTTCTGGCTGATAACTGACGCCAATTCAGTAAACAAGACTAGATAAGACTCGAAATGAAGCGAGACAATATTATACGGAATTTAACCTAAAAAAAATAGCAAGAAAATATTTCCGGCAAACAGTTGTTTGCAATCATCCATCAACGTGGATTGAATGAAAATTTGAAAAAATAATGTCAATTATAATAGAAAGATCTCTAAATTAGTGCTTTATTAGTACTCTATACCTTTTGAAGGATTTTCGTTCTTTGTTTAGTATGTTTGGGGAAGATATGGTTGAACATGTTGATTATGAGACTAATGTCCTTCTTGCACAAGGAAGGACAATATCATAAACCATGATTACTATAGTAAATGCAATCAAGTTATCATCGACGGTACAAGAACCGATACCTGGTCTAACTCCAAACATCCTAGTTGTGTGCCGGGGTTTATTAATTCAATGTTCCGGCTTGATGTCCTCACCTATCACTCCATTTCAGGCACGGTCTACCACGTCTTCTTTTTTTACTTGAATCACCTTGAATCACCCATACGAATAAGGTGACCCGCCAATTATGATCTATTCAACGGGATTTTAGTGGCAATTCGTTATATAGGCTCCGGGATCGACCACCCTCCATGAAATTTCTAAGGATAATTTTCAAATATAACTACGTGTCGAAGGCCCAATTGATTGCCAAAGAGGTAAGTATAATATGAACCTTAAAAAGTCATCTGGGCGGGAAATTATGCTTCTCTGCAAAATCTTACCAAAGATCACAGATGGAACACTCGTCAAGTGCCTAAAAGACGACGAATATATGGAAATCAGTTTAGTATAATGTTTTCAAAAATAGAGGCCAGAGTCGAGTTATCCTGTAAATCAATGAAACGTAGTTAATTAACCAAGTCTACGCTTTAGTGGCCCCCTTCTAGTTTACGGTCATTCCAGGATTTTCTAGGAATCTAGACACCACCCCACTATCCCATGGCATGTATTTCTACAATAAAGTAGTCACCCGCTATCCTAGGTTAGTGAATTTTGGTGCATAGCATAGTCAGTAATAAAGTTGTCTCCTTTTCTTAATGTGCAATCCCTGTGTAAGCAGGCATTGTTTGGAATAAGACAGCAGATATTCAGTAATTTTGACAGAAGGTTTCACACTGTGTACTTAATATCCTCGAATTGTAAAAGACGTATATACAGAAACGATAGGAGGGTACAAATTTCATGATGAATCCCAAAACAACAGCCAGGGAATGATCGACTTGCCAACAGATAGAACATTTTTGTATCCTCACCAGGCTTTCCGTATCTCAGAATCAAATAAATGAAATGAAATCGCCGGATGAAAACCTTCCACCGAATTGACCCCATCACGAAAGTAGTTGACTCTCATATTATTGATGTGAGGACCTTTTACGTTGTTAATTGTTATGCCGGAACCACACGTTTGCCAGGTGGCGAGGAGGAGACAGGACAGCGACCTTGTCAGCTGAACAAAAACCAAGTGGCCGAGGAGAACCTCCTGGAGGGTCGATGCATTTAATATTGATCGAAGATTTCTTTTAAAAAAACTATATGAAAATATAAACTAAACTAACCAAAGCGTTTTCTTTGAGTTAGAAAAAAAAAACAGGGAGATAGTCTTGCTTTCATACCCTCGTAAACCCCGTAGGTAAATAAATAAGACAACTCTTTTGGTGAATTTTTAATCATCAACTCAAAAGAGAGTCACTTTATCAATGAAGCATAGTCAAGAAATTTCCCCACTTACTGCCTAAGGTGACCAGGCCTGTTCGCTTAAACCACGGTTAATTCAAGGCTGAGAGAGGGAAAGAGCTTTGCAACTTTGAAAATTCCCATTGAGGAAGCTCAAATGACAGCTGCAAATTAGGTATAGAACCTACCACCAACTAATGAGAAGAAAGAAGAAACAAAACTTTTACTTTTGGTACAGATAGCTGATTCATGCTTCGTAATAGACAGCGCCAGCACCTCCTGCGGTGGAACGCCAGCCTCATATCCGATAAACTCCCATCCAAGCAGCTGTTCCCACCTCCCAACAACTTCAAATCTATTGAATCCACCTTTATCGCCTTGGTGACCCAATCATCCACGGTCTTAGTTGCTTCCATCTACTGCCCTAACCAATCACTTGACTCCCACGGGTTCATCCGGATCCAGCCGTTCTGCGCATCACAATCCTGCTCTTCTGGAAAGTCTTGGTTTTTAATAATCGGTGGTGACTTGAACGCTAGGCATAAATCCTGAACGAGGAAAATCTCCACGGCTTTCTGACAACCTTGCATTCCTCTGTCAACTTAGCCCATTACAGCCCGGCGCTCCCCATTTTAAACAAAGGCTACTACCACTCCTATCTCGACCACATCCTGATTAGCAGTAATTTTAATTTTTCTTGCGCAAACTGGAAACACGTCAAGCAAACCTATAAATCCAGTTTCCAGCGACATCATCGACCAAACAGTTCGTCTATATACTGAAGCAATTCGGTAAATATTTGGCGAACGGACCCCATCCCGTTCTCTAAACTACCGCAGCCTCAACTCCCTCCCGGGCGATATTATAAAAGATATCAAATTCAAAAGGACCCTCAGGTGGAGACTATTTAGAAATTGGTACTTTTCGCAATCCTCTCACTTCCGTAAGGTGATTCACGATTTTGACTAGTCAATCCGTATGAGGATTCTCACACTCTACACGAACTACTTCCACAACCACCTCTCCAACACTAAACTTAATCCTGGCAAATACACTTATGAACTTAGGAAAATCTGCCCGCGTTTGGGTAAACCAATTCAACTAAACACGTCTTTTCCTCAAATGATCTTCCCGTACAGAAAAGGTGAACGCTTTTGCTGATCACTTTCTCCAATCCCATCACCGCAACCTTCATATATATGAACCATACTCTGAGAACGATGAAAGCAAAGCCATCACCCAACTGCTTTCCCACCCCACTTTTAATGTCCCCTGGTCCTATGGCAACTCTTTCTCCCAACCGATCACTGACCCTAGTCGGCAAGTGAAAACCTCCCCCGGCCTCTTTGTCAGTCCGGATACTATCTCAGCGTCCACCGCTGCATCCAAAAACAAAGAAACCGGTTGTACTAGTCAGAATTCCTTCAACACCTTTAACACCACAACCTTTCCTCCAACATCAACCACTACTTCATCAACAGATTTAAAGGGTGCTCGGACAGTTCTCATCCCAAAAAAAAACTCAAAATCCTCTAAATTCTAACTCGATCCTATCGTCCTCCGCCAAACACTCGGCTGAGCATGCATTACTCGTGCTCAAATTGGACGTCCTTTTGAAACCCAACCGGAAAACACCGACCATAACCCGCCTCCTAGACATAAGGGAATCTTTCGACTCCGTATGGCAGGACAGACTTGTGTACAAGCGAAGTATTGAAGTTTCATCCGATCCTCTGCAAGCTAATCCTTAGCTTACTAGATAGGCGAACACCTCAAGTATAGATTCAGTGACATCTCTCAACTCCCTATACGTGTCCAGCTGGCATCGCACAAGGAGCAATCATCTTCGGCACCTTATTTTCCCTGTTCGCCGCAGACTTGCCGAAACCAAGTCCACACCCTACCACAATTCAAATCTTCCAATACGACCTGGTCCTCGACACCTCCATCAAAAACATTCCTGCCGGTGAAACATGCCTAAATTCTTCATTGGGTTAGCTTTATCGGTACTCTACACGTTGGAAACTCTCCCTAAATCCTCTCAAGTGCGAAGCCATAGCACTCTATGTGAATATCAAAATGACGCCGAAAATAAGGAGAGACATCACATCATTATCTCTCAGAATCAGCAACACATCTATTCCATCCGTGATAGAAGTCATCTACCTAGGAGTAGCCATGAACTTATGTCTCTCACACATCCCACATATCTCTAAGGCACTTGGTCGTGCAACCGGTGCCTTCTAGGCCCTATACCCCATCCTCAAATACTACATTCCAACGACGGGGAAGGTTAAGCTGTTTTGTTACAAACAGCTTATCTGGCCATTTCTCATCTTCGGCTTCATTTTCTGATGCGACTGCTTCCCCTTTCCAAATGGAACGGTTTCGCCTCAAAGAACGTCGAATCCTTTGCCACTGCTTCAACACTTTTAAGAACGAAGACCGCTACAAATACACCTCCAACCAGCTCCTTTATTATTCCTGCCAAACTTCCCGCATCAACGCGGTTCTTTCCTTTCATGCCCTCAATTTCCCGACCACATGCCAAAACCATCCTGAGCCACTCATCCCTCAGGTCATGTATATTAAGATCCTCTAAGAAAATCTTCTGCGAACTTATTTGTTCACTCAAATGCTCATATCTCCCACATCCCCACCATCACAATTTTCAAAACCCACCCATCCCTGCGCCCATCTTAACTTCTTTTCTCTAATTCGCATGCTCCCCATCCTAATCCAATTCATCTTTCCTTCCCACCGCCCTCCCTGTTTTATCACAATCTCAACGAGTGGAGGTTTTTTCGATTTTTCCTCCAAAAGAAAATTTATGAACTTTCTCTGGAAGTAAAAAGTTATTTAAGACCTTAGATTGGGTTTATATCTTCAATTAAGTTAAACCGTTAAGGTAACTCCTAAATTAGTTTTAGCTTATCTTCATGGTTTTATAAGTGAATAAAAAAGGTTGTTTTCCGTGAAAAAAATTGGTTATTAACGAGATTCGGTTGAAGATTGCAAGAAATACTTTCAATTAGGGTAATGAAGGAGAAAATCTGGTCCGAGGTGAAAAGTATTTGACGATCCTCCTCCATTTCTAATTCAAACTAAGTTCGTTGAAGGCACGATGTCGTCTCCCGAGAAAACTTGGGCCCCTTACCCTCCCCTCGACGGGCTTATTTTCCACTATCTACTTGCACTATCCGGTCTCGAAATATAACCAAATTGCAACTATATAAAGTCGATATTTCAGTATTTCCAAAAACAACTGTTTACATACCTTTTCAAGGGCACTTTGTGGGTACCAATGGCATGCCCTAAGGAAAATTGTCAAAAATTCGTCATCATCGCGATAGTGAAGATCTGTAGCCGCATGTAATAAATCTCTTAATTCTACTAATGCCTTTTCCTTGACTTCTGGTGTTTCCCGTAACTCTTGTCGAGCCAATTCAACTGTCTCGGGTGCGAGGTAGTTTGTTCGCAAATGAAAACGCTCTTCTGCCATCCTGAAAAAAAAACATAGTATTAGTAATTTACTTTAAATTAATCAGCAAATGAAAAATTTAATTAATTGTAAAAATGACCATAGCTTAAGAATGAAAATGTGGTTGTTATTGGTTATTGTTATAACAGTGATTGATTGTAATACTGATATACTGAGTGAATGGCAATAAGTGGGTACTGTAACATAAAAAGATACAAATGCAAGAAGTTGTTAGAATTCAGATAACAGTTGATATTGAAGATGATAATATTTTTCAATTAATGTTTATGACATTCTGAAATATTTAGCGTAAATCTTTTACTATTTCTAAAACTATTGTTCCAGGCTAGCAGTAATTATACTATTTTCAAATTGATAAATTTAAAAATTGATTATTCATATTTCCCTTCAGCGTAATTTTCTAACTGAATCTAATATTAGAAATAATTTGCAATTACCTCAAATATCCAGCAAAATAAGTTTAATAATAATTTATGACTATAATATCAGAGTTTGATAAGTTTGTAGCTTCATGATTTATTTGCATGCTTTTGTAGCAATTTAATTTAGATGTCAAATTTAATTTATATCGAAGAAATATCATCGTAGATAATTTGCATGACTATAATAATTTGATTTGGATGCTAAATTTAATTTATAACAAAGAAATATCATTTGAGATTGTCAAATATTTTGTAATCCTTCAATAAGCTTATGTAAGTTAGACTATGCACTTTCATTAAAAAATAATCAGTTTATCAAATGCATTACGCTTATAATTTATGGACCCGTTCCAATCCAAGATTGCATGTATCGTTATCACAGTCTAAATATTTTCAGTTTTAAAGAGGTGAAAAGGTGTATCAACGACCCTATTATATTTGCGGCCATTTTTGCCGGGGTTAACTTTGTTATGATAAGAAAATATGAAGCCAACTGAAAAGCAAAGAGATACTACATATGTATATGTATACACTGTTATAAAATCCGATTGATACTAGCTTTACTAAAACTACTGAAATGCTGCACTCAACTGCTTTCCACACTCTTTTACGCTTCGACTTTCATTCAATTCTGTATGGAGCGATAAGCAACAATTATTGGGAGGACGTGACAACTGTTAACCTTCAGACACGTTTCAGTTTCACAAACATTGCATGATACAAATCGCAGTTAAAAGGGTACATATTAGACTAAATGGCATAAATTCAATATTTGGATACAATAACCTCGTTCCAAACGATTTCTGGCTTACTATTGCCTGATTCCACCTAGAGTACCATAGCCATGATAGGTTGCATTATCTTTAACTCAATAAAATTGTTCAAAATTAGCAGTCCAACGATCTTATCTACTTTGTTTATTGAAAAGAAGATCTATTGCTTAAACTTCAATCATAACACCGCTAATTATCAAAGTAAAGTACTTAGTGCGGAATAAGCCAATTAATTCACTTCAACACAATACATTTCATCGGCGTTCACTAAAATTTGATTGATTTTGCATTAGATAGAGCAAGGTCATGGCTTCGTTACATACATATTATAAGTAATGTAAGCGCCGCTTCTTAAATATAATTACATTTGAATAGTAGAAATTAAACATTGTAATTTTTTTATTTGTTGGCTTCACAATTTCTAGGTTAATGCCAGGCAAATTTGTGAATTCGGCATACGATTCAGTCCAAAATCATTTTCCATTCAACATTAAATCAATTACAAATCACATTACATTTCCACTATCACTTTTCCAAGTTTATTCATCTTTTGAAGTAATTGTAGCACTTACTTGATATTAAAAATAATAAAGTATTATGATCTGCAAAGTCTAAAGCACTCCTTTACCAGGAATATATCTTTAATTGTTCAATTAACACAGTTCTGTCAATTTCTTGATCTGAGACCTTAAGCAACTGTTCAGATCAACGTTCCGGTAACCACTGACTACTTCTTAAAAATTTTCAATACGATTACGATTTTTAAATAGGTTTTGCTGCTATTTGATGTTAGGAATAATAACGTCAACACAAAGAAAACTTACTTCGCGTCGGCGACCCCTAAGATAAAGCCAACAACAAAACCACGCACAAAGCAAGGTTCAAGATACACTTATTTTCTGTAATCAGTAAGATTGTACGAATCTGAGAATTTATTTGTGCTATTCATCGAAATGTATGAAATGTGATGTGTAAGTAATGAGCGCATGTCGGTTGATTAGACAAGAGGGGCTAGAGCACGGTCAACTAGTGGACGCTTATTATCAGTAATACATTTAAATACATAATATATGGCTGGGGTGCTCGATAACCAGAGCCGCTGCTTTCGAATGCAGCTATACATGCCTATAATTAGTATACTTAATCATAAATCATGGAGGCTGAAAATGTTATGGGACAACTAACTCTATGGGAAGTTAGAAGATTTCGGGAGATAGTGATCTTGAAAGGTCAAGGGTAGATCGAAAATGAATGGAATGCACTTAACTAAAGAAAAATTGTCTTCAGGATGATAAACAAAATAACTCTCTCCAGTATATTTTTAATTTAATAAAAGTTGAGTTGAGTTAGTGAAGAACCTTGCAAATATTTTTAAGGTTTTGCGGAAGACAAAACATTATTAAACTCGGTCCGGTGTCTTTTTTATGGAAGTAGTAAGCATCGAAAAACACAGTATGGCGCTAAAACTATTTCTCCTCGCCAACCATCTGTAAATATTATATAATAGACGACAATTTGGCCTACCTCACCATTCGTTCTAGGGCGCTCTATCTTTGGAAGTTATTCTTGAATTCAGCGATTTGCCACTTCCAGCCTTCGATAGTTTTTAGGATCTGAGCATTTCCGGAGTGATTGTCTCTGATTGTAATAGTCTCCTTTAAATTCCATGGCCTAAGTTCCTCTTGTTAGCAAATCTCGGACATAGAAGCGAATATACTTCGAATACAAAGGATGTTCAAGTTAGAAAACCAAACAAGTCGGAAACCGGAAGCTCGGCGCTCCAGGTATGAAACGTTTTGTTTATACTTTGTGTAAGGATGTTTGGGCACCCGATGATTCCAATTATACATAGCTCGTAGTGTCTGTACGCTGATATTCAATTCGAAATTATACTGACATTTTATCTTATGGAGGTGGTAATTTGACTTGAATGGGACAATTTTTCCCTACTATTACTTTGTTAATAATAGTAGGATTGCAATCAAACTTCCCAACATGCTCCCTACTAAAAGTCTTCCTTACTGATTTTTCGTTTGGGTAGTTTTTAGGGTAGTTTAGGGCATATTCTGTAAAAAAAAGTAATTTACGGTTCCCACCTTCTCAACAAGTTATGTGGCAGACAGTAAATTGATTTTCATAACTTTTCATCATCATCACCATCATCATCAACGGCACAACAACCGGTATCCGGTTTAGACCTGCCTTAATAAGGAACTCCAGACATCCCGGTTTTGCGCCGAGGTCCACCAATTCGATATCTGGCGTCCTGACCTACGCCGTCGCTCCATCTTAGGCAGGGTCTGCCTCGTCTTTTTTTTCTACCATAGATATTGCCCTTATAGACTTTCCGGGTGGGATCATTCTCACTCATATGGATTAAGTGACCCGCCCACCGTAACATATTGAGCCGGATTTTATCCACAACCGGACGGTCATGGTACCGTTCATAGATTTCGTCATTGTGTAGGCTACGGAATAGTCCATCCTCATGTAGGAGGCAGAAAATTGTGTAATTTTACCATCGAATTTGAAATTGCAAACTCCCTGCGCGGTCGGTCGGTCCTTTTAATTTAGTCAAAAAGATGTTCATTTTAAGTTTATTGCAAAATAATTAAAAGTGTAGTATCAAATGTGGAAAGCGATATTTATATTATATTCCTCTTTGATAAAATTCGGAGAGTTCGCTAGACATTTAAACTCTTTTACCAATATTTCTAAGACCAGTTTTCCTCTTCCTTACTGACTTTTGGTTGATTGGTTGGTTGGTCGTTTCCTATCGACTCTGATCTTCTTTTTCTTTGTCCCGTGTACAAGTGGAGTCGGCTCGTCGTGATCGGTTGCTTCATTTTTTTTTCTGTCATTTACCTGATTTGG
The DNA here is from genome assembly GCF_905115235.1 of Hermetia illucens. Classification (NCBI taxonomy): domain Eukaryota; kingdom Metazoa; phylum Arthropoda; class Insecta; order Diptera; family Stratiomyidae; genus Hermetia; species Hermetia illucens. The sequence continues at coordinate 185,949,122 of NC_051849.1, read as the reverse complement.
ATGCGGTCGTGAGGCCTTCAAATTCTCATCCGGCGTATTAAGCCACCGTTGTTTCAGCCGGCCTTTTGGTCACTTACCATCAACTTTGATGTTCAGACCAATCTTGGTGAGTGAATCGTCGTTAGCGCAGATTAAATGACCATACCATCGAAGACACCTCTCTCGCAGTTTTTCCACGATCGGTACAACCCCATATCGATCGCGGATATCATCATTTCGAATGTGATCAAAACGTGTTACGCCACTAGTCCAACGCAACATCCTTGTCTCCAGAGAAACTGCATGATATCATAGTTTTTCTGTGGGTTCATCGTCTGAGATGGTTCTAAAACCACAACACATTCTTAAGGAGGTCCTTCTATAAATCGGGTTCACCTTTTGATTTTTGTTTGCGATATGGCCCCCAACAGCTGGTATCACCCTTGCCAATGCCATGCTCGCATCTATCATCCCTCTAAGGTATTGCTGATTTTGAAGTGATGATATGTTTACCCATTTTGATACGACCAATGGTTTCCTTACGCCGCTTCATGATGAGCACCCTTCTGTTTTATCCTCCGCGACTGCAAGACCGCATCTTTCAGCCTCGCAGAGACAATGTATACTTTCATTCCATTGTCAGTGTCGTACCAGAGCGTGTTAATTAGTTATCAACAATCACAGTTAGTCACCAAAAGCCTTCCGCCGATTAGAATGCATTTTGTACGGCAAGGGTAATCATAGAAAAATATAATACTTGCTAGCGCCACCCCTTCCGTGAATCGCATTTTCAGCCAAGTCAGTGACCAGTTTTATGGCGTCGACGTAACCGTCATTTGGCTGGACGGAAGCCGAATTGTTGGTCAGATAAGCCTCCCAGACTCTTTATAGCCGCGAGCAATAGTTATAGATTATTCGATCCAACATTTTCCTCATGGTGTCCAATAGACATATAGATCTGTAGGACGATGGTTCATCAGAAGGTTTACGATGTTTAAACAACAATACTAGCCTTTTATTTTCCATGTCTCATACACCGAGCATGCTCCAAGCAACTCTACAAACATATCTGATCTCAACTTAATGGCCAGCTTGAGGGTTTTGTTTGGTATTCAGAATGTAACCCCCGAGCTTTCCAGAAGAAACAAGCCCTGAATAATTTTCAGTAGGAGATCGAAACATGTAATTTGTGGCGTCCCATCACAACCCTGGAGTTGCTTCCCCATAAGCCTATATCCGGCTTTGCGTAGAGTTGTTTGAAGCAGTCCCTCTTGTTTCGCCGTATAGGCGCCTTCAAGTTTTTTCAAGCTTCCTTGCTGCTTTACCTAGCGACCAATCACATTACTCGCCGCTTGTCTGGCCCGAGGACATGCCAACCGAAGAACAGGCAATTCAGTATTCAGTATTTGCTACCGACTACCCACCCAATAAGCACAATGGATGCTCCCGCAAGCCACTCAAGTTGAGATGCTCCATTAAGGCAGTGCAGATTTCCACCTTAGAGTGAATCTCATCTAGGTCCTTACACTGTATAGCGATCTCATGATTTTTAGCTCGTGCAGTAACACTTTCCCCGGGTAAATGGATCTTTTCAGTTCCAGCATGAGGTTCCCCTTTTCGTTCCCCAGAATCCTGATTACATTTCCAATCTTTGAGATCAGGGTCCGCTTTCACCCTTCCTATGGCCCAGGTCTTTTCGACTACTGTAGAAGATAGGAAGGTAAATTGAGACAAAGGAAAACTTGCTTGAAACCTTGAAAAAGACGTAAAGCCTAAAACTTGGAAGATGAAGTCAAGTGTACGTGGAGACTAGCCGGGAAAAATGTTGAGAAACTATTCTTTCTCTGTCCAACACATCAAAACGAAGAGAAGGAATAGGCTATCTTCCACTGATTCAAGTAGAACCTACTTACTCACTTTGCCCCATCTCGTGCTTTAACATACGTACATTCCGACGGTTTTGCTTCAGATTCCAACTTATAGAGATTGTAGATATTCAAGCCAACTTTTACATCTGTACGCTTGTATACAAAAACTGTTCAAGTATGCTTATTCCGAATCTTCTTCTTTTTCTTCAGCCTTTGTCCAGTTCACAAGCGGAGTCGGCTTATTCCGAATGTCTATGAAATATCAAATCTGCTGTGTATAATCCGCTCCAACGTTTTACCTATAGTATCTAGAAAATATACGGGCCTATAAGAGGATGATTCATCTGGAGGTTGACCAGCTTTAGGCGGCTGTACCAGCTTCTGGTACTCCATAATGCAGAAAATATCTTCTCAGCCATACACGCTTCGGACAACTCAGCGAGCATCTCTGACCTAGATCCCTCGGTGAGCTTCAAGGCCTTATTCGGTATGCCTACTTGAGATCTCTAGCAACTCGTCTCTGGTGACCGTTGGAATTGTTGTCATATTCAGAGGTCGATGAAAGCGATCACTGCCCCCTCTTACTGATTGAATAATTCCTGGATCATTTTCAACAAGAGAACAGGGCAAGTTATGTGAGAGATGAGTATCCAACTAGGCAAAGATTTCTCGCAAACTGCGTCTGTTTGCATTAGTTTCTCTGCGCCTCCGCTTGATGGCCCACGCATTTAAGACACCAGCAATTACCTTTGAACTTGCGTGGAGAGCAAGATTGTGTAGCAAGTCTTCAAATTCAGACAAAGTGAGCCTTGATGAGGCGTAGCAGCCGCACATGTATACCCTGCTTATTTTTGCCCACAAAACGCCACTAGTCGACTGACTCATGGTATTGTATGGCTTGCATTGCATTCATTGGCAATATGTCCTTTCTTCTCACAGTTTCTGTATCGATTCGGCTTTTTTTATCAATGGATTCTTCCCCTAGTTTCTCCAAATTGTTGCTTCAAAGCAGGGGGAGATCATCTCATTCGCCTTGCACTATAAATGAATCTCATGTTTTTGGAAACCTACCCTGACTTTCTCCCCAAGTGAGGTTATGACTTGGTTGCAAAAATCGCCAGTTTCTCCCACGCTGGGTTTTTTTTCCACCCTAAACATGAGATTTCTTTTCTGGATCCTACGGACCGTGCTGGTATTTCCGCCTAGGTCTTTTAGGTCGGGGTCTACTTTGACATTATTTAATACCTCCGCGCACGACAGGTTACCCTTCCTCGAGAAGACACTTTCCTCAAAGTGAAATCCACTTTTTATTCACAACCTCGGTCAATCTATTGTTTCCATTCCTTTTTTGTTTCGCTTTGCTAACCATATAATTATACACTCGGTGTAAGTATACACTCGGCACTGAAGAAGAGAACAAGTTGTTCCCGAAACATCGATATTTGCTGAATACAAAAAAAAATCTACCAGCGACGGAGATGGTGTTGAATTTTTATCCCTAAAAACTTTTTTCCAGCTTAAATTTCCTTGCTGCAATTTTATGTCGTCAGATTGCTGGTGTTATTTCCTTCTAGTTATGTTTGTGGTCAAATGTCAAACTCATCCCATTTTTATTGGGTTTGGAGTTCCAACGGATAAAGGATACCATGATTTCGAGGGCGAAACATAGGTTGGTAGTCACAATGAAGCATAAAACCTGCAAAACGCGTGCTGAACAAACACCAACAGATCTACTACCAAAACCTATTTCCATCTCCACGCGTTGATCGCTGGAATTTTTTTCTTAATGAAAAACTGCAAACCGAGAAGGATAAAGGCGAATATACCGCGTCGAAAAATTCAACAAATGGTACCAACTGTTCCTCAAGGTCGAGAGCTGACAATCTTAGATGCAAAACTAAAGTTACGAAACCACGCAAGGAGCCCCGGACTAGATAGATTTTACAATGGCGGACCGACAAAGAAAACGGACAAACGATTTGCACATTTTCTCGTAGTACCTGCGCTCCCTATACGTAAAAGGAGCTCCTTCAGGCAATATTTTTGATAATTCCGAAACTAATTATTTTCTTTCGATATCGATTAAAAGATGGGAAGGTGAGAGGCCAAGAGTAAAAACTAAACCGAAAATTCGAAAAATTGCATGTTATATAAGGCTTACGTTTTCAAAACGGCATATTCCGATAGCGTTCGATATAATCAGCTAAAAACCCCTCCCCTCCTCTCCCCTCATTATGCGAACAAATAGTATAATGTAATCAACAAATTCGAAAAATTAGGTGCGAATCGTACTATTATGATAAACTATATGTAGCCCAGGAAAGTTTTTTCAAAAAAAAAAAAGAATGTCGTTTTCAAAAACCGTAAAATACTTATCATAATGAAGTGTAAATTTTGAACCCCAATGAACTAAATCTCGTTATTAAATAATAATAAAATTGTTGAGCTTTGGATTCAGCTCGTTGGCAGCTTGATACCATAAAGATAAATATATTACATAATAAATCACTTGAAAAGCCAGCTAGAAATGCAGAATTTCTGTACAATCACTGGGCATCAAGCAACAAATCCATCCAACACAATCACTGTCCATATCTAAAGAACCAATCCTCGTCCTATCTTGAAAAGTTTAGTGCACCTAAACTTAAAACTCTTTTAATGATGTTGCATTCTACAGGAATTTCAAAGAGGGTGACCTGAAGCCGAAAAACGCCTTACGAAATGGCTCTGTAAGCACAAGAAAATCAACAGAGTACCACCAAAAAACACCCTGTATGTAAAAAAGTTACCAAGCTATCAGATGGGGGTACTACGGTTGAATAATATTTATGATTAGGTTAAACTTTCTCTCCGATACTTAGTCACAATTTGATAAGAATTATGACAAAGTACGTTGCATATTATTGTATTCGCACACTTGCACGCGTGTATCGGTAACCTTAATTGGCGCATAGAAGTTCCAACTGAAGAACGAAAGATATACAAAGTTCGTAAACTACGTGATTACCATGAATTTGACCGAATTCTAACCATAACAAAACCTTTAGCTAAAGCTTCATTCAGATAGACAGCAAAGTGTTTCGGATACTACAGTAGACTAGACAGTAAACACTACATATGTACATGCATATATACATGTTTGTATCTATAGACAATGTATCTATCGGTTCATTATCAGTTCCCACCTTTATTGAACGCTATCAGCTGTGATTAGTAAACAAATACCTGAGAATAACGCAAAAAGCACCGGCTCAGATACACCTGTGCACGCTTCTTTGTCATGTTCAGGTGTGAGTGGTATCTATGCAAGCAATGAGAATTGTCTTTTTAATAATTCTTGTGTATGGGTGTTCTTTGTTTATGAGGGAAAGCATTTAATAATGAATGAATTGAAGCGAACACTTTTGATATTAATCATGCAAATAGTTGAGAAACGCAGTTTGCGATATTTTTGTAAAAATGGATAAACAATGACAGTAGTATCTTCAAAAGCGATTTTTGAATTCTGACTCATTGTTAAATTATAATGCGTTACATTGACAAAGAACTTGTATCTTTCAAGGTTATTGGACTTACTATGCAAACGTAGATGAACTTATTATTATTATTATTCTGTTAAGGGAAAGTCGCACCGCGTCCTTCAAGAACTATTGTGCCCCTTTTACTGGTTATAGTGTACCTATTGATGATAGTATCTCATGCAGGCCTATAACCGTCAGGAACCTTAGTATGTTACCTAATTCCAGATCTTTCAGCTTTGCATCTGGTATTAAGTGTTCTCCCAGATGGCTCGATCTGAGGTGTGTAGAGGTTTCATCACACTCCACACAAAACCTGCAGGCAGTGTCCGTAGATATCCCTAGCTTCCCTTGGTGATAGTTTAGCCGACAGTGACCAGTGAGAATCCCCACTATGATTCGAGGTTGTTTTTGGTGAGGTTTAAGCAATCCTTTGTGCGCATGGGTTCGTATCCCCCAATAAGCACGCTGGACTGCTCTATCCCTGGTAGGCCCGCTCAGTATAGTTTCCTCAACCGTTCCTCTTCATTTCTTAGAGTCATAGTCATGAAACCGTTTCCGATTCCACAGAAGGGTTCTGACCCGCGTAAAAACGTCCCTGCTCCCTTCTTGGCTAGTTCATCCGCTGCCTCGTTGGCTTCCAACCCAGCATGGCCTGGAACCCAAAGTATCCAGACCTTGTTGGATGAGCCGAGTGTATTCAGTCTCTCAAGGCATTCCCACACCAGTTTAGCGTTCACCTGGTTGGACCTAAGTGCCTTGATCGCTGCTTGGCTATCGGTGAGAATAGCTATGTTTTGCCCCTTGTAGCACAAACGTATTCAAAATTGAGTTAGTATTATTCGCATATCAAAAGTTCTCTATGTAGCCAAATAAGTGTGTAACTATGAACACATAACTTTCTTTATATACAGTAATTCAATAATTGCTTATGTAATATATTTAGTAAATATTTTACTTAAGATCTGTTGTTTTGCTTCTCCTGTAGCGCTCCTTATTGAAACATAAGACCTCCACCTCTCCCTATGGACCTATCCTACGATGTCTGCTGATTTAGAGTTTTTTTGCTTTGTTGCTAACTCACCTTCGAAGAGTGTGTTCAATCGAGTGCTACTTGCGTATTCCAATTTGAATTGCTATCAGTTCATCTTTCGAGTTCTACTATGGGTATCTAGGTAGGTAGCAGTGGTTGCCCTGAGGAGCTTAATTAGCGCGGTGGTGCGCTGTTTTGATGCCAAATTTCCTAACACCATTGCTGCTGTTACAAGAGCAAGGAGGCAGAGTCCAGCCGGTTCAGATCTTCAGAGCCAGCTCGTTGCATTCACGAAACAAAGCAGCTCTCCCAAACTACAGCTAGAGACCTCTCTGAGGTGCTCATAGAATGCTTTACCTAGTTTCCTTAACCTGACACTATATGGGTCTGGGCAATTGCCAAGGAAGTGCCTGAAGTTTTCTCCCACTTCTTCAGAGCATCGGCAATGCGAATTCTAGGGAATGCTGAGTCTGGCCGCATAGTCCCTTATAGGACAGTGCTCCTTGCCGACCGTCGTAACCTTGTATGCATTTGCACACGTCGGAAACAAGAGCTTTTGCGATCGGCTTTTGTTATAGGCGGACCAAATCCTCTTTGATTTGGCACAGATGGTGACCCTTCGTCATCTGGGGTCCGCGGCTGGTAAGAAGTCGCCTGCGAGACACAGACTGTACTCGTCGAAGGACCGCCATGAGCAGAGCCCCGCCTGGCCAGTCCGTCAGTCCGCTCATTCCCCTCTACGTTCTGAGCATTTCTGCACTGCCCCATCAGCCTGGATGATGTCGCCGCTAAGTACAATGCTCTGGCCCTCTAGCGCCTCACAGACCAGGAAGCGATCTTTCAGATAATCCTTGAATATCCGCAAGAGATAGCTTGCCCGTGGAATAAGTTTTCTTATGTAGCTACCATAGATGTCCATCTTACGGTATTTCTGACATCAAGCGTTATGAGGAGCACTATCTGGCGAGATCCTGGAAGACTTCTCGGCAAGTTATCACTAGTACATTGCGTTCAAAGTAGTTGAAGAGACTTGCCAGCTTGCCAGTGCATACTTGGGGCAACGCGGTCTACTAACACCGGTTCAATGCACATTACCCGACCATGGTCCCGAAGGGGCGGGCTGCTGATACGGGTTACAACCGCCCCCTTGTCCGAGCTAGGCTCACATACCCCATCGACTCCGAGGAGTCCCAGTGTGTCCCGATGTATACCGGTCATTCGCGGTTCGGTTTTCACCGAGAAGCTTTCTCAAGGCTACTACCTAGAACGCAGGCATACTGCCAGCTAGACGGTCAGAACTACTTGGCCGGGGACCCTGGGGGACGTCACACCCCATGTCGGAGCATTGGAATAGTTATTAGGAAAACCGAATTCGATTTTCGCAATGCCTTCTGATTTTCGAATCTCCATACATATAATTGGTAGAAGATATGAAGTTATCTTCAAACGAAGAGAAAACTTTGATTAACCAGAAGAATGCGTGTCGGGATATACTGACATTTTCTACGCCGGCGGCTCAAAACCAGAACAGCGTTCAGGAGCAGGAGCCTACCTCTCGAATAAAAACGAGAAGTGGGCATTTCCCTTGGTACATTCTTGACGGTCTTTCAGGCTGAAGTGTAGGCGATTGATGAGCAGTTGAAGGGCAGGCGCCTCGCGATCTGCAGCGATAGTCAACCAGCATTGAGGGCGTTGAGAAGCACTTTGACCACTTCGATATTCAATAAGGTGGAACTACTAGGGGCGTTGTAGTGCAGAGGGAATTGAAATTTCGGATGACTTAACAAAAGGAAGTTCAATTTCCTCCATGCCCGGACCGGAACTAGGAATCGGAGTGTCAGTAGCATTGACTAACGCTGCTATTAGAGACTGGGTACGAATTTCCCATGATAGTAGGCAGAGGAGCTCTTTAGAAGCAATAAACACACCAAAATTTTCCTGTCAGAACCAAAGAAACACACTGCAAAGTTTATCCTGTCGAAAAGTCTGAAGACTTGCAGGAGTATTGTAGGATACTGACTGACCACAGTTCACTAGCCGATACGTGCCAATCCTGTGATGAGGAAGCGGAATCCACGGAACAGTTTCTATGTGAGTGTCTCGCTTATGGATGAATATGACATAAGAGACATAAGATTTTTGGTGCTGATGTACTCCAGTTGCAACGGCCAGCATCACATCCACTAATGTAAATTCTGTGTTGCATATTATTAGCTACTACTTAAAAATTTGTAAGTGCGGAAAATTTAGGTTCTTTTTCATTATTTCGTACACTATCATTTCCTGGTAGCCATAGAACAGTCGCCGGCCAGCTCAAGAGCTGACCCTCAATATCACCCAACGTTCGGCTACTAAATTAATAGCTGGAATATCTACATTCATATTCAAATGATATTTTTACTGGTGAATCAGATAAACGTTGAATGTTGCATCGCGAGCAAAATCGACGGTTCCATTTGTACATATCGCGTAGTATGTATGCATCAAGTATGTCTACTATTCACTTTAGTGTGATGCTGACTTTTTATATGATACCTTAGGGTAAATCTTCGTAAAAAAACACAATTATTACTTGATATAACTTTATTAATAATAGCAGGATTTTCACGAAACTTTCCAGTGTCTTATTCCATATTATTGTCCATTAGCGGGTATTAGAGTATATGTAGCGTATAATAATATACTATTATTAACTACCAAGTTATCGGAATGGGAGGCACTTTAAGGCCTAGATACCATATCGAGGTATCAATTTGGTGTAGCTTCTCACCATGAACCCTATACCCTATAAATTCTATTTTATATAAAAGTAGGATAATTGATTTTCAAGGTTTTCTATTTTGGAATTTGCATGACAAAAAAGAATAGTTGACTTTTATTTGATTGGTTATTTTCTTTATATCAATCTTCAAAAACTCACTACAATAAAGCTCTGCCAAGAAATTTCCAAGGTTAAAATAACGCAATTAGCTGCAGAAGTTTTCCGCTTATTCTCTATAAAAAGGTTTTGCCAGTTGACAACAGGCTCATATTAATACAATTTACGAATCTTATTTCAAATATAATCACTGTATATCACATATTTATATAATTTTAATAGTAAATTATTTATAGCGTTTCGTTTTTGTTTTTTGTTTTTATGTTTTTAAAATCATTTTTATTTTTAAGAAATAGGTAACAATGGTATATAGATTGGAAAAATGAACAATAAAAAACAATCTTTTAAAATAACAAAAATAACTTAAATCTAATCGCCACTGTGGGCTCTCAAAATTTTTGAATAACGATTTACAGACAGAGAAGAGAAACAGTAAGAAATGAAAATCTAATTTTACAATAAGTTGTCGGGAAATTATAGCGTTTCGTCATGCACGCATACCTTCCAGACAAGAAAAAAAAATTCCGAAACATTTGCAAATTGCATGTTGTTGTTGTTGAAATTTGACTTATTCAAATATTTTATACGTTTATATAATAATTCAAAATTATTTCAGTGTAACTACTAACGCTATATTAACACAATTTTGTCATAATATAGAAGATACTATTTCACCAATTCAAAGGTAAATGGTAGCTGATAAAGTCTATTAACCCAATACGTCTCATATTAACCTGATATAGTGAAGAAAACATTCTATACATATGGCATACTGAGGTATGATTTTTTAGAAATATGCTGTCAACGATAACAAATTAGCCTAGGAATGTTCGATAACGATAGTTATAGGCTTCAAATCAGTTTTCAGATAAAACTAGCAGACACTTTGTTATCACCCATTTGTTTAGATAATGGGACTATATCAAATGAGGAAACAATTTTTGTTTGCTCATAGTTACGCCAATTTCCCAAAACACCGAGCAGTGCAATTATATACAGATATGCAAGTACAAATATACGTAAATACATATGTTTGTTACCAACTACAACTATTCGAAAATAAACCAAAAAATAATTCAGCAAAGGGACGTAGAATGGTGAAATCACCTGAAGCCTGTCAATCTCTAGTAAATGACGTGATTTTTATCATCCAGCACCAAATGGCTCTATCTACAATTCGTAAATTATTCCAAAGTGGGCAGAAGTAACTATAATAAAACTCTTCAATTAACACTGAAAATCAGTTAACCAAATTTGTAGAATATCGCTTGGTCTAAATTCAAGATTCAATCCATATTTTCTCTCACCTCCAGCGGTCCGATTCGGCTCTTCTATGTACCCACCTTGTGTTTTATCTCTCCTTAAAGGTGTCAATACATATATGTATATTATTTGGAAGGAGCAAACGTGTAATGTGGCAAATAGTTTAAAATGTATATTTTTTACAGAATTTTAAACTTGAAAATAAGGACATGAAGTTTCAACTCTAATGAATGGTTGAATACTCCTTACTCAACTTGTTTTGTTCAAGCTTTCATTGTTCCCAGGACAGGGGATGTCTGATGAGTTGCCTCTACCCTGTACAAAACCGTCAATCGTTTCTTTTCCCTCCACCTCTACTATCCTTTACTTTCCCTCACATGTGTCCTATTTTTAAAATCGACCTTAAATCTGTAGAATAACAATAATAACAGCGACAAAGAACTTCTATGTACTTTAATCAACGTTTTTAGCTCTAACCTAAGCGACACCACATTTTCTTGCCTTTAGGTCTCCTTATCAGTCTAAACGTGAATATTTGATTTTAAAGGGGGTCCCCATACTTCTTAAAGGGAGTGTGATTTTTTTCACCAAATATAGCCATGTGAGCTATCAAATGAAAAGTCCCGGTTCGAACTTTCTGAAGATGGTCTTAGCATTGACATTTGTTGGGACAGTGGGGAGTGCGTTGGGTCGAAAGTGATCAATCCTTTCACGGACCCATTCTCAAAAACTATCCAACCGAAACATCTGAAAACAATCAACCGCTATCTGGCGCCTAGGCTCCAAAATCCCCCCCCCCCATAGCGATATCTGTTCAAATCAAGTTAGCAATAGTACATTACTATAATTTTTAGTGATTGGCTGCAAGCCCTCCCTCCCTTCATTCCAGCAGCATTTTGCAACAATGTATGGTATTACGTAGGGCATGATAGGTACCAATGGGACAAATATCCACTGAAAAGCTTTTATAAAATAAATACACAAAACCTTTCATACCTGAAGCGTCCAGCTATCAGTTTCCCGACTTGTTATTTCTGGATTCTGAATTATTATTGATTTCTTGAATCATCTTTCGGATAAGCGAATATAGCTTGTCAATTGACGAGTCTAGTTCCATATTCCATGTTCCAAAATTACCGAAAATGTGTTAAGCGTGGTACTTGATAGTCCATTTGATACCGCATTGAATGATAAAAAAACTCTTTTCTGTATGGTCTCAAAGTCAGCAGTCAAATATGTTGGGAATCAATTTTTCGCGTCATGTCGGGAAAATTTGACTGGTCCATTTCACTGGCATCGTATCGGTGGGAAGTTAGGGAATTAAAAGTGCAAAGATGATCAGCTGTTCAGGGAAATGGTTTTCCGGTCAGAAGAAAGTTTAAATCTCAATCAATTTAGACTGCTAGCATTTTTGCTTGATCAAAATCGTTAAAACATTTAAATATACATATTTTAATCACATTTAGTAAGGTACACTTTGCTAGATTTATCTTCAATAGTGTATTGAAAAATTCAAAGATCATTTTCCTGAAAGGCTATAACCGGGACTTTAATAACCGGCATAGCAGTGATTTAACCACAAGAATACGCCAAAGTGTAGAATAGGAACTCAAGTAGTGATGAAGTCATCCACGGTGTATTTAGATCACTAAGCTGGATTATACCAGAGATCATCGTAAACTGCGATTATGGATAATTTTGGCAATAAACGAATGATGTTTTTCTGGCGGAGGAAAGGAAGGGGGTCCATAATTAAGCTGTGTGAGCAAAGCCCGGATGATTTAGTGGGCCAGACTTTCAGAAATGGTTCAACATCCTTCTTTAGGTGAGAGTAAGACAGAGTAGATAACAATCTCAACATTAATGTTATTGTCCGTAAATATACTACTTTTCCAGCAACTCCTGAAAAAGTTATCAGGTTAGTTTCTGTTGCACCTTCATAGATGTTCAATTTGAAGAGATGCTTCATAGCTAAAAGCTAACGGACAAATCGGAATTTCGGGTGGAAGAAGAAGGTAAATGTTCTCTCCATCAATAAGTTTTTATTTACAGGTTGTTATGAGGAAAATCTTCAGCATCTGCGGGGTTGTCTACTTTCGAGCCGAAAATCCAAGCCCATTTTGTAGAAATAATTATAAAGCAACTACTGAACGGTGGAACGTCAGATATATTACGAGCGATTTTCGCTTTCTTACTATCTGCTATTGTTTAGCACCTCCACCTTCCTCCTTTCAAACTCCTAATTCCTATTCCGAATTCAAATTACACAAAGACGATAATGTGTTTTTAACATTCAGTTCTAGATGATCATTTTAATTTCTCCTTGAAATTTCTGTAACAAAACCTTATTGTCTTAAATACCTTCTGAAACGCTAAAACTAATTTAACCAATGTCCAATTACAAATATAATATTTTCAAACATCGGAATGCTCATTAACTTTTTTACTCCCATAAATGGCATCGTTCCATCATTTATGTGCGTATGCTTATTTCCTAAAAATGAAGTTTTGCCTAATGGATCGGCGCAGGCAATTGTGAATTTGTTTATGCACTGCTGTATAGCAGCTGAGTGCATGCAACTGCAAATGTTATTATTGTTGTAGTGCTTGCAATGAAAAGTTGTTCGAGAAGAGTACCACTGATGCTTTGTTTGTCAGCCTCGGGTAACTAACAGAATCAGAACAGGTCAATTGAGTGAAAGATGGAGCAGAGATGATGAGTGAACCTTCAACGGCTATTTTGGCGTTTTCTGAGTAACTCTTACTCTGGAGTTTGGAGGAGTAGTATTCGAACCCTTAGTTTTTCCCCCAGTGTGAATAATTGAAAATTAATCCGAAATCAATGCGTATCAATGCGTATGGACGTTTTTGTGGAATTTTTATGTGGCAATGTTTCCATTTGTATCATAATTAACTCGTAGTGTAGTGAGTACGCCGACTATTTACCTCGATTTAATTCTAACATTTTATGTCTTAATTTGCAGTAACTTCACTCGAAAGAGGCCTATTACCTATTATAACTTTGTTAATAATAGTAGGACTTCCACTAAACTTCTCAGGATCATGTCCGATGGTATCAGAGGTCTGCAGTCATTTTCTAAAATATAATAACATACTATTATTAGGTTTATTTGGATCGACACCGCGATGGAGATTACTTCGGGGCCTAAATACCGTACACGGGCACCACGATGTCTTTAAAATAAGTGACCATTTTGTAACCATTCGGATTCCTCTTGAAAAACAATGTCATTCACTGTATGGTCCATACTTCCAACCTTTCCCCCAATAGCATGCCAATGGGTGTTTTTAAGAAAAGTGCTTGTTACAGACAAACAGAGACAACCTCTTTGGGAAATTGCGGAAAGATAAATGCCGGTGTTAAACGAGATTAGCAAAACTTACCATTGCATCTGCTATGCCAGGGTTGTAGTGTTCTTCTTCATCCCAGAGTTAATTTTGGCTTTTGTCAACCAATCGAAGGTTAAATCCTTCTGGAGAAGGATATATGCCTGAAAAGGAAATGACTAAAGCCCTTGAAAAATGTAAAGTTAAAGTCGGCAAACTGGCTCCAGCCAGAGCTGGTACTGAGAGTGGAAGACCCTGAGTATTGCTCCTCTCAACAACAATAAGCAATGCAAATATTATGTCAGTATCCTGTGAAGAAAGAGCCAAATCCTCAGTGCAGTATTTGTACTCGTCTTACCCAAAAGCTCTTGCGATCAGGCCAGGATATAGAAGAGCCAAATCCTCCTCGAGTTGATGACGGTAGGAAATCTTCGCCATCTTAGTTCAACGTCTTTTAAGTAATGCGAGTAAGTTCCACTTTTGAGAGTCGCAGTCGGGACGCCGACTATCAAAGAGTGAGAATCACTACGTTACGCTTGGGGCTCGGAGCATGCCTTCACCATAGAAAGGTTTACAATATCCCCAGAAGCTCTGTCCGAAATATACTGGTGAATTCTTGAAGACAGTACCTTCAGCGACGAATAGTGTGTCATGACCTTGCAACACGATGCGGGTTTTTCACTCTGCCCTGATTGGGAGCCCACAGCAAACGGTGGAGATGCCCAGAGTTCCCCGCTGTCCAACACTCACGTAGTCTGACAGCAAAAGTCCTGTTACAAGCGTGGAAAACTAAACAACCCGTCTCAACTCTTAGTTCTTTGTTTAAGTTAAAGTTCAGGGTTATACCGAGATAGTTTGCATTAGGGAAAGTGTCAATCTTGCTCCATTTAGCCGCCGAAGGTGAAATTTGGGTACCCTTGATTTCGTGATAAACAGCATAATTTCCGCTTTAGTTGGATTTATGCCGGGTCCCGCGGCCTACACGTACACCTTTCCCAACACACCTTCCATGATTTCATTCTGGACAGAGAGAAAAATCCCTGGCACCAATATGACCAAGTTATTAGAGCATCGGACAGATGACGACCGTCCTTCTGTTTACAGCTTTTGGCAAGTGACTACCTCCCAGATCAGATTAGATTATCCTGGTTTTAAGCACGAATACTGTCCAATGCATAAGACACCTTTCCAATGCTACTCTGGTTAGAGCCTGCTTTATGCCCAGGAAAGCAACTAGAGTATATTACTTTTATTGTAGCGACTATTTTACTGAGGTAATTACCTCGGCAAGAGTTTTTTCTACGGATTTGCCTTTAAGGTAGGCATGTTGAGACTTAGAAACGGGTTTCGTCTTCATGATAATCCTTAAGTGGATGCTCATGACTTGCTCTAGGACCTTCAACACGAAACACGTTCATAGAATCACTTTTACTGGATAGTTGGCTCTGCCTATTTCTGTGTCGATTTTAGTAGAAGCATGAGTTTATCTTTCTGGTAAGATGAGAATTATATATTATCTCATTGATTTTCTGATTCAAATTAACAATCCAAGTTACTTTATTTACTTGCTGGAAGCAACTGGCACGCGAGGCTACTTTTCAGTCCCGTTAATTGACTTGGAAATGTAACTTGGTTGTTGCTGTATGTAACTCGGTTGCCGCTGTCTTTTCTCGAGCGGGTCTCGAAAACTCAATTACCTTGTAGCATTCTTTACTTTCTAGTGGCAAAAAAGGGGAAAAAACCATTTGCTTGAACGCAGCACTTCCTCTCCTTTCCATTTTCGTCTTCATTATCCCATTTGCAATTTCCTGCGTCCCATCGCGATGCAACAGCATTTAATGATCAAATTAACTTCGTTTCAAATTTTTTACTCGAAACCCCTTTGAACTATCCGGTAATCCTAAATCTTATTCACTGACTTTATAGTTGTACAAATTTGGAAACAAAAGTGATCAATAACCGTTTCTTCTGACATTTGGCATTGCAATCCTATGTACTCAGACTACTCATGATGTGCCCTAAGACCTTCAACACGAAAGGGGTGAGGGGTGAGGCTAATTAGTCGAAAAACCTTCGTGGACTCAATATATGGTATCAATATCGTGTGTGCTTGTCTCCAGGAGGGTGGTACGTATTCAACCGAAGTACAACTCTGGTTCTGGCTCGACTAATCGTTTAGCGCTAAAGTCAGAAAGTGTCACTCTATATGTTACTCCCTAAAATCCTCACCCACTTCTTTCTCCTACTCTTTTAACGGGCATTCCTTATCCTGCTTAAATTCCACTCAAAACCTCGGAGTCACTTTCGACAATAAGCTCCGCTTTAACACCTATTGCCTCGATGTCATCAATCGAGCTGCAAAATTGTCAGGCTTTATACTTCGCTCCTCCTCTGATTTTGACTCCATCCAACCCTCCTTAGCTCTCTTCAATTCCCTCGTAAGGAATACCCTCGAGTATTGCTCCGTTATCTGGTCTCCCTCTCGTAACTGCGATTGTCTTGCCCTTGAAAATGTGCAACGTAAATTCACCTGTTTCCTCTTCTTTAAAAAAAGTTTCACCCGTGTGGACTACCCCTCTCGCCTCCGCTTTCTGAACCTTCCCTTCCTACAACAGCGTAGATCCTATCTGGATCTATGTGCATTTTTAAGGTTTTGTTTGCAAAACAAAACCTTATTAAAATCGGTTCAATGTCTGTCTTTTTCTTTTTCTTTTGAGAAGGTGGAAATCTTCAAAAGACACTGGTCTGGACACACCAGCGTGTGGGATTTTTACCCACTAAAACCACCTCCGACTCCGTCCCTGCCCCGCGGAACCACCATAAGGTATTACCTCACGGGGCGGAGTCAGCTCACTCGAGCTTAGTCACCTTTCTTCTATGCGCGGCGCACTTGACCGCATTTTTCTCCTTTCCTCTGCCTTTCGCAATTTATCTGGAATAGATGCGATCATGGAGTTGACCGCATCCCAATTCTCTTGATGTGCCAGCATTTTCAGCACCAGATTTTCTGGTACCAGCACCTCTCCTAGAGTCTCCTCTAGATTCTTCCTTTCTTCCACAAATCTTGGACAGTGGAAGAATACATGCTCTGGGTCTTCCGGGGCTCCATCGCAATTTGGACGGTCGGGTGAGGTCTCCAATTTAAACATGTGAAGGTATTGGAGATATCCTCCATGCCCCGTGAGAAACTGGGTGAGATTATAATTAATCTCACCGTGTCGTCTCTCCAACCACTCCTTGATGGCAGGAATGAGCCTGTGAGTTCACCGACCCTTTCCCGAGCATTCCTACCGCTCTTGCTATCTATTTATGAATCTCTCCCCCTCAGTCTTCTTCCTTCGCGATGAGGAAGAGGTTGGCTTCGCATTGTGTATATTCGCCATCTCATCTGCCAAGATGTCAATGGGCATCATTCCAGAGATGACGAACGCTGCATCATCTGAGACAGTCCTGAAGGCAGAGCATACCCTCAAGGCTGTCCTCCTGTATACTGCAGTCAGTTTGTTAGTGTTAACTGACATCTGCAGTGCCTCCCTCCAAACTGGGGTCGCATAGAGCATGATTGAGTTCACCACCCTGGCTATAAGCAACCTAGAGGTATGCCGTGGCCCTCCCACATTCGGCATCATCCTCGCCAGGGCCATACTAGCAGTGGACGATCTATCGCAAACATACTGCACGTGTTGCTTATAACTGAGCTTCCTGTCTATCACCACCCCCCCCCCGTCTGTCCGTCTGTCCGTCTGTCTGTCTTATTTTTTTTTTTTTTTTTGAGGAGGTGGAAATCTTCAAAAGACACTGGTCTGGACACACCAGCGTGTGGGATTTTTACCCACTAAAACCACCCCCGACTCCCCCCTACCCCGTGGAACCACCTTTAGGTATTACATCACGGGGCGGAGTTAGCTTACTTTAGCTAGGTCTCCTTCCGTCTTCCCGCGGGGTCCGTAACCGCGCCTTCCTCACTTCTTCTGCTTTTCGCAGTTTCTCCTGGATCACTGCGATCATGAAATTGATCGCATCCCAGTCTTCCTGGCAAGCTACCATTCTCCGGACAAAATTTTCCGGTGATAGCACTTCACCTAGAGTTTCCTCTAGGTTCCTCCTTTCTTCCACGAACCTAGGACATTGGAAGAATACGTGCGCTGGGTCCTCCGGGACCCCGTCGCAGTTTGGACAATTAGGCGAGGTGTCCAATTTAAACCTGTACAGGTATTGACGGTATCCTCCATGGCCGGTGAGAAACTGGGTGAGATTATAATTGATCTCCCCATGCTTTCTCTCCAGCCACTCCCTGATGGAAGGGATCAACCTGTAAGTCCAACGACCTTTTTCTGACTGGTTCCATCGCTGTTGCCACCTGCTTATGGATCTCTCTCTTTCGGCTTTTTTCACCTGCGATAAGGGAGAGATGGACCTGGTGTTATAAATGTTCATCATTTCGGTTGCCAGGATGTCAATTGGCATCATTCCCGAGATGATGAACGCTGCATCGTCTGAGACGGTCCTGAAGGCAGAACACACCCTTAAGGCTGTTCTTCTGTAAACCCTACTCAGTTTATATACATTTCCTAAAACCTGCAGCGCGTTTCCCCAAACTGGGACTGCATACAGCATGATAAAACGATGTTCTGGAGTATATAAGGAGCAAAGTTGGTTTACTTTCTCCTCTGTCCTGCATTAAACTCACAAAAGACGACAACACCGGCCGGGTCATTGCATCGTTCAAGGTTACTTACCCACACGAAGTTGATGTCCTCGGCAACCCTTCTTTCTGGCCTGAAGGAGTATTCATAAAGCCGTACAAGCGCCCCAATTCGCGGGTAAATTTCAGGGCAACCCGCCTGCCTCGCCGAGCTATATAACTGGATCCATGTTCACTGTCCGTATGTTTTATCAGAACGTCAGGGGTTTAAGAACCAAGCTGGGGGCCTTCAATTTATCCGCGCTGGCTCAGCAACACCATGCCATCAGTATCACCGAAACCTGGCTAGACGATGCCATATTATACTCCGAGCTCCCCGAAGGGTACTCCACTTTCCGTTGTGACAGGGACCGGGATGCTTCTCGTAAGTCCACTGGCGGTGGAGTCCTAATTGCTATAAAAGATTCACTCCCCGCTGAACTCGTCTCCTCCTCCTCTGGCTTTCCTTTTGATTGTGTTGCTCTTCGTGTCTCCCCGCCCAACTTCCTCCCGTTCATTGTTTCGTGTGTTTATGTACCCTGTGCTAGCCCTTCTCACCTGTATGAAGAATTGTTTGACAGTTTGTCTGATCTCCTTACCGTCAGATTCCCTTCCCTCCCTTTCTTCCTTTGTGGAGATTTCAATCTCCCCATGCTCAACTGGCCTAATCATCCTAGTCTTCCAATTCCTTCCAACAACCTCTCCCATCCTTTCCTCCCACTTTCTTCCTTTATGTATACTTGCTCTGCCCTGAATTTCAACACCACCAAAAACTCCTTGGGCCGCACTCTCGATCTCTTCCTTTCCAACCTCCCTGAGCGCCACCTCTCTTTATTTCCTGGCACATCCCCGTATGTAAAAACCGACGCTCACCATCCCGCGGTTGAATTTGAAGCGGAGCTCCCTCGTTCAAAACCCAAAACCAAGCGTAAACCCACTAAGTTCAACTTCCGCAAAGCCAATTTTGACGGTCTGAACTCAGCTTTAGCGTCTTTCAACTGGGTTCATTTATCAAGTAATTCATCGTGTGATCAAGCTCTTAACACCTTCTACAATATCCTCTCTGATCTCCTCTCCTGTTATGTCCCTTCTTCCCCTCCCTGCCTACGTTCTTTCCCAACTTGGTTCACAACGGAACTTCATATTAACATGCGCTTGAAACATACACTGAGGAAGAAGTTTCGGGCTTCTAAAAATGACGCCGACCTTGCTCACTTTAAAGCTATACGATCCACTGTGAAGTCAATGGTCAGAAGGGCGCGTAAAAGGTACCTATTGAGCGTCGAAGCCGCCCTTGCCCGCGGTAACTTGAAACTCTTTTGGTCTCACGCTCGCAACTCTCGTAACCCAACTCATTCTGTCCCTTCTTCTATCAGCTTCGCTGACTCCACTGCCAACTCCCCACAACAATCCTGCGACCTTCTCTGCACCTACTTCTCTTCAGTGTTTTCTCCCTCGAGCCCTTCAC
Source organism: Hermetia illucens (assembly GCF_905115235.1). Taxonomy (NCBI): domain Eukaryota; kingdom Metazoa; phylum Arthropoda; class Insecta; order Diptera; family Stratiomyidae; genus Hermetia; species Hermetia illucens. Next base: position 185,929,083 of record NC_051849.1, on the reverse strand, counting down.
CCTCTACACCTTTCATAACCACAGACTCCTCCGAATCACTACCCATTCCTCTCCTTACGCCTTCCTTGGTTGAGTTCCTCATTGGTAACCTTGACCCCAATGTTGGACCTGGCCCCGATGGGCTTCCTAATCTCTTCCTCCTTAACTGTAGAAAACACATTTCCCTCCCCCTGTGTATAATCTACAACAAAAGTCTAGACAAATGCTACTTTCCCCGTCTCTGGAAAGAGGCCCTCATCATTCCTATCCTCAAGAGCGGTGACCCTTCCCTTGCTGTGAACTACCGCCCCATTTCCCTTCTCTCCTCTTGCTCCAAAATCCTAGAAAGATACGTCAACGACTGGTTGACCGCGCACTTCGGTCACCTCATTGTCAAAGAGCAGCATGGTTTCGTGAAACATAGATCAACGGCCTCAAATCTTCTGGTCTTTACCAACTTTGTTGCTAAACGTTTGAATTCACGACAGGAGGTACATGCTGTTTATACTGATTTCTCCAAAGCCTTTGACACCGTTGACCATAACATTCTCCTCTCTAAACTTTCTTCGCTAGAGTTCCCTCCCTCAGTCATCTCCTGGCTTTCCTCCTATCTCTCATACCGTTCATACAAAGTTTCTTTTCATGGTCACTCATCTCGTTCCTTCTCTCCTTCCTCTGGTGTTTCCCAAGGCTCTATACTTGGCCCGCTACTCTTCCTGTTTTTTATCAATGACCTCGCCTCCATCCTCACCTGTCCGTATTTGCTTTACGCAGACGACCTTAAATTGTTTGCCTCTGTTTCCTCTCCATTGGACTGTGCTCTCTTACAATCCAACCTTGATAATTTAGCCCGTTGGTGTTCGTTCAACAAGCTAACACTGAATGTCAACAAATGCCACTGGATGCGCTATTCCCTGAAACCCTCCCTATCATCCTTTTCCTATTCTCTCAGTGGTCAACCCCTTTCACTACTGACCTCCTTCAAAGACCTGGGTGTAATATTCGACGATAAACTTCGTTTCAATTCCCACTTCGTTGACATCATCAATAGAGCTTCCAAAATGTCTGGTTTTATCCTACGTTCCTCGTCCGACTTTACCTCAATCCAGCCCTCCTTAACACTCTTCAATTCCCTTGTCAAAAACATCCTTGAATACTGCTCTGTAGTCTGGTCCCCCTACCGCATCCGTGACGGCCGCGCTCTTGAAGCTGTACAACGCAAATTCACCCGAACCCTCTTTTACAAAAAGAACCTTCCACGGGTTGATTATCCGTCACGACTCCGCACCCTCAATCTCCCCTCCCTACAGCAACGCCGTACTTTCCTTGATATGTGTACTCTTTTCAAACTCTGCAATGGTCTGATGGACTGCTCCGCCAACTCGGATATTACTCTCCGTATCGCCTCGTCTCATGACACACGTAATGCGGACATTTTTGATGTGCCCTTCGCCGAGCTCGAGATTTACTTTCACTCTCCAATCCCGAGGTTTTGCCGGTCGTACAATGCCCTACAGCTTGGTTCATTTGACTCTATGTCCCTCTCTAGCTTTAAGCGCAAAATATGTCATTTACTTGCTCCTCCCTCTGAGGACAATATGTAATAAGAAATTTCTGTGTATTGTCCTCATTAAATAAATAAATAAATAAATAAATAAATAAATGATAGAACTCACCACCTTGGCTATGAGCAGCCTGCAAGTATGCCGCGGTCCTCCTACGTTCGGCATCATCCTTGCGAGAGCCATACTCGTGGTGGATGCTTTTTTACAAGTATGCTCTATGTGCTGCTTAAAATTGAGTTTTCCGTCTATCATCACCCCCAAGTATTTGATGGCCGGCTTGGAAGTGATGATACGATCCCCGATTCTGACGCAGGCGTAATTTCTTTTGCGGCGCTTAGTGATGAGGACCGCTTCCGTCTTTTCCTCCGCGAGTGCCAGTCCAGCACTTTCCAGCCAAGCCTTAACAGCACTGATTGCTTCGCTTGAGTACAACTCAGCATCCTCGAGATGCTTTGCGACCACAACCAGTGCTATGTCATCGGCGTAACCCACCACCGTGGCCTCCTCCGGAACCGGAAGGTTAAGCACATCATTGTACATGATGTTCCACAGTAGTGGGCCCAGTACAGAGCCCTGTGGGACACCCGCGGAGACAATGTACTCCTTGGGTCCATCATCGGTATTATACCACAATGTTCGCTCGTGCAAATAGCTATCTATGATAGTGGCAAGGTAGGTGGGAACACCAATCGTCGCCAGAGACTTTCGTATAAGGTTCCAATTGGCCGAGTTAAAAGCATTCCTCACATCCAGGGTGACCACCACACAATATTTGCTGGTAGAACCCCTTCCGTGAATTGCATTTTCGGCCAAGCCAGTAACCATTTTGATGGCATCAATGGTTGATCTGGCTTTGCGGAACCCATACTGCCTATCTGAAAGGCCGCCTTGGCTCTCGACGACTGGGAGCAGTCTATTATAAATAGCCCGCTCCAACATTTTCCCCATAGTGTCTAGAAGACATATGGGTCTATAGGAGGACGGTTCCCCTGGCGGTTTGCCAGCCTTAGGCAGCAACGCCAGCTTCTGCCGCTTCCACGTCGCTGGAAAGATACCCTCGGACATGCACGCTTCGAACAGCTCCGCGAACATATCCGGTCTACATTTGACGGCAAGTTTGAGAGCCTTATTCGGTATGCCGTCCAGACCCGGGGCTTTGTCGTCGCCTATTCGACTGCAGATCTCCAGCAGCTCGTCCCTGGTGACTGGTGGAAACGGCGTCACATTCAGGGGACGCTGGAAAGTGTTAGTACCCCGCTCTTGCTGGGGAAATAACCCCTGGATTATTTTCAACAAGAGCATAGGGCACGTGATCTGCGGTGATGATCGGCCTCTGAATCGCCCTGTCACGATTTTATAGGCGCTACCCCACGGATTTATGTCCGCTTCTAAACAGAGCTCCTTGAAACATTCCCTCTTACTCCGCTGGATGGCGAGCTTGAGGTTCTTGCGGGCTTCCCTATAGGCATACTCCTTTTGCCTTTGATCCTACCTATTGCCCTCTGAGCCGTTCGTCTGGCTCTGTGGCAAATCGATCGAAGACTGGCAAGTTCACTATTCCACCAATAATTGGGTCTTCTAGTGTAGAATGAGCATCTCCTAGGCATCGACGCGTCACATGCCTTGGAGACGCTTTGTGTAACATGGAGAGCTCTATCCGTGGACGTGCCGGCTTTGCTAGGCAGGTCTAGCCACACTTCCATGAATGTTGGCTCATCCATCGCTTTTGCAGACAATCCTGGTGTTCCTGTGGATTTCGGCTTCCGGGGTGCGGGTCTCCTGCCTTGTGGCTCGGTCCTTAGTTCAAAGATGATCGCCTGGTGGTCGCTGTACGTGAAGTCCTCGCTAACTTGCCAGGACATGCCACGTGCCAGCGCAGGGCTGACAAAAGTCAGATCTACAATTGAACCAGTTCCCCCTTTCCGATAAGTGTTTACATCGCCTTCGTTGGCCAGAACTACATCTAACTGGGCAAATGTTTCTAATAAGCACCGCCCCCTTGCGTTAGTCTCTTTGCTGCCCCACTCGATAGCCCACGCATTAAAGTCACCGGCTATCACCTTTGGACCTCGTCCCCTTGCGTCATGAACAAGATCATCTAACAATTCTTCAAACTCAGGAAGTGTGAGGCTCGTGGAGCGTAGCAGCTGTATACGAATATACCGCTTATTTTCGCCCACACAAAGCCACTAGCCGCCTGACGCATACTATATTGTATGGCTTGACGACCGCACGCCCATATCGCCGCTCCACCAGTCGCATCTGTGACCCATACACCACCGTCAAGATTTCTGTACGGTTCACTAATGATAGCAACCTCCATCGCGGATTCGTAAGTGGTCTGCGCAAGCAAATCTTGTGCGACCCTGCAATGATTAAGATTTATTTGTATTAACCTCATTTTTTCACTGCAGTTAACGCCTTCCTAAATTCTGGGCATTTACCACTTCCGGCAATATGCCGGTTATCCCTTCCCTCCTTTTCTTCACACAGAATGCATTTGGGGTCTCTATTTCACTCCTTGGCAATATGTCCTTTTTCCCCACACCTTCGACATCGATCGGACCGATCGATGCCGGTAGTGCATGCCTTCACGAAGTGTCCAAACATTAGGCATTTGAAGCACCTTTTTAAAGAGATCTGTTCCCTTAGTCGGCAAACAACCCATCCAATCCGAACCTTCCCACGGCCAACAACTTCTGCGCTGACTCCATTGGCAGTCGCAGTGTGGCCGTTTGAGTACCGCCATAAGCTTTTCTTAGGCTCACGATAGATGCTTCCCCAAATTCCTCCAACTTGAATTGTTCCTTCAAGGCAGTGCAGATCTCTTCTCTGGATGTTACCTCATCGAGATCCTTACACTGGATATAGATCTCATGTTTTTGGGAACGAACCGCGACATTTTCCCCAAGTGAGTTTAAAACTTGGTTACGAAAGCCGTCAGTTTTCCCCACGCTGGATTTTTTCAGTTCAAACATGAGATCCCCTTTCTGGGTCCTCCGGATTTTGCTGACATTTCCGCCTAGGTCTTTTAGGTCGGGGTCAGATTTCACCTTCTTCAGTATCTCCGCATGTCCTTTGCTGGAGATTACAATTGCCTCCGGGCGAATTCGCATCTTTGGTTTCTTGTCTCTTTTCTTGTTCACGACCTTAGTCCAACCACCGCTCTTATTTTCTCTCGGTTTCGCTTCGCTAGCCGACGTTCCTACTTTGGGCACTTTGGGCCCTTCTGAACTTTTAGTTCCGTTTGTTGGACTAGTCGAGACTCCTTTCTTCCTTTTTGGTGCCTGTTGATTCACCAAAGCTTCGCCCTCTTTGTCTCGCACTCGCTTACTTGATCGAAGATCGGTGACCTTCCGCTTTGGTGTCACTTGGGTCGCCTGTGACACTGTTGAGGCTGGAATGTCCGGCTTTTCTTTAGGCTTTGTTACTTCTTCCTGGGACCTACTGTAAAGCACCCTGATGGCTCTCACCATGTTCTTGATGGCTTGGTGCACGTTGTGCTTGTCCTTGATGAATTCGGACAGCTCAACTATTTTAGTCCCAAGCTGCATAAAAGGTAGTTCTTCTGGGTCAGGGCTCTGTTCTCGGTGAGTCCTGGCCAGAATACTCCTTTTACTGGCTCCTTCACATTTTTCAATTGCTGAGCTCCCATGAGCTTTCTCTTTTGCCGACTTTGATATTGGAGGAGATCGTAAAATTGATGAGCTTCTCCTGAATGGATCTATTTGCTGCTGCTGGAGTACCTCTTGATCAGATCCGATGGGTGTCGAAATCGCCTTTTCTGGCCAGCTATCTCCTTTTAGTCCATCATTCTTAGCCTTTGCAATTGGTGTTCTTGGCAGAGTCGTGCTTCGTTTGAACACCTCCTTCTCCAAATCTGTCTGTCTGCCTGGCTGCCTGTCTGTCTGTCTGTCACAACCACTTTTCTCAGAAACGGCTATACCGATTGACAAAAATTTGGTGAGAAAGTGGTACCTGTGGACCTCCAGACATGCAGTGAGTGATATCCTGCTGCGTTGAGATTTAGGGGGGTCCCCATACATATAAAAGGGGGGTGTAAAATTTTTTTTCACCAAATATAGTCATGTGCGGTATCAAATGAAAGGTCTTAATTAGTACTTTTCGAAGCCGGTCTTAGTTTTGAGATTTGTTAAAAAGGCAGGGAGTGGGAGGGGTGGAAAGTGATCATTTTATTCAACGGACCCATTCTCAGAAACTACCCAACCGAAAAATCTGAAAAAAATCATGAAGCTGCCTCTATATGGCATCCAGGCCTCAAAGTACTCTCCATATCGATATCTGTTCAAATTAAGCTAATAATAGTATATTACCATTTCTAGGAAAATTGAGTAAAACCGCCCTTGATTTTATCTATATAGTAGTATAAAATATAATATAAAGCATATTATCTCCAAGTTTGACCAAAATCACACTATTAGTAGCAAAGTTACAGTAGCTCAAAGTTGTCTTCACCGTGTAAATTTACAACCCGAAGTACTAAATCTGAAATGTTAAATGCATATCCTTATCGGGCTACGTACAAATGGGATAGTTCTACACTCAAATATACTCACACGAGAAGCAAACAAAACCTTTCATACCTGAAGCGCCCAGCTTCCGGTTTCCTGAGTTGTTTAAACTTTCCTCGAGTCTGATGGACTGCTCGAAGTCTGCTTTCATTCCCCCATTCCTAGGCTTTGCCGAAATTACAACGCAGAACAGCTGGGTCCTTTGAACTTCTCTACTTTAAGTAGTTTTAAACGTAGGATAAGTTTTTTGCTTTCTCCTCCTCCTGAGGACAATAATTAATTCGAGTTTTCTCTGTTTGTTGCCCGTTAAATTAAATAAATAAATAAACTCTAGTAAATCTCTACAGTCCATGATACAACTTATTCCTCCTGTGTCTTAAACATAATTGGTATTATAGGAGCTTCCGACTTTCCAAGGCTCTCCTTCGCTAGAATCTTACTGAGTCTCGCAGGTATGATTCGTACTATCAGAGATTTCACTATTTGTAAAGGTTGCTGGTCATCCGAACCCCAGAGTGGGTACTCTGCTCCACTTGTTCTGTTATTCGAACTCATTCAGAAATTCATCGCCTGGTATTTAGGGAAGTCCTTTTTATTTCGGTCGTCGCAGGACTGCAGCTCCGCTCGCATTATTGTTGGCCTTGGTTCCTTGATGGATCCTCGCCAAAAAACTGTTGCTGGTTCCCGGGTTGCGGTTGGGTTATTTATTTTACGTTTGGAATCCATAACTTGGTACAATAAAGAATCCGTAACTTGGTCCCACCAGTAATTATTTGTAATTGAAGGAAACCAAAGTATTCAGAGCCTACATTCTATGTTAGAGACCAATGCTGTTCCACTTAGGCTTGCGGTCCTATTAGCATATTTTACAGTGTAAGGAGGACGGTACCCGGCTTGTTGCCTAAATTTATCCCTTGTCAGATCCATTTGCTAGTCAAACATAACCCGCAGGTAAGCAAAATCTCGCCCGTTGGATGAAACTCCCCTCAACCATTGGCCCATCGGAAGACGCTTCCAGTGGATACCACGGAAAGGTCGTATGTGAATCTTAACGGTTTATGCAACCTCAACCTGAAATATATTCAGATCAGGCCGCCAATAAAACAATACTGTTTAAACTCCATTCATGAAATTGTTGAAGTTGGACGTAAAGCTGAACATTTGGAAAATCGGTTGATGCTAATATAAAGAAAATTATAATTAACTTCCACTTCCGCAATGCATTTTTCTATTCGTTTGTTCATTCATTGTAACTGCATTATAATAACCTAGAAGCAACTAAATTCCCTTAGGAACGACCGATGCACTGTAACTCTTGCTTTTTATCGGAATAACTGATATGAGAAAAGTCTAAAGTCATTCTGTGAAACAGAATTTAACGTTGTTGTTTTGTACTTGATCCGGAGATAAGTCCCAGTGCATTTAAGAATAGCTTGACATACTACAGATATGCATTTGTCGGAATTTATAAAACATTTAATCTATGACAAGGAAAATTATGATACTTTCACTTAACTCACTGAAAAATCTAACCGATGATGGTGACCGTAACAGTTACATATGCCGGTATTTGATTCAAAGTTTTGTTATTGAAACTAGCCGGCGATCTGAATTTAAAAGAGATAAGAATTGTGCATCTGCTCTTAATAAATAAGTAGCAAATTCTACAAATCAGTTCATAGTGAACTTAGTAATACAAAGTGCGAGTAAAAATGTACTGAATATTAGCTGGCAGAGTAAAGTAGAAAATATATTCTAAAGTCTGTTCAAAGTCCAATGTTCATTACGTCATACATGACTTTGCTCGTGCACAAGTGGTGAATCGAGTGATTCCCGGTTAATTTAAGATAACAGAGAAAGTTTGCTGATTCATCCCTTGAAAATTCTATCTCGCTCAATTTTGTAACTTTCATTTTTCATAGGATGTTGCCTGGACTTTGCCCGAATTTTACCGTATTTCAGAATGTAACCTCGCCTATCGGAGTTCCTATTCTCATTTTGGCACGTAGTCAGTTCTTGTACATAAATGTTTTTGCATTTGATTCAAAAGATTACTTATGCTGCTATGCGGACATGGAGATAATTTCGATTTTGAATGTATGTAATTACTACAAATGTGTATCTGTAAGTGTTCAAAGTTCATACTATTTAGTATTTCAGTTTGATTCATTGTTGACACTTAATCATGTTCTGCCGGGTCTTAATAGCTTTGTATGTTCGCATTTGCTTTGTTTTGGAATGTTGCGATCTTAGGGAGAACTTCGAATTTCTGGAATGGCAAAATGTAAGTCATTTGATGATTTTTCTAGCGAAAAAGAAAAATCGTCTAATTATTTAATAATAATAATCGTTGGCGCAACAATCCATATTGGATCAGGGCCTTGAAGTGTGTTAGAGCACTTCATTCAAGACCGTAACGGTACACTAGGAGGCAATGTGGTCAGCATTGCGCTCGCCCGAGATTATTACCCTGATTTGACTCAGGTACTCATTCACAGCTGAGTCGACTGGTATCCGACGTCAAATCACGATACAAATCCCACTGTCGCCAGCGAGATTTGAACCGCGACCTTCCGTACGACAGCCTTTTGCTCGAACCACTCAGCTACCCGGACACTATTAATCTAATTATTTACATTAATTTAATCACTAGAAACATCGATATATATAACGAAGCTCTGTCAAACGGAAAGACTCGGAAAGTAAAATCTTGACCCAACTCAACGATCTAGAATATCAACAATAATGTGTCGATTTGCATACTAAGTTAATGCTTGTGTCTTCGTGTCTTCGACACCAACAAGTGGCTCAGGCAATACTGCTCCTCCCACAACAATGAGTTTTAGGGTGCGCGACCAACCCTGAAAAGTGCTTCCTCTGGCTTCCAGAAGAAGAGCGGAATGGTTCTGGGGTTCTGGAACAACTTGGTGTGCAGAATAACTTCACCACGTCCACCTGGATGCTGCTAGGTAGCAAAGCAGGAGAGAGAACCGACAGGCCGGCAACCTTTCTCACTATCGGCGTTCCCGAACCCGATGTTAAAAGGGATGGGGAACAGTTGCCAGTACTACTATGGGGTAGGAACCATCACGTTACATGTGTTGACTCCTAAAACCAATGAAGAGGCCCCTCGACATCTTCATCTGAAGCGTAGATGAGGTGCAAATTTTTAGCATTGTAAAGCGGGGACTACATTTCTCAGCCGTCGGATCAATAGCTGCATGACATTTATATTCCTCATTGAAGAGTGGGTTGTTGGTGGGATAGTCCGGGTGACTAAAATTCCAACATGCTGACCTGTTGTACAGAAGTGATCGACCGCGCTCCCGCATGGTAGTCTCAAAAGACTTCCAGGCTAATTTGGTTAACGACCTTTGTGATGGCGACATCACATCGGCTAAACTAACATTAAAAGTCAACAGGGAGATAAAATTCCCAGTGGAACATCCATCAGTGCTATCAAACATTGTAATGACCGCGGCTGCGCGACGGGAGTGGAATCTCATTCGGCTCTTTCTTAATTAATTTACTTAAACAATGCATTTAATAAAGTGTAATTGCCCTAATGTTCGCCGCACATTGCACATTATTGAATGCATTTGGGCGAATTGATCTTGACAAGAGGCGAATGATTTGCCGCATCCGCAGGTGCATGCGCATGTTGCCGCAACATTGCCTAGCGAGAGTTGACGGCTATGTAGCGGCAAATGAAGCGGTGCGCGAGAGAAGAAAGAGGAGGCGAAGCGGGACAGACTGGAGAATGAAAAAAACGGAAAGGAGAAGCAGTGAAGTTTTTGGTTTTTTTTTTGGTGTTTTTTTGGCGGAGGAGTGAAAAAAAGTGAGAGTTGGATGGTAGAAAGCAAAGTCGTTTTGGGTTTTTGTTTTGAAAAGAAAAGAAGTCGTTTTGTTGGAGAAAAGGTGAAAATATTGTCGCGAAGAAAAACGGAATGTAGAGAGCCAGGAGGAGGTTTTTTCTTGTTTGGCTGGTGAGGAAACGGTGGAGGAGAGTGAAGTTGAAAAGAAAAGAAGTCGTTTTGTTGGAGAAAAGGTGAAAAGATGGTCGCGAAGAAAAACGGAAGGCCGAGGGCCAGGAGGAGTTTCGAACGTTAGGGAGAAATTCCGGAAAGGTTGTCGTTCGTAGGAAACGACAGATTTTGAGCAGCTAAGAAACGTGTGGATTCTAATATAATACATTAATCGTTTCTGTAAAAATTTAAGCAATACGCCTGCTTGGTGCCAAGTGTTTCATATTTTGCCCGAGAAGGAATCGTCAAGTCTGAATAACATAAATAGATACATATGAATTAATTTTTCTTATAATTGTTTTTATAAAATATTTTAGAATTTGTACACCAGAATCATTCCGAGCTAGGAGTGACGACCTGGGCAAGTCTTTTTTTTAATTTTTTTTAATTTCTTTTTGTTTTCAATACATATTTTTTTGTTTTCTCCTTCTATATAATTCTTGCATTTAATTTAACTATTTTTTTTATTTTTATTTTCATTTTTATTATTTATGTTTATAAATTTGTTTTCATTTTCTTTTATTTGAATGATAATATAATTATGGTTGAGTAATTCTATTGTAATTTGAGGACTTCGTTCCTCTCTTTTCCTTCTTTCTCCCGCGGAACTTCTAACTAGGGACATCCTCAAAATGATAAACCAGCCTGAGGATGTCGAGGAAGGGTGGGAACCTCAGGGGCCGCGCCTCATTCAAAATCTGAGGTAGAAGAGGCATTAATTGGGACTGTGATCCGTCGTGGATCTTCCCCTCCTTGATCGCGGCACGCGGGTTCGGAGACTTACGGCTCCACGCGCGCGGTCGAGCCGTTTTTTTCCTCCTTTCTATTTTCCAATTTTAGTTCGCATTCTGATTATCATTCGATAGGCCGTCGCGAAGTCCTTATTAATGTCTATTTGGGAATCCGGTGCGGACCCACGCATCGGAATTGACACGTTGCTTTGTAGTAATGAAGGGTGACGGATGAAAGCGCCCAAAGGACCCCCCCACATTCCTGAGCCTGGCTAGCACAGAGGCGTGCAAGAACGTGTCGACCGAGCACTTTGATGGAGCTTCAATCTTTGTGGGCGGACCTTCACTATCAACTTAGCCAATTTGTTTAGATTTCTAAGATAGCTCTGCCCTCTAGGTCGTTATCGGCCACATAGGATGATCGACCTGATCCTCCTATTGCCACTTTTACCATTACAACATGTCAAAAGTAAAGTAATAGCAGGATGTGATGGCAACGCTCACCACATATGCTGGGGAAGTTCCAACATCAATCCAAGAGGATCGAGACTACTGGAGTATCTAGTAGGAACCGATTTTCAAATCCTTAATTTGGAGATTGAACCCATTTTCTTCAAAGCGGTCAGGCGACAGATCCTCGACATCACGGTGGCAACCCCTAACGATATCATGCTCTCAGATTACAGACGCATTGATTTCGTAATGGGCATTGATCCACGTCTACCCACTCCATTTCTGAATCAATCCGCAAAAGACAGATTGAACGACGTGTAAAATAAAACTGAGCGCCCGAGTCACGATACCTGCGGAACGCATCAAATCCATTGCTAGAGTTGAGAAGACAACCCAGATCACTAAAACACCATGATGGAACTCGGATTTGGCAAGGAACGACAAGGATGCTCCTCAATCGTGCTCTGAAGTGTGATTCAGACGTAGCTGGAAATGCTATAAAGAGGCACAGAAGGCTCTAAAGAAGAGCATAAGATCGGCTAAACGATCATCATGGAGACGCTTTTGCGAAGAGATTGACTCTCTTGAAGCAACTTCAAAGCTGAAGCGGATTTTTGTTAAAGAACGTAACCAAAAGATAGATTATTTACGTTTACAGAACGGGGGGTACACAAAAAGCTATGAAGAAACGGCAAACCATTTGTTTGAAGTGCACTTTCCAGGCAGCATCCAAAATTTAATCTGATAAAAATCAACAGGTGCATGCAGCCTTCAACAGAGAGATTGGAATCTGGCATGCAAAGTAGTATCACTGGAGCGAGTAAAATGGGCATTTAACTTGTTCCATAGATACAAGTCTGCAGGTGCGGATGGCATCACTCCTGCGCTGGTAATAGAGGGAATGGATGCCCTGGGTCTACATATTTGGAATATTTATCGTGCATGCCTAGCACACGCTTATATTTCAATTAACAGTGTGATGTGAAGGTGATGGACTATATCCACATAGGACACCGTCATTTTATGACTGTTAATGACTTCAAAGCCGCTCCCTATGAAACTATTCTAGCTCAATGTCGGCCGTTCATTGCTGTCTTGCAAGTCAAGCAACTGATAAAAAAACGTGTGGAACGCACTGGTATACTGCGAATTAAATTTCGTAAGAAAAGAGCGATTGCTAACGGTTAAACTGAAAAGATGACTCCCGAAACGACCTATGCAACCTAAGTCTCTAACTCCGGTTTAGCGGTTCATCAGCCGAGATACCTGGCATTAAAAGGACGATGTTCAAATGAAGGGCCACGAAGAGAAACGCCTTTATCGTAAGCTTATTATCGATAAAACAGTTACAAGTTGACAAATTTACAAGAATGCCAGCCAGGAAGCAGAGAAAGCGACTCCCGCGAGATGCAGCTGAGCTTCACAAAGTGAAGAGCTGGGACCAAAAAACTGTGGCTCAATATCGCATTCGAAATGAGAACATGCATGATCGAAATGGTGTAGTACCGATCGTAGGAAAATTGTGAGAGAGGCGTCTTCGACATGATATGGACATGTAATTCGTGCTAATCAGAAATCACTTGCGAAAATTGTTTTGAACATCAAAGTCAAAAAGAAACAATCAAAAGGCCGAAACAACGATGGCCTGATACGCTGGATCTGCACTTATATTATCATACTAACAGCAGCAGATGAATTATCTTTCTGGCAAATTTGCCCATGGGGCTAGATGAAACTGCCAGTTCAAGTCTTTTTAGGCAACTCTTGTGTGAAATTATGAACCGAATGTTCAAAGAGAATGTTCAGATCTTGTCTTTTGCAGGGTTATTGCTCTCGACCTTGACATTGGACAACCAAATGTATTTTTGTTACCAAAGCAGTATATATAGTCTTCAAGATAATTATCAATATATGTCAAAATTGATTGTCATTGATATTACAGAATTAATACAGTTGATGAACAAAAGCAGAGAAGAAATAATAGCATGCACCGCTAACTTTGGAACAACAATAGTTCGACCGATATAAATTATAGGTGCATGGTAAAAACTAGAGTTGTGCAAAACATTAGTAGTTAATGTGATATCACATCATTTTTTGAAAAAAGTGACATTACAAAGTGATACAAAGTAATATCACCTTTCATTACCCTAACCGTATATATGACATTAAATCATCAACCTCGAATATTAGCACTCGGCTTCCGATATTACCAAATAATACTTATGATTATATTACTTACTAGTATGATGTGCACTGCATTAATTACACTCATGGTGGAAAGGGTACAACAGCGCCAAATAGGTATCAATGAAGAATGAATGAAACTTTCATCCAAGAGAAGAAAATAAACAAAAGATCCCACAAGGATACAACAATTCTGTTGTGCAATATTTTCACATGCATTCGATTAAAAGTTATATTTGCTGGGTATAATTAAAAATTGAAAGTTGTTTTAAATGTTAGGTAGACCAACGTCATCTACATATCAACCAGTAGACAACATTCACTTCAATCCCTACAATCACAAATAACCAACCCAACCCATATTCACAAACACCCAAAATCATCTTCTAGCCAAAGCCAGTCTGAAACCAGCCCAAAAACCTGCCCAAAGCCAGTTAAATATTCGTAATCGACAACCGCGACCGCGACGTATACTACGACGAACATTAATGTTAGGCGAAGCTTGGAAATAGGATATCATATTACAAAATCACTTTTGTAATGCTGAGATGTTTGGTAGTACAGTGATGTTAGGTGATGTATTGTTTGGTAATGTTTGCATCGCGCTCGGTGGTGGTGATGTGATATTACACTTTAAGGTGATATCGCTTTGGTAGTATTACTTACATCACTTACCCATCTCTAAGAACCTACCCTTTAATGCCCAGTTCTATTATATTTCAAAACTTCTAAGAAATCATACAGACAATTATTATCATTATGTCTACAGGTTACTAATATTGTACTAATATGCATCATATTTTATTCACACAGATCCACGGATCAATGCAAACTCCCTGTTTGCAGGCTGCAACAATTTGTTTACTTATAGTTACTTCTGTTAAAGATGAAAACCTGCCAAAAAATTTGGGAGTGTTATCTTGGTTTTTTTAGAAATAGGTATTGGAAGTAGCTAACATAATCATGAGAAAATTCCAGGACCTTGCCATTTTTTGAGAGGGTAAAATATAAATTCTTATGTAAAACTGTGTTTAGTTGCATACCATACACCAGTAAATAAAATGCTAATACAAACAATTCAACCTCTGAAAATCGAATTTTGCTAACCGTCCGATAATAAATCAGATCCCAGTGTTTATGGCAGTCAATCTTAGCAACAAATTCTTTTCCGATAATTTTCCTCAATTAACCACACTATTGTAATTTGTCTATCAATTTCCTTTCCACTACTTTATGATCCACCTGCCCAGTTCACGCAATCTAACTTGGAGGATGACGGAACGACCTCTAACGTAATTGAATTAATCTTCACTGGACTTTGAGCTTCGTAGGTCTTTTTATCATTACTATTAATCTGCTCCGATAAGATTGTGATATATTATCAATTCCAAAATATGCCACCTACATGATTTATACTAAGAAGCTAACTTGTAGGTCCCTTATATTTGATATGGATCTAATAATTTATTTTTACACTTCGTGGTATTGTATCAAAAATATTTTGTCACTTTGCTCTCTTTTAAGATTACCCCCCAAATTAAAATATATAAATAAAATAGCAACTTCATGATATGGTTATTTTCTTCTTATTTTTTTAAAGGAAGTTAGGAAAGATAAAGACTTATTGATTTATTTAAAACAATAAATAATTACATAATTTTTGAAATCAATGGGAGGAAAAGAGTTCAAAAAAGCAGACTGCAATTTAGAGGTGGCATATATTGAGAACTAATAAGTAATATAAGGGGTAAATTTGATTTTGAAGATATTTTCCTCTATTGGCTCATCAGTAAGGACCCTCTGCCAGACTCCGTTAAAAAAGTGGAAAAGGCTTTGGTGGAGTGCAAAACCATCATTAAGAAATCAGCCGAACTGAGAATTCTTCAATCCATCTTTGCCTAGAATCAAATGCCTCCCCAAAATACATAAAGAAGGCAACGAGGGCAGAGAGATAATAGCAGCAATGCATTCACCAACCCAAATTATTGCTAAGTGGCCAGCGCCACCTCCGGAGAGGGAGAGGATAAAGAGGGTAAGCGGGAGGAAGAAAGCCCCTGTAACATTATTGCAGAATTGTAGCAGCTATTCCTTGTGGAAAAATTATGATGTCCCGAAAAGAGGTTATTATCGTGACATTGGTAGAGTAGTAATCATTGTGTAAAGGAAGTTACAGAGGGGCTGCCCCGTTACTCTTGACCCTTCTCATCAGCGGGGGTGCGGAAGGAGGTAGAAGGTAAAGGGGCAGCCCTCCGCAATCCCCACAACGCATATCGCAAATATGAAAGCTCTATCAATTAGCTAATTTATGTTACGAAAATAGCCTCTCTCCAGCTTTTTTCGGGGGTAGAAAGGAGGAACTTTCTTATTGCTTCGTTCTTTACCTCCTTCTTTTCTGATTGCGGAGTAGGCAAAATCAAACCTTACCAGCACCTTAATTTTTTTTGATTTTTCAACTACCATTAATTTGCATCGGGTTTAAAGAAGAGGCATCTCCTCCCCTCCCCAGCTTCTAGAAATAGCGTCGAAATTATAAAAATTTTTGAAAATGCCACCTAAATAATCGAATATCGAAAAATTAACTAGATATACACGGCAACTGTCAGCTAGAAGAACTACTCTGGAGAACAAGACACGCAACTGGTAACAGAACCAATCAGAACCTCTCTCTATTTCAAGAGCTGCTGAAAGATAAGAAGAACGAGATGCATGATTGAACAACCTGCGAATTTGGGCTTCTAATTTGAGAGGTGTCGAAACATCTCGACAACATGGTGTACAGATTACAAATCTTCGAGCAAAAGTGCCTTCTTTCAGAGGTGCTGCTTTTACGAAAAGCAAGAAAAAAACATTTGGGAAGATGAACTCTCACGACATGTTCGAGTAATGTTGAGAATCGATTCCCATAAAGCAGCATTTAATGACAATGATGACTACGGCTACGAAATGTGCCAAAATGCCAACATTGATATAATGACTTTATTATGCTTAACTGCAGCGCTTTAAAGTTTCAGTAAGAAATGTCTGCTATGTGTTATTCCACTAGCAGCGTCAATTGGCCATCACTGAGCCACTTCTAACTTACCTTTCTATTCAAGAATCCAGATACTTTTAACAACATATTCGGATAATTAATACATGATTTCAAATGGAATACATCGCATCGCATAAGATCCATTCATTTTTCTCAATATATGTTATTACCGTTCAATAAAAATGAAAATGTTCTAATATATATTATTGTTGAATGTTGTATTTCTTAATTTCTCTAGAATATACCATAATTAATTTGATTTCCTAGAATGAGACCTGTTTCAATTTATAATGCTGGCATTCACCATCATCATCAACCGGTATCCGAACTGGGTCCGCATTTATAAGGAACTCCAAACCCCGGTTCTGTGATGAGGTTTACCAATTCAACAGCCCTAACGGTGTCTGGGTACATTGCCATCACTCTATCTAAGGCGGATTCCTTTGTGTCTTTCTTTATACCACAGATATTGCCCTTCTAGACTTTCTGTACTGGATCACCCTCACATATACCAATTAGGTGACCTGACCACCGCAGCCTATTCAGCCCGATTATGTCCACGTCCATCGTCCTATTAGGGGCTAAAGCCTCTTCGAAGAATTCTCATCTCCAAAGCTTGTAAGAGTTCGATGTTTTTTTTGCCAAGTTTCCAAGGCAGGTCTAACTCTCCTGGGCCCGGTGAAATATGAAATATAATTGGGCTCGTATTATTTTCACCACAGACCCGTCTAACGTTCTTCCCTAAACTGGATTTCCCCTCTACAACCCAGCTCAGAGGAATACATTAGGGAACATTATCTGGTACAGTGAGGGATTTGACTTTTTTTATACGCTACGGTATGCTCTCTTGGCTGCCAACAAGCCTGCGTAGATTTTGTAGCTAACTGCTATCGGCTACGATTTCCGTCCCCAGTTAGGAGAAATTTTCAATGGTCTCAAAGTTGTAGTCTCCTAGCTTTACTGTTTTGGCGTGGCCAGTCCTGCTTTTGCTTTCATTTTTAGTGTGTGCATTGTTCAATCAATTTTAAAATTTTCTAAAAATTAGGTTTACTTTTTGAGTTTTTTCATTTAATATCCCAGATGAACATATCCTGAAAAAAATCGTCTGTTCTTTTTTGCTTGTACAGGAAGCACGTCCTTAACTTCAACATTAAGTTCGCAGACTAGATAACTTTGTGACAATGGCTATAGACAACGCTCAAGTATACAGTGAACTACATCGTCTGCGTGTAATTTAAGGGGGTGTAAATTTTTTTCACCAAATATAGTCATGCGGAGCATCAAATGAACGGTCTGCATTTAATATAGAATGAGGATCCTCCCTCCGCTGAAAATTTGTCATTTCTTTCCTGGCCCCATTGTCACAACCTTGGTAGGTTGTGTGAAAAATCTAAAAAAAGACAGGAAGCTGCCACTACCGGGTGCATAGGCTTCAAAATATCCTTCATACCAATATCTGTTCAAATAATTCGTAGTTCCGCCTAATTCGTTCAAATTTTTTTTAGTAATTGACTAGAATACCCCCCTTAAGTTCATCCTGGAATCGTGAAATTTTGCAGTAATAGAGATCATAATATAGAGGATGATCTTGGTGGTTGTCGCATATATGTCGTTATATTTTGTCAAAATTGTGGTTTCAGTAAAAACTCTAAGATTTTGGATGTCAGTATTACGCGAAAGTGTATATTCCAACGTGTCCACTCAGATGTTTTTATGAAAGAAATACGCAAAACCTTTCATATTTGAAGCGCCCAGTTTCTGGTTTTCCGACTTGTTTAATATTTTGCAGGGGGATTTTCGTCCGCATGCCATTTTCAAGACCTAATTCCAGCTGCTTCTCGTTGTCCGAAATTGGTAAATGATAATCTAATTTTTACCTCAGAAAAGCAAGATATTTTTCTTTCTTTCTAATAGCATAAGTGAATTTGAAACGCACTATGCAATTGGAACTGCATGAAGAATTAGAAAACTCTGTGCATTTTTAGTTGAGTTTCCCAGCCCTAGTTCCAGCTAAGTTTTTGTATAATGTATAATGTATGTATGTAATGTATAATTTATCAATGATTTCGTTATTTGGGATCAACTAGTTGAGCAACACACAAATCATGGTATATTGTACACGTACCAAAATTGGCGCCAGAAGTTATGCAAATTATGGCAGTATATATATATGTGTAAATCACATCCGTCCTAATTTGCATACTTACAGTCGATTTTGAAAATATAGTCGTTTGCTTAGATATATAGTATATATATGCAAATATTGCACAATCTAAAAAGGAAAATAAATATAATAGGTCCAATAGGGTTGAAAATAATTAGGTAATAAGAGAAGAGTGGTCAGGGGTTGATCTCCCTCGGAATAGAAATTTCAGTGAAAAAAAGAACGATAAAAGGGATGTTCTGCCAATTTTCATTTCACAGATCCATGTAGTCATCACGCCGGGCCTAGATTTTCTCTCAACGGCCCTGAAAATAATCTATTTTCTATCTACGAAAAAAAGCACGTTAAGTTGCGATGTTGAACTTTTTTCAAAATCAATCTATCTAGGAACCGGGAAACCGGAAGCTAAATGCTTCTGGTATGAGAGGTTTTGCGTAGTACTTATATAAATGCATTTGAGTGGGCATTTGCTCCATTTGTACCTAGTTCGTAAGGTTCATACATTTGGTTTGTCAGACCATCCACTTTAGTGTGATATGCAATGTAATAAATTTACACAAAAGTGATAACTTGGGCCTGTTAGAACTACGTTACTAACAATGCGATTTTCACCAAAATTGGTTGAAGCGCCTTCTATAATATAGACTTTAATACTGCAAAAGGGAGGCTCTTAGTCAATTTATGAAAAATGTATTTATAATGAATATGGTGATATACTATTAGTAACTTTATTGAAACAGGTATCGGTATGGAAGCTACTTTATGTCCTGGATACCTTGTGCAGAGACCACCATATTTTTTTCAGATATTTGCTTTTAGTAATTTCTGAGAATGGGTCCTTGAAGTAATTAACTCCTTTCGGACCCCGCACTCCTCCTGTTTGCAGCCAAATTTCTGTTTCGGAATGTACTAAGAGACATTTCCTTTGATACCCCTTACTAAAATACTCGCTTGAAAAAATTGTACACTCCTCTTTTGCATGTAAGGGCACCCGGTTTAAACTCAGCGTGGAACTAAGTTACTCACTGCATGCAATGAGATTCACAGGTCCTACCTTTTTACCAAATTTCGTATCAATTGGAGTAACTGTTTCTGAGATAATAGGCGTGATATTAATAAGGTTTTGTTTTACACAAAAAATTAAAAAAAAAAAAAAAACAAAGGAAGAGAATTGAGAGCTTAATATTTTGTCGCATATCCAATAAAGACTGCATTACAACATTAAAGCATCGAGTCAACATGCCAAGCAATCAGATTCGGTCCCGCCCAGCCTTCCTATGACGGTGGGTTTTTCTTTTGAAGTTACTTTGCCTGATCTTTCTTCCAACCATTTATCAGAAATATTCGAATTACTAAAAATTATATATATTAACTTTATTTGAACAGATATCGGTATGGAAGCTATTTCGGAGCCTCCATATGATGGCAGCCTCCTACTTTTTTTCAGATTTTTCGGTTGGGTAGTTCCTGGGAATGGGCCCGTTAAAGGAACAAATGTCAAAACTAACAACGGCTACGAAAAGTACTAACCGAGGCCTTTCATTTGATACTACACATGACTATATTTGGTGAAACAAAAATTTACATCCCCCACTCGCTGCATACGTGTGTTCATAGTTCACACCTTTCCATCAAATTTGGTGTCAATCGCTATAACCGTTTTCGTGAAAAATTCGTGTGACAGACAGACCTGTGAGGAATTGCCACATTTCCTATCAAGCACGACGCCAGTTGTTGGCGGATAGACGCATACCTTTTAATGATCCGAAGGAGCAGTTCGAGCTGGAAGAACTTGCTGAGGAATTTGTTGTGGGTTTACGAAAAGCCTACGGTGGTAGTCAAACGGCCACAATTCCAGTACCAGCGGAGGCAGCGCAGAAGTTGCTGGCAGCCGGAAAAGTTCGTATTGGATGGGTTGTCTGCCGTTTATGAGAGCAAACTTCATTAAAGGGATGCTTTAAATGCCTCATGTTTGGGTACTTCGCAAGGACATGGAATGGGGAGACAGGCCATACTGCCTGGGAGTGCGATGGAGGGGAGGGGGGACAGGGGGACAGTTGTAAATGTGTGGAATTTAAGAAGGCGCTCACTGCAATAAGCAAATGTGGTTTATTCAAATAAACCTCAATCATTGCAGATTCACTCAAGATTTATTTAAGCAGGTCGTTCGAATCTGAGGTGGAAATCGCAATCGCAAGTGAACCGTATAGAATCCACCAGGGTGGCATGAGTCACAGATTCGACTGATGGAGCGGCCATATGGGCTTGCGGTCAACAGGCCGTACAATGTACTGCAAGTTAGGTAGCCAGTGCCTTTGTGTAGGTGAAAATAAGTGGTGTATATGTATGCAACAAGTTTGGCACTGTCTCAATTCGATTAAATGCTTGATAATCTTGTTCTCGATACAAGGGGAGGAGTCCAAAAGTGATTGCTCGTGATTTTAACACTTGGTCTCTTGTGTGGAGCAGCAGAGAATCAAATACAAGGGGGCGAAATTTCTTATAAGATTTTACGCAGATGGACATAGTTTCAGCTAACTAAGGGGCTGTAAACACTTTTCAAAAATGAGGCTAGATTGTAGAACTGACCTTTGTCAGCTCTGCGCTGGCGCGTGGTATGTCCCGGTGCGTCAGCGAACGCTACACCCACAGCGATCACCAGACAATCTTCTCTAAGGTATGTGTTTAGCCATAGGGTAAAGACCCATCATGCCCGACGGAGAAAAATGTCAGGCTGGTCTGCAAAAGCTTTGGATGGGCAGACCTTCCTTGAGGTGCGGTTAAATCAAGCTGATAAATTAGGCGCCTCTATGGAAAGAGCCGTCCATGTGGCCAAAAGCATCGCCAAAGAATGTGATCCGTCCATGCCTGAGAAGTGCTCATTCTCCAGCATGAGTTGACCAGCCTTCGATCAGCCTGCCATCGATCCAGAAGAGCGACTGAGAGGGCAGTAGGTTGGGTCGATCACGGAAAAAAGAGTGTGCCTATAAGGCAGCCCGCTAAACCCTCAATCTCGCAATCCAGCGAAGCAAGAGAAAATGCTTTAAGGCTCTGCTTAGAAGCAGGCGTAACCCCGTGGGGGAGCCCTTATAGAATCGTGATGGGACGATTCAGAGGCCGTTCTCCGCAGAAGACGTATCCTACCCTCTTGCTAAAAATCATCCATTGGTAGTGCCCCCCGCAATAGAAGGGCACCGACACATTCCAGCCATGACGACAATTCCGCCAGTCATCATAGACTAGCTGCTGGAGATTTGCGGTGGACGGAGTACCAAACAAGGACCATAAGCTTGCCGTGAAATCCAGACCGAACATGTTCGCTGAGTTGTTCCAAGTATATATGTCCGATTGAATATTTTCAGCAGCGTGAAAGCGGCTGCCTAAGCCTGGTAAACCTCCAGGTGAACCATATTCATGCAAACCCATATGTTTTTTGGACACTGTGAGAAAAACATTAGAGCAGGTAATCTATAATGGATTACTCCCAGTTAGGTTTCGTAAAGCCAGATCATCCAGTGATACCATCAAATTGATTACTGGCTTGCCCGAAGATGCAATTCACGAAAAGGGCAGTACCAGCACATATTGGTGTGATAGTACCCCTGAACGTGAAAATGCATTCCATTCGGCCAATTGGAGCCTCTAATACGGAAATTCCTAGCGAAGGTTGCTACTCCCGCCTATCTCGCTGCTATCGTCAATATGTTACTGAAAGGAGGCATTGGTATGACACCGATGAAGGACCCCAGGAGTACGTTGTTCTCTCGGAGTGTCCGGAAAGACCCCGTATTGGGCCCATTACTGTGGAAGATCATGTATAGCGATGTACTTAATCTTCTCCTCCCGGAAAAAGGCACTTTGGTGGGTGGGTCAATCTCACCCTATTTCTCACGGGGCACGGAGGATATCGCAATACATGCACAGGTTTAACTTGGAAACCTCACACGACTGCCCATATTGCGATGGAGTCCCAGAGGCCCCAGAGCATGTATTCTTCCACTGTCCGAGATTTGTGGAAGAAAGGAGGAATCTAGAGGAGACTCTAGGAGAAGTGCTGGTACTAGAATATCTGGTGGCGAAAATGGTCGCACGTCCAGAGGATTTCGTTGTGGTCAACTCCATGATCACATCTATCCAGAACAAACTTCGAAAGGCAGAGGAGAGGAGGAAAGCGCGGGTGCCAAGGTGCCAGTTGAAAAATGTTGAAATTAACTTAGGTACCAGCTCTTCATCTGCTCGTATGTTGGGCATCCTATGGAATCAATCAACGCTATATATATATAGTATATTTCCAAATTATACACTTCAATGCCGAACTATAATACATAAAACTGCTAATAAAATGGATAAAAAAACATTGGACAAAATACTTGGTTTCACGAAATTTTTGCCTGGTTCAAAATGAGTCAATGATATTTGGTGTTTAAATTTATATATTTTGTCACCGGTTTATAAAGTTATTAACTTTGATTTCATTTTTTAACACTAAGGAATTGTATTTCAATAAAATTTAAAAAAATATTTAGTTAACTGAATAAACAATTTTGAATTGGGACTTTTTTCATTTTCGAATGACATTGACTTTTTGCACCATATCTATATCTACATCTGAAGTCGTCAAACATTTTACTCGGTTTGGACATGGAGGCCTGCTTCAATCAACAAATGTGCCCTCAAATAAGTTTGATAATGTGAACCGCGCGTATCTGTTAAGTGTCGGGTTATATTTTTGAATACACCGCATAGTATTGGTCACAATCTAACATGTTCTTGTTGAAGAAAGATTACCCCCAACGTTTGCCTGGTGGAAATGACATAGAAACGAGGTATTCACCGATATTCATCTTTTGATCCTGGGAAGGAGCACTCCACCCATATCGGTTTCGAAATCATGTAAACGTTTGCTGAGTGGAGTCGGGCTCACTATACAGAGCGGGACGAATTAGTAGGTTTTTTCCCAATTTTCAAAATTTCAAAATTGCTGAGTGGAGTCGGGCTCACTATACAGAACGGGACGAATTAGTAGGTTTTTTCCCAATTTTCAAAATTTCATAGGCAGAAAACTCATTCTGCATCTCCAACCGCGAAGTTCGAAGATTGCGGTAGGTATTTTAATAACGAAAGATTAAGTACATTAAGCAGCATCTGATGAGTTGCCTCTACCCTAGACGTCAATCAGCCGTTTGTTTGTCAAAAAACTTGAGTGTTTAACTCAAAACGAGGGGACCATGGACCACAAGAGAGGAAGTAAGTTGCTTCCCATGTGGTCCGGTCTGTCATCAAGTGGATGGAACAAAAAAAGTACATTATATTTTATGGGGAGCTCCTGAAATCAAAAAGCAATTTAAAAGTGACGAAATAAAATATATATACAATACAATTCCTCTAATTTTGAGAAATATGTACATAAATATTATATTATACAATGGACACATATGTACATGGCTAACATTTTTCGGTGGAATCCCGAAAGGCTACTAGTTAGTATCATCTGTCAGAATCTATTTCAAGATTATATTAACTTATTTAGAGTTCAATCTACTGCTTGGTGCTAAATGCCAAATGTTAGAAAAGTAACACCCGCCATATAAAATACTTCGAGCTTCATGTAATTTTAAGAATTATCTAATATGAAATATCTTATTCCACGCATGTGTTATAGTATGACGAGATGTCACGTTCAATTCAAGATATTTGGAAAATGCTTGTATGCTATGCTTATTGGGAGAATGTCGTGATGATATACATCCAAGAGTGATATACATGCAAAAGACACATCCAGTTTGTTTAATCAGATTTTAAAATTAATCCAGCACAAGCAAAAATTTGAAAAAGCTAAGTCCCATTACTGCTGCTAAAAGTAAGCGGAGATTGGAACTGTTTCTATGCACTCTGCAGCAACCAACGTGTAAAGAAGTATCTCTAAGTACAAGGCAATGCAATCTTATTTTACTTTCAAAGTGCGACATTGACCACAGTGTAAAAGCCTTCATTGACTTTCTTCAAGTATCTTCAAGTTCTCACCACAAAAAATTACCAATAACCGGGTCATCCATCCACCGTACCTGCATTTCCAGTTTGAATTTCCAACTTCACTTCCACGTTGCCGAAGTCATTCAACGACCTTCATCTTATACAAACCAATTATTAAAGTTCAATAACTCGTCTTCCGAGTTGAAGCTGAATCCAAGTATCTCCAATTTGTTACAGCGCAAAATCCACGGCCAATGTTAGTAGGTTTGATTCAAAGATGAAAGTAATTAAGACTTGTGTAATATTGTTATCTTAGTTTTTCGCCCTAGGAAGTTAGTTCTGTTTGGGTTCATGAAGCGTGGAAGTCATTTAGATATGTGCGAACCCATGATCTGAAATTCAGAAGGTAGAAAACGCAAGATGTGTTACAAGTTCACCGTTGTTTACCATGGATCGCCGCCAATATGTGAATGCACTTACAATGCTTGTTCCTACTTTTAAGTAACTGGTTTTTACCTTCATCGATATAAGTCTACCCACACTCTTCCTATTTGAAACGTACCTCTAATTGCAAACATTTGGTATTCTTGTAATCTACCATTTGCAGAGCTCCTCAACCAATTTCAATTACTCAAGTAGTACAAATATCTCAAATTTGTGAATTGGTTATTATCTATGACATAAGATCATTATTTCTAGAATTTTAGACATTATGTCTTCAACTATTGTAAAAAATATATTCTATGGGGTCGTAATTATATAGTCTTTTTCACAGGATAGAATTTAGTATATTATGTAAAAAAAATTTCATTACGCCTGTTCCCTTTGGTAACCTATAGAAGTAGGATAATTACGAGTTGATTTTTGAAATTGTTAGTAAAAAATTTTTTAAATACATCTGCAGGTTATTAAATTACACGTGTCCCTCCTCTGCCACGTACTTGATCACCATGGATTTTGTAACCTTTGAATAAAACAAAACCTGATTAAAATCCCATTTAGTACTATCACGGCGGTATCGATATCGTCCAACGTAAATTACAAAATGTGGTCAAAGGAGAAACTAACTAGACAATATTCAATCGCAAAAAAATTCAGGACGACGCGGCTATATTCAATCCAGGCCTTAAAATATGTCCCATTCCGTTATCTGCTCATATAAACTTAATAATAGTAATTGAAGTAATAAAAACTTGTTGTTTCTTTTCCGTTGGTGTGGGTATTTTATTCTTGCAAATACCGATATTTCGGGAACCACTTGTTCAACAAACAACTTGTTTGCACTGATGAAGGGAACAAGTGGTTCCCGAAATATCGTTATTTGCAAGAATAAAATACCCACACCAACGGAAAAGAAACAACAAGTTTTTATTACTTCAATTAATTAATCGTTGGAAACACCGCATAATTTCACTCTGATTAATAATAGTATATTATCCATTTTTCAAATCAGCAGGAGAATCCCCTTTAAGTTCAGTCAGCAAACGCGGTAAAAATGGCTACAAACTTCTCTATTTGGGTAGGCCACACACTCAATATGGTGTTGGCATTGCCATCTCACAGGGTTTCCGTGATGCCATTAAAGAAGTCGAACGATTTGATGATCGGCTGATGAAGCTCAGCTGATCGCACTATTCACCGCGTACGCATCATAGACAGGTCGACCTGATACCGAGAAAGATTCCTTCTGGCAACTTCTCGATGAAAAGACTTGTCATGTGCCTGCTGACGACTATGTTATCATTGCCAGCGACCTTAATCGTCATGTGGGTGAAAAGGCAGACGGTAACAGGTGCTATGGGGGAAAGTGGTTCGGAGCGCGCAATCAGGGTGGCGAGCGTAGAATCAATTTTGCGGACATCCATGACCTTGTACTTAAGAATACATGGTTCATCAAACGATTGTCTCATCTTCCTACACTTTATAGCGGGAACAGTAAAAGGCAAATCGTCTATATTCTCATAAGATCGCGACAGTTTACCACTATCACTGATTGCAAAGCCGTTCTCTATGAGACCATCGCACCTCAACATCGGCTGTTGATTGCCGTCCTGTGAATTAAGGCACCGGTAAAACAGCGTGAAGAACGCACTGGCTCGCGACGCATTAAATGGTGGCGATTTCGTGAGAAGAAAGAAGAAACGATCTCACGCGATTACCGACCATTACGAATGTGGAAGAATCATGGAACCAAATGAAAGACACGGTCCACAAAGCTGCCTCTGAAACCCTCGGGGTCACCAAGCCGGGTAAGCGGTACATCAACCGAGATACTAGGCTTTGAAATGATGATGTCGAAATGAAGGTCCTTGAAAAGAAACACCTCTACCACAAATTTATCGACGATAAAATGCTGCCTAATTGGCAAATTAATAAGAATGCCATCCGGGAAGCAAAGAAAGCAGTCGCTGTCACACGAGTGAACCATTACAAAAATGTTTACGATAAACTGGACACTCGGGATGGCTAGAGAGATTTGCAGCAGATTTCAACTGAAGGATTTACTCATCCTCCACTGCCCCATTCATTGCCGACATTTGGACCAGTTCCACCTGTCAGCGCAACCGGGTGCTCAGAGGTGGCGGTGAGGAAGACGGGGCGGCAACCCTGTCGGGCAAACCAAAACCAAGTGGCCGAGCAGAACCTCCATAGTGGTAGCACCGGAAGACGCTATACTCACTTTGGTTTGCCGGCCGTCGCAACTGAAGTCGAACAGGCAATAAAAAGAATGAAATCGGGGAAAGCCACAGGACCTGATGATATTGCATTTGAGGTCTAAAAAGCGAAAGGCTTGGAACCAACAATGTGGCTCAGTGAATTGTTTAATCGAGTTATTCAGGAAGGAAGGAGACCATCTGACTGACAAGAAAATACCACTGTTCCAATATGGAAAAAGAAAGGTAGTCCAACAGAATGTTCAAATTACCGTCCGATCCGGTTACTTTCCCATACCATGAAGATTTTTTGAACGCATTCTTGACAACCGTATTCGCGAAATCGTTGAAATAATCGTGAATCAAGCCGGATTTGTCAAAAACTGCGGAACTACTGACGTAATACACGCTGCGCGGTTACTCATGGAGAAAGCGTTGAGTTCTTCTGGCCACGATCCGAAAAGTAAAGTTCGAAGTATGACGGGTGTATCAAAACCGCTTAGTGTCTCTGTTGCTGTTCTTCAAGGAAACGCCCTCTCACCATTCTTCTTTGTTCTTGTTATGGACATCGTCGCACGGGATATCCAACGTTCAAAATTGATCTCGAGCAACTTGTTCAAAAATGGAATGATCGCCTCATGCAACACGGTCTCAGATTGAATCTAAACAAAACTGAATTTTTGACGACCGATCCGAATGAAACAGACACAATCACTGTCAGCGGCAGATATCTGCCCAGAACTGAGCGATTTAAATACCTCGGATCAACGCTATCAGCCAATGGAGAACTGTGTTATGAAATTGCTTCAAGCATTAACGCAATCTGGATGAAGTGACGTTCCAAACTGGTGTTCTTTTTCAATGTCTCAAATCTAAAATTTACCGCAATGTCGTCTGTCCTGTCGCCCTCTATGGTTCTGAGTGTTGATCAACTATAAAAGACAATGAACGGCATCTTGCGGTAATGGAGACGAAGATGTTGCTTTGGACTAGTGACATGACACGTTTTGATCACATCCGAAATGAGGATATCCGCGATCGTTATGGTGTTGCACCGATCGTGGAAAAATTGCGAGAGTGGCGTCTTCGATGCTATGGTCAAGCAATTCGTGCTAACGAGAATTCACTTTCCAAGATTGGTTTGAACATCGAAGTCGGTGGTAAACGACCAAAAGGCCGGCCGATACAACGGTGGCTTGATACGCTGGATGGGGATTTAAAAGCCTCGAGACTGCACCCAGATGAGACATTCGATAGAGCCAAATGGTGAAACCGATCACGACTTATTGGAAGTGTGGCTAGGCCAACCTACCGAGGCAAGCAGTCCCCCAGAGAGAGCTCTCCGTGTCGAACAATGGATCGTGTGGAAAATTATCTCAATAAAGTGACATGTCTTTAATTAAATGAAATGAGAAACGACCAAAAGGAAGTCCGAGAAAACCAAGCAAAATTTCCGAATATGAAAATCAATATAATGCGCTAAAAGCAAAAAGAAACGTTAAATTCGGTTAAAAAAGCAAATAATGTCATCAGACATTCAAAAAAATAATGAATTCTGAGGACTCTTCTATCCCTGTTCGACACTCTGATCCATTCCCGCAAAACTCATTGATGGCCAAAACCCCAAATTCAAAATTTTGTTTTCATCCTGTGCGTAGAAAAAATCCTGCCCACAGTGTTTTTCAGTGGAGAAACGTCCATCGCCCTGCTCTCCCTTCGCAGAGTATTAGATAAGCAAAATCAAGCAAAAAGGTATCGCATGAATTCAATGTTGCTTGTTTGGATTTCGAAATCAAATGGAGAATAATTCATTGAGGACGAGACGTAACTTCAATCCGACGAAGAAGAAAGAATATTCATTGCAGGCAATCAGCTACGAAACACTAACTTCCAAATATAAACACAAGAAACGTCCAGTTCTTGAGGTATACTACCGAGGATAGGATTGAAAACTCTAGTCTACAAGGTTATAAGGGAAACTGACGCAAAGGAACACTTGCTCCTGGCGAAAAAAACGTGAAACCTAAAACTTGAAAAATGAAGTTAAGTGCACAGCCGAGAACAATGCTGAGAAATTATTGTATTTCTATTCCACAGATCAAAACGAAATTGTGAGCCAGAATAGGCTATCTTCCCCTGGTTCAAATATTCGAAGCAAACCATTGTTTGGCCCCACATTGGGCGCCATTTGTAATGACAAATATAATTGGGCAATGACAATTAGCAATTGTTTATAAATTCAAATTGAATTTTTTCAAATGAAATTCGATCCTTGTGTTTAGGGGAAAGCGACCAATTAGTTAGGTTTTCTTTTAAAAAATCATTAAGTAAGTAAGTAAGTATTTCAAATGTTAAATGTGGGATATAAAGGGATACCGGGATAGGAATTATGGAATTGAAAGGGGTAATTAGAAAACTATGGAGTATTATAATAGGAGAATATTATATATTATTGAATGCACTCTCCTGATAGATTGACCTTGGGAAAGTCGAATGACGTACCATCCATGCCGCAAAGCCGTGGATACTACACATTTACACCAGCTTTGTCTTACATGCGTCTTGTCTGAAACGCACAGTTCTTAAAACTATCCATAGGATTACGACGCCTAGGCGTCGAAAATATCCGTGGGAATAATTTATCGTGTCGTGTTGTGTCAATGTATAAGGCATCACTATGAGGATCTATTGTCGAAGTTGTCCACTGTTCTTCTACTTTCGCATATTATAAATTACTGTGAATTCTCTTCTTCCAAAACGCTGTTAATCTATTCAAATAGTAGCAAATGTACTGAAGAAGGGCGTAAGTTGCTCCTGAAATATATGTATGTGCATAAATAAAAATTTATTTTAGTTAGAGGGCTACGGTTTTATTCACTATTCAAATATAATTGTGTAGTCTAAAACCAATTATTTCTTATATCTTAATCAGATTCTTTCTCTAAATTTTAGTACGCGAACCAGAGGTTACGCGCATTAAAAACAGAGGGAATATGCACACCTTTACCATGTCATTATATCACAAACAGCAGATTTCAAGGTAGGTTAAACTTGAACTGCTTTTGGAGTATTACGACGATTCGAGCTGAGACTGATTTTCGAGGTGATTTTACTTTCAACCCAACCAAGCCATTTACTAGCCAATAGACGAAGCCGGACGGAAGACTACTCTTTGGGAAAAGTCGGCAAGAAACCCGAAAACATGTTTACATTTGAGTTGCTTTCGTGGAATCGCACAACCTGAAAACAATTGCAACCATTTTTACACCAAAACATTTCAAGTCAGTTAGGGGTGACTTGATTTGCGTGTCTTTGTAGGTAGACTCTCGCGGAAGGCCCAGTTGCGTCTAGCCTTGTTTTGCCTTGGATCAAAAGACCACGGCACCAACGGCTTAACAGTCAGTCATTCGCGAGTTACCTCACTGAATTGTTAATATACACAAGTGTGGTACGAGCTGGATCAAATTGTGAAATAAACTTAAGTCCAAACCTAAATCGTCACTTAAACTTTGAGCCGGCGTAACTCGAAACCGCGAAGACTCAGTGAATTTAAGTAATTCTTGTGTACATTATATATTTTCGGACTTTCGACATTTTTTCTGTATCTCATAAGGTTGTGAAATATTTACGGGATTTTCAACATTTTCCCTCAAATTAAGATAATTTTGACGAGGCATTTGTGAATGGTTCGTATTAATTTTATAATCACTTTAGTTTTCTGGTAAAAGATATATGGGTTGAAAGAAATACGGTGTACGGTGAACCTCTGTATATTGAATAATCGTTGAAGTTTGATTTCCCTTACTTATTCACCCTTAATGTGCAAACACCTATATCCTAATGTGGGTAGTAAAGCTGCAAGAATTATTTCTGCTACGTCTTTGTTGCAGAATTGCATGACACTCTATCCAGGAGTGTTGATATCGCTCTTGAAAATATGAGCACATATTTATGGTAATATATGTACATATGCAGCACCAATGAAATTCTTATAAGCATATGGTTTTGCAAAAACAAATTTGATGAGTTGCAAAGTTTTCCAAAGTTTTTATTTCTGGTTTTCTTTCCTTTTATTTCATTTACAAACAAATTCTAGATTGTCATTTCCGCACAAAGCATTGTAGGCGATAAAAATCTTCTTAACGATAGTGATTCGCACAAAGAAAGTGGTGAAGGAAAGATATACGAGCATTTGTACTTGGCAGTGCTCAAGTTTCAGTCAGTTTTTGTTCTCATTCAAATCAGAAAGTATTTAGTAAGCATAATCAGTGACTGACTCAATATTTCCACATTGAGCTAGTAGCCTATACGCCTATACTCGATACCAGCGTTGCATTGTAAGATATCACGTAGGACATAATATCGAATTTATTTATTTATATTTTAAACTGACATTGTAATGCGAGTGAGTATACAATGAATCGAAGACATAACGTGTAAAAAATCAATTGGCCGTGTGCGTGTGTGTTTATTGTATATTTTACCAACTTATTCTTATTATCGACGGTTTTAAATGAGCGCCCTTCGATATAGTCGTTAGTTAATTGATTTTAGAAAATAGAAAATCCACCAGAGGTCATCAAAAAAAGTTCATTGAATTTGTGTTTTTTATTAGCAAAACTACAACATCTTTCAGCAATGGAAACTGACTTTACTTTTTTGTAATAATTACTATTATATATAATATGTATAACGAAAACCTTCAAAGGGGAATATTTATATCAACATTTTCTGAAAACAAATTACGCCTTTCCGAAGTAGATTTGTGACTATATTGCCCCAGCTTATTCCTGATTATTTTATAACTGAAATAAATTGTTCGTAACTAACAATTTTGCAGCTCAAAAGATGCAAACATTCAAATGGGGACAGTTTTATGTAGCGAATTATCTGCATGGAAAAATAGTTAATTAGACGATACACTAAAGGCTAAATAGTTAGTGATGCTATTTACGGAACTTCTCTAATTCCTACCTTCGGCACCATCTTTACGTTCAATTTTCAAAAGCTTTCCAAATATGTGCATCTCAATAAAAACAGTGTGAAAATAATTGTGAAAAACTTGCATAGCCACGGAGACAGAGCCATTTAACTGAAAACTTTATCTCTTTGCGGAAAGCCATATGTACCTGTTTCTTAAAAACCCGTCAAGCCATCGTTACCAATCTTTTTTTCTGTTCTATTTGATATACTTAAATATGTTGATCTATTTTATAAAATTCAGTGCAAAATAAAATCTTAAGTATCCTAGTAAAAATTACATTTATTTGCGAAAAAGAACCTAAAGAGTGTAATAATCCATTTTATATAAAAAAATGTCAAGATACGTAACGATGTTTCCAAGCTTCTTTTCGGGCAAATATGCATAAAGGTGGTAGGTTTCCCCATAAAGATAAAGCCCCTCATCTTAAATAATTCCAATTCCGAAACTATGCAAGTAACCAAAGAAATACCCGATTTTCTTCTAAAATATTCATTCGAGTTTAAACTAAGTTAAAACAGTAGATAAGAAAATAACCAAGAATATCGGAATCTCATAACCCTCCCATCCAAGATAGACCACAATGATTACTCCATTGCATTTAAATCGATCGAGGGTGAAAATGAAAATCAAATAACTTTCCCCTTATAGCTAATAGACAGGTTTTCCTAAACGGTGATTGTTATTCTGGCGGAGCAAGGTGATGCCTAATTCTGTTGTAGAATGAAAATATACTGAATGAAATGCTAGATGGTCCAAGGCCCTACATAATTTTATCCGCTCCACATTCTGAGGAATTGATTTTCAATTTTATCCGACAAGCAAACCGAAGTGACAACTACGATTTTTTAATCTGCTGGCGACCAGAGATGTCCAGTAAAGAATTTGTCGATATTTCTCCGATCATTTCATTTCAAGTGACCTCTTGGGGAATTTCACACAATTTAGTTTCTGAAGTTTGGTATATGGGAATATATGCAACAAAAGCCACATGATTGCTTTTCCGGCCCAACCAGACTGAAGTGCTGCCAAGCTAAACATGGACAAAAGGCAACATCCAAAGTCTTTTAACGTGGGGGGCCGTGCAAAAATATGTTGCTATATCCTCGATTGTCCCGTTCTAGACAGTACAAATTAAAAATTTAAAACAGAGCCCGCTAAGTCAAACTATTCCGAACAGGACTATATGGACTGTAGCATAAACTGCAAGGATGAAAATTTTTTGCATCTCCTATATAGTCCAGCCCTTAGAGTGTCTTCAGGACCCTATGAGAACCTTTCAGGACATTCCGTTTTTGAAATCATAACTTGGAGATTACCAAAGCTCCATGTTTGCTTCATATTACCCACCAATCGGTCTTAGTTCGAGATTTGTTTTCTTATTATAGTTCAAAGGTCCAACAACAGTAATCGATTGTGAAGTGCACTTGTTCTTCCTTGAGAGGTAGAAGTAGAATGGACGTATATCATCAGAACTGTAGGCAAACCAATGTGGTCCTACAATAATTTGACGTAATCATGCTTCAAAGTTCTCAGCGGAGTACACTTACAATATGGATAACAGGTTTCCACAAAGCCATACATTAGGGCTAGGATTTGATGAAGATTCTTACATACCGAGTTACAACGGCAGCACGGAGTATACGTGCTGCTCAACATTATTCAAGCAGATGTTATGGGCTGAATGGTCTCCTCTTCACAATTGCATGGCCTAGCAGCTCTATTGTGCATTTTGTTGTTTAAACAACTACCCCTACTCAGCTGCTGACAAAACAAACTTTAAATCCATGTTACTCCATGGTATGACGAAGGTATTGATTGCAATGATTTTTTATTCTGAATAGCTCAGTTCTCATGAATATCCCGACGATGGTCAAATTGCCCCAGTAACATAGATTTGATAATTGCTGCGGCAGTTGATGTTGCTTGTAACGCCGAGTTATTTGTATGTCGTTCAAATTCATGAATTCAATGGGTGCATTTTCCACATTATCGAGCTACTGAGCTGGACAACGATATGCAGGAAGAAGCGAAGTTGGCTTTCGGCTTTGCCTAATTTAACACCATTATTATTTAGTACACATATCAACCGTCTTTACAGGGCGTACATAACCGCGCTTTTCTCGCCTAATTTGCCTTTCGCAGTTTGTTCTTGATAAATGCAATCATGGAGTTGATCGTATGTCAGTCCTCCTCATATGCTATCATCCTTTGCAGCAGATTTTCTGGTACCAGCACCTCTCTTAGAGTCTCCTCTAGGTTTTCCGTGCGTCCACAAATCTTAGATAGCGGAAGAACACGTGCTCTTCGGAAACTCTATTGCATCCCCGATATCCTCTATAACACGTGAAAACTGGGTAACATTATAATTAATCTCGCCGTGCCGTCTCTTCAAGAACTCATTGGTGGCAGAGATGAATCTGTATGTCCGCCAACCCTTTCCCGATCATTCCCAATGCTCTTGATATCTATTTCGAGGTTTCTTCCTTTCGGCGTTCATCCTTTGTGATAAAGAAAAGGTAGACTTCGCGTTGAATATCTTCGTCATCTCATCTGCCAAGATGTCAATGGACATCATTCCCGAGAAGACGAATGATGCATCGTTTGAGACAGTCCTGGAGGCAGAGCATACGTTTAGGGCTGCTTTTCCGTAGACTGCACTCAGTTTGTTAGTGTTAAACGTGACCTGTATTGCCTTTCCCCAAACTGGAATTGAATAGAGGAGGATCGAACTCCTTACCGATTACCGATCGAACTCATTACTCTAGCTATAAGCAACCTGGAAGCATATCGTGGCCCTTCTTCGTTCGGTATCATCCTTGCCAGGGCCACACTTGCCGTGGATACTTTGTAATAAGTATACTGCACGTGTTGCTTATAACTAAGTGTCGGGCCCGTCGGGAAAGTGGGAGTTCATCGTGATTTACTCTTTCTATGTAGAAGTTTAGGGGAGGTCTCCATATATGCAAAAGGAGGGTGTAAGTTTTTCACCAAATATAGTCTAGGGTATCAAAATTAAATAAAAAGTAGTACGATTAGTACCTTTCAATGCTCTTTAGTTCTGGCATTTAATGTAAAAGGAGGAGGGCGGGGCCAGAAAGTGATAATATAGACTATGATATAAAGCATAATCATACCAAGTTTGGTGGGAATCACACTGCTACTAACAAAGTTATACTAGGTCAAAGTTGTAAAGTGAATATTTTGACATATTATAATATATGCATATATATTAGGCGCTAGGTACAAAAGAAACAAATGTTCACTTACATATTTTTATATAAGAAATACACAAAATCTTCCATACCCTTACGGTTTCCCGACTTGTTCGTGGGGTTGAAGTCGTATTAAACTACGGAACCGTGTCAGCGTCAGTTCAAGCCTTGGCTAGTTAAGCGAATTTAAACAGGGTTATCAGAAAAATGGCGTGCTGGGTTCTACCTTTCATTGTAGGTACGTTTTGTCCAAGCTTTGTTCCCATGATGTATCCACGGATCCTTGGGTGTATCTGCCTTTCCTTTAATATGGATGTGAGCCCTGCTGAAAGTAAGGAAAGATCCACAAATTCAAGAGAACTTAGTAGTTATTCAAACAACAAAAGCAACAGTAGTAATAAAATATGAATATTAACCGCCGGAAATCTAGTTAAACTGCAATTAAAATTCCAATAACTCAAAATAAAAAGCGAACATCGTGAAAATATTATATATGCCGAAAAATAAAATGGAAGCAATATTTAAGATGCAGTGCACTCTCTTAGTGACACGCGGATTTTCAGGATGTTCAAGGGGATGGATTACCTCTTCAGAAATACTATCTTAGTGAAAAATTACCGAAGAACATGCGTGCTCTATTTCGAATTTCGTAATCTATCAGTATCATATGTTCCAATCAACATAACAGTGTAATATCGCTGAATTTTGCACACTCTCCCTCAAAAAGGATTCGATTTCAAGCCGAAAAAACTGACCCCACTTTCGGCAGTCTTCTTTTATGGCTTAATGATATAAGTCGTCTTATCTGACACTAGCCTTCCAAAGGTAAATTCTTGCAATAATATTCTGAAGAATCCTTCGCCAGTTTACCATAATAATAATAATTTAGACCAACAATTTCCTGTTTCCTGTTTATTTTTATGGCCATCCTTTTTCCTGGACCACCCTCTTTCATCTCTTTGCGCCGTCAATTTCATAGCCACCCAACCATCGAACATATTTACTTGTAATCTATTTAATTGGTAATATGTGTTATGTACAGTCACATAGCATAACAACAACAAAAAGTACACATATAGTCTTATTGACAGCAACTGACAAATTAATGTATTTCGGGTGGTAGGTAGGTAAGCTAGCTATCTGTATCCGAGAAGCCCCACCAGTACTGTTGTGCGCAGTTTTGGTGCCACAAACTTCTGAGATCACTACTGTGGTGTTAGCAAGGAGGGCAGGGTTCAGCCGGTTTAGATCTTCCGAGCAAGCCCATAGAATTCAGATGGTAGTAACCAAGTAAACATTTTTGCAGTAAAATTGTTTGACCAAATGATTAAAAAAAGATGAATAACTAAAATTAATTTTGAAATACAAAGTGCAAAGGAAATAAATTTTTAAATTTAAATTTTAAGTTTTTATAATTGTAGACTTAAGAAGGGCGGAAATAAAGAAGGGATGCGGGCCAAAGGAAATCATAAAAAATGTATCTTGTAAGGAAAGAGGAGAATACGGACAATTAGACAGGGGACTCTGAAGTAATGTAATGGTAATATCCTTTGTAGGAAGGTAAAGCGTCCCACAATCCGCATTCAAAGATGATCTCTTTCAACTTCACAATATTCCAACACTCAACTAAAGAAAACTATTTTCTTTTCCATACATTTTTTGTTGATGTTCTTCCATAATTTGGATTTAGAAACATAGAATAAAATTTGGAATTTTAAAAATTGTCCGCGAACTGAGGAAAGGTAAATTTGAAATCTCCTATTTCTATTTGTACATGCATATGTAGCTTTAATTGCAGATATTCTATTCGCAAACATATTGCTACAATCCTTAGTTTTTTCAAGTGTAGAATTTTTAATAACTGTTAACAACTAAAGTAAAATGCAATCAATTAACTCAACTGAAACTAAAATTACACGGCTATGCAGTAGCAACCGAGAAGAAAAGTAAAAAATTCGTTTCGGAACATTATTACAATCAGTTGCCATTGAATATTCAACCGTGAAATACGTAATATCTAAGGTTAAAGTCGAAAATCAGTGTTAAGTTAAAGTCAAAGCCTTGATCGTACCATCTCTTGAATTTTGGGTCTATGTCATTGTTAGGTACATAATTAACTTATTGATCTTGAGATCTATGCGGTTTTTTCAGTCCTCCAGTGTGGAAAAATTTGAAACAAGTTTACTTCAAATTATAAATTCAATCTTGTATGATGCTCATATCTCCTCCGCGGATATGTACGAGTATTTGCAGATCCGGTTTGTTTTGCTGTCTGATTCGGTTGGCAATAAAAACTTCTGAATGAGAAAAACTGGTACTAAAATAAGCTTCGTAACCGTGATGGTGCGCAATGGGGTGAGACATAATTAGCACTGAAGTTGGATGAGGCATCATCGACAGTGGAGTTCTGGAGTAAAGCTTGTTTTCTGATTGTCATTGCTTTGCTTACATTTGCAAAAATTGCAAAATTAAATTAATTCTGAATCTTCTTTTATTGATTTTTTACGTGATTTTATGACATGTCTTCGAGTCATACCGTTTGGTTTTTTGAAAAAAGTAAGCTGGTAATAGAAAATTATCCCCATTTCCTTTAAACCTAGTCTATGTCAATAATAGTCTGA
Organism: Hermetia illucens; assembly: GCF_905115235.1. Lineage (NCBI taxonomy): Eukaryota > Metazoa > Arthropoda > Insecta > Diptera > Stratiomyidae > Hermetia > Hermetia illucens. The sequence continues at coordinate 185,890,972 of NC_051849.1, read as the reverse complement.
TGTCAATGTGGGACGAAAACCTATGAATAATTATCAAAGTTCATCCATGTCTTCAGCCTTTGTCTCGTTCACAAGCGGGGTCGGTTCGTCGTGATCGGTTTCGCCATTTGGCTCTATCGAGTTCCTGATCTGGGTGCAATCTCGAGGTTTTTAAATCCCCATCTAGCGTATCAAGCCATCGTTGTTTGGTCGTTTACCATCGACTTCGATGTCCAAATCAATCTTGACAAGTGAATTCACATTAGCACGCGGATATCCTCATTTCAGATGTGATCAAAACGTGTCACGTCACTAGTCCAACGCAACCTCTTCGTCTCCATTAGCGCAAGAGGCCGTTCATTGTCTTTTATAGTCGGCCAACACTCAGAACCATAGAGGATGACAGGACGGGCGACATTGCGGTAAATTTAAGATTTAAGACGTTCGATGATACGTCGATCACAAAGAACACCAGTTGTAGAACGCCACTTCATCCAGGTTGCGTTAATGCGTGAAGCAATTTCATAACGCAATTCTCCACTGGCTGATAGCGTTGACCCGAGGTATATAAATCGCTCAGTTCTGGGCAGATCACTGCCGCTGACAGTGATTGTGCCTGTTTCATGGGGATCGGTCGTCAAAAATTCAGTTTTGTTTAAATTCAATCTGGGACCGTGTTGCATGAGGCGATCGTTCCAATTTTGGACAACTTGCTCAAGATCATTTTTACTATTAGATGCTAGGAAAACATCATCTGCATAAAGCAGTGTATAGGGAGCTGGACGTTGGATGTACCGGGTGACGGCAGACTCGGGTCTGATCGCCCTGATTGGGCCTTTCGAACATTCGCCTACTGCATCACGGCCGCCAAACCAAAATGAGTACAGCGTCTCCCGGTGCCACCACTATGGAGGTTCTCCTCGGCCACTTGGTTTTGGTTTGGCCGACAGAGTTGCCGCCCCGTCTTCCTCACCGCCACCTCTGAGCACCAGTTGCGCTGACAGGTGGAACTGGTCCAAATGTCGGCAATGATTGTGGAAGTGGAGGATGAGAAAATTCTTCAGTTGAAATCTGCTCGAAGAATTCTCGCCATTTATCCGTTGCGGCTCGACGGTTGGTAAGCAAAGTATAGTTCTTGTCATTAATACAACAGAAGTGTTCGATATCCTGTGTGCGTTCGTGTTGGCTTTTAGCAAGTCGATACAGATCTCTCTCCCCATCCCGAGTGTCCAGTTTATCGTAAAGATTTTTGTAATGGTCCCCTCAGGTGACAGCGACTGCTTTCTTTGCTTCCCGGTTGGCATTCTTATAAATTTGTCAATTGGCGTCGTTATCGTCGAGAAATTTGTGGTGGAAGCGTTTCTTTTCACGGACCTTCATTTCAACATCATCATTCCAAAGCCAAGCATCTCGGTTGATGTACCGCTTACCCGGCTTGGCAAGCAGCTTTGTGGATCGTGTCTTTCATTTGATTCCACGATTCTTTCCTATTCGTAATGGTCGGTAATCGTCTGAGTGAGATCATTTTTTCTTTGTTCTTATGAAAAAATTGCCACCATTTAATGCGCTGTGGGCCAGTGCGTTCCTCACGCTGTTTTATCGGTGGCTTAATTCGCAGGACGGCAATCAAAGGCCGATGTTGAGGTGCGACGGTCTCATAGGGAACGACTTTTCAATCAGTGAGGGTGATAAAATGTCGGCATCTTATGAGAATATAGTCGATGATATAGTCGTCAGCAAATACGTGGCAAGCCTTTTCATCGAGAAGTTGCCAGAAAGCGTCTTTCTCGGCATCAGGTCGACCTGTCTGTGGGGCGTATGCTGTGAAGAATTGAATAGTGCGATCAGCTGATATAATGGTCAGCTTCATCAGTTGATCATCAAATCGTTTGACTTCTTTAATGGTATCACCGAAACCCTTTGAGATGGCAGTGCTGACACCATATTGAGTGTGTGGGCTACCAAAATTGAGAAGTTTGTAGCTATTTTTACCGCGTTCACGTTGAATGTCGCAGCTTTTGGCACCAGTCAGGTTTCTCGCAGAGTGCAGATATCAATGCGCCTTTTTCGAAGGGCTTTTGCAAGTTCCTCGGCCTTTCCAGTTAGGGTGCCAACATTTAGCATGGAGACACGTATTGGTTTGTTCGTTTTGTTCGAACTAACTTGCTTACGTCCCGACGCCGCCCATGCGTCAAGAACCCTTGCCCACTTCTTGACAGGACCGGGGCCCGTCCTGTCGTGTCGACTGAGGTGGACGCCCTAGCATTTTTCCGAGGCTTATCACTCAATCCAATCATCTTGTTTGTAACGACATTGTATGCATTTGCTTGGTCGGCCTGTCGCGGGACCTGTCACCAAGAGAGATCGGGGAGGATTTAGCATAGTGGAATAACTCAAACTATACTCTATTTATTTCTTTCCCTGATCTCAGCATATTTTCGTTTTACTGAAGATAGTACAAAGTACGTTGGCTCAAACCCTCCTTCTTTACCTGGGCTTAGGACCAGCATACTAAGTTAATAGCATGGCGGAGTTGCGTTATCCGGGAAATAATGTATAAATAAAAGCGCTCATGAACTATTTTGTCACCCTAGACTAGAACATTATTTCAAATTTTATATCCAGTTTAGTGAGAAAAAAAAATATGATTTATGTTGACGGAAAAACTTGGAAAATCCGAAAACAGAATGTCCATAAATAATTTAGCCCCACTAAAAACATGTAGCTGCTGAATAATAGAAATTCAACAATCTTAAAAGTAGTTTATGATGACAATCATCATTGTAATGCGTCAAAACACAGAAGACGGAAAATATTGAACTATCAAATTTGAAAACCTCTTGATCTTTTACTGAGGTCAATTCCATATGGTACACCTAATAGAATCCGATAAGTATAGTATATAGAATTGACCTCAGTAAAAGATAAATAGATTTTCAAATTTGGTACTTCTATATTTGTATATTGTACTGTCCGTGTCTGGCAACTTTTTCCTTCAATTCACCAAACATGTTTTTACATATGGTCTAAAAGCTTGTCAAGTAATGGCCAAAGAATTGGTTTTAGAATTACTTATTTGACTTCTTTATAATTCCAAAGATTTGTTGGGATTAAATACATTAAATATCTAAGAAAATGAAACCAAAAATTAATCCGAGAATTGAATGAAGGAAATTATTTTATCTTAACTGATCTGAAAACGAAAAATCCCTAATTTGTATGCAAAGTCTTCCACATGTCATCAACTTCAGTTTAAATTATATCATAATTTTTATCATTTCCATACACGGGGGAATTTTACGTTACCTTAACTTGCGTCATTGGATAAATTAGTTGATCTTTTCTCAGAATAATTGCAAATCATAAAAGGTATCCCGTTTTGAGAGTTTTTTTTTTAAAAAAGCTATCTGTGAACAAATAAAGTTATAATTGAAAAAGGCAAAAGATCATTGCACTACAAAATTTATTCGCATTTCGTTTGAATAAATACTGCGAGTTGTGTATCGTTGAATGGGAATAAACCAGCAGCTGTAAACCAAGTTAACTACTTTTTTTCAAGTCCAATGTTTACAATTACATTGTGTAAAAATTTATGTTAATTGCTATGCTACATGCCCCCTAACAAGGAATTCGTAAAGCAGAAATATAAATAATGACAAGATACTCACCATTCCTAGATTTATTCATATCGTCATTACAGTGAGTAACCATAAGATTAATTTTGTAAATTGCTTGAAATTATATAATGGATTACTTCGAAGGGTAATTTTGAATTCATTGAAATGCAGGATTTTTCCTAGTTGCGTGTTTTATAATCACATCGCTATTAATGAAGAATTGCTAGCTCTGCAAATTATTCAAATTATTCCAAAATTTATTTAAAATGATGTGATTTCTCTTGTTTGAGAGAGAGTAGCCCTTTGTTAAGATAACATTGCATTAGGTAATAAAATAATCACTTCACGGTAACTACACAATTATTCCGAATGCAATAAATCGGAAGCACGATTATATGTTGTCTTTTACAAATCTAAATCAGTAAAAAATAGATTTTTGAGTCATTTTAAGAGCACTTGCAGTGCTTGTAATTTTATGATAAATATAAATAACGCTATCCTTTAAGAGAATCATCAACATTCTTGTCGGGGGCCGAGATTTGAATCCAGGGCTAGAGATCAAGTAGTATCCGTTATGGTTGAATTTATCACTTATGCCCTTTGAAAAGAATCCAATTCGATTCAAGTATTATAGAAGTACAAGTTAGATAAACATTGCAGGTAATTGTTCCGTGATTAAATGATGCTCCAAGAATTACTTCTCCTTGTTTCATTGTCTGTCTGTCTACTGGTAAGTTTCAAAGCCTATCGCTGACTTCTGTCATATGGTTACCTGAGACTTTTACTCGCTAAAAAGACTTCCTTCAGTTGCGAGGTGCGACTCGCATTATTTATCGAGTTAATCCGAAGATCCTCCGTCTTCAATATATTATGAATCGTTTTCATTTGCTATTTCTGGAGTCTTCATAAACGCGCGCGCTTAAAGATTGGGTTAGGTCGTAGCTAACTTCCGTCGTTTAATCCTGTGATTGAAGCCTCCTTTTGGGGGCTCATCTCATATCTTTTGCCTATCTGAAGTAGCTTCAGTCTGTGTTCTTTGTCAACGATAGTTGTCGGACGCGCTGACTGCATATGTTGGGTCATAGAAGCGTCGACTCTTGTTCGCTGATGGGTATCATGCTTGCTAACATACACGGTCGTTAATTTGATGTTTCACATTTAGCGTAGGATGTTCGCAATGCACCTAATCGGTGTGAGCTGATAATGTTTTTCCTATTTGCTTTTTTCCCCAATCTGTGTGTAACAGGGGCAGTACCCCCACCTTCCATTTTCTCAGATCGGAGAACTGTGACTGTGGGAGGAAGTCCTTGTTATCACCCTACTAATCGACAATGGGATTCTTTGGGTGAAGAACTGGAGAGTGTCTGACCACAGATTCTTCTTAGATCACAGTTGGATACTTTTAAGTCTAGATCTCGCCGCAGAGGTCTCCAACCCTTTCAAAGACCCCAGGAGGATCGACTGTAGAAAATTTAGACAAGTAATTAAGAAAAAACTCTACTGTGCGCAAATTGGCAAGACTGGCACGACAGATGAACTGTAGTCAAAGACCGGGACTCCGGAGAAGGTATTCGATACCGCCTTTAAAGTCTCGTACTCTGCTAAATATAGCTAGAAGATCTCTCTAGCCTCACGAAACTAACCAGGGAAATCTTCAACATCTGCTACAGCCATAAATATTGGCAGCCATACAATGACTGCCTGAAGAAGTATAAGTTGGCCATCAAGACCGCCAAGAGGCGGAAAGTATCCTTTCTTAAAAAGTCGGAATGCTCCTGGATGGAATCTTGTGGTGAAGACTTAGAGCTGCTGTTTCAAACGCACTTTCCCGCCAGCGAGGAGGATTGTGATTCAAAGTCTTGCTGGGAGGGTTTGCGACCACCCTAGCCGTGCGTGAGTACCAAATCGGTAATTACCGAGGATAAGATCGGCTGGGTTATAAACAGCTTCTCCGCAAATAAATCTCCGGGTCCAGATGACATAATGGCAGTCATACTACAGAAGCCGACCCCGCTTGTGAAAGGGACAAAGGCTGAAGAAGAAGAAGACTACACAAGCAGTAGGAAAAGGTTGTGCCGTGGCTTGTTGAGATTTACCAGAACTGTATCTCCTTAGGATACGTCCCACAGTCCTGGAGATGAGTCCCACAGTCCTGGAGATGGTTTTCATATCGAAAGCGGCAATGCGCGGTCATGAGTGTACAGAAAACTTTCGACCAATGAGCGTCACCTCTTTCGGGTTAAAGAACCTAGATCGCGACTTGGACATCCAATTAAGGGCGATAATGGAGAGAACGTCTTTCTCTAAGTCCCAGCATGCCTACCTCAAAGACAAATCCACTGAAACTGCTCTCCACGAGGTAATTGGCACGGTTGAGCGGCCACTGCGGTACAAGCAGTATACCCTAGCTGCCTTCGTGGATATAGAGGGAGTATTCAACAACAGTTGTACCAACCAAATTTGCACCCTCTTTTCGAAAGTATTGAGAGCCTGCTTAAACTTAAGACAAAATGGCGCTACTTGCTGTATGTAAAGGGATCCACAGACCACAAGTTTTTAGCAATTTTCGTGACAATTGCGATCTCATTTCCGGTCGCCTTGGATGTTTGTGCTCGTATTCGTGCCGTCCCGTTGCTAAAGGCTTATCACATGCACAGCATTAAGAGTGATGATAATGAAACTGAAACAAAGTGTCATTGAAACCTGAGACTATGTGGATGCCCTATACTCCACAAAGGAGTGATCAGAAGTACAAGGACTTTAGCAAATTTCTCTTTAGTGTGAAAATAACATGATCATGAAATAGGAAATAGGAAAATGGAAGCTTCCATTAGGATGCTTTCACCTTAGAAAGCACATATCGGTTTCTGACAAAGTTGCGATCAACATTCATACTAGTAATCCCACAGCCTATATAACACTTCTATCAGGTAGGCACCATTGTCAGGGAAGTATCCATATTTTTATTTTCAAAACTCAATTCCTGCCAAGCGCTACTAAATCTTCTGCTAGAAACCCAGCATTGAATTTTCCTCCTCCTATTTATATTGATTGTATTTTAGTCGACTTTTTAGGAATACACAATTTCTTCCATTGATAACTCAAGATGGACCACCTCATTCCACAAAATATATTTTATTTAGTTATACTCCAATGTTTAACTGTTTTTTGCTCTTCTGAACTATCTTAAGTTACCAGGATACCTCCAGGGATGGAAAACTTTCCAGTGCCTGTTACTGGGTTGCCAAGAAATGTATGGTCATTTTTGCCAGGACGCACTTGTGTAACCTCATTACTGTAGAATAATTGCACTTCAATTCGATGGTGATCCACAAACTGTTGCTTGTCTAATTAAGAGAATTAGTTACGAGAGCCTCATATAGAAGTTATAATCACTAGCCAACGATGCCAACGCCTTTTTAACGGTTTTGAATTTGATTCTCCTTAGGAATACTAGTCCTTTCTTAGCTTAAAATGCACGGAAATGTTAAACCTTTCCGAAAGGGATCAAGGGGTAGTTTGTCCCATTCTCTGCTGCTTGAAGAATTGAAACTGTTAGACCGTAAATAAGAACACATGGAATCTCGATAAAACTCTTCGTACCTGGAGCGCCCAGGAACATTTACATTTATGTGACTCTTAAAGAAATGTATTTTTATGTGTTACTTAACTATCTGTGAAATTATGTATATATTATATTACATTGTGTTTTCGTCCTTATTGAAGTGCTATAAACCTTTCAACGCCAATGAAGTCTGACTCATATTACTTTCAAGATAACACTCAACTCTGCAAGTGCATTTCACATTTACTCCTGTTAATGCGCATGATTTACATTTGTCATTCTGTGGAATTCCTTCTTCAGTTTCATTCTGTCAAATATACAATATATACTTTTAACAGTTGTGAATGGGAAATTGCAACTGCTTGGAAAAGAGGAAAGGCCATGAGTGGTTATATACGTAACTAATTATATTGTGTTGGTGAAAACCTATAGCTTATACTTTGTAAGTAGCTTATCTATCATATTAATTTTAACTGATGGTGAAGGGATTTTTCTGATTGGGAGTAGATTTTTGCTCCTGAAGTGTTTGATTTGAGTACAAAGTTATATAAACAGCATTGTTAAGATGATTCTTCTCGTTGACTGAATAATTTCATTAGAATTCGATGTATTTCATTAATACAATAATTGAGATCACATGTTAGGAATAGAAGATGAGATAAATATACATAAGCAAATGTAGGCAATCAATTCGATTAAAATAAGGCCACGCCGGCTCAATGCAAAAACTGCACTTTAAATAATACTTCTACTGGAATATTGGCAAGTATTCTCACACGTACGTACAATGCATGTCACATAATAATAACGTCTAAAGCTGAACTTAATTTCATGCAGCATAGATTGCTCCATTCAGGCCTATCGCAGCCATACAGTTGAGTCATTTGATAAGAAATGTTTGTTCTAGTAATTGCTCATCTAGATTATTTTAGCCCTTCGCTAATTTCTGGGTTGGAATTGGGGGTTAATCTTTTGTTTTGTGGCTAGTTTTGAGTGCTTCGACATAAATAATCAGAGACTCGTAAATTCTAGTAAAATACATTTAACGTTGCACAGGAGAAATATTTATATTACTTTGAATTCGAAAAAAAAGTTTTCAGTTTTATAGTAAAAGTAGAAAGTGTTCCTTTTTATAAACCATCGAACTTTATAACTACAGTGAAATTTGCGTAAGATCACTGTTTGAAGAAGTAAAAGAAACTTGTAGTGTGTTCTGAGAAAGTGGATACAATGTGAGATGATGTTCACAGTATTTTAAAATGTGATTTCTGGTTTGAATAGATTCAGATGAGACGTTTTTAGCAAAAGAAATCATCATCTTATTTATGAATATTCCCTATGAATATTTCATATTTTTATTTCACTTCAGTTTTAAACTCCATAAGTACTAACTAAGATAATAGTAGCAACATAAATATGGGAGTACAAACACACAAATTGAAAATTACCGAACCTTGTGTCTAAAATGTGCACACGCTCCTCGACGACGGTAGCGAGGTTCCTCAGAATGTTCGCTTTATACAACTTGAGCGGGAATTCCAACGTTATAGTTTGGACATTCAGGGCCTAAGCAACGTAAAATGGTGTGACTCTGAAAAGTACTCATCTCCCTCTTGCGACGACGTGCTTTTGCACTCTGGAAAGCCCAGCGGTAGCAAGCGCGAATCCGGTGTCGGGTTGCTTTTGAGGGCTACCGCAAGGCGCGCTCTCTTGACTTGGAAGCCAGTTTCTGACAGACCTTTACCTGCAAGATGGCGGTCCAGGTTAAGGAGCAGCACCATTTTACAATTGTGATTGTGATGGATGACCTGAATGCCAAAGAGGGCTCTGAGAACACCTCGACCGGACATGAGATAGGGAAACAGGGTTTTGGAGACCGTAGCGATAGTGATGTGAGGTTATTGGATTTCTGTAACTTCCATCACCTCGTCATTGGTGGTACATTGTTCGAGCACAGAGCCTGCCATAAGGTCAGTTAGGATTCAACTGCTCGATACAGACATAAGTTCGCCCACTTTGCGATCAGCAGTAGATTTATGAGTTGTCTTCTTGATAAGCGTAACAAGAGGGGCGTTGACATCGACCTCGAAAAATATCACTATCTGATGATCGTTTATGTTCGCTTGCGTGTTGGATTCGCCACTTCGCGCAGAGTTAGAGCGCTGCAACCCCTTAAGTTCAACATTGACCGCTGGTATGATCCAGCTGTCGCTCGACAGTTGGAAGGTGATCTTGCTGATCAGACGGCAAATATACGGGGTAACCCGCCTGAGAATATTGATGAACGTCAGGCTGCCATCAAAAATGATCTTTTCTCGGGTACTACACTGGTTGTCGGCCACGTACGGGGAAGTCATAAGATCTAACTGATTGCGGAATCGTGAAAACTGCTCGATAAACGGAAGGGGCTGAAGGCTCTATTGACCGCCGCCCGTGATCGTAGGAGTAACGCGCTCAAACTCCGAAACTGATCAGTGAAACTGCAAAGGAAGCAGAACATGGCGGTGGAAAGAACACTTCACCATAGTTCTTAACGATATCACATCTGGTGAAGTTTTTCCTTTTTTTAATGAAATGGCTAATCACATGCGGATACGGACTGTTACTCCAAGCAGAAGAAAAATCATTTCGACCACCAATGCTCTCAAATGGAATGAAACGGCTGGACTTGACGGTCTCTTCCAGCGTTATTTATCACTGAACCCTTAAGATGGGAGGGGGGGAGAATCCGAGATGTTTCCCAGAGAGTGGAAGAACGGGATGATCGTTAAGGTTCCAAAGAAGGCAGCCCGTTTCGGGAGTGACAATTGCCTCCGCTAACATAATGGTTAAAATAATCCTTTAACATATCAAAAGCTTGATCGACAGAGAGTAGGCCAGTTTCTTTTAGAACAGCGCGCGGACTTTAGATCTTTGCCGCGTCTGCTTTTCATTGACTTCGTGAAAGCTTTTCATACCTATGAATAGGGAGTGTGTCTGGAGTGCTCTACACAAGAGGGGCATTCGAGAGAAACTAATAATGATTATCATAATGCCGCTAAATGTCACGTACTGCACCGAGGTAGAACCTCAGAGGATTTTGAGGTCCAAGCAGAGTCCGTCAGGGCTGCATGCTGTCACCGATATTATTTCTTCTTGTTATCGGTGATGTTCTCCATGATACCTTGTCCGGAAGAAGGGGAGGAATTCAATGGGCTAACTTTTTTGTTGTTTTGTGTGAAGCCTTTAAGCAGAAAGGCAGCGGGTCTTCATTTGACATCCCTATGTAAGTTGGGTTTATAGTTTCAAAAACTTCGCTTTCGCTTTTGGTTTCTACCACGTACGCTATAAGGGTTCATGGATCGACCATTATTTTAGGTACCCCTTGGACTTTGAAAAAAAAATTACGTGGTGTTTTTTTAACTGGGATTGGATTACTCTAAAAATGCATATTTTTGCGTGAGTAGTAACTATTATCCTCTGCAGGTCTTCCTCCCAGCATCTTTTGAATGATTTTTTCAGGAATATTTCTTCATTCCACTTCCATTCTTTTAATTTAATGAGTATCTCCATTTAAGATAAGCTGTAGTTTACAATAATCATCGTTGTGCGGGACACTCCTATTGGATCAGGGCCTTGAAACGTGTTAGGGCACTTCAGTCAAGACCGTAAAGGTACACTACATGACTACAGTACACTATAGGCACTCATTCGCAGTTGAGTCCATTGGTATCGTACATCCAGTTACAATACAAACCCCTCTGCCGTCAGTGAAATTTGAATCACAACCTTCCGCTATGATAGCCTAGCGCCCTAACCACCAAGGTGTGCGGATGTCATTTGCTTTTATATTACTTAGAAAAAAGATAATGTATAGCGTATAGAATTATGGACCTTTTTCGAAATGTTGATTGATTTCCTTCCCCCACTTAACAACAAATGTTCATTTAAGTCCAATTTTTACATAAATTTTACACTCCCGTAAAATCATTACAAACTTGGCCTGGAAGAATTTAATTTTCAAGGTTAAGCCTTATTAAAATCAGCTGCCTATCACGCACATTCCTCAGAAACGGTTACACCTATTGATAGACAATTTCATGAAAAGGTTGTAACTGCGCCTCCCCCCCTTAAGTTTACCCTATAATTATAAAATTTTACAGTAATTAGGCTGTATTATAAAGCATGATACTACGAAGTCTGGTCAATGTTGTCTCTTTTGTATAAAATTATTGTAACACAACATGTTGAATATCTATATCACACAAAAGTGAATAGTAGGACTGATTAACATAAAAATTACGAGCTGCGTACAAATAAAACAGTTGTATTTGAGTGCACAATTGTTTTATTATTCTTACGTAAGAAATACACAAAACCTTTCATGCTTGAAGTACCGAGCTTCCGACTTGCGACTTGTTTATTACTTCCATTAAGTCCATATTTCGATAGACATTTTAATTAGCTCAAATAAAGCAAACAAAAAAGATTCGCTAGAAATATGTTCAATTAAAAGAATGAAGCTATAGAAACTTCGTATGAAGGATTTCACTTCTATATTTCTACATAGAAGCACGAACATACGATTAAATTTATTATCAACTGCACAGTAAAGCTAAAATCTAGTTTTCCTCTGAAAAATAATATTGTCTAGTCTGCGTTGTTGTCTGCTGGTTTTTATACCATTTTATGACATACATATAGTATGTATGTGCATCCAAGCAATAATACTTTATATGAATTAATATTAATGGACACCGGTTAATCCAGTTGGGGAAGTTTTTTAAAAGCATAAAGTTCGCTTGATTGCATTTGGACATGCAGGAAATTTTATATCGAGAACAACAGATATAAGATTTCCTTAATATGTATGGTTACTATTGGAATCTTTATCATTTGCTTTATCGAGAAAACCAGTCTACATTCTCATAAATATTAAACGAAATTTGTCCCGTTCACAAGCGGGGTCGGCTCGTCGTGATCGGCTTCGCCATTTGGCTCTATCGAATGCCTGATCTGGGTGCAATCTCGAGGCTTTCAAATCCCCATCCAGCGTATCAAGCCACCGTTGCTTAGGTCTGCCTTTTGGTCGTTTATCATCGACTTCGATGTTTAGACCAATCTTTGCAAGTGAATTCTCGTTTGCACGAATTGCGTGACCATACCACCGAAGACGCCTCTCTCGCAACTTTTCCACGATCGGTGCAACCCCATAACGATCGCGGATATCCTCATTTCGGATGTGATCTAAACGTGTGACGCCACTAGTCCAACGTAGCATCTTCGTCTCCATTACCGCGAGACGCCGTTCATTGTCTTTTATGGTCGGCCAACACTCAGAACCATAGAGAGCGACTGGACGGACAACATTGCGGTAAATTTTAGATTTGAGACGTTCGTTGATACGTCGATCACAAAGGACACCCGTTGTGGAACGCCATTTCATCCAGGTTGCGTTAATGCGTGAAGCAATTTCATAACGCAGCTCTCCATTGGCTGATAGCGTTGACCCGAGGTATTTAAATCGCTCAGATCTGGGCAGATCACTGCCGCTGACAGTGATTGTGCCTGTTTCATGGGGATCGGTCGTCAAAAATTCAGTTTTGTTTAAATTCAATCTGAGACCGTGTTGCATGAGGCGATCATTCCATTTTTGAACAAGTTGCTCGAGATCATTTTTGCTATCAGATGCAAGGAAAACATCATTTGCATAAAGCAGTGTGTAGGGCGCTGGACGTTGGATATCCCGTGTGACGGTATCCATAACAAGGACAAAGAGGAGTGGTGAGAGGGCACTTCCTTGATGAACTCCAACAGAGACACGAAGCGGTTTTGATACACCCGCCATACTTCGAACTTTACTTTTCGGATCGTGGTAGAGCAATTGAACCCAGCGCACGAGTTCTTCTGGCACGAAGTGTTGTCGTAAAGCATACCAGATGAGTTCGTGTGGTACACGGTCAAACGCTTTCTCTAGATCCAGAAAGGCAATGTAAAGAGGGCGATGCTTCTCACGGTGTTTCTCCATGAGTAACCGCGCAGCGTGTATTGCGTCAGTAGTTCCGCAGTTCTTGACAAATCCGGCTTGATTCACGGTTATTTCAACGATTTCGCGAATACGGTTGTCAAGAATGCGTTCAAAAATCTTCATGGTATGGGAAAGTAACCGGATCGGACGGTAATTTGAACATTCTGCTGGGCTACCTTTCTTTTTCCATATTGGAACAGTGGTACTTTCTTGCCAGTCAGATGGTGTTCTTCCTTCCTGAATAACCCGGTTAAAGAATTCACTCAGCCACGGTGTTGGGTCCCAGCTCTTTGCTTTCCAGAGCTCAGATGCGATGTCGTCAGGTCCTGTAGCTTTCCCCGATTTCATTTGTTTTATTGCCTCCTCGACTTCAGTTGCGCTGACTGGTGGAACTGCTCCAAATGTCGGCAATGATTGTGGAAGTGGAGGATGAGCAAATTCTTCAGTTGAAATCTGCTCGAAGTATTCTCGCCATCTATCCGTCGCGGCTCGACGATCAGTAAGCAAAGTACCGTTCTTGTCATTAACACAACAGAAGTGTTCGATATCCTGTGTGCGTTCATCACGGCTTTTAGCAAGTCGGTACAGATCTTTCTCGCCATCCCGAGTGTCCAGTTTATCGTAAAGATTTTTGAAATGGTTCGCTCGGGTGACAGCGACCGCTTTCTTTGCTTCCCGGTGGGCATTCTTATAAATTTGCCAATTAGCAGGCGTTTTATCGTCGAGAAATTTGTGGTAGAGGCGTTTCTTCTCACGGACCTTCATTTCAACATCATCATTCCAAAGCCAAGTATCTCGGTTGATGTACCGCTTACCCGGCTTGGTGACCCCGAGGGTTGCAGAGGCCGCTTTGTGGATCGTGTCTTTCATTTGGTTCCATGATTCTTCCACATTCGTAATGGTTGGCAATCGTATGAGTGAGACCGTTTCTTCGTTCTTCTCACCAAATCGCCACCATTTAATGCGCGGCGGGCCAGTGCGTTCCTCACGCCGTTTTATCGGTGGCTTAATTCGCAGGACAGCAATCAACGGCCGATGTTGAGGTGCGATGGTCTCATAGGGAACGACTTTGCAATCAGTGACAGTGGCAAAATGTTGACGTCTTATGAGAATATAGTCGATTTGCGTTTTATTGTTCCCACTATAAAATGTGGGAAGATGAGACAATCGTTTGATGAACCATGTATTCATAAGTACAAGGTCATAGGTGTCCGCAAAATCGATTATACGCTCGCCACCTTCGTTGCGCGCTCTGAACCCCCTTCCCCCATGGCACCTGTTACCGTCTGCCTTTTCACCCACATGACCATTAAGGTCGCCGGCAATGATTATGTAATCGTCAGCAGGCACGTGACAAGTCTTTTCATCGAGAAGTTGCCAGAAGGCATCTTTCTCGGCATCAGGTCGGCCTGTCTGTGGTGCATACGCGGTGAAGAAGTGAATAGTGCGATCAGCTGATATAATGGTGAGCTTCATCAGCCGATCATTAAATCGTTCGACTTCTTTAATGGCATCACGGAAACCCTCTGAGATGGCAATGCCAACACCATATTGAGTGTGTGGGTTACCGAAATAGAGAAGTTTGTAGCCATTTTTACCGCGTTCGCGTTCAATGTCGCAGCTTTTGGAACCAGACCATCGGGTTTCTTGCAGAGCGCAGATGTCAATGCACCTTTTCCGAAGGGCTCTTGCGAGTTCCTCGATCTTTCCAGTTAGGGTACCAACATTTAGCGTGCAGACACGTATTTGTTTTGTTCGTTGTGTGCGGACTAACTTGCTTACGTCCTGACGCCATCCATGCATCAAGAACCCTTGCCCATTTCTCGACAGGACCGAGGCCCGTCCTGCCGCGTCGACTGAGGTGGACGCCCTAGCATTTATCCGAGGCCTGTGACTTAATCCGATCATCATGTTTGTAACGACATTCTATGCATTTTCTTGGTCGACCTGTCGCGGGGCCTGTCACCAAGAGAGATCAGGTAGGATTTAGCATAGTAGAATAACTCCAACTATACTCTATTTATCTCTTTCCCTGATCTCAGCATTTTATTTTTGTTTTACTGAGGATAGTACAGAGTACGTTGCCTCAAACCCTCCTCCTTTACCTGGGCTTGGGACCAGCATACTATGTTAATAGCATGGCGGAGTTAACGAAAAAGCTTATTGTGTCCTTAAAATTAATTTGCGGAAATTTCCTAGTCGGAAAAATTATTCTTTATTGTTATCCAGGAAGAACTAATCAACTCAAATATTCAGTTTATATATTCAAATATATAGATATTTGATAGTTCAGATTTATCTCCTTGAATAATATATGCAGGTTGAGCCAAAACTCTCCATTTAACTGCCGCGTTTGAAATTTTGGTAGTGTTCCGCCGAGGCCCAGTGTTTTGTTGTCTCGCAGTCTACCACAAATATCCAGCACTTCTTTCGTCGTCATATCTAGAGGTGTCTGCAAACTGTAACCGCTCGAGCTCTCGTGAGGTAATGGGGAGATCGGGACATGTAATTTACGGATCTACCTGACTTTTGAATCTCCCATTGCAACCCTGTAAGTGCTTCTCCGTGGGTCTATTTCCGCCTCTGCGCATAATTGTTTGAAGCAGTCCCTCTTGCTTCGCTGTATAGATAGCTTCAGGTTTCTTCGAAATTCTTTGTAAACAAGCTCTCTGGTCTGCTCGTCTGGCCCGATGATACTCCGACCGAAGGTTAGACTATTCGGTATTCCGCTAGCAGTTGGACCTTCTGCTAGGGAAAGTATAACATCGCGGCATCGATGAGTCGCATGCGGTCCCGATACACTGCATGATATGGAGGGCTCTCTTCGAGGGAGTGACTGGTATGATATCCTGATCTAACCGCACTTCTAAGAATGTTTGTTTGTCAATGGGTTTCACAAGCCAACCTGACGTTCTCCTCAGTCTTGAACGATCAGGTCTCCAACCGATCGGCTTGGTTTTCAGGTCAAAAGCGATTGCCTGGTGAGCACTGTCGTTGTAGTGCTCACTGACTTTCCAGGACAGCTAATGAAGGACTAACAAAAGTCAGATATACAACCAAACTGGAGTATACTTTCCGGTGAGTATTAACCTGATCACTGTTAGCCAATATGATGTCTAACTGCATAAAAGTCTCCAAAAGACAACAACCTCTTCCATTCGTCACTTCCACATTCTGTCGACCATGAATTAAAGTCACTGGCAATGATTCTTGTTAATCTGTCCAACATGCTTCGAATTCAACCAACGTCAAGCTTGGAGCGGCATATCAGCAATGGCGTATATGCCATATATTTTTACCCATACGAAACTACATGTGGACTACCTCATACATTCCTGTATGGCGTAGGCTCGGCATGCCCACAAAGCTCCCCCACCGATAGGATCGGCTATTCACACATTATTGTCGGGGTTTCGATAGGGTTGTTTTGAGCCTGATATACGAAAGTACGTCTTAAACGACCCCATAGTGATTGAGGTTGATTTTAATCAACCTCATTTTCAAACGCTTCCCCAAGTAAATTTTTTTCTTGGCTGCGGAGACCTTCGACTTTCCTCCTTTCGGATCTCCTCAGCTCCAGGATGGGGTTCGCCTTTCAACTCCTTCGAATCTAACTTACATTTCACCCAAGTCTTTCAGATCAGGGTCCGCTTTCATCTCTCCTAGTATATCTGCGTAAAACATACTACTGTTTGAGATGGTGTTCTCCTCGGGACAGATCCTCATTATCTCCTTCTTTTTTTTTAGGCTTTTTCGGTCCAACCTTAATGCGACTGTCGGGTACCTTTTGATTGGACGTTGGCTCCCTTGGTGGCGCTAGTATTTTAAGCACTATTCTCTGCTCTGCTGATTTCCAAGATGTTCCTCTTCCTTTTCCCGAACCCTGCGTTACCGATGAAAGAGTAATCTTGGGGATCCACTTCGATTTTTTCGCATGTTCCCGCAATTCGTCGCATAGGATCCTGATGGCTCTTACTATTTGCTTGATTGGTTGGTGCACATTCTGTGTACCTTTAATAAATTCCGACAAATCAATAATTTTCGCTGCAAGCAAACTGAAGGATGACTCTTCTAGTTCGGAATTACATATGTTTCATTGCCATTCTTCTTCCCGCACATTTTCCTCCATATAGATTTGCTATTCTGGATGACATTCCCATAGCCATTTTGATCCACGGCTGAGCGGTTTTCTCTACCTACCCGACCTGCACATAAACATGCCCATGTACGCACACCTTCGAATGCGTGCAAATACACGAAGAGACGCGCCCGACGGTAGTTTTGGCAACTCCTCATCTGTATGTTACATGCACTTTTCTCGAAAATGGCTGTGCCGATTGACACAAAATTTGGTGAGAATGTGGGAACTATGAACGGCCCGGCATGCAGTGAGTTACATCGTCCTATGTATGACTTAAGGGGGGCCTCCATACATGGAAATGTGGGGTATGCATTTTTTTTGACCAAATATGATCATGTGAGGTATCAAATGCAAAGTCTGAATTAGTGCTTTTCAATACTGGTCTCAGTTCTGATATTGAATGCAAGAGTGGGGAAGGACTTACCCAACCGAAAAATCTAAAAAACAACGAAGCTGTCACTGTACGGTGCCTAGGCTCGGAAATAAATAAAGTTAATAATAGTGCATTACTAATGCCAAGTCAAGGAGGATTTAGCTCGCTTATAACAAAACCCGATGACGAGAGTTCCTGTGCCAGACGTGTACATATAAGGTTACGACAGGCATTGGACCATAAAGGACCACGCCACCAGGCTCAGCATATCCTACAATTCGCATTACTGAAGCTCTGGAGACGAAGGGGAAACCCTCAGGCGTTTCCTTTGCGATTTCCCGGCTGTAGCTAGAGTAAACCATTCTTTGGGGTCCTCAGAGGGATTTCTAATTGCTGGGTTGGAGAGCTGCTTTTCTTCGTGAATGCTATGACTTGTTTTTTTTTTTTATTTTTTTTTGTCTTGTTCTTGTGGGTTTATTATTTAATTTTTCGAGCTAAATCTTTGATTTGAAGACTCTTTCTTCCACTTCCTCTGCTTGACTCCCACGAAAGAGGCATCCTGGATTTTTATGGCTTGAGGGTGAGAGCCCTAAATACCGCGCCTCTTGAAGATGTGAGGCAGGAGCATCATCAATTGAATTTGCGATTCATTATGGATTTTCCCTTTCGATCATAGTACTCGAGTCTTGAATTTTGAAGTTCCACGCGCGCCGTTGAGGCCGTATTTTATTTTGTTTTCAGTTTAGTTTCGCGTGCATTTTCCTATAGGTTCACGCGATATTCAGTGGAGTTCAATATTTGTAGGCGGATTTCAACGACCAATGTCGCTTTCAGGTTTTCTTCTCCTTCTTCTAGACTTGGGCCAAGCAGGGTGGTTTTCTTTTACTATGGCCCAGTCACATTAGTCATTATATTCTACAGCACAATTCAGATAATTCACATTCTTTACTTGTTCTGCAATTTTACCCACCAGTGCGGATGGAGTAATCGCAGTTTCGACTTGATTTTCTACTCTATTTTCTTCTATTCTCACTCACTCCTGTCAGTATTGTGTTTTAGGGATGCATAATCTATCATATTTCAGAATTTGGTAACTCACTTTACTTAGATTTTCCGTTGGAACGTCACGTAGCCCGGGTTCATGAAAACGATTCCCGTGCATTAATCAATTAATAAAATTATTTCCCCCAATCCAAAGTTCAAAAAAATCTGGAAATTTATTATTAACAAAAGAGCTAGCAAAAATAGAAACCATTCTGATATCTTTTCAAACAAACTATTATAATATTTGCCCATGTTACAGAAACCAGTTCTTCGGTCAAAACGTGTTTTTCGTGGAAAATTACTCCCCAACAAAACGTCAGAAAATAACAATAGAAGAAATATAGATATAGACATTCTCGGTTAGGTGTACACGTATCCAAAACTTCTTTATGTAAGATTAAAAAGAAGCAAAGTGCCAATGCAAATAGAAGCCTTCCCTAGACCCTTTTAACAGCAGCATTCAGATCTTGAATAACCTTATGTTTTGTTGTACATTATAGAATTAAAAATTATAAATCTAAGTATATGGTCTACTAATGCTATAAATGATCGGGCCCCCTTCAAAAAATTTTTTTTTAATATGTATGTCTTCAAATTTCGCTATACGTCGTCGAAGGATGGTAGATAAAATACTACATTTTCCAGGTGAGATGAAGTAAAGGAACTATACCTTCACACGTATCAACAGATGATAGTTCGGTGAACATTCAGAGTGTATTTTAGATGAACAAAAAGCTTTTGTTCAGTTAAAATATTTTTTTGTTGCGTAAAACCTTCAAACATTTTTAAAAAACACCTGTTTTTAAATAATCGCTTACATTAAATAGAGGCTCATAAATCTTTTAAATTCTGATAATAAGGAATTCTTCAAAACTTGTTTATGGAACAAAATAAGCCATTCGAGTTCCGTTGAAAGGCTCTATATAAAATAAATAAATATATCTTTTCCGGAAAAACCGCTTTTGGTGGTATAACAAGCTAAAATTAAACTTAAAAATTTATAATCAAGATTCAAAAAAACAAAATATCAAGTTGTTGTCTGGAATCGGCCGTCAGTTTGTCTTTGAACTAAATCAAGGACAAGATTTCAACTCTTACAAGCACATACCTGCTGCAAACAGACTTGTATAAAAAAGCAAGGGGGAAATGATCGCAGATTGAAAGATATTAATATTTCTGGTTTCTGGTGAATCATAAGTGTTAAGACGGAAAGTTCCAACGGTCACCAACATTTAATTTCTCTGTTTTTATTCCTCAGCAGTATTATAAATGCGCAGCGAAATGAAACCGGCATATAGAACATTCTGCCTCTTGTTAACATATAAGATATTTCTGTTAAAACAGCTCTATAAAATTGTCTTGTAGTTATAATTCCCCATTCGCCCATAAATGCATATACATATATAGGTAGACTGCAATTTGCAAGACACTTTTTGACAAACTAAAATTTAATGAGAGTCACCATATAATAATGCGGGTAACCAAACCCATTATACATAAAAAAGCCAGCGCCATTCAACGATTCACCCTCATATTTGCATATTATATCAACCAACAAACTTGTAGTGAAGCCTAGTTCACGTGTGAACTATCGCTAGAGGCCGATTACCTCTGGTAAATTGTAGCTTTCACTTATGTTTTAAAATGGGTGATTAACCTTGACTCTTGTAGTTTCGATGATATAACTTTTCCGGCGTTATTAATCACGAGTTTTATAATCAAAGAATATCTATGTTTTCGTATGCAAAATCGGAAATTGGACAACTTTGAAATAAAATTTTCTATTGGAAAACATATTTGTCAATTTTATGTCAATATCCGGTCCTAGTTAAATTGCCTTGAAAGTTATACTTTACAAAGCAAATCCAATTCCATTTCATCTTTTCATAAATTAATAACTTAAAACTTCTCTATATCTTAGGAAATGTTCTATAACTAACTAGGAAATGATAGTGAGAAATAAACATTTAAATTGCTTTGTAGGTTTTCCGTTATATGTTTTTCTTCTTACAACATAACAAATAAGTTCACAAGTGTTCCTAAATAAATTTACATAAAAACATACACGTGATGTTAACAACAATCCATTGAATTGTAACCAATTCACCTTTATTGAATGTTCGCCTAATATTTAGGTTGAATTTTATGACATATTAGACAAGGTGTTTGCCCGCTGTGAACATATTTGCCTATATATATGTACCTACATATAGTTGACATTTGCCTATAGTGCAAATTTTGCCGAACAAAAAACGTTGACTGTGTATATTATATCATTACATAGTTTTGTGCTTGAATCAATGTCAAACTTTGACTTTGAGCTCATTAATTCAGTGTGATTTGGATTTGCTGAAAAGAAAAGCGAAAAAGTATTCAAATGCATTAAAAGTTAACATTCGAGGGATTTGTAATAGTATTGCTAAATATAGACTTATTTGAGATGAAAATTGGTCATTTATTCAATAGATATTGTGCTGGATTCCATGATCTAAATCAAGGTTGACTTTGAGTTTGGATAATGACCAAGTCAAATTGGTTTAGATCTTTTCAAAGGGTGAAGATAGTTTTTAATCTCAGCGCGGTCTTTTTGTTGCCAAAAGCATTAAGTTTAGCACTGTCTGAAGCTCATTAGTTTGGCAGCTCTTCTACTAATTTTTGAAATCTTTTGCTAATTAGAAGGTACTTTTCTTTACTATTCCACATTAAGCAGAAAGAAATGAGTGTATGATATTCCCGAATGGACTGAAGGACACTATATAAAGAAAAAAAAATATTTTCCTTTGCAAGCCGTTCGAGTTGATGACAACCGTTTGGAAAGTCCTAAGGATTTCCCATTTCCACTATAATAAGGCAACAGGACCCAGTATCCCGGCACAGGTACGTACACTGGTTGTCTAACTTTGGCTGTACCTATTGCTCGGCGCAATCAGCGTTCACCGGACGGGGCATTTTCCTTGTCGCTGGACGGTGGCGAGGGCCGTGTTGATCAATAAGGACAAAACGACCACTGTGTATGCTTGACACAGCCAGGAAAGTAATTGAAAAGTTTATCGGGAATTGACTCG
Source organism: Hermetia illucens (assembly GCF_905115235.1). Lineage (NCBI taxonomy): Eukaryota > Metazoa > Arthropoda > Insecta > Diptera > Stratiomyidae > Hermetia > Hermetia illucens. Next base: position 185,869,181 of record NC_051849.1, on the reverse strand, counting down.
CTGAAGCAATACGCGCTGCCGCGGACCCAAGGTACTTCAGTTTTAGAAGAGGGAAATCCGCATTGAGTGCTGCCATGGAGGTCGTAGGTGCTTTTCAATGAGATGAGATGCACAGTCACCGACCTCGACCAGCAGTGCTCCTCGCAATGCTTGTCGTTAGAAATGCTAAGCATATACTAAGCACACCAGAAAATTTATTCCACGTGTCGGTCTATTCTTGCCCGTATTAAGGGATTATCTGAGTGACTGCTGCCTGGTCTTTGATAAGCTGGAGGGCTAGAGGGGGATGGGGGTAGTAAAGGAACTGTCCTAATTTCGGACCTCTGGAACACTTGAATAGTCTGATAAAATTGGACATGCCGCCCGGTCGAATGGATATGTATAAAGCACACTTGGCATATTGATGCAACGGTTGAGCGGATGGAAAATTGCAATGGTTTCTTTCAGTCTGGCACTGGAAAAAATCGAAATAGAAATCTTGATTAAAAAGAGAATCCCGACCCTACGTTCGATGTCGATCGGCAAGTTGATTATAGAGTCAAAACCAACGGCTAAGTACCTTGGATTGACACTCGACTGGTAGATGAACCTTTTCGAGCAAATCAAAGTAGCAACGGACAAAGCTGCAACTGTAGGTCCGGCCTCAAGGGGTTATATACAGGCCACGGAAAACGAACAAAAATTCATTGCATATTCTTTAAACATATTAAAAATAAGAACAGAACAACAAATTTCATAACGATCGGAATACGGACGTTATAGCTATTTATAATGCATTACCTCGATTTATGATCTTTTTTTCGCTTGTAGCGATAATGGCTTTTAGCCAGTATCAAATCATTGTTTTGGAGTCTGCAGAGAGAATACGGTATGGCCCTCGACATAATTTTTCTTTCAAAAAATATCTTCTTTAAATACGATAGGAAATTGCTGTAGCTGCAGAGAAGGAAGGGAAACCCTCATGCACTTTCTCTGCGATTGCCCAGTTTTAGCTAAAGTCAGGCTACGAACACCACAGCGCTAATTGGGCTCCTCGAAGCGGCGACTCATACCTACCTACCTACGATATGAAACCGACAGTTTTACTTCTAAAAAAGCAGAGATTTTACTAAAATCGCCGTCATTTTTTAATAATTCGTATTTTGAGAAATCTTTTGTTCTGCGACTGGAAAATACGATATGCTAACGATTTCGACGAGTTATTGTGTCCACTGAAAACCATTCCCATAAAAAAGGACTCTTAAAAAACAGCTGTAGATCCAACATTTTCAAATTTTTTTTCTGGGAAAAAAATATTCTACAAGTACCCAATGTATTACTCGATGCTGCTTAGCGCTTTTTAATAAGTGTTTACTAAGTTGTCGAAGAAAATTGAGAAAATGTCGTCATATCACTCACTGCAACGGCATACAACCTATCGACAGGTAATGTGAAACATTGGGGTCCTACCTCCAGCAGATGCAGAATACGTCTTCTTATGAGGGCAATGCAGCCCATTCTGCCCGCATTCGAACCGGCACCCCAAAACCGGCTATGGTGGTGATCGCGGGAGTGGTTCCCGTTGCCCTCGTCCACCTCCTGCAAATGCATAGGAGACGATGTAATGGATGATTGTTATTCATGAAACGGCAACATATACTGAAAAGGTGACAGATGTTTTGGCAAAACAAGTGAAGAGACAGATGAAGTGCGCGACTCATAGGCAACTGTCCGATGGTTGACACGTCCTCACGGCGGGCTCAGTGGCCCTTGCCATGAAGCCTAAATAAAAGTTAAGTGGTAACATGGAAACCGGAATGGCGCTCTTAGAGTATATGCTCCAGAAAAATTCCTGGAGAATCTACTCTCAGCCCGGTTATTTGCGGCTACAAAGCTAATAATAGTTTATTACTATATTTCTTGGAAATTGACGGGAAACTACCACAGTTTATCGAGCTTGTTGTTTTAAGAACGAATCGCTTTCCCGTAAAACTACATTTTCCTACATCCCATGTTAAAAAGACGTAATTTTCCGACCCGGATAATATTTCTCCGGTTGTCTGTACCGTTTTCGCGGTTTATTTTATAATGAAAAAAAAGACATTTTTTAATGCCAAATAGGGAGTTTTTTATTCCTCATAAACCGGTATTTCGAGGACCAGTTGTCCTTTTGCTCAGTGAGTTTTTGTCTGAACTGCTTATGGTCAAGCTTGTCCTTAAATAGCTAAATCCAAACCGTAATTGCCAGTCAAATCTATTACATAATTAATCCAAAAAGCCAAGTGTTGACGTTTCTTAAATCACTGTTAATTCTTTATTCCTCCCGTATCTTGTGAATGATGAAACTCTCTAATGCGCTCAATTTGCGGAAGCCATTAACCTCCTTAATTACCCTTAGGTTATTCACCGTTTTTGTATATTTCTCTTCGATGATGTGTCTGGCTACCAATGATTTGAGGGCTGATGATATTTTCCACGGTTTTTTTTTTAAGTTTTAACGTTGTAAGTAGAACTCTTCTAAGTCTTAAGGAACTTTAAGTTCAATTCATTTTATCAAAAATCTTGAGTGTTTCTTCCTTCTACAGATCTATTAACTCTGCTAGAAAACATGAGTACTTTCTAAAAGAAAAAATAAATAGTTGAAAAAATGATTTCAAGTTACGAACTCTAAGGTAAATAACTGGGTTCATTAGGTGGAAATCTGTAAAAATTGCATTGCAATCGGACGGTGTATTTTATTGTTATCGGAAAAACTGTCTTGAAGTCTGAAATAATAAAAAACTTGTTTCTTTTTCGTTGGTGTGGATATTTATTCTTGCAAATACCGATATTTCGGGAACCACTTGTTCCCTTCATCAGTGCTAACAAGTTGAAGTGAATATATATACAAAATAAAGCACCCGGCAGTAGCTTCTAAGGATTTTCATTTAGTAGATGTATCGTGTTGAATAAAAGATTATAGCCTTTTTTGGCCGTTTTCCACCTTTGGGTGAGCACCGCAATTCCTCGTTAGTATATGGTCTTTTATTTATTGACGAAAAACTGGAGAAAGTGGTGATTTACTGCCTCATTTGAATTTAACGTCACTTTTCTAAAGCCGTTTCGAAGAGAGCGCAACAAGTAGACGCCCGCTAGACGAGTACATTCGGTAAGAAAATACATTCCATTAAAACTCCAATAATTTTTGACGGGTCATCAAAGATTTCTGTGGTTCCGCATTGTCGTGAAGGAATGAAACTCTTTAATGATTGTCGAGCTCCAAGGGTATCTGGACGAGAGGTGCGTTCAAGCTGCCCAATTGTCGAAGTAACCGTTAGCTTCCCTGGTAAGAGCTCAAAAAATGCTATACCCTTCCAATTCTACCATTTTGAGATAAAAACCTTCCTTTGATGACGAATTGTTTTATAAGTTTGAGACGGACCTTCATGTTGGGACCAAATCGTTTTTGTTGCACATTCTTATAAACAATGCACTTCTTATCACCAGCTATCATCCTTTTCAGAAGAAAATCGTTTTCTTGATTTTTTCAGTAGCGTATTGATACGCGTCAATAAGTCAAATGAACTTCTTTGAGTTCCTGAGAAAACCAAATATCGAGTGTGGTTACGTATCCAATTCCATACAAGTGAACACATTTTTTACTAACCTTTAGTGTTTCTGCAAAGTGTCGGGTGATATAAAATGGGTTTAACCTAACCAATGTCACAATCTTATTATTATTAATCTCGGTGGGCCATCTTGGTTAGGAAGTATCTTTAATATCAAAAATTTCAGTACGGAATTTCTTAAATCAATATTTGCATTGATGGCTTTTTGGAGCATTGTCACTATAACTTCATACAATTTACACGGGCTTCATCCGCGTTTTTCCCTTCCCTTCGTTTACTTCCGAGTAAAATATGATGGAAATGCACACTTTGTTCTTCCGTATTTAACTAGTTTCCAAATCTGTAAAATCTAACCAAATCGCCTAACTTTTTCTAAAGAATGAAAGTTTAACCGTCAGCTGTCAAATAATATATGACAAACATATATATAAATGACCCCGTGGTGCCAATACTATACCAACAGCGTCTATTGTAAAAAACGCAACTACGTGTTACTCAATTGACTATATTTATTTCATTTGTCATTTTTCTTAGATATAAAATACAACGATCACCTTTGAGACTACTGAACAAATGGGTCCATCAAAGAATCCCAGATGTGCAAACTTTAGCAAATATATCCAAAAGTGTAAATTATGTTATGATAGAAAAGCAAGGTTTCGAAAATATACATTTAATATGTGAATACATATAAATATACATGTGTACGTATGTATGACGTATATGATGTTAAACAAATTTGAGTGCTCTCTGATAAAAAGCAAAGTTGACAATATTTGTTGAATCAAGAATGTTTGCGACTTCTGTGATTTTATTTTTATATGTATGCATGCATATTCGGTTAAAAGCTTACAAATATTATTAATGTGCAAATAAACCTAAAAAATTGTGTGCATCCGTAAATATAAATCACTATATCAGTCGCGCGTAAAATTCTAGATAAATATTGATGATAACTTCAAAATCCAAACTTCCCAAAAAGTTAGTCACGAAATTTTAAGTGGAGGTTTATACAGGTATAGTTTATATAGGTATATAGCCAAACATCTACAATTATTTTGAAATGTGGACAACCTTGATGTTTACTTTTTAGTTTTCTTGTTCCAAAAGATTAGCTGCAAAAAATCATTTCTATACGCATATGCATACATTTTGTACATACTCGTACTATTTTTATGAACTAGGAATGATAAGAATTTTACTGTCATATGTATATATCTAAACGCGTCTGCAACCCTACTTTAACTGGAGGTATAGACATAAATTGATATACAAACCGTAGACATTATGTGAGTCATTTGATGCAATACATTCATTGGCGTCGATCGCCTTGCGCCATCGATCAAGGTCGATCTTTCAATTTATGTACAGTTTATTGACGTCCCTAATCTTTAAGGTTGCACAAGGTTTCCATGCTTGGCATCGCACTTTTCTGTACCTTTGTCAACTTTCTTTTCCTATTTATTTTTTAGTCCCTTTTTTCGCTCAGGATAAACCGATTTTGGTAAATTTAGTTTAAATGATATGGGGAAGATTCTTCTAAGGTCAAAAAAGTTCAAAATAAGGCAATAATAAATAAAAATAAATAATAAATAAAAATTTAATTTTAAAAACTTATCCTCTAACGAACTTTTTTCTCATTTCAGCAAACATCAGTAACGACACAATTGTAAACAATGAGTAACGAAATTACCCCACGGAAGACATTGAAGTATGACGAAAATAATCTTCCCTACATTGATCTTGGGAAGTATAAAATGCGACTGGAAAGAGAGGAACCAACCAACGAGGTATTGGAAAAAGCCCGAATTGAATTACGAGAAACACCAGAAATTGTTGAAAAAGCTTTCAAAGAGCTTCGCGAACTTATAAAACGTGAGTTAGACTATTTTTTCAAATTTGTATCTTACACTTAATACTCCACTTAAAAGATTCCCTGATATTTGTGGGTATTACAGTATTAGAATGTGTGAAAAATAAGGCACAAGGTCTGAAGTTATCGTTCAGTTTACTTTTTGCCGAATCGCTTTTGTAAGTTGACCCAGTGAATAACGGAATAACATGTGCAGAAATAATTGGCTAGAACACAATCCAAGAGAGGAATATATGAAGCTCTTCTAAGAACACCTTGATAATACAGTGGAATCCAGATAATGCGTACATCGATTACTAGTATTTCCGGCTAGGTAGGTAGGTAGGTATCAGTGGCCGCTCTGGGGAGCCCAATTAATGCTCTGGTGTGTTATGGGAGCAGGGAGGCAAAGTCTGGCCGGCTCGGATCTTCAGAGCCAGCCCGTAGCATTCACGAAGGAAAGCAGCACTCCCACCCTGCACCTACAAATCTCTCTGAGTTCTCCAAAGAACGGGTTACTCAGTGTCCCTAGCCGGACTCTAGCTAAAGCTGGGCAATCGCAGAGAAAGTGCACGAGAGTCTCCGTTCCTTCTCCGCAGCGTCGGCAATGTGAATTGTAGGGTATGCCGAGCCTGGCGGCATGGTCCCCTATGGGCCAGTGCCCCGTGCAGACCGCCGTAATCTTGAATACATTTGCACACGTCTGGCGTAGGAGCTCTCGTGATCGGGCTATGTTATAAGCGTGCCAAATTCTCCTTGACTTGCCACAGGTCGTAAGCCTTCGCCATCTTGGGCTTTCCCGCTAATCCGTACCCAGAGTTAATTTTCTTTATTTTACACTCCCAATAATTGGTAATCTCGATATTTTATACCAAATCATCAGCTCTTTGACGATATGAATTATCGGGATACTGTACCCTTGACAATGATTCCACTTATCCCTCAGGAAATATTTACATTCTTTCGAAGAGTGGCTCCCATCACTTTTGCAAGCTTTTGATTCCATCGAGTTGCCGCAATTGACACTCTTTTTAGTTCCTTTCAAATCTCTTTGGAATAATTCCATAAATTGATGAACCAGTCCTGACAACCAAGTAGCTACCGTCATTCCTCCGGGTGCATTAAATTTCATCTAGCCGATTAATATGTACCAATTTATTATTAGGTATGAACTCAAATATTATGTACTAAACCTGGCTTATTTTTATTTCCAGAGATTTCTGTTTTGTTAAACCATTTAGCGTGTCTGTTTCCACCTTCAATGATATACATAACTTCGCTTCTTTTGTCCCATGTCGGCCATCAACCTCCTCTCTCTGAGTTATGGCCTGGCAAAATGGTAGAAAAGACTAGAAATAAATAAAAGAGAACATTTCACTAAAATTGATGAGAGATGTAACAAAATTGTTCAATCGATAGAATACTGCCTACCTATATTAATAAATCCATGTTAGTGTCCCAACCATTTGAAATAAGTAACACTTACCTTTTCTATTCGCTAGTAATATTTATTAACCTTGCAAATGCCGATACTTCGTGAACCACTCGTTCCTTTCATCAGTGCTACTTGGTACTGAACTTGTATTATCCCTTATACCATGCCAATGTATTTTTAGGATGAAATTAATTATTATTTCACCCAATATCAGAAATAAGATCAGTTTCTACTGCTAATCGAGCCTTTTCATTTGAAATCCCACATACCACACCATATTCGGTGAAAAAAATTGCACACCCCCATTCCGCATGTATGGGGAGCCCACCTTCAAACACAACACAAAATGACCACACTTTCTTACTAAATTTCGTGACAATTGGTTTAGTCGTTTCCGAGCAAATCGATTGTGACAGACGGACAGACAAACAAGCATTGAATCGATTTTAATAAGGTTATATTTCACACAAAACCTTAAAAATCACAGTTCAGACTACTTTCTTCAAGGTAGCGTACATTGACAACTAAAAAGAAATGAGCCATTTATCGTTTCGGTGACTGAATTCATTTGCAAAGTAGATTTTTGCCAGTAAACTCCCCCTGAAAGTTGCAGAAAGAATCGGTTTTAGGATCTTCACTTTTAATACAATTTTCTACAAACTATCAAAATTCAAGAAGCTTAAGCTGCTGCTTGAACTTCAACTATTTACTGCAACTACGTGGCATAACATCTTTTGCCTCTCACAAACATGGCTAAGTTCTAGAGTTTCTGTCGCTCAGTCCCATTATCGATTTCGAACTCAGTTGATCGGTGATAATGTCGTATAGGATCAATGGTGGAGGTGCCTTCGTTGTATTTAAGCAGGATTCCCAAATTTCGACCATAATTCCCGCATTTCAGTTGTACCAATAATCTTGCTAACTTCATAAGTCCACGCTCTTCTAAAAAAATTCACATACTCAGTATCATTTTCAGTGATAATTTCAGAGGCTGCCTTTCTGAAGATATTTTAATTAATATGTGTTCGCTCCTCTTCCTTACCTCCTGTTTGAGCATCTCTAATTTCTCCAGCACTCTGCCGTGTGTAGGTGCAAACAGTTTACACGTCTTTTTCATGCCCAATGCATAAATAAATAAAATCTTTATGTTTCCCTCCCAGAAGTGCCTTGATCAAAATGTCAGTGATCTCATCCTAGGACGGCGTGCGTTATATTTGGATAACTAGTTCCTTCACAACTTTTCATCGGAAGTTAAACTGTATCATAGCGTGCTTTTTGTGGCGCAGTATGTGAGACCTTCTCACCACTCAGGAATTCAATAAAACCACGGTCCTCCGCTTCTTGGATTTTCAGCTGACTGCAGCTTCTCTTAGTTTGAATGTGTACTCTATGTGTGACTTCAAGTTTTCGAGATTATTTCCCAAGTTCGCGCCGATATACCCAATTTTACCCACCGTCTTTCGTGACGTTCTTTTTAGGTACCTAAGCACTCGCTTTGTGGGACTCCAGTGTTCCAAGTTCTTGTTGAATTGGCTGACTACGCTTACACTATGTGCGATCTCTGTTGTCAATGCCACTGACAAATCATTAGGGAACCGACTAATCCCCGGCGATGCGGGGTTTGACTCGCTTGCGTATTTTGTGGATAACAGTTGCCCATATGAAATTTCTCTAACAGCTCGTCGACATACCTCTTTTGACTTAAACTTATACCAGCCTTTGGAAACAATTCCTGGACAATACTTGACCTCTCAAGTTGCTTCCAAGGAGTTCCAGACTCCTTTTTTAGTTGAATTTTCAATTTCATGACCAGTTGCTCGCGATTTGACGCAATCAACAGGTCGTCTACGTATGCTGTTGATAAGAGAATATTCCTGTCAACCTTCTGTCAGAACAATGCATTGAACCAAAATTGTGGGTTTTAATCCTTAATTTTTTAGTGCGTTACCCAAACGTTAGTAACATCTTTGTCCCAAATGTTTCAAATCTTAGATCACATTATGTAATCTGCAGACCTAACCGCCTGTGTAGATACTCTTCAAATTTTTCGTCGCCCTCGGGAGTATCGAAAAGTCTCGTAGCTCGTTCCGGATTATGTATTCCAAGGCCTCTTTCAACTTCGTGGGAGCTTCTATGTACAGTTCTTCCTCGATATCGCCATCTAAACGTACCGTCGCTTACATACCCGCTGACAGAGCTTCTAGTAATTTAACTATTTCTAGCAAACGTTCCGTTGAAATAGCATATGGGCTACTATATGCGTCGTCCTGCTTCCATTCGCATTGCCTTTACTCTCAAGCCAATTTCCTCCCTTCGGCTTAGTTTACTATCTCCTATCGCATGTATGGGGAACCCACCCACCACCTGATTCTACTATGGCACCCTTACAGTTTAGTAATTTGTACCTTATATTAAAAAAAAGTCAAGCGACGACGGCCTTACGGTTTCTCACCAGGGCAGAAGCAAATCGTCAGACGCTGCCTCACCTCTGCCCTGGAAGCAGCGTGACCGCAGCGGCTCGCAGATGTTGAATGCTCCCTTATATAACTCGTAGAACACAACATGCTTACGAATTATATTGAGCGCAAATCCGCCTTAATGACCAGAGCTTGGCCAGAGCTGAAATATTCGTTTTGCGAATGATGGGGTCCTAAGTCCGCATCAACTTAATGTTGGACCTTATTTTAATTCAGGGCCTTGAAGTGTGTTAGAGCACTCCATTCAAGATCGTAACGGTACACTGCGAGAGGCAATGTGGTCAGCATTGCCCTTGCCCGATATTATTACCATGATTTGACTCAGGTACTCATTCACAGCTGAGTCGACTGGTATCGGACGTCGAATTACGATACAAATCCCACTACCACCAGCGAGATTTAAACCGCGACCTTCCGTACGACAGGTTTGTTCTCTAACCACTCAGCTATTCGAACACCTTAGATAGCTTCTTCAAATTGCACGTTCACTATTAGTACCGATTCGTCGATGAAGTTGACCTCTATGTGTTCTTAGTTATTTCCTGATGCGTCGCCGTCGTCTTGACATTTCTGAAGGTCACTCGCGTCACTTTCCCTCCATGCACGCTTTCCAATTGGCACTAACAAAGCATTAAGAGGTCTTTTCGCGCGTAGCTGATCATCGTTCATTCGTTCAAAAGCATTTTCCTGGTGGTTTTCCTCATGGTACAGTTCCATGCATAATGTTCGGTATAGGTACGTGTTGCTGCAGCTTTCTCGGTCATTCAGGTTTCATAATTCTTTCCGCAGTTCCATTTAATTTTCTTTTCGAACATACTCGTCCTTCTTCTTCTGTTCTGTTCTGTCTTCCCCCGGGTGTGGTTATTCAAAAACTATTTGTACTACGCTTCGTATGTTCATTACTGTTCATCAATAAATAAGGTGTGAATTGCCTCGATTATTTTTCCCATGTGATTTTGCCGGATTCTGTAGGCCTTAGTCGAAGTTGAATATTCGACTAACTTTCCCTCAACGGATTTATTGTCGAATTCCTGTGGAGCTGAAAGTTTATCCAATACAAATGGTTTGGTCTTTAATATAATATTTTTGACTGCTTGAAGGTAGGCAATTTTCCACGCCATAGTTCGTAGGCAGTTGCTCTTCCATAGGTTCCTCTGAAGCAGCAGTTTCTCAGGTAGTTTGCAATGTTTACCCTATCTTCCTAATACATTTGAAGAATCTTGACTTTGTCAATAGGCATCTGGCCAATCGTCCTGTTCATATGATCAGTAACACCATTTTGCGATGATGTGTACAGCATTGTTGAGTGCCTCCTCATGCCCCCGCCTTTTAAGTAAGCACCGAACTGCTTGCTACAATATTCCTGGCAATTATCTGATTTCAAAGCCTTTATCTTTTTTGAGCGCCTGTTTCTCCACTTATTTTTTTAATATTTCAGCTCGCATCAACCATTGAAGCCATTTTTAATTGTTATAAAGTAGCAAAAGTCTGAGTGGACAATCCCGAGCAATCGACAGCATTTACGAGATGTAAACGGCTTTGCCATTAATTTTCTCGGTGGTTTATGTCGCACGATAATCTATCTTCAGATGGCTTGATTCCTATAGCACGGCCATTTGGCTGGTCCTCTACGGCGACCTTATGCAAGTACCCGAACCTTGCATGCCATAGGCTTACTTCCAACGTACACGATCTCTCTGACGTCCCCGTCTTTGTTTGTTTACTGGCTTATATTTCAGGTAATACTAGTACCTTGACCTGACTCCCCTCCTATCCAGATTTATGATGATTGCCTCATATTTCCTAAACAAAGCCTCCATTTATGTTACGGTTGTGTTGTTATGTTGGTCTGCCTCATCGTGCAGTTTCACCCATGATGTCCGGTATGGGTACGTATTGATACAGCTTTCTCAGTCATTCAGGTTTCATAGTTCTTTCCGCAACGCGTCTCTTTGGCAGTCCCATTTAATACTCTTCTCAAACATACTCCACTACTCCATTTATATTAAATGATTTTGTTGTGTTTGTTAGTCCTGAGATCCTTAAGGAAGGATGTGCTTGTAGTTTTAGTTTTACATTACGTCGTTATCCCCACTGTCAAATGTGCATATTTCTCGAATTCGTCATCGTCGACAGTTGGTTAGTCCTATTCAGGGGCGTCATACACTCCTGGATATCTGTAATCATTTCCTTGGTGCACACGTATACGTGGTGCAATTGCTGTTTAGACACCAACTCACTGTCGGTGACACATTTTTCACTTCTTCCGATTTATCCACCTTGATATGCAGTTTCTCCAATGCTGCCACATATATATGTAGCAAGGTTGCTTCAGTTAATATCTTGAGTCGGCCTCTAAGATACCGGTTACCGCAGAGTACGTTATCATTATCAGTTGGCTTGGCAAGGTGCCGGCTCTTATAATTGCTAAAAAATTTTCCGATCTTCTTCACGTAGCTTTTTAAAAGATCTTTTCGTAGCAGAACATCTCGTGCAGGGTCTGCCTCGTCTTCTTTTTCTACCATAGATATTGTCCTTATAGACTTTTCGGGCTGGATTATTCTCATCCATACGGATTAAGTGATCCGCCCACCGTAGCCTATTGAGCCAGATTTTATCTACAACCTGACGGTCATGGTATCGCTCAAAGATTTATGTTTATGTAGGTTACGGAATCGATCGGAATGATAACTGATTACCTCGTAAAAGGATCTCAGCGGAACGTGTGATGGCAAACTTTGACGTAATCTACATTACATCGACGTCCCGAAAAATTGCTGATTTTTGAAGGAATCTTGGGAAAAACTTCAAACGCTTATACCTCCGTTCATATTGAGAATTTCGCAAAAAGGAGCTTAATTCGTGATCACCACTGTTGGGGGAGGGTCTGAGCTTCAAAATGGTATATAGGTTGGGGGGTCTGGGTGCAAGGAAAATTGCCGATTTTTGGAGGAATCTTGGGAAAAATTTTAAACGCTTATAGCTCGGTTAATATTGAAAATTTCCCAAACAGGAGTCTGATTCGTGATCACTGCTATTGGGGGAGGGTCTGAGCTTCAAAATGCTATATAGGCTGGGGGGTCTGGGTGCCAAGAAAATGGCTGATTTTTGGGGGAATCTTGGGAAAAACTTTAAACGCTTATATCTCCGTTAATTTTGAGAATTTCGCAAAAAGAGCTTAACTCGAGATCATTGCTTTTGGGGGAGTCCAGCCGAGCTTTCAAGATAAATGTCTCTATGTATACAACGTTTCTTTTATCAATTCGCTGGTGTTCATTTCATATTCTGCTTCCCTAATCCGGTCCCTTCACTGTAATATTTTGGTTTTCTTGCTATCGAATTAATTCAGAGGAAGTTCATACGTCTTAGCTGCTTTAAAAGCAATCTTAATTATACTAGTTACGGTGTATGCATGTATGTATGATTTTTAATACCGAAAATCTGTGAATGATGTGTGTGTGGCTTTTGTTTTCAACGGCATGATGAGATACGCAGTCTATTTCAATATTTATCACCGCATGCTAGCTTACAGCGTTCGAACTTAAAATATTTTTGAAGTTTTCGCGAAGCCCTTGTGTGAGTTCAACTCGCCTCCACTTTGAATGCTAAGGTGCTAATATCGTCGAAAGGTTGGTCTTCTGACACATCCTGTTTTCTGCATTTTAATAGACCAAGCCGGTAAAGGTGCCTAATATTTATAAGGCCCCAAATTTCATAACCGTGGTTGCAATAACATCTAAGGCCAGAGAAGTTTGTGAGCTGGTCTACGCTAATTCGAAGTGCACGTTTCGAAATGTTATAAATACATTAAAATTGTTCTAAGTCTTTAGCGTTTTCCAGTAGTCTACACATTGCTTATATAGATGATGACCTAGTAGTATGGTCTATGGCTAATAAGTATAAAACAGTAGGAGGTGCACCAATTGCAGTGGGTAGCAGGGTACTCAGAGATTCTCCCTGTCCCCACCTCATAGATACATACAGCCATCACTAAACCAGGATTCGAAACCCACGCTTAGGAAGAAGGGACCGACTACTAAGTCTCCTGGATTTGCATCAATCAAAATAGTGAAATATTAAAAAAAGGTTCATGCATTATTTATTCAGTTAATACAAGTAACATTGAAATTGGTCTTAAAGTAAGTGTTATTAAGTAGCCCTTTTTGTACAGTAAATTAAGCTAAACAAGATCATCTTATTTCCCTAAATATTTTAAACAAAACCTGCACTAATACAATTTGCTTATTTTTGATTCGTGCAAAGCATCTTAATTTTTCCATTTACCTTCTGTACACATTGAACGATGGGGATCATATATTCAAATAGTGATGGTGCTGAGGCAAATCTATTGTTGATCATTTCAATAAAGGCTGGAATTTCACTAACCAATGTTTGTGTACAAACCACTGCTTCTTTTGGATTGCCGGTTAGACATCCCTGCCTACCTTCCACTTGCATGTTCAATTGAGCAAGAACATCACGTACCTCGTCTTGTGTTTTACGTAACTCTACAATCGTATTATGAATCGGTATAAGGGCACACGAAAGAAGGTCATTCGTAACATCAGTAGCTATCATAGGAGTTAAACAACCTCCACCTTTATTCCGGAGTTCATTTGCAGATCGCTTCAGGAAGATTTGGCTCCGTCTGATCTGCTCTCGTAACTCTCCCATTTGGTCCATTTGCTCATGAACAGTGTCTATAACAGGATCAATTGCTTCAACATACGCATTTCGTAACATGATCAACGAAGATCCGACCGCCCTGTTACGAAACCCTACGGTAAGACGCGTGATTGGATTGTTGACTAAGGTATAAAGGGCGTTGCGGAGCAATGACTTCAGTGAATATGAGCACTTTTCGGCTGTATCGAAACTGTTATCCATCAAGTCTGTTGCGGTAGTTATGACTCCCTGGACTATACCTAAAAGTCCTCCCGGTTTGTCAGTGTATTGGCCATTAACGAATAACACCTGCTGATGAACCTGGAACCGGAAATTAGACTTCAATTTTAACTCATTTGGATATTTGGGATAAATCCTGATTAAGTTTTTTTTCACTCAAGTTTTATCCTTCGTTAAGTATATTTTTCATTGCGTTTAAATCCAAGGTGAGTGCATTAAGATAAACCGTGCAAAGCAATAATATATTGGACAATTTTTCACTTGATATTCTGGAATCCACTTCACTTCTTAAATTCGCATTTGACAGTACATTTATTTCCAACATTTTAGAATTCGCCAGCACCTTCCACTTACCAGTGTTAAAAACACAATAATTAGAGCACGCGCTGTGATCATTGTTTCGTTTTTTCTCGTGCGAAGAATTAATTTTCATTACTGAAAGAGAAACTTTCTTGTGACCGTTTTTATATCTTTCCTTTATCATTTAATGAGTAAAATTGCGTTGCCTACTAGCAAAAGATACTAGTCGTAGTATTTTGGTAGAACCTTAACATCTTAATCTGCGAGAATTCAGGTTTCAGTTATAATGAAACTTTTATATTGCCGTTCAGATATTATGTTTGGGAAAATGAACTATATGTTTGGATTTGTTTCGGTATGTACCACAGGTAGCTACCTCAATATACCATCAAGAATCAAGTTCAATAGTTGACCTAGTTAAATTCTTCATTCAATGTTATGCAATTTCCCTGGTTATCATGTTTAATATTCTTTACATGTCGCACTCATCACTCACTTTTAATGCGTATTTCATGAGAAATGTCAACTACGACGCTGAGTATCCAATTATATACAGCAGTAATTCCTGAAAAGTAATTTATCTTTTTTACTGTAAAGTATTGTTATCTACAGCTTTTCCCGATCAGTTTTAAAATCAGGATCCACTTTTTCTGCAAATGACATTATTCGTTTGAAGCATTTATCGAAGAAATCTTAAAAGAAGCGAAATTTGGATTCAATATTAAGATATTGAGGCAAAAGTTCAATCTTGACAATGGGTTAGTAATAAATCCCCGCCTTGTGACGTGACGAAACGACCTATAGATCTTAAGCCATGACAATGCGCCTGCGTACCCTTTGTCAGTTAATGAATGTTATTTCAAAAATCTGATGATTCCCTGCCATTTTTTCTTGTTTCTAAATTAAAATTAATGCTGAAAGAACGCCATTTTGAGACTACTGATGAAGTCAAAGAAAATTCATCACAGCCTTTAAAATCCACTTCAATACGCTACCCCATGAAATGGTCACATCGCTAGAAAAAGTGTGTGACTATGAGATGAGCACTTTAGAGAGGAAAAGGACTAATAATTTGTAAAATTAGCAATAAAATTGAACAAAATGGAAGTCCTCCTTTTGAACTGGACAACTCTCATTGAGGCCAACCAATTATTACTACTACTACCATCGTATCGAGTCAAAAAATGCTCCCCTTTCAAATCTTAGAAAGGTTACATTATCAGATACCTAAGAATAAGAAAAAGTATGAATTTAATGTACTTCTAAAGGGAACCCAATAAGGCATGATGGCTGCGGGGATAGAATGCCAGCCTGTCAGAGTCATGGTCCCAGTTGTCATGGATGTGTATGTCCATCTTTGTTCTTGCCTAGTTGCCTTGGCTAGTTCTTATCAACTGCACAGCATTTAGTGTGATTAAACAAAACTAGAGCACAATTTCACTGAAAATAAAGATGAGGAGAAAGAAAATTAACAGCAAAGGGGCTATGTGCATGCTCTATATTCCATAGAAAAAGAGAAGACATATGTACGTGCAATGAAGCTATTCATATAGAAAATTTTTTCGTCCTTAATGAACTGAGAGATCAATTCGGTTATAGCTTGTCATCAGCTTTACCCAACAAAATCTAGACCCATAGACTCATGCAAAAATCTATGATCTTAAGAGAATTCTATGGTCATTAACACTTTCATTAGTTCTACTATAACTTAAACTAAGTTTTCCATCAATTTCGGTAAATTCCACTACAATTTCGAAACATGGCCCGAAGATCATACAATTTCTGCAGAATTCTATTGATTAACCATTCTTAAAATTTGGGTGAAAAGAAGTCATATCGCGCTTGAATTTACAAATGAACTGTCCCTAATCTACCAAGCATATTCTAGATCGAGTCTTACTTACTGAAATTGAAGCACCACCATCATCAACAATGGTGCGATAACCGGTATCCGGTCTGGACCTGCCGGAATTGTTGGTTCCGGACCCGCCGGTTTTACGCCAAGGTCGTCTAATTCGCTGCTGCTAATAAATTCTCTGCGTTCTGGCATATGCTATCGCTCCACCAAAGTCGTCTCTTACTATAGATATTGCTCTTATAGGCTTAGGCAGAGTCGTTCTTGTCTATTTTGAAGAAGTAACATCACAAAGAACTAATCTAAACATTTCTTGGGGATGTGTACTGAAGCTGACTCTGATCCATGGGGTGGCGCATACAGATCGGTAATGTAATCATTGAAAGGTAAACGCTCCCCACGGATTACTTTTCCTAAGTTGCTGCAGAATGTAGTGGACATTCCCTTCCCAGAGGATGAGAACTATATGAGTCTTTCTGCAGTACATGTAAACTCCGACGAAATACCTATAGTCGTAGTTGAATTCACTGAAAATAAGACGCAAGGGCCGGCTGGAATTCCAAATATCGCCCTGAAAGTAGAAGCCAGAACAGCACCAGGTTTTCTTGTGCAAATTTATGGATTGCCTGAGTGAAAGAGAATTCCCCAAGCAATGAAAGCTCCAACAGTTCATACTCATTCCAAAGCCAATTAAACCATTGGGTGCCTGCTCCTCATATAGACCGATATTTCTGATCAATACCATTGGCGAACTATTTGAAGGAGTAATATATAACAGGCTGCTCGCTGTTGCGAAAAAGAAGGAGGTCTTTCTGACCAGCAATACAGATCAATCGTCGACGCAATCAAAATGGCGACTGGCCTGGCAAGCTGACAAATGCTGCGCAGTGGTGAGTCTCAATGTAAAAAAATGCATTCAAGACTGAACAAGTCGGGAAACCGGAAGCTAGACATTTCTGGTATGAAAGGTTTTGTGTATTTCTTTTATAAAGAGATTTGAGTGTACATTTGTCCCATTATTATCTAGCACGTAATTTATATGCATATATTATATGAAAATATCTACTTTCAAGTAATATTGACATTCAAAATCTTGAATTTGCACAGAAGCGACAACGTTGACCTATTATAACTATAAAGCACTAGTAATAGTGCGATTTTCACCAAATTTGGTAGGATCATGCTCTATGCTGTAGCAAAATTTTTTGCTGCCAATTACTCAAAATTATAGTAATGTACTATTATTAACTTTATTTGAACAGGTATCGGTATGGAAAGGATTTTTGGAGCCTAGGCACCATACAGCTACCTGATTCTTTTCAGGTTTTTCGGTTGGGTACTTTCTGATAATCGGTCCGTTAAAAAATGATCACTTTCAACTCCCCGCATTCCCCACCTCTCTAACAAATGTCAAAACCAAGACCGGCTTCCAAAACTACTAACCGAGACCTTTCATTTGATACCCCACATGACTATAATGTATGTAACTCACTATATGCGTGAGGGTTCACTGTTCCCACCTTTCTACAAAATTTGCTGTCAATCGCTATAACCGTCTCCGAGATGACGGACAGACAGACAGACAATAAACTGATTTTAATAAACACAAAACCTTAAGAATGAACGAAAATCAACATACATTGTACGCATTGTTGTTGAATTTGTTCGTAGGAGAAGATTGAACTGCAACTTGGATAATAGACTGAAATTAATCTCAATAACCTGCGGGGTTCCACAGGGTTCTACTCTATTGGGTGTACAATTTAATTCGGTTCGTTTTTAAGAGATGGCCCTAGTGGACATTAATGTTTCATATTGACAGCTGATTGCAATTATGTGAAAAATTAGATATATGTCAATAATACACCGTGGATATTGTTTTAAGTTTTATGCAAAATACCGATTTTTTTTATGTTAACATTGTCGAATTTTGCAGCAGCTAGGCATCATTTGCGGGTAGTTTGACTTTTCTGCTTCAGTTGAAAAAAAAGTGCAGTTGAAGCGCGTAGAATGCTTGTGGAAGGGATTGTGGTAATACTGCAAAAGATAAATCATGTTGGTAATGGTTTCGACGATTCAAGGGTGGTGATTTTAGCGTTAATGTCAAGTCTCGTCCTGGAAAACCGAAAAAGAACGATGTTGAAGAATTGGATGCATTACTCGATGAAGATGCGAGTTAGACGCAAGATGGGCTTGCAAAATGATTGTGAGTGACACAGATAGCAGTTTTAGTACGATTAAAATCCGTGAGATTGATCCATAAGCAAGGAAACTGGGTACCTTATCAACTTAAACTGAGGGATGTGGAAAGGCGAGTGTGCATTTGCGTATAGTTGCTTCAAAGGCAAATACGAAGGATTTTTTGTATCGTATTGTAACTTGTGATGATTTCGATTACTGGCTGTTCCGACGGATGCAGCACGATTTGGCAGGTCACCGGTTCGCTTCTTTCGAAGAAATCGAAAATTGGCTTCAAACTTGGATCGCTTTCAAAGAAGAGAGATGGGAAAATGTTGGAGCCAACGATGGATAATATTTTGACTAATCCATTTGTTCATCTTGTTTCGAAATAAATGCATTGTTAACACTGAATAAGTCGGGAAACCGGAAGCTAGACGCTTCAGGTATTTCTTTTATAAAGACATTTGAGTGTGCATTTGTCCCATTAGCATGTAGCACGTAAAATATGCATATATTATGTGAAAATAGCCACTTTGAAGTGATATTGACATTCATAGTCTTGAATTTGCAGAGGAGTGACAGCTTTGACCTAGTATAACTTTGTTAATACTAGTGCGATTTTCACCAAATTTGGCAGGATTATGCTCTATGCTGTAGCCTACAATGCTGCAATTTTGTGTTTCTAGGGTGATCTTAAGGAGGGTTTTCCTGTCAATTACTGAAAATTATAGTAATGTACTATTATTAACTTTATTTGAACAGGTATCGGTATGGAGTGTATTTCGGAGCCTAGCCTAGCACCACCATCATCAACAATGGTGCGATAACCGGTATCCGGTCTGGACCTGCCGGAATTGTTGGTTCCGGACCCGCCGGTTTTACGCCAAGGTCGTCTAATTCGCTGCTGCTAATAAATTCTCTGCGTTCTGGCATATGCTATCGCTCCACCAAAGTCGTCTCTTACTATAGATATTGCTCTTATAGGCTTAGGCAGAGTCGTTCTTGTCTATTTTGAAGAAGTAACATCACAAAGAACTAATCTAAACATTTCTTGGGGATGTGTACTGAAGCTGACTCTGATCCATGGGGTGGCGCATACAGATCGGTAATGTAATCATTGAAAGGTAAACGCTCCCCACGGATTACTTTTCCTAAGTTGCTGCAGAATGTAGTGGACATTCCCTTCCCAGAGGATGAGAACTATATGAGTCTTTCTGCAGTACATGTAAACTCCGACGAAATACCTATAGTCGTAGTTGAATTCACTGAAAATAAGACGCAAGGGCCGGCTGGAATTCCAAATATCGCCCTGAAAGTAGAAGCCAGAACAGCACCAGGTTTTCTTGTGCAAATTTATGGATTGCCTGAGTGAAAGAGAATTCCCCAAGCAATGAAAGCTCCAACAGTTCATACTCATTCCAAAGCCAATTAAACCATTGGGTGCCTGCTCCTCATATAGACCGATATTTCTGATCAATACCATTGGCGAACTATTTGAAGGAGTAATATATAACAGGCTGCTCGCTGTTGCGAAAAAGAAGGAGGTCTTTCTGACCAGCAATACAGATCAATCGTCGACGCAATCAAAATGGCGACTGGCCTGGCAAGCTGACAAATGCTGCGCAGTGGTGAGTCTCAATGTAAAAAAATGCATTCAAGACTGAACAAGTCGGGAAACCGGAAGCTAGACATTTCTGGTATGAAAGGTTTTGTGTATTTCTTTTATAAAGAGATTTGAGTGTACATTTGTCCCATTATTATCTAGCACGTAATTTATATGCATATATTATATGAAAATATCTACTTTCAAGTAATATTGACATTCAAAATCTTGAATTTGCACAGAAGCGACAACGTTGACCTATTATAACTATAAAGCACTAGTAATAGTGCGATTTTCACCAAATTTGGTAGGATCATGCTCTATGCTGTAGCAAAATTTTTTGCTGCCAATTACTCAAAATTATAGTAATGTACTATTATTAACTTTATTTGAACAGGTATCGGTATGGAAAGGATTTTTGGAGCCTAGGCACCATACAGCTACCTGATTCTTTTCAGGTTTTTCGGTTGGGTACTTTCTGATAATCGGTCCGTTAAAAAATGATCACTTTCAACTCCCCGCATTCCCCACCTCTCTAACAAATGTCAAAACCAAGACCGGCTTCCAAAACTACTAACCGAGACCTTTCATTTGATACCCCACATGACTATAATGTATGTAACTCACTATATGCGTGAGGGTTCACTGTTCCCACCTTTCTACAAAATTTGCTGTCAATCGCTATAACCGTCTCCGAGATGACGGACAGACAGACAGACAATAAACTGATTTTAATAAACACAAAACCTTAAGAATGAACGAAAATCAACATACATTGTACGCATTGTTGTTGAATTTGTTCGTAGGAGAAGATTGAACTGCAACTTGGATAATAGACTGAAATTAATCTCAATAACCTGCGGGGTTCCACAGGGTTCTACTCTATTGGGTGTACAATTTAATTCGGTTCGTTTTTAAGAGATGGCCCTAGTGGACATTAATGTTTCATATTGACAGCTGATTGCAATTATGTGAAAAATTAGATATATGTCAATAATACACCGTGGATATTGTTTTAAGTTTTATGCAAAATACCGATTTTTTTTATGTTAACATTGTCGAATTTTGCAGCAGCTAGGCATCATTTGCGGGTAGTTTGACTTTTCTGCTTCAGTTGAAAAAAAAGTGCAGTTGAAGCGCGTAGAATGCTTGTGGAAGGGATTGTGGTAATACTGCAAAAGATAAATCATGTTGGTAATGGTTTCGACGATTCAAGGGTGGTGATTTTAGCGTTAATGTCAAGTCTCGTCCTGGAAAACCGAAAAAGAACGATGTTGAAGAATTGGATGCATTACTCGATGAAGATGCGAGTTAGACGCAAGATGGGCTTGCAAAATGATTGTGAGTGACACAGATAGCAGTTTTAGTACGATTAAAATCCGTGAGATTGATCCATAAGCAAGGAAACTGGGTACCTTATCAACTTAAACTGAGGGATGTGGAAAGGCGAGTGTGCATTTGCGTATAGTTGCTTCAAAGGCAAATACGAAGGATTTTTTGTATCGTATTGTAACTTGTGATGATTTCGATTACTGGCTGTTCCGACGGATGCAGCACGATTTGGCAGGTCACCGGTTCGCTTCTTTCGAAGAAATCGAAAATTGGCTTCAAACTTGGATCGCTTTCA
Organism: Hermetia illucens; assembly: GCF_905115235.1. Taxonomy (NCBI): domain Eukaryota; kingdom Metazoa; phylum Arthropoda; class Insecta; order Diptera; family Stratiomyidae; genus Hermetia; species Hermetia illucens. The sequence goes on along the minus strand of NC_051849.1, from coordinate 185,847,359 downwards.
AAGAAGAGAGATGGGAAAATGTTGGAGCCAACGATGGATAATATTTTGACTAATCCATTTGTTCATCTTGTTTCGAAATAAATGCATTGTTAACACTGAATAAGTCGGGAAACCGGAAGCTAGACGCTTCAGGTATTTCTTTTATAAAGACATTTGAGTGTGCATTTGTCCCATTAGCATGTAGCACGTAAAATATGCATATATTATGTGAAAATAGCCACTTTGAAGTGATATTGACATTCATAGTCTTGAATTTGCAGAGGAGTGACAGCTTTGACCTAGTATAACTTTGTTAATACTAGTGCGATTTTCACCAAATTTGGCAGGATTATGCTCTATGCTGTAGCCTACAATGCTGCAATTTTGTGTTTCTAGGGTGATCTTAAGGAGGGTTTTCCTGTCAATTACTGAAAATTATAGTAATGTACTATTATTAACTTTATTTGAACAGGTATCGGTATGGAGTGTATTTCGGAGCCTAGGCACCATATAGTGGCAGCCCCCTGATTTTTTTCAGATTTTTCGGTTAGGTAGTTCCTGAGAATGGGTTCGTTAAGAAAATGCTTCGGCTTCGAAAAGTACTAAGCGAGACCTTTAATTTGATACCCCACATGACTATATTTGATGAAAAAAAAATTTACACCCCCCTTTTGCATGGGGGGACCCCCCCTTAAATTCGTCGTAAAAAGATGTAACTCACTATATGCATGAGCGTTCACAGTTCCCACCTTTCTACCAAATTTGGTGTCAATCGTTATAACCGTCTCCGAGGAAAATGCGTGTGACGGCCAGACAGACAGACAGACAGACGGACAGACAGACAGACAGTAAACCGATTTTAATAAGGTTTTGTGTTTACACAAAACCTTAAAAAAAGGGACCGAATTCATTTGTGCTCCCAATTGTGGTTAATTATGTACGATTCACTGTTGACGCTACGCCTTCCCAACGATATGTGAGATCAATTTCTAATTGAAAAATTCGTGCCAAAGATAGTCGGGGTCTTCCTATTTCAAGGGCAATTAGTTCCGTGCTAACCTACGTAGCTCCAGTTTGGGCAACCGTTATCGAAAACCAATTAAACTGCGGAAAACTAGGAATGAATGAAAACTGTAGAAAACTAGGAATGAAGCGGTATATGTGCTAACAGGGATCGTCCCCATGGACATATTGGCAAATGAAGGTCGGTGTCTTTACGAAAAAACGTATGTAATTACTAAATAAACAAGGAGGTTATCGCGTTTAACTGCATTGATTTGATCACGATAAGTCACCATGCTACCAAAGACGTGGTAACGTGCCCAAGAATGCGGAGCATGTTTTATTTGATTGCCCGAGGTTTACGGTGAATCGAAGTAGATTGAATGCAGGCTTAGACAGGCGCTCAATACTTGAAAATATTGTGGAGTTCATGCTGGAGTCATCGAAGGACGGGACGGCAAGAATTGCGAAGAAAACAAGAATGGTCACAGTTAAGAGCTGATCTAACCCCGCGATGTAATGCTTTATAGCAGTCTTGTGGGAAGAGTGGAAGGTCAAATAGGTGGTTTTAATGAGTAAAAATCTCTCCTAATTGCATGGCACACCCTAGCAGCAGGTTTTGAACCTTTCCACCTTCCAACGATGAAAAAAACTCATTACATTTAATACTTCGTAACTCCAACGATCAGGTATACTGGGAATGGAATTTCTCATCATTGTTTTTAAATCAAAGTCGTTTTACCATAATCTTTTTGCACTGATACACATTGTGTTTCAGATAAGCCTAACAATTCTCTTTCGGGTTTAAGTCGGCAAATTTGACAGGAAAAGCAGTGGATCCAGATCCAGTGAATTTAAATAATTGATGCTAGTTCTGGACATATAAAAAGGTGCGCCGCGCCGTCTACCATGAAGTTATATTCTGTACACGAAAGCTGCAGATTATTGATATCTGGCACAAAGACGTTTAGTGTCGCCCCAACCTAGATAGTAGAAAAATGAAGGTGATAAAGTACTTTTATTTTTTCTCACAATCAAAAAGACAATGATATAGTAAATTTTCTCAAAATAGTTCATCGTTCATCATTCGATGGACAGGTATGAATATGCTTGAGACGATAAACACCTCTCATCTGCCATCTACCATCTACTATTATTTTCCAAGAGTATGTCCTATTTACTCTCCAAAATAAGGAGGCAGTCAATAAACCAATTTATTGAACTTTGAATAACAAAGACGAAGTAAACAGTTTCAAAAACAAAAAAAAATCTGTAAAATCTTCAAAATTTTACTCAATAAGTTTTGCGGGAAGGTTATTCTGAAAAATGGAACTATTTAATAACAACATAAATACACTTCAGTTTTAGTGCCTAAGACTAACGACCGCTAAGTATAGAAAACCAACTTCGAAAATATAAATAACCAATATTGGTATTCAAGTTTCAGAAGTAATTATCAGTAGTGCTAGTAGGAGTAGTAGACCATGCAAAAAATATTGAACTTTCTTATAGTAAACTTCATGTATGTTCATATGTACTTCATCGACTAGATTTTAAGAAAAATAAGCTAAATATGCAGAGTCATATTGTAAAGCGCAAAGAAAATTTTAGGGAAAAAAGAACCAAGACCGAATTTAAATAATAGTACGCCAATAATTATCATCGTTAAGTATTATGTGTTTGTTAGTCAATCTAAATGTAATCCACAGAAAAAAGTTTCTTTTTTGGCAACAAACAATTTTTATTGAATTGCCGTGTTTCGGGAGCAATTTGCTTTCTTCTTTAGTGGAAGATACTTTTGTCAGGTAGATGAAGAGAAAGCGTTGCATTTTTAGCTATTAATCGAATTAATGTCCGGATGGCTCAAGTGGTTAGAGCGTTGGGCTATCGTAGCGGAAGGTCGCGGTTCAAATCTCGCTGGGGGGCAGAGGAATTTGTTATCGTGATTGGATGTTGGACACCAGTCGACTCAGCTGTGAATGAGTACCTGAGTCAAATCAGGGTAATAATCTCGGGCGAGCGCGATGCTGACCACATTGCCTCCCACAGTGTACTGTGGTGTACCGTTACGGTCTTGAATGAAGTGCTCTAACACACTTCAAGGCCTTGATCCAACATGGATTGTTGCGCCGACGATTATTATTATCATTATTATTAATCGAAGCATTAGTTGGAATAAAAATTGTCAACTCTTTAACGAACGAAAAAAAACTGATCATCATCCAAAATCTGGGATTACCTTTAGAAGCCGAAACATTTTAATTACGAATCATCATTTTATGCCCAAGGTACGGAAACTGCTTCAACTTTTTGCTAAAACGCGTCACTTCATATAACTACTTCTGGGTATTTTGAAGTCCTGCGAAAAAGTCTGAAGTTATATATGTAAGTTTTCCAAGTCTGATTGAGGATTTTCTAAACCAAATTCATCATTTTTCAAACTAACCGATGATCATAATTAAATTCATAATTTTTCAAATCATTTTCGGAATTTTGCATTTGAAGTTCAGACTTTAGTTCATTCATTCGTCTAAGCTGCCTATCATTTTTAAGGTTTTGTGTAAACCAGAGTGAAATTATGCGGTGTTTCCAACGATTAATTAATTGAAATAATAAAAACTTGTTGTTTCTTATTGCAAACAAGTTTGCACTGATGAAGGGAACAAGTGGTTCCCAAAATATCGGTATTTGCAAGAATAAATACCCACACCAACGAATAAGAAACAACAAGTTTTTATTATTTCAATTTGTGTAAACGCAAAACCTTATTAAAATCGGTTTTTTGTCTGTCTGTCTGTCCGTCTTTTTTTCTGATGAAAGATGAAAAGCTTCAAAAGCTACCGTAGGCTCCTGTCACACGGTTATGTGGGACTCTTACCCTCTAAAACCACCTCCTTCTCCTTCAACTCTCCCCGCGGGACTCCCATTTGGTATTACATCGTGGGGCTGGATCAGAATTTATTCTGCGCTCATGTTCATATTCGTGTTCCTCTCGTGTCCATTCTTTCGGATGACTTCTTCCTGCCTAAGCTTCTTTCCGATGGCTGCAATCACTTTTTTGACTTCAGTCCATATCCCCTTTGCTTTCATCATAAGTTCCATTATATTTTCGGATCTAAAGTACTCCCCGGTTGTAGCTTCTAATGTAACCGTTTGGGCTTCGAATCTAGGGCAATGAAAGAAGACGTGTTCTGCGTCCTCTGCAACATTTAGGCACTTTGGGCAATATCGCGAATCATCACGCCCAAATCGTTACAGATATGCTCGATAGCCTCCGTGTCCGCTCAAGAATTGAGTTAGGTCGAAACCTAATTCGCCGTGGGGTCGATCGATCCATTTCCGGATATCTCATATGATTTTGTGAGTCCAGCGGCCTTTTTCTGACTCGTCCCACTTCTCTTGCCATTCCGCGACAGTTTCAGTTCGTGCGAACTGTCACCGACGGGCAGGAGATTCTCCGGTAAGATACGTTCGATCGTAAGGTCGTTGTATTTCTTTCGCCAGAATCTCAGTCGGGACCATTCCTGCCATCACGCAAGCTGCTTCATTGGATATTGTTCTGTAAGCGCAACATGTTCAGAGTACACTTATGCGATACGCAGCTCCTATCTTTTTCTTATTTGCTATATTTTTCAGTGCATCGATCGAACTGACCACCTTTGAAATAAGGTGTCGACAGCTCGGCCTTGGGCCACCTATATTTGGTAGCATTTTCGCAACCAGCGCTCCGATGTTATATGCCTTGGTTGTTGCACCCTCCACATGCAATCTGAAATTTAACCTCTGGTCACTCATTACACCTAAGTACTTAAGTGCAGGCTTGGAATGAATTGTTTACTTCGATCTTCATGGAAGTGCACTTTCTCCGCTTGGTAATAAATACTACTTTCGGCTTATGCTCTGCGAGCTGTAGACCAGCATTTTCTAACCAGGATTTAATCTCAAACACCGCTTCATTTGCATAAAGCTCGACTTCTTCGAGAAGGCGTTTAACAAACAATACACCAATATCGTCCGCGAAACCAATGGAGGGCACACCAGTAGGAAGGTCTAGCGTCAGTACTCCGTTATACATAATAATCCACAAGAGTGGCCCTAGGACTGACCCTTGTGGAACTCCGCATGTTGTCCGTCTGTATGTCTGTCTGTCTGTCCGACACACGCATTTTTCTCGGAGACGGTCATAGCGATTGGCACCAAATTTGGTACAAAGGTGGGAACTGTGAACGTTCACACATACAGGGAGTTACATCAGTTTACTTCGAATTTAAGGGGGGGTCCCCATACCTGCAAAAGGGGGCCGTACAATTTGTTTAGATCAAATATAGTAATGTGGGGTATCAAATTAAAAATCTCGGTTAGTACTTTTCGAGGCCGGTCTTAGTTTTGACATTTGTGCGGGGGTTACAAGTGATCATTTCTTTAAGGGGGCTATTCTCAGAAACTACCAAGCTACCAACTACCTGCGAAACACCTTCCATACCGATATCTGTTCAAATAAAGTTAATAATAGTATATTACTGCAATTTTTGTAATTTACTGGAAAACCTCCCCTCTTAAGCTCATCCTAACACCACGAAATTTTTCAGTGGTGTAGGCTATAATGTAGAGCATGATCTTGCCCAGTTTGGTGGAAATCGCGCTATTACTAACAAAGTTATAATACGTCAAAATTGTTGCTTCTTTGAAAATTGGAGACTATGAATGTCAATATCACCCAAAAGTGGATACTCTCACATAATATATGCATGCTACGTACTAAGAAATACACAAAACTTTCGTACCTGAAGCGTCTAGCTTTCAGTTTCCTGCCTTGTTTATCATTATTTGCTTTAATGAACCCATGTATTCTGTTTGGAAATATACGGTCCAATGGCGTCCTCTGGGGTGTTATTAGTCTTTTCGATTTTCTTTATAATGCAATATGCCTTTTTCGGATTCGACCCCGAAATTGCGGCCGCCTCCTTCAGCTTACGTAATTAAATAAGTTTTAGGGGAAAGACAATTTCAGTAGAAAATATTTTAATGAATTAATGAAAGCAGTTGAGGTGGCTTCTCACTTGCCCTGGGTAAGTATCTCAAAGTAATTAGAAACGCCACAATTTAAACTACTTAATACTTGGAAAGTTGTCTCGATTGGCAGTGGACATTAATTCCGTTTTATATGGAATGGCAGAAAAGGGGGGATTACATCATATTCCCAGACAGAATAATGACAGAAATTTGATGGGCGGGGCGGAGATTTTTTTCTAAAGAATTCCAGTTCGCCCCTTATTCAATGGTACTCGTAAGAAGTCCGTATCAAGCTTTATAATACAACATTGGAAAAAGTTCTGAATTTGAAATGGAAAATTCTGAATTTCATATGCTAGAATGAAAACAGCACTACAATTTTCAAAACAATCGTTAAATATTCACTTTCCTTGTCTATGTGTGGAGAATTCATTACCTTAACAATCTTATTTGATGGGCTTTTACAAAGTTCAGAACATCTGACTATGTCAATAAGATGCCTCTTTGTTTCCATTTATCCTTAATGATTTTTTTGTTTACGTGCGTATATTTAATTCCAACTTTAATCAAGTTTTGTTGGCCAAATTGAAAACCATTCTCAATTTTATTTTTAATATTCATTATCCAGCACGGCAGTTCATTAACATCATCATTTTCCGCTTCTCCTTATCTTTCCGTGGATATAGTTGTCACCTCAACACTATCAGCTATATCTTTTTAAGCTTTGAAGGATTAGTAACCTTAATACTCAATGCCTGTTCTGGAACACCTCAGAGAAGGTATGCATTGGTCTTTCTTCCTATTCCGGAATAATAACGGAAGCTAAAAATGAATAGACAAACGGCAATTATTGGGAAAACTGTTATTATCCTACATCATTTCCCAGCAAAGAGAAACTCGTCACAATTAGATACAAACATAAAATATTTCTATTTGCCTAGGTCAAGTTGAATTTTCTAATCAGTTTATAAATTCTCATTTTCAACTTAATGGCCTCCCAAAAATTTCAAAAGCTTTATAGTATACAAAGTTGAAAATTATTACCATTTACATATTTTGTTGTTGAAAATACTCATATTATCTGGATTTGAGTGGAGTATAAAATGTTTAACACTCAGGAGGGCGCTCACAATTGTAGCATCTTTCTGAACTTACATATGTAGATTCGCAAGAAAGAGTAATGAGAAACAATTTGTGCATGCTAGTATCTAGGTTGCACTCGTGATAAAGTTCATTATGTGAAACTATCTCGAGTATCTAATATTTTTATCTATGTATGCTTTTATTAGTAGGAGTTGCAGAAGAATGAGAGCTTTGTCGTTGATAAAAAAGTACTTTGGAATTAAATTGTAAAGAGGTCAATGCTTTTATATTTTGAAAATATTTAATTGAGCTGAATATATAAATGTAATCCCTTTTATATAATGATTAGTCTTTGCAAAAGAGCGGAAATAGTGATTACCAATTTTGTTCCTTTCGACTACTTTTTGAAAAACCTTTCTGAACTTTAGAAAATCAAATTGAAGGCGAAATTACTTCTTAAAGGGCGGTTTGCAGGAGGCGACAAATACGATATAGGGAGACCATTATAAAATTTCAAAATTAGATCAAAGCTTTCTTTGGCAACGAAAAACAAAACGGCCGACAATGATGAGTGATGATCATGTGGACATATTTTTAATGAATGAATGAATATTTTTATCTTATTCAAATCATGAGACCTCATAGCTTTCTAGTGCAAGAGTCGTGGGTTCTGTGTCCTAATATAAAACCAAAAATTGTTAAAAGCAAGCAACCAACCGAGATTCTTAGCCAGGACATAGCTGCAGTTATCTTACTATACCGGATAATAGTAAAAGCAAGAGCAACCCACTTAGGCAACGACGACCCTTTTCTCTTTGTCCTGGACCAACGCAAGAACTAAGCCATCTGGTAATGTATGCGTGTCCTCGAACAATTAATGGAGTGTTATGCAAACGGTTAACATATCTACCATATTTGTTGGGAAATTAGCGAATACAATGTAAGTGGATGGAAACTGTTTGATTTCATTACTTCAGTTGGTCTCACAACTGCGAGCGTGGGGTGTGCCAAGAAAAAGTCAAGTAATTGACCTAACAGTCCATAAGACGTTGATTGTCAGACCAGCATTACTTAGAATTTAGTCTAATTATTGTAGTTGAACATGCTGAACTACAATTCCGAGGAAGAAGGATTGTTATAGCTCGATGAGCTTTTCGCTAATAAAGTGCAGAAGATCAATTGGAGACTCTGAAGAACACATTCTTAGAATGCTTTCAAAAGGATTTTAGAGTGCTTTGAAAATAATTTTACCTTTACTTGAGAGAAATGTAGAATGGTTCCCTGGAAATAAAAATTACAAAAATTCAGGAAAACAATCAAACCACTTCTCCATTGTGTTTGCAAAAGCAATAATAGCAATAATACTCGTAATAGAACTCACGACGTGAATATAAGAGTCTCGTAAGCAGTTTGACACGAGCCTCCTTTGAAACATACTGCGAATGTGAAAGTATTACAAAAAAGCTGGAACACTAGGAGAACGGTAGTAACCAATGAAAAAACATGACCTGCTATACTGAAACGGATGCCTTTCATCAAGTATCGTTAAAGGAGGGTATAGAGCAGCTGCAGCAATTTCTAAAACACATTTTCCTAGCATGCCTTGCTATGGGCTACGTACCCACTCTTTGGCAGAAGATTAAGTTTTTTTTATGATGATGCCAAAGCTCAGGGGATGCCCTTTGATACTATAAAGCTATAGCACAGCCTTGGCGAGGAGAAAGGAAGTTAGGGGTTGGAATGGGGAAAGGGTTAAGCGTGAAGGAAGTGGCGATGCACTACTTGCCTAAACATATGTATGTATGACGGGGCAACAGAAGATGGTAGTCTGTTTCACATTCGTATAGTTCGAGATAAGAAGGATTCGTGGTATTTCATGGTGCGGCTAGCACTGACCGCTAGAGTATGGGATGGGAGTGGCTATTTAGTCCGGTATTGCGTTTGGGAGAGACATCCAACTTTTGTAATACGTTTGCTTTCGGATCGTGGTCAATAATTTCGCCTGTAGTGGGGACAAGAGCACTTCCGATGGCGACCGTCCTTTTCGAGGCTGATGTCAGCACCTCTTTTGTTACACACATTCAGAAGACAACCTAAAAATAAGGCTGTGGAAGTTTCTGAAGTGTGCAAACCGTTTACCATGTAGCTGCTTATAGAAAGCACGTTTCTGCACTATATCAGATATTTTCTCTGGTGAGTAGCACTGTACAATTGTGATGCTCCTTAACCTGCACCAGAATCATGCAGCCAAGATCCTTTGAGAATGCTATTTCAAAAGAACGCGCCGTGTGGTAGCCGTCAGTAACAATGTGACATCAGGTTCGCTTCTGGTACCATTTTATTTTCCCGAGTACAAAAGCACACACAAAAAGGAAAAAGTGCTCTTTGGAGCTCTTTGGAACAGTGGCTAGAGAATTCGGGCGAATTAAAGCAAAAACGGTCACGTTATGTTTGCTCTGAACCCGAAAACATGCCCGCCCAATTCGTTAAATGGAATCTATATCCCACAAACTGACAATGTCAGATATCTCGGCTTCTACCTCGATCGACGTGTTACTTGGAGAAGACATATCGAAGCTAAACGAATCCAAGTGAGACCTAAAGTAAAAAGTATCCACTGGTTAATTAATTGAAATTCTAGTTTGTCATTATATAAACAGTTACTTTTGTAAACGTCATTAATTAATCATACCTAGACCTACGAAATTCTATTATGGGGTGCACCTAAAATTTCGAACATCCAACTGCTCCAACAAAACTAGTCGAAGACCCTACGAATAATAGCAAATTCCCCTTGGATCACCAAGAATATTAGCCTACATCGAGATCCAAATACTCCCCCTGTAGATGACGAAATATTTGACCACCCAAATATTCTTGCAGAAATTTATTAAATAATTATTGTTGAAAGTGTCAAAATTAGTTAGTCATTCACCTTAGAATACTGCTAAAGCTAATCAGAAATTCTAGATGCTATGGAAAAATTTGTGCTTTTTTAGTCACTAAGTTCTTAGCAAAAGAAATGCGGACCGTTGGCCGCGTTCGAGAGAAGACCCCTCCGAATAATTTTTGGCCCCCTAAATGAAGATAGACTATTCCGTAGCCTACATAAGGAAGAAATCTATGAGCGATACCATGACCGGCTAGTTGGGGATAAAACCCAACTCAACAGGTTGCGGTGGGGGGGTCACTTAATCCGTATGGATGAGGATGATCCAGCCTGGAAAGTCTGTAAGGGTAATATTTATGGTAGAAAAAGAAGACGACGCAGACCCTTCCTGAGATGGAGCGATGGCGAAGGTCAGGCCGCCAGACCGCTTTTAGGGATATCGAACTGGTGGACCTCGGCGCAAATCTGGGAGGTCTGGAGTTCATTATTAAGGCAGGCCTAGACCGGATACCGGTTGTTGCGCCGTTGATGATGATGAAGATTCAATTACATGTAGTTAATTCTGCAAAAAATGGAAAATACTATAATAAATGAAGTTGAAAATGAAAAAGAATTTCGTTAGCTTACATAGCTGGAATTCTCGATCAAGTTGGAGAAAGTGAGCATTCTGGGTGTGTGCATATTGCAGAAACTAATTATAGTCCGTTTTCGATAGCCAAAGATCGTAGATATGAGGTCAGTCCCTCTCTGCCGCATTGATGACGTGTCGGTAGCAATAAAGTTTTGAAATTTGCAGATTGCTAACCCACAAATTTGTATCAGCTTTGGTCACTTTTTACAACAACTCCCAAGGATCAATAAACAAATTTATAGTGGATCAAAATTGCCTTTTTTGTGTGAAGTTGCTGTAACCCAAAACAGTATAAAATGTCAGTACCTCACTAAACTGTCGTACACAAAAATATATTTAGATATGAAACATATAAAATCTTTGAAATTCCGGGTTCCGGCTTGTTTAAACTTTCTTTTTAATTAAAATAAACTAAAACAGATATTTTCTTCCAAAGTCTGTTATCTAACAAGGCCCCGCCACATTCTTAGTAAACAATAATAAAAAGTTCATGAGAAAATTGTCTGGGAATGTTGAAGCCTTGTCATCTAACATAAACTAGACATTGCATCTTATCCATTTACGATGTGTCTAAGAATTCAAATGTTTATTCAAACAAATAGTTTTTATAAGTATATGGGTTCCTAGTATTATCTTTTGCCAAAATCACGGCCAAACTAATGAGAAGTATGGTATGTTCAGATAAATTCAAGCTTATTTTGTTGAAATATATACGTTAATTTTAGATGTCAATGAACATTTTCAAAGGAAAAGTAATTTTTCATAAATTTATAAACACAGCGTCAGCTGAACAGTTGCTCTACTGATATATCATGAGAATATTTCCGAAATTGGAGAAACAAATCAAATCTCTTCCGAACTCTTCTTCTTCTCCAATTCAGTAGCAGGATCGGCCTGTCTACATCGTATTCGTCATTTTTCTCAGTAAACTGCGTTATGTAATTGCTTCACGCATCCGTACAACTTGGATGAAGTGGTATTCCACCGCAGGAGTTTAATGTAATCGACTTATCAACGAACTTCTCAAATCCAAAATTTACCGTGTCATTCTCCCTGTCGTTCTCTGCGGTTCTGACTGTTGGCCGACTATAAAAGATAATGAACAACGCCTCGCGGCAATGATGACGAAAATATTGCGACCGATCAAGACGAGCCGACCCCGCTTTCTAACGGGACAAAGGCTGATGAGAAAGAAGAAGAAAAGGAAAATGTAATTATCTTTCCAAAATTATCTAGTCTTATTTTTCTCCTCTGTGTTAGTGAAATTTAATAACCGCAGTATGACTTATAACTGTATTTAGAAAATATGCACATACATACATAGAAAAAGAGGTTAACAAAACAAAACAATACAAACTAAATAAATTTTATTTTTCGTTTCAGAGGAGAAACATCTTCATTTACCCACTGAAGATGAATACATGCGGATGTTCTTAAGACCATGCAAATATTATCCGGAAAGTGCAATGGATAGGGTAAAATTCTTCAAAAAATATTTATTTCTTGCTCTAAATTATATGATATTTGCCATATATTACAGATAAAACATTTCTACAACTTGAGCTTGAAATATGGAAAAGTATGTGAAAATATCGTACCATCAACTTTGAGACATGTTTTCGAGCAAGAGATCTTCACATTGTTACCCGTTCGAGACCAGGATGGTCGTCGAATGATTATTTTAGATGTTGGAAGTAAGGAAGAAATTTTTTAGAAATTAATATTTATTTAGTTGAATTAGGCTACAATAAGCAACTTCTCAAAAAATATAATTTCATTTAATTTTCTTTAACTCTTCTTTAGAAAAATGGAAACCATCGAAATGCCCCCTGAACGATTCATTCCGAGCAGTTCAATTAGCAGTATTATCTTCAATGGCCGAACCTACATCTCAAATCAATGGAAACGTTGTCATTTTCGATATGGATGGCTTGCCACTAGCTAATGTAATGCAATTTACGCCATCGTTTGCCAATATGTTGTTGGACTACGTTCAAGATTGTTTATGTATTCGTCTGAAGGCTGTACATATTGTCTTCAACTCGTATATCTTCAATATGCTGTTCGCCATTTTCAAACCTTTCATCAAGGACAAGCTCAGGAAGCGAGTAAGCTATTATTATTACATCCTTTTTCATAAAAGAGAAAACTATAACTATCCTTTGCAGATTTTCTTCCATGGAAAAAATATGGACTCGCTTCATCAGCACATTAACAAAGAGTGCTTGCCAGCGAAATATGGAGGCACTTTAGATTGTGAATTACCCCCAGGATATCTAGTTGCTGACTTATTCGAAGCTTATAAGAAGGACTTTGAAAGTAAAATTTAATACAATCTAGTGTGAGGTGTTATTATTAACTTGTTTTCTGTCTTTTTTCTATTTACAGTGGCAAATAGCTACGGGTACACAAATGAATTGAAATAGAGCCAACATCAGCTGTTCAACTATCTTTTTGTGTGATAAATCCTTTAAATAAATTACGAATGTTAAATAGACTATCAGCTTCTTATAAGTATGCTTTAAGGATTTTTAGGTTTCTCGTTTTTTAAGTAAATTTGTAACTTTAATGAAAAGTTCACTTTGATTACGTACAAGGATGAGGTTTATTCAGCAAAGACTTAATATGATGTAAAAACTTGTTAAGGTTTTGCCTTTATTAGTACCTTAATATAATTATATTTTTGATAAACAACTTCTGAGAAACGTAAAATTTGTTTTCATTATCGTAAATGGGTGTTTTGAAAATCCCATTCGTCCTATCTTCTTGATTTAACTTATTTTTATAATATAACTAGCGAAACGGAGGTTAAAAATGGCAAGAATCCTTTGAAGAACTTCTTAAGGGGAAAAAAAAGAACAAAATTAGGTAAACCACATACACGCCTACCAAAACTAACAAAGTTACCATCAGAAAAAAACCTAACCACTCACACTTGGGAAAGTAAGGAGAGCCCTACGATTATTTAAAAATAACAAAATTCCATTGAAAGAAGACATGCTCCCTGATCTTTTCAATATGGTTCTCATGGAAATAAATAAAGCATCGCAAGAAATTGGGCCACCTGTAAATTTAGATAAAAAAAAACTTCGCTCCAAAGAAAGAGAAATCAATATGCATTAGATCGAGAACCTCTCGTTGGTGTTTAGAATTTCAAAGTTATAAAGTCATCTAAATATCTGGACCCCATCCTAACAACCGGTAATGATCAGCGGTATGAAAAGAAAACTTCGATGATGAAATTTAAAGACGTCTGTAGGGAAACCAAGAATACATTGAAAAATTTATGATGAACATAGTTTGCTATGGCAATAAATCATTAATACTTGCGAAAAAACGTGGCAGACGGTGGATAGCTTCGAAGGAAAGATTCTTAGAAGAATATATCGCCCCGTCAAAATGTAAAACCCACTTAACAAACCTACAACAAAGTAAATATGAATACAAAGTTAATACGCTTAAGATGGACTGGTCACGCAGAAAGATGCCGAGGTCTCTGGACGCAATGGCTGGATACTAGAGATGGATAGGTGATGTATGTAATATTACAAAAGTGATATCACCTTAAAGTGTAATATCATTTGCAATCAACGATCGTGATCAAAACATCACCAAACATTACAACATCAGCTAGCATTACCGCATTACCGTGGCATCACCTGACAACAGCTCATTTCCTTTAAATACAATTGATCCGTAATGTTATGATCGGTAATGTTCGGCTGCTTATTGATGTATATATGTTGCTGGCGCTAGATCACATGTATCATATGCTTGATTCATCATCATCATCAACGGCGCAACAACCGGTATTCGGTCTAGGCCTGCCTTAGCAAGGAACTCCAGACATCCCGGTTTTGCGCCAAAGTCCACCAATTCGATATCCCTAAAAGCTGTCTGGCGTCCTGCCGCCATCAAGCATGGACGAGATGGTCCGTGCAATTCAATGGCTTAAAAATCAAAAGTTGCTAGGAGCCGATAGAATTTCAGCCGAATTAGTTAAATATGGAGACGACCAACTACACCAAGCGTTTCATTAAGTGATGTTCATGGTGTGGGATAGCGAATCAGTGCCTGACGACTGCCAACGAAGCATGCTGCAATTATAGAGGTGTCACGTTGCTTAGTACCATCTATAAGATATTTTCCACTATCTTCCTAGAGCGAATAGCCCTATACGCTCAGAACACCATTGGCCCATACCAAAATGGTTTCACTCCAAGCAAATCAGGAATGGATTAGATTTTCCCTGTGCGGCAAGTGATGGAAAAACTGATGGAATATGGCCATCAGTTGCACCATCTTTTCATCCACTTTAAAGCAGTTTATGACAGCATAGCCAGAGTAAAACTGTTCATGGCCATGAAAGAATTCGATGTCCCGACGATTTGACGAATTGATAAGACTGACTAGGCTGACCTTGTGCGAGGTCAGATAAAAGCAACAGGATCACTCTCGAGACAATTTAAAACAACAACGGTCTAAGACAAGGGGATGTCTTATCATGCGTCCTCTTTAACCTGGCCCTGGAGAAAGTGATTCGCGATGCAAATCTGAACTCTTCAATTTCAGCCAACCACTAGCCTACGCTGACGATATTGACATTAT
This sequence comes from Hermetia illucens, assembly GCF_905115235.1. Classification (NCBI taxonomy): domain Eukaryota; kingdom Metazoa; phylum Arthropoda; class Insecta; order Diptera; family Stratiomyidae; genus Hermetia; species Hermetia illucens. The sequence continues at coordinate 185,832,153 of NC_051849.1, read as the reverse complement.
GGGAAGAACAGCTCAAAATGTATTGTCTACCTTCATCCAAATGGAGCAGGCGCGTAGGATCTCGGGCTGGACATAATGAAGGCAAGACGAAGTACATGGTGGAACGTCAGCACCAAAGAACGAACAACATCGAATCGCACTGGTCAAACGAAAACAATAAAGATCGGAGACTACAACTTTGAGAGCGTTGAAAATTTCTCCTATCTTGAGTCAAAAATCACAACCGATAGTCGCATGGCGCATGGTTCTTAGCTGCTACTTCAGCTTCCAAAAAAAACTGGTTCTCTCGAAACCTCTCACCATAGGGTCAAAACTCTTATTGTATAAACTATGATCTTGCCAGTCCTCATGTATTCCTCAGATACCTGTGTTCTTAGCAAGAAAAATTGCCGTAGCTGGCACACACCTCCAAACCATAACACCACTTCTTCCGTGCTTAACCGTTAGAACAAGGTTTTCTTTATTAGGCGCTATTCCTTTCTTCCGCCAAACTAACTTCTTTCCTTTTATTCCAAAAATGCGGAACTTTGGTCTTGCTTTGGTCGGAAAATAGGACCTGCTTATAATTCTTGAGCCCTTTTGAAGGTTTTGTGTAAACATAAAACCTTATTAGAATCGAGTCGATGTCTGTCTGTCTGTTCGTCACATTCGATTTATTCGGAAACGGCTAGACCGATTGTTAGGAAAACGTGTGATCTGTTGTTTCCTTTACATACAGCAAATGCCGCCAACGTGTTAAGTTTAAGGGGGCTCCCCATACATGTGAATAGAATGTGCAAATTTTTTTTCATGAAAAGTGGTCATGTGGGCTATCAAATTAAAGGGCTCAATTAGTACTTTTCGAAACTGGACCTATATAACATATCGAGTGAAACATAGGGGAGTGATGGCTCAAAATATGACCATCAAAAAGTGCAACAGGTCTCGTTTTCAGAATCTATCCAACCGAAAAATCTGCAAAAATTGCAGTGGTGTATCTAAACGAAATCTTAGGCTCTTAAGTACATGCTAGAATTAAAAATTTATGTAAAGGATGACATAAGGCATAATTTGGTCAAGCTTGAAGAAAATCCAACTATCATTAACAAAGTTATAGAAGGTGAAACTTTGCCATTTGCTGTGAATTTCGTGTATTCTACAGCGTGTATGACGTCATCATCCCATATCAATTCGTCAATACCACAACAAAGCCAGCTAATATGAATGGGAGGTCACAGAGAAACATTTTACTGATGAGCGGCATGTTCGTGACTTGGGCAAAATAGAACCAGCGGATTGAAATTGTTTAATAATGTTCTGGATGGAAGAGTGGCTTCTACCAATATTTTTCGAAATTTCACCTAAAGATTTTCCTTTACTGCGTAATTTTCGGATCAACCCTCGCTCATCAGGACCAAGTTCTGTTTTCTCAGGACTCATCACGATTTTCAATCCGGAGCAAACTATCACCGAGGCAAAACAATTTAATTCAAGCGTGGGGTTCCTCGAAATGTATACATATGTACGAATACTTTTTCTGGTAATAAAGTTAAACAGAATGATGAGTACGGATAATCTTCCCGAATACATTCACAAGTCCGGTCCATTGAGTGTGGGTACTGCCTGTTAGATATACTGTGCCCCTTTGCAAGGCTCGCGAGCGTTCAAAACTTTAAACAGAATTCAGCTAAGATGAACACCAAACCATTATACCGGAAGTGCCCAGCTTCCGGTATTTCGACTTGTTCTCTCTTGTTTCAAAAGGCCTCTGGGGTTTACTACCGTTTCACCGAATTCCAATGTTTTTCGTTATTCAGGTTTGTTGGAAACTTCATATGGTTGTGCGGATGATATGACGCGAACACTGCATAAGGGAACCCTTTAAAAAAACAGAATGCATTTTACTTTTTCATCGGACCACCACCTCTACCCCTTGTGCCAACTGATAAGTTGTTTCTTTTTAAACTAGGTTTTGATCGTATATTCCCTAAAACCGATCGGTTCATAGATTGGGTATGTGTGACAGTTTTTGTAATACATAATGGATGATAGATGGGAGCAACGTTTTAACGTGAAACGTGAATCTTCTCAATTCCCAGGAATTTTCGTATGAACATGAAGTCTCTCAAGATCAGACAGTCACAGCAGGCTATTATATGTAAAAATTTTTAACCACCATGTTGGGTGCTTAGCTTTTGCGAAAAGGATCCGGCATAGACCTCATTTTCACTCCATGAAGATTTCTTGTAACATTAGATGCCAAAGTTTCCCACTACTGACGTACTACGTTCACTGGATATCAATGGCCGAGAGCCCGCTCTTCCACTCCTAAAAACCGCCGGTGCTGGATTTCCGAAGCCCTGCACCGTAAAAAAAAACTACCAAATTGTTCAATAAGTTTCCCGGTTATTAGCCTTCATGTGAACATATGTGCAGTTTCATTTCAATCTCTCAATTCATTCTTTGTTTACAAGCCATTTAGTATCGCCGTGTTACCTTATTTTTTTACAATGGGAAAAACCAAGTATCGTGCTGTGATTGTATTTTTATTTTTGGAAGGTTTAAAAGCAAAGGAAATTTATGAACGAATGTTGAAAGTGTATAAGGGCTCTTCGCGTTCAATTTGTACAATAGAAAGATGGGTTACTGAATTTAAACGAGGTCGTATAAGCTTTGAAGACAATCCACGTTAAGGACGTTCAAAACCAACAACAACACTAGAAATCGTAGAAAGAATACAGGATATCGTATTGGAAAATCGTCGAGTGACTGAAAGAGATTTGTGTGAGCTGAACAAAAACACATTCGAATGCGACTTTTTCAACAACATTTAGAACGTTTTCGAAAGGATAAAGTGGATTTTGTGCGTCGATTCACCACTATGGGGGAATCTTGGGTCTAATTACCATGATCCTGAATCACAACAAGGGGGTAAAGAATGATGTGAGCCTAGTTCTTCGGGTCCGAAACGACGTCTAGAAATCGACCAAGAAGGTGTTAAACATCAGTTTGTTTGGGATGCGAAAGGAATTTGGAACTTAAACATAACTATATTCGGTGAAAAAAAAATTTTACACTCCCCTTTCATATGTATGGAGACCCCCTAAATCTCAACTTAGAAGGATATCACTCACCGCATGCCTTGCAGTGGGCAGTGTGACAGACAGACAGGCAGACATTGAACCGATTTTAATAAGGTTCTGTTTTGCAAACAAAACCTTAAGTGTTTTTCATTAAATGATGGGGTCCTAAAAGCTGTGGAAACGTATTTTTCAGCCCTTTCAGGTTTTCACATCAGGGATGGAATTCTTAAATTGGAACAAGTGGATTAATGTTCACGGAGATTATACTCAATCATAAAATGTATTTTAAAACATAAAATTGTGTTTTTCTTATTGAACCGCAAAACTTATTGAACAACCTAGTACCCTCCTCGTACTCCATGTTTGGTTTGATTTCTGGGTGTCCTTTTGATAGCCAATTCTTATCCACGGGTGGGCGTTTACTTTCCACCTACCCGGTCTGCGCATAAGCATGTCAATGCATGCACATCTCCTGATGCATACATGGGCATGCCCATAACGCATCCACCGATTGTTCCCTTATCCGCACGAAGAGACGCGCCTGATGGGAGATTTGGCAGCTTCACACAGGGTAGCTTATATATCAAAAAGGCTGTCATCCTGTTGATCTTCTACAATATATTATTATAGAAATTTGACCCCAGAAGAATTTGTACTTCGCTTCGTCTCATGTACAATCCCTTCTTGAATATAAAAGAATGGGTAGACTGTCTGGCCCCATTCGATTTATTCATGCTGATTCAACAGTGCACCACTAAAAGAAACCATTAGTAACATCGTTGTCCCAAGCATTAGCTTGTGCTGGACAACTCATTCCGAGACACTATTGTAACTTGCTTTGGATGCGAATTTCTGACTCTCTGGGATTCTTCTACGTGCATTAGCGACAAAGTGACATGAAATCCGCTGCACCATCTGGGTGTTGAGAAAAAGTTCAATATTCGCTTTGATATATTAGTATCAAACGATATGGATTGCCCTGTTATGAAAATATGTTCTGAAGGATGTAAGGTTGCCAGTAGTGGAACTGCTAAATGGGGCTGACATGCTAAATGGATTCCATTGATACCAAAGTATGCTGGTCGGTCCTGAAAAACCTAACAGCTATCAGCATTTTTTCCTGAAAATGTATTCTATGTAGTACTTAGGCACTGATCCATTTCATTGGATTTTGATTCTATTCAATGTGAAGAGAGCTTTTTGATACAATAAAAAGATGACTATAACTAGCTATGTGTCCCTATCCTATTCTTCAAACTATCGTGTAATGATAGTAGCTCGGGGCAGTTCGAATATTTCAATTCTCTTAGTTGTGTCAAGTTGAGCTTGTGGTTACTGAATTGAAACTTGTGAAAAGTTATTTATAATAGCTTCAGTCAAATTACATTAGCAAAATAAGGCAGCGATTGCATCAAAATATTGTTCATGATGAATATAAATGTGGATATTTATTTTATTATCATTGTCAACAGCTTTTTATCCACGTCGATTTGAATAGATTTCAATAACAATCAATCAAATGCTGTCTACGAATTACCACGCCTTCAGAGTTAGAATATGCATCAGTGCATGTACTACGCGCGTACACTCAAATCACTGGTTGTGTAAATATTTATTCTCAGTCACAAAATCTCAGGTGATTTCGATGAATGGATACAATTCCGCGGTAAAAACGCAATTTTTGTAAGAATCTCTCCAACAAATCAGAATCTGTTCACAGTATATGCATGAGTAATAGTTTTGGACACTTGGGAATCCATTGCTTTCTTGGGTTCATCAGCGCGGATATACGTCATCACCATCAATGACGTAAATACGCGATACTGTGTGTTATCTAACCCATGCAATATTTTATATTTGCAGAGTAAAATCATAATTGTTTGTTAAATTTTAATCAATTTGGGGTATTTGTTACAAGAGTGTGGTTTTTGTGGTTTCCATAATTTTCGAACGATTATTGATTGGAAGGAAGCTATAAATACCTAAATCCAGAGCCAAATCACAGTATTCGTGAAAATCCAAGGGAACAACCAATTAGCATTGGAGAATTGTGCCGTTGTGAAAATGAATCTGAGTTCAATAGTTTTCGGGTTAGTGTTGGTGGCCTTACTGCAAGTTGTCAAAAGTGAAAGTTTTGACTTTGAAGGAGATGACATGTGGGAGAGCCTGAAAGGAGTAGAGAATGAAGCGGTAAGTAATGTTTCCAACATTACTCTAATTTACTTATTTTACATCCCCAGTGATTAAATAGAACAGAGTAGAAATTAGAATATAGTAGAACCTTAAAAATTCCACCACATACTCCAAACTACATTTTAAAATAGTGCATCACAAATAAAGTAAAAATTTGTATATTTGCAGGATTACGATAATTTTGTTAAGGATCTCGGTACACGCTCTTCGGGCGTAAATGAAAGATCTGCCAGTGATTATGAGAACCGGGCTGGGAAGCATCCAAAATTTAGACCCAGATTCGAAAGACAATTCCGTGAAATATTTCCAGATAGAGATTTCGAAGGAAATTGTCCCCCAGGATACCGTTCTGATAGAACAGGACTCTGCCGCGAAATTTGGTGAATTTGATGGAAATATGTAGGAAATCAAAGAATCTCTAATAAAATTTAAATGGATCTAATAAATCAAAATGTATTGTAAGAGGAATCTGTTTTTAAATCAAAACATTTGGAAGAGCATAACACACTGGTAAATAATATCCAGTGGTTTGCATTCACAAGGTGGCGCAGAAACCCGAATTAATTGAAAGGATCAACAAACTGAAACATTGCTACTGAAAGAAGAGTTTTGCATTAATTTGATATTACTGAATCTAACATCTTTTTAATGTGACTGCAACTACTAGGATTTGAACCCCATAAATAAAAGTAACTCTTTTCACGAAAAAACACAAGTCATCGAGAAGCTATTAAAAATCCGTAAATTGAAACAAAATTATAATTATAAAAAGCTAATGGAATGCTCAAAATTTGTAAGATTTTCACAATTTTTTTACCCGCATTTTATGTAGCATTTAAAGCATAAGCAGAACTGGACTGGAACCGTGAATGCCACTGAATGCTCTCTGAAGTCTCCCTCACGGCACCAGAAGATATTTCAACATATGGATGAACTTTTTCGCTTTACACTGATACTATTACATATCCAGTAATTTAGGCAAATTTTTGCGTACTAATAGCATATAGACGTTGTGCAACCGACAAATTCCGTAGCAAATTTTGCAGAGACTTATGTGATTGGTCGATGGTCAAAAGACCATTATGAGTGACCGGAGTCGACCAATAGGGGGAAAGCTGTCCCAAAAATCTAAAAGGTTTGCAATATTGACCGTGAAGGTCCGCCCGCAAATTCTGATGCTCCATCGAAGTGTTCCATCGCCTCTTGTTTCCTCTATACTAGCCAAACTCGGGAATGTGGAGAGTTCCTTTGAACACCTTAATCCCTCACGTGTCATTCTACAAAACTTCATATGTCCTTGAAAAATAAGCAATCGTCGGAAAATCGCTTGAATCTAATGGAAGATAAACACTTAAGTTAAATTCAAAAATTAAAACAAAAAATAACAGCTCGACGGCGCGCGCTGGGTCATGAAATTCCAGACCCGATTGCCGCGATCGATGGCGGATCGCATCCCACTCTGCCTTGGCATCTTCAAGGTCCATGCAGATTAATTCATAAACTTAAAAAATAATAAAAACAAGTAGGGAAATCAGAACCCGAACGCTTCAGTTATAAAACGTTTTGTATATTTCATACATACAAATATTTGAGTGGACATATACGATATAGATACGATAAATGATTTTATCAGTAAAAGTGCGACTTCTATCAGGCCTGGCAGGATCATGCTTTATATGTATTATAGTCTATATTACAGCATGTTTCATACTTCTAGGAGGGATTTTATAGTCAATTCATCATCATCATCATCAACGCGCAATATCCGGTATCCGGTCTAGGCCTGCCTTAATAACGAATTCCAAACATCCCGATTTTGCGACGAGGTCCCCCAATTCGATATCCCTAAAAGTTGTCTGGTATCCTGACCAACGCCATCGCTCCATCTTAGGCAGGGTCTGCCTCGTCTTCTTTTTCTACCATAGATATTGCCCTTACGGACTTTCCGGGTGGGATCATCATCATGCATACGGATTAAGTGACCCGCCCACCGTAGCCTATTCAGCCGGATTTTATCCACAACCTGACGGTCATGGTATCGGTCATAGATTTCGTCGTTATGTAGGCTACGGAATCGTCCATCCTCATGTAGGAGGCCAAAAATTCTTGGGGGGGTTCTTCTCTTCGAACGCGGCCAAGAGTTCGCAATTTTTCTTGCTAAGAACCCAAGTCTCCGAGGAATACATGAGGACTGGCAAGGTCATTCAACAAAATCATTGTCTTATACAGTAAGAGCTTTGACCCTATGGTGAGACGGTGCACGATTTCATCGTCGTAGCTGTTATCGGTTGTGATTTTCGACGCCAGATAGAAGAAATTATTATATTATTATAGTCGATTACTAAGAATTATAGTAACATTCTATATTTCGGTATTTAAATATTTCGGAACACCATATAGTTGCAACTTTATCATTTTTTCAGATTTTTCAATTGGATATTCTGAGAATGGGTACATGAAAGAAATGATTACCTTGTAGCCCCACCCTCTTCCCTTTGGAATTAAATGTCAGAACTGAGCGGCGTTGAAAAGCACTAATCGGCACCTTTCATTTGATACCCTACATGACTATATTTGGAAAAGAAAAAAATTCGCCCGCCCCCCTTTGCATGAATGAAGGCTCCCCTTAAGTTCCACATGGAATGATGTAACTCACTGCCTGTGTTCACAGTTCACAACTTTCTACCAAATTTGATGTGAACCGATACAACAAAGAGACAGACCGACGGACAGTAAACCGGGTTTAATGAGATTTTGTTTATACAACCTCATCCAATCAAAAGATAAAATCACATAAATTGTAAAAAAAATTAAACGTTAAAAAATTAAAGGTTAAAACATTTTGTAACTAAAAAAAAACCAAAAGAAAATAAAGTGTAAATTCTTAAATAAGAAGTAAACGATAAATAATAACAAAATTAAAGAAAGAAATTAAAATTTTCAATATACATTTGAAAATAGAACAAGTCGGGAAATTGGAAGCTGGACGCTTCAAGTTCAAAGGTTTTGTGTATTTCCTTTATAAAGACATTTGAGTGTGTATTTGTCCCACTAGTACGTAACACGTAATATACGCATATATTATGTGAGAATATCCACTTTCGGGTGATATTGACATTCGAAATCTTGAATTTCCAAAAACGCGACAACTTTGACCTATTATAACTTTGTTAGTAATAGTGCGATTTCTACCAAACTTGGTACGATCACGCTATTATAACCTACATTACTACAAAATTGCGTGGTGCTAGGATGAACTTAAGGGGGTTTTACAGCCAATTACTAAAAATTATGGTAATATAGTATTATTAACTTTATTTAAACAAATATTGGTATGGAAGGTATTTCGCAGCCCCGGCACCATATCGTGGCAGCCTCCTTATTTTTTTCAGATTTTTCGGTTTGGTAGTTTCTGAGAATGGCCTTCTTAAAGAAATTATCACTTTCGATTATCATGCGCGACCCCCGGCTTCGAAAAGTATTAACCGAGACCTTTAATTTGATACCCCTCTTTTTCCACGTATGGGAACCCCCCCCCCCCCTAAAATTCGACGTAAAAGGATGTAACTCACTGTATGTGTGAGCGTTCACAATTCCCCCCCCCCCACCCCTCCTTCTACCAAACTTAGTGTCAATCGCTATAACCGTCTGTGACGGACAAACAGAGAGACAGATAGACAGACGGACAGACAGAGCCAGAACACGTGACACGTCCATGCCTAGGAGGTGCTCATTCCCCAATAGAAGACCAAACTACTGGTGGAATACTGAACTGGCCAGCCTTCGATCAGCCTGTCACCGAGAAAAAAGAGCGGCTCAGAGAGCGGTAGGCAAAATCGACCAGGGGCAAAAAAAGCGCGCCTATTAGGAAGCCCGGAAAACACTCAAGCTCGTCATCCAACGGAGCAAGAGCGAAAGCTTTAAGGAGCTCTGTTGAGAAGTGGACGTGAACCCGTGGGGGAGCGCCTATAGAATCGTGAGGCCGATCATCTCCGCAGATCACGTGCCCTTCACTCTTGTTAAAAATTATCCAGGGGTTAATCCCACAGCAAGAGGAGGGCATAGACAGCTTCCAGCGACGTCTGAACAACTCAGCAATACCGCCAGTCACCAGTGACTAGCTGCTGGAGATCTGCGCTAGGATAGGAGATAACAAAGCTCCGGGACTGGATAGTGTTCCGAATAGGGCCCTTAAGCTTGCCGTGAATTCCAGAGCGGACATGCTCGCTGAATTGTTCGAAGCGTGCATGTCCGAGGGGATATTTCCTGCATCATGGAAACGACAGAAGTTGGTGCTACTGCCCAAGGTTGGCAAACCTCCAGGTGAGCCAACCTCCTACAGACCAATTTGTCTTTTGAACATTCCCGGTTGTTGAGAGCCAGGGAGGAGGTCTCTCGGATCGGCAGTATGGGTTCCGTAAAGCCAGATCAACCATTGATGCCATCAAAATGGTTATTGGCTTGGCCGAAGATACAATCCACGGAAAGGGCAGTACTAGCAAATATTGCATAATGGTGATCTTGGATGTGAGAAATGCATTCAAGTCGACAAATTGGAACCTAATACGGGAATCTCTGGTTAAGATTGGTATTCCCGCTTATCTTGCTACTCCGTACTGGGCCCACTGCTGTGGAACATCATGTACAACGATGTACTTAATCACGGTGGTGGGCTACGCCGACGATATAGCGCTGGTTGTGGTCACAAAGCACCTCGAAGATGCTGAGTTATACTCATGCGAAGCGATCAGTGCTATTAAGGGTTGGCTAGAGAGTTCTGTCTGACACTTGCGGAGGAAAAAACGGAAGCGGTCCTCATCACCAAGCGCCGTAAAAGAAATTTTTCCCTTATTCAAATTGGGAATCATATCATCACTTTTAAGCCTGCCATCAAATACTTAGGAGTGATTATAGACGGGAAGCTTAGCTATAAGCAACACGTGCAGTATGTTTATGATAAAGCTACACTGCCCTGGGAAGGATGATGCCGAACGTGGGAGGGCCACCCCATGCTTCCAGGTTGCTTCTAGCTTGGGAAGTATGTTTGATCCTGCTCTATGCAGCTCCAGTTTGGGGAAAGGCATTGCAGGTTGCATTTAACGCTAACAAACTGAGTTCAGTCTACAGAAGAACAGCCCGAAGGGTGTGCTCGGCATTCAGGACTGTTTCAGATGATGCAGCATTCGTCATCTCCGGAATGATGCCCATTGATATTTCGGGGGTGGTTTTAGTGGGTAAGAATCCCACACGCTGGCGTGTCCAGGCCAGTGTCTTTTGAAGATTTCTACTCTTTCAAAAAAAAAACAGACGGACAGACAGATAGACAGACAGACAGACAGTAAACCGATTTTCATAAGGTTTTGTTTTATACAAAACCTTAAAAAACCCTCCCCTCTAGAGCTCTAAGTGTTAGATTCAGAGGGACAAATCCTATAAAAGGTAATTGTACCAGTCTTGAAGCACCACCTCGCGCGGGACTATTCGAATGATCAAGTAAAAGAAGGCGATTGTAGCGAGGCTCAATATTACACCTTCTTATTATGAAGTGATACCCACTTTCGTTGAGATCTAACAAAATCCAAAAGAATGGCAGCGGCCAAATCATTACGAGTTATGCTTTTATTTAGTTTCCGCCGATAAGCGCCTCCGCTTTTCTCACTAATGATGATGACGAACTCGAGCAAGACGAACTGGAGAATTACACTAACAATCAATTAGCATACACTTACCGGAAAATTGTCTTTTGGCTCTTTAAATAGTGGGTGTAGTGTAGTGCTCAATTTCAATTGACGGCTCATATACACAGAAGGAACAATAAAAAGATGATTGGATGGAAAACATTTTCTTCCGACCGCGCTGAAATATACAACAATTCGGGAAACCGGAAGCTCGGCGCTTCAGGTATGAATAGTTTTGTTTGCTTCTTCTATGAGTATATTTGAGTGCAAAACTATCCCATTTGTACGTAGCCCGTTATGTAACGCATTTGGCATGTCAGACAACTCACTTTAGTGTGATGTTGATAGTTGCAGTATATTTACACGGTAAAGTCAATTTTGAGCTACTGTAACTTTGTTAGTAATAGTATGATCTTGATCAAACTTGGGGATAACATGCTCCATATTATATTCTATACTATTACAAACTTTTATAGCTCTAGGATAAACTTGAGGGGGGTTTTTACTCAATTTCCCCAAAAATACGATAATATACTATTATTAACTTAATTTGAGCAGATATCGATATAGCGAGTATTTTGAGACCTGGACACCATATAGAAGCTGCTTCATGATTTTTTTCAGATTTTTTGGTTTGGTGGTTTCTAAAAATGGATCCGCTAAAGAAATCATCACTTTCCACCCCTTCCACCCCCCGCCTTTCTAACAAATGTCAAAACTAAGACCGGCTTCGAAAAGTACTAATTGGGACCTTTCATTTGATATCCACCATGACTATATTCGGTGAAAAAAATTTACACCCCCCTTTTGCATGTATGGGCACCCGCCCTAAATCTCAACATACAAAGATATCACTCACTGCATGTCTGGGCGTTAACAGATCCCACCCTTTCAGCAAATTTTGTCTCAATCGGTATAGCTGTTTCTGAGAAAAGTGCGTGTGACAGACAGATAAACATTGAACCGATTTTAACAAGGTTTTGTTTTGCAAACAAAACCTTAAAAAGCATTCGAGAGTTTTCCTTATTTTTCACAAAGCGATTCTAAATTATCGACTTATTTTTTTAATACCATTTAAAAATTCAAGTATTTTTCATTAGCTGGTAGCCGGATGGTTGCCGTCTGTGAGCCTCCATATGCCTTTCTAAGGCTTACAATGGATGCTTCCTACAAGTCGTGCAGCATGAACTTCCCCGCTAAGGCAGTGCAGATTTCCGTCTTAGACGTGACCTCATCTAGGTCCTTGCACTGCATAGCGATCTCATGCTTGTGAGTTCGCAACGCAGCCCTTTCTCCAAGCCAATTTTTAACTTGGCTGCGGAAGCCTTGGGCTTTGCTCTCTTCGGACCTTTTCGGTTCCAGCATCAGATCTCTCTTTTGGTTCCTACGGATGTATTTCCCCTTTCTTAGTATGTCTGCATAGGACATGCTACCCGTGCTTGAAATGGGGGTCCTCATTCTCTTCTTCTTCTTTTTTGGCTTTTTTGGTCCAAATTTTTACCTGGATGAGACATCGGTTTCCTTTCCTGTTCCCCGCCTACCGAGGTTTTAAGCCCCTTCTTCAAAGCTGGTGATACGTGCTTTTGTTTGTTGGAAACCTGCTGATTTCCTGCATGTTCGTCCTCCTTCTCCCGATCCCTCTTTTTACTCTGCCCTTCCACGAGTATACGGTTGGGTGTCCCCTGCGTTGACTGCATCACCGTCGAAGAAGTAATTCTATGGCCCTCCTTCGAATGTTTCCCATCTTCCCGCGATTCGTTATGTAAAACCGTGATGGTTTTCACATATACTTGATTGCTTGGTGCACGTTGTGTTTATCTTTGATGAATTCCGATAACTCAACAATTTTCGCACTCAGCAAAATTGTCGGACTCCTGTTTCAAAGCCTCCATTCTTCTTTCCGCACATTTTCTGTCATTAACGGGGCTGCTTTGGCCCAGGTTCCTTTCCGTCACGGCTATTGGAGGAGATCTAATCGCTGAGTTTCTCCTAAACGGATCCGGCTCTCGATCCTGAGGAGCCTCTCCGCTTTTCACACTCACCGTTCCCCTTGATCACATCCTTTTGCGCTTTTGTTATGAATGTTCCATGGAGCGATGTGCTCGATTTAAACACCTTCTTGTCTAAACGGCTTGTAGCATTAGATGCCACGATGGCCAAGCTGTCCACCATCGAGGCCAGAAGTTAATAAAATCAATTAAAGTTGGCTTATTCTTTAATAAACAATAAAATAAAGTTAATTTGCAAGCAAATGCTTAACGGGCTCCCACTTTGAAGAGGGTATGCCGGTGATTACGTTATAATCGTTAATTGACTCATGACATTGTCAAGGGTAACTCAAGTTCACACTTACTATCTCCGCGACCGTCCGGAGCTCTTGAAATATAGTATTAGGTTTTTGGAATTCATGTGTGTTCTAAAGTTCTTGTTCATTACCAGTTTTTGATAAAATTTTACACGAGTAGAACAAATTAACTTCTCTTTGCCTATTGTTCATATGCCACAAGCCGATCGTCATAGTCCACCCGCATCATCATTGCTATCATTCCTTTTTTGTGTCCTAAGGGTAGACGCCATCAATTCATTGTGTGACTCTCTTTCACGTCATAATCAAAAGTCAAAGGTGTTCTGGACAGTTCACCGCCAAACCTTTTCCAATTAACACGTGCCTTACCTCGTGGGCTGTCCGCGGCTCAATTGCATTAAGTCTGACTTTCAGTTTTCCATTATGTTTGAGAAATAATGGAATCAAGGTATAGTTCCAGAGATTTTTCCAAAGTGAAGAAAAAGTGCAAAGTCTGTTTGAATAATGGAGAAAAAGTAGATACAAAGTGGCAGGACAACCGAAACGACATTGAATCTTATGATAACAAAGTGCTCAGTAATTGTAAAGGTAATAATGAATTATCGAGTTTTGTGGCCGTTTTTGAATTTAAAAAGGGTGACAGGGAAAGCAACCGCAAACTATGTACAATAAAAATGTATTGAACTTGTAACTACTATACATTACCCTGATTCGCATCAGTTTTAAACATGAACTTTAGCAATATATGTATCCGTCCACAATGTGTGCCCATTCGTTAATTATCTCAATCTTTTTCGATATTGTAATATTACCAGTTGATTGCGTACTATCGCTATTAAGGGATCATGGACATAGATTTATATAAGATACAAATTTGGAGTCTTCGCATCGCAACTAAATGTTGTTCTAAATTTTTTGAAATCTAAACTGATAAAAAAGAGATTTTTAACTGGCGATCTATCAAATGAACGAATTGAAGTTGAATAAGGCAGATGATACCTCTCGATGTTCATGGACAAATATGGAAATCATCTGATTATATACTCAAGGGCAGTCAACACCACGGATTTTGACTCCACTAGTGTTGATATACGTTCAAATATGTAGTGTACAGATTTGCCTCCGGGGTTTGTTTTCTGGGTTTCACACACTTCTGAATCGTCGTTTTCGAAATGACCCTGGGTCTTGCTTTCTGGCAATCAATCTGGATGACTATATTGTGTATGCTTCCCATTGTGCATCTTTAAAACTTATGAAACTTTAGATGTTCACACATGAAACGAGTTTTGATTTCCTAAGTCCATCTGGCTGCGTTAGACACAAAATTCATATAGTGAACATAACCCTCGTACATAGATAGTCTGTCCGGCAACCATCGGTCTGGAGCCTTATCCCACTAACGTGCCGGGTTGCTTGAAATCCCTTTAGATCAGGTAGCTGCCTGAGAATCGTTCTTCAATCGATTACCATCTGTCTGTACAGTCGGAATTGACAAACCAGTCGGACGACTCCACATACGTTTCGGTCACCTGTCTTGTTCCAGCGTAACTGACATGCTTGCCGACGGCTTATGACTGACTTAAGACTTCAGTATTCAACTATTTTTTTATTTTGACAGTACGAAAGACAAACCTTGGTAGAATATATTTTTTGAATTCGTCGTTGGTGAAAAGTCGGGAGAATATGCTGGATGAGGAAGAATCCTCCATTAGAATTCGCTTAATTTCTCGATGGACCAAGAGCAGAGCTACCTCAAAAATCAACCAAAGTGGGGAAAGTTGATTGTGGAAGTTCGCCATCAGCTAAGTACACCTTGCGTCGACACGCGCTCGCATTCCTATATACCAACTAAGCTTGATCACGTGAGAGGGTCCTTTTGGGCACTTTACTTTCTCTCAGGTGTCTTACACATGGTGTATTGGAATCGTACCAGAACGAATATAAAATTTAAAATTGCATGGAAACTCTGCGCAAAGGTAAGTAAATGGATACAATATAAGTTGATAACAAAAATAACGACTTGAATGTGTGAAAGACGACAAACTGCAGACCCGTATACAGCGATTGGCGAGGAAAGATCTATCCCGGGTCGTATTTTCAAGTGATGTTTCTTTTACCTCAAGTGTCCTTGAATGCCCATCTTACAAATGTAGGTCCTACGAGGAATTAGGAGGCGTCGAAAAGTATGAGAAACCGAAAGCAATCCGGAAGATACTTTCAAAATGTGACATTGTGATCGTGATGGGTAATCTGAATACCAAGTTGGGCTCCCGCGAAACCTTGGTCGGACATGTGTAGTGGAAGCACGGTCTTGGAGACCGCAATGATAATGGTGGGAGATTTGTGGATTTCTGCAGCTCCCTTGTCATTGGTGACATATTATTCGAGCAGAGAGCTTGCCATAAGGTCAGTTGCGTTTCAACTGAACGATACCCTACAAGTATTCAAATTGATTGATTTGCTATCAAGAGTAGCGTCTTCTGAATGTGACGTAGGCCTCAAAAGGGAGTATCATCTAACGGTCACTTGCTTGCGATTGCGTGCTACGTGCGCCATTTCTCGCAGGGTTGTAGACTACGACCCCCAAGTTCAACGTCGGGCAATTGTATGATGCTGCTGTTGCTCGACCGTGGGTGAGCTATGTTGCTAATTAAACGACAGATGCCATCAAAAATTCCGACTGAAGTATTTATGAGCAATCAACTACCGC
The DNA here is from genome assembly GCF_905115235.1 of Hermetia illucens. Lineage (NCBI taxonomy): Eukaryota > Metazoa > Arthropoda > Insecta > Diptera > Stratiomyidae > Hermetia > Hermetia illucens. The sequence goes on along the minus strand of NC_051849.1, from coordinate 185,816,205 downwards.
TAAAACCGCTTTTTCCACGGACGATGATTAAAAATCTGGCTCTGGTAGCCGAATCATGGAAGCGGATCGATGAAGGATTTGAAAGTGCTGTTCAAGAAAGCATTGATTTCAGAACCTTATAACGCATAACGAAGAAACTTGCATGTGGTCGCAAATCTTTCAATGGCCGAACCTTGATGACTATATTGCGTATGCTTCCGATTCTGCATCTTCTCTTTCCATCGCTATACCCATCTCCGACATCAAAATCACCATTTTTGTCGTTATGACCACTGGTCATATGCGCTTTCGTTAATAATACCATCACTTTTGGGCAGACCTCAACTACAGATTGCTTCATATTGAAACAGAAGATAAAAGTCTCGTGAAAAAGACGAAAATTTTTCATGTAAACTGACATTTTCAGTCGTGAATAAGCCTATGATGCAGACCCAAGGCGCCTAATGCTCCTTTGGAAATATTTTGACAAATGGCCAAGCTTATTGTTACCGCTACTGATATCTATTCGAAAATGGCAAAAGGAAGTTGTACCCCAATATTAACGAAAACACCGATTTGTACTCGTCCAATGCAATGTTCTGGCATTGATAAAAAATTGCAAAATATGTTCAAAACAAGTCGGGAAACCGGAAGCTGGGCGCTTCAGGTACGAAAGGTTTTGAGTATTTGTGTGTATTACGTAGCACGTAATACATCCATATAATATAAAATACTATTATTAACTTTATTTAAATATAAATCGGTATGGAAGGTATTTCGGACCCCAGGCACCATATGCCACTATGCCTCCTGATTTTTTTCAGATTTTTCGGTTGGGTAGTTTCTGAGAATGGCCCCCTTAAAGAAGTGATCACTTTCAACCCCCCGTACCCCCCACTTTTTCAACAAATGTCAAAACTAAGATCGGCTTTGAAAAGTACTAATCACGACCTTTAATTTGATACCCCACATGACTAAATTTGATGAAAAAACATTTTACACCCCCCTTTTGCATGTATGGGGATCCCCGTTAAATTCAACGTAAAAAAATGTAATTCACTGTATGCGTGAGCGTTCACAGTTCCCACCTTTCTACCAAATTTGGTGTCAATCGCTATAACCGTCTCCGAGAAAAATGGGTATGACGGACAGACAGACAGACAGACGGACAGACAGACTTCGGAGGAAGCCACAGTGGTGGGTTACGCTGACGACATAGCACTGGTTGTTGTCGCAAAGCATCTTGAAGATGCTGAGTTATACTCAAGCGGGGCAATCAGTACTGTCAAATGCTGGTTGGAGAGCTCTGGTTTGACGCTTGCGGAGGAAAAAACAGAAGCGGTCCTCATAACGAAGCGCCGGAAGAGAAATTACGCCTGTGTTAGAATCGGGAATCATATCATCACTTCCAAGCCGACCATCAAATACTTGGAGGTGGTGATAGAGAGGAAGTTCAGCTATAAGCAACACGAACAGTATGTTTGTGATAAATCATCCACTGCCAGTATGGCCCTGGCGAAGATGATGCCGAACGTGGGAGGGCCACGGCATACCTCTAGGTTGCTTATAGCCAGAGTGGTGACCTCAATCATGCTCTATGCGGCCCCAGTTTGGAACGAGGCATTGCGGATGCGAGTTAACACTAGCAATCTGAATGCAGTCTACAGGAGGACAGCTCTGAAGGTATGCTCTGCCTTCAGGACTGTCTCAGATGACGCAGCATTCGTCAGCTATGGAATGATGCCGATTGACATCTTGGCAGATGAGATGGCGAATATATACCATGCGAAGCCAATCTCTCTCTTATCGCAGACGAAGAACGCTGAGAGGAAGAAATCCATAAATAGATGGCAAAAGCGGTGGGAACGCTCGGGGAAGGGTCGGTGAACTCACAGGCTCATGGAGGATATCTCCAATACCTTCACAGGTTTAAATTGGAGACCTCACCCGACTGTCCAAATTGTGATGGAGTCCCAGAGGACCCAGAGCATGTATTCTTCCACTGTCCGAGATTTGTGGAAGAAAGGAGGAATTTAGAGCAGACTCTAGGAGAGGTACTGGTACCAGAAAATCTGGTGCCGGAAATGCTAGCACATCAAGAGAATTGGGATGCGGTCAACTCCATGATCGTATCTATTCAAGATAAATTGCGAAAGGCAGAGGAAAGGAGAAAAGCGCGGTCGCGTGCGCCGCGTATAGAAGAAAGGGGATTAAGCTAGAGTGAGCTGGCTCCGCCCCGTGATGTAATACCTTATGGTGGTTCCGCGGGGCAGGGAGGGAGTCGGGGGTGGTTTTAGTGGCTAAAAATCCCACACGCTGGTGTGTCCAGACCAGTGTCTTTTGAAGATTTCCACCTCCTCTAAACAAAAAAAAAAAGACGGACAGACAGACAGACAGACAGTAAACCGATTTTAATAAGGTTTTGTGTTTACACAAAGCCTTAAAAAGAAGGTCGATAGTGAAAAGTGGTCGTTCTAAAACAAACTACGGAAGAATCGGATTTAGATTTGATAATATCTAAGTCTCATCCAATCTATGACCATGCATGAAATTTGAAGCACTTTATTATGTTAGAAGAAAGAAGTCAACTTATGCTCAACGTTTGAGATAGTGAATCAATACCTGATGACTGGCAACGGAGCCATACAGAAACAAGTCGAAAATTAGAAGCTCGGCGCTTTAATTTTGTGTATTTCTTATTAGCAATTATTCGGAAGCGTCTCAGAGAAAAGTAGAATTGCGGTACTCCTCATAACTTGGTGCTGGATCATCTGAAATCAAAAAATCAAAGTTCTTTCATGATGATCGCTTTTCCCAGGTAACGCTGGGAGGGTTTTCCAAAATTTGAATTTTTCACTTTCTGGGTGTACTTTAAAGTGAAAAACGGGATTTTACGAAAAAGAACGGATCATTTATTATTCCAAATGAAAAATATTAAGGGAACTCTCCACCGTAAGTTATACACAAAAGAGTGTTGAAAATTTCAAAAGGATCGGGGCTGTAATTTCGAAATTACAAATGAGGGCACCGACTTTAAAGACGTAAGTTGTGGAAAAAACACGTTGAAGTTTTGAACACTAAACAATTTGAATATAAGGTTCATAAGCGAGTTCTATCGGTTTAGCTCACACTGAACCATCAATGCTAGCTCCTACTACGCGCGAATTCAGCCTTCTTTACTTTATTTTTCAGCTCCTTGCTCCGCTCCTCTTATCACGCCCATTCATGGGTGTTTGGTACACTACTGATTCTCATGCCTTGCATGAAGGTTAGCCAAGCAAAAGAACCCTTCGCTGAGGTTTTCCAAATAAGTTGGTTCGAACTCTCATTGATGTCCTGCGTAAAACCTCCGAAACAATGCTCCAGGAGGATATCTTTGCTCAGACCTTCGTAGATATGCTTGATGGCATCCCAAACATCCTTGGGAATAGTACTATATATGTGTTTGAACGAATGCAATTCATTAACAGCTGCAGCTTTTTGCCATTCGAAGCACGAGTCCGCGCTGAGTTATTTATGTGGTTGCTTAAACCACTGTAACTTCCTTAGTTTTGTTCCAATTCATCTCAAATTTACATTCATCTCTCCCAATATTCTTGAAAGATTCTCCATGCAGAAAATCAAATAAAAACAAGTGGGAAACCGGAAGCTCGACGCTTCAGGTATGGAGGTTTTGTTGATCTTTCATGTAATAATATTCGGGTACACGATGGTTTCCTTATATAGCTCGTAGTATATATCCGTTGAACATACCTGACATCCAATTCGATGTGGTGCTGACATTTTATTCCTTAGAGAGCACCAATTTGATGCAAAAGAGGCTACTTTGACCTAACTTTGTTAATAACAGTGGAATTTCCACCACTTTCCAGTCGACTGCTCCATATTAGAGCCTAGGGATAGGTTCATATTTTTTTCGGATTTTTTCGTGGGGTAGTTTCTGAGAATAGGCTCGTGAAACAAGTGACCACTCAATACAGTAATTTTAGAGGTATTACGTTGCTGCGTACCATGAGTAAGAAATTAGATTTTTGTCTGCTACTTGTAGTCTAGCCTTAAATAATAAACAAGGAGTAGCTTCCTCCAAACAACAGCTTTTAGTTTTATATTCAATTTGGAGGAAGCTACTCCTTATCTATCAATTTTACGATCTGTAAGATATTCTCCACTATTTTGCTAGGGTCGATAACCTCATACGCTTAGAAGATGATGGGCCCGTACCAAAGAGGCTTCATTTTAGGCAGATCAGATTTTCCTTCTGCGGTAGGCGATGGAAAACCTTTTGGAATATGGCTATCAATTATACCATCTTTCATCGACATCAAAGCTACCTATGATAACATATTATGGTCAGTCAGAATACCAAGAATAGCTCTTTAAGTTTTCCTCTTTCTCGACAGGATAAACTTTGTTGCATGTTTGTTTGATTTTGTCAGGAAACGTTTGATGTGTCTAGCAGCACTAAGATTCTGCCACATGTCATTATGAGGAGCTTGTTCCCCGCTTTTGATAGCTGTATTAGCCAATGCTGTTGGCACTCCGATTGCCCTTTACACCACAATGATCAGGTACCTGTAGTAGTTCCACCGTATTGAATCTAGAAATAGAGTTCAATCGATTTCTATATTAACGAACGATTTTTCAAGTAATCAATGGAATGTTCAGATCTTTACATATTGTCCTAAAAGAAAAGACCACTTCCCGTTTTGATTCAAAGAGGTGACTCCTTCTCCAGAATCTTGTTATTTTTTTTGAGCCATTGGTGTAGAAGACCTCATATATCCCGCCACGCATTCATCTGGGGCTTTCCAATTCTCTCTACGTTTCAGGATAACTTCATATCTTCTACCAAACAGTTGTATGGGGATCCGAGAATCAGAAGGCATTACAAAAGCTAGATTCAGTTCTACCAGTAACGCGTCTAATGTTCTGTGTCCCCCACGTTCATTGTTTCCCCATAGGTTTAATCGAATTAGAGTATGAGCTGCTCTCATTGCAGTACTCTGAATAAACAAATCCAAGGTAGCAAATTGAGTAATGCATTCAGAGCTGCGGCGAATAGCAACGTACACACGTACCTGAGGCCTAAGTCCCCATGTCGAGGCAAAGGTCCGCCTCACACACATAAGCTGTAAGAACTCGTTTCATCTTTACCTTTACATGTTTGTTCCGAAGAAACTTTTTAGAGTGACTCCCAGATATTTCACTTCTTCGGAGAGTTGAAGGATTGGACCTCTCATTTGGGGAAGGCAAAGACCATTCAGTTTCCTCGTTTTTGTAGTTTTATTTGGATTAACTGAAAGTCCATGCCTGAGGCACCAACTGTCAATCAATTCAAAGACACGTTGAATATTTCTACATATCCTTCGAAGATCACGACCAATAACTATAATAGCACAGCCATGTCATCTGCATAAGCTTGAGCGTTTTTTAACAGATTTTGCAGTTCACATAGTAGTTATTCGATTACCATACTCCCACAGGAGTGGCGATAGCACACTTCCTTGGGGGCAGCCTTTCGTTGCTTCTATTGTTAGGTAGCGATCGACACCCACTGCAACATACAGCAATAGATCCACTTAAATAAAGTTTCATCAACATCATGCGCTCTGGCGGTATCACAAAGTTTTTGCAACGCCCATCGTGTACTCATGATTCAGAGTTGCATCCTCTATCTTTGAAACTAAAGAATAAAGAGCAGACTCACAGGACTTTCCACTTTGGTAAGCATGTAGCTTTTCATTGATGAGTTTGAAGTAGAAACCTCCAATTCTCTCTTTCCCATTTCTCCCGCCTGGTCCCCCGGATGGTATACTTCCAAGAGGGTTTGTACTGATTCCAGTTTGGAGTTCCTGAAAGTACCATTCGATTTTCTAAGAAAGTCCAACTTGAGCGACTTATCCTCACTTAACGAGCCTTTTTCATTTTTTTGCTTTTAAAAGCACGGTTCAGAAGTCACCTGGTTAATTTCCTGAGTTTTGCAGTTCTTGTTTCCAACAAGGAACCGTTTTACCGCTTTAGCCTTGGGAAATTGGACAAGTCACCACTAGCTTACTGGGCATGGGAGATAACCCAGATACCTTCATATATTAAAACTGAGCAGATCACCTAATTGTCCTAGCCAGGAGGGTGGATAATGACACAATGCGATTGTGAATGACATCCTGAGTGGACAGCCAGGAGGCGAACGCTATCCTAAAACCTGAAAATCAAAAGAAACTTGGTGAAATTGTGAAGGTCAGCCCGTAAATACTGCACCTATGCTAGACAGGTGCGGGGGGCGTTCTTTGAAAACTGCGATCCCTCACGTGTCATTTTACAAAACTTCATGTGTCTCTTAACCAATCCATGGGTCCGCATCGGAACCTGAATAACAAAAGAACAAGGAAATTCGCGTGAACCCAATGAAAATGTCGGGATATGGATGAATGGTATCTAACGGAAGTAAACACAGAAGTTATACTTGAATATGAAGCAAAGAAAAATAATGGCTTGACCGCGAGAATGAAGCCATAAAGCTCGAGAAGGAAAATCCAGAACACTGGTGAACATTTTAATTTAAAAAATATCGTGGTCGGTTATTTAGGATGAAGCGATTAGGATAAGCTAGGGTGTGCTGATTACTATTGAGAAAGGAATACTCTTCGCGCTTTTCTCCCAAAGAGCCATAATTGTTTTTATTACAAAACGACAAAGCTCGAGCGAGCAGCCTCCTTACTTCGAATTTTCGGCTCGTCAAGAGTAGCGGTAGGGTGAACCAAAACGCGATCTTTTACATAACCGCATAAAAACAATCTCAAGGGGATGGCCTAGACTTCCGAAGCAAAGCGTGTGCAAAAAAAGGCAGGAAACTCCATCATTGATGGGATTATGTGCGCAGTTGCACTGTCTGTGGACCACAAATGGGTGGCGGACTCAAGACTCGCTCAAGCCCCAGACAAAAATTAAGTTCTGCTTCGGCCGACTAAGGTCTGAATTGATTAGTTGGTTTTCGTTCAAAATAATTCGCCCCCATGTCGTTATTTATGAATTTCACTTAACAATCACTTCGAACACGTTGCTCCCAGGATAGAGGTCGGGCTGCGGTTGATGCCCTGAACGAAACCGAAAGTCGTCACTATCTTGTTGTAATCCACATTATCGACTATCTCCGTCTTAATGATGGCGATGAATGCGTTTCCAGAAATTGCCCGGTTCGCCCCTATTGTCCCCATCGTAGCAAGAAAATCCGGGCCTGGCTGAAAATCACGGGGACTCCTCCCAAATTGCACAATAAACATAACTTTGCTTAAAAAAAATATTCCCCAACGTCTAATGCCCGACCTGAATCATTTGAATTGTTTACTTTGTGGTTGTTTTGTATTAATTTAACCCAAATTTAGCAAACATGTTTATATTTTGACAATTTGTTGTTGATTGTGATATTTGAAATTTATTTTCAGTTCAACCAATAACTTCATATGGGTTCATGTCTTCAGAGAGAGTAACCGAGATACAAACGAATGCACATCCCAAACGTCAGCCAATCTCTATCAAAAATAATCATCGTGTTTCAATTCAAATGAGAAACGCTCGGGAACGGAACAGGGTTCGAGCAGTAAATGAGGCTTTCGCCCGACTCCGAACAGTTATTCCATACACAGCGAATCGGACCAAACGCGTGTCTAAGGTGAAAACGCTCCGAAAAGCTCTGGAATACATAACTGAACTTCAGATCTTGCTAATAGGTAACTGTATTCGCTAAATTTGGAATGTAGTAAGCGAACAACTATTTCGAATATTTGATAGTCAAATCTGAAAAGAAAATTCAATCTAGTCATTCAAATAAACGTTTTAAGACATTTCTTTCAATTAAACAGAAAATAAATATGATATATTTTTACTCAAAGTGACAAACGAGGTACACGTTTGTTGAGAAAACAAGGAAAGACAATCATGAAAATCCTACCACCAAATATTTTTGTCAGGAAATCATTTTTTATCGTGACATGTGTTAGCTGTACCAGATCTTCTGAATAAAATATATTCTTTCAAGATATTCTGTTGCTTGTATTATTTGTCATCAATTCATTCGTAAATATTTTTTGTTTTGCGTTGATTATGTGGTGTTTTTTTTTTAATTTTAACTTCAGTTTCCGAAACAAGTTGTTTCTTCCGAGAAAATAAATGATTGTTTTCAGGCCACCTCAATTCATGTGAATCTGATTAATGGACGGAATTCACAATGCCTTATTGCAGATCTGTAAAACATGTTTTCTGTTCAGACAGTTTTCCCCATCGAAGATAGTCTGTAATGCTATAAAGTCTGAAACTCTGAGTAAGATTTTCAAAAATTAAGGGAAAATGGGAAATATTATTTCATGCCAGCTCCGAAATTTATTCAAATGAAGGGAGCCTGTGTTTAATTCAGCAGTCACTTAAGGGGGAAAACCATATTAGGTGGCTTTTTTCATGTACTTTTATTGAGATTTTTTTAGTGGAGAGGATTAATTGGAACTCAAAAAAATTTGAACATTACATTGTATTAGTCATATTTCGAATAATTTTGAGAATTCTTTTTGTATAATTAAGTAAGAGAAAGAACAAAGTTACGTGACATTACTCGGGTGAAGTTCGTAATTAGAGTTTTCTAACAGGAGGTTGAACAAAAAATTTACGCCTTTCGAAAATGAAGACATTTGTCATTCTCAATTACAAACAAAATATAATTTCAGCAAACACAAAATCACTTGTTGAAAGGGTTGACGTCAAGTAATTATAAATACACTATTTATGTACTTAGTGCCGCAAAATTACATAAAGGCCGACTACCTCTTGGGCGTTAGTTTGCAAATATTTTCATAAGAAGTGACGATAACTTTTAGCGATCAAAGGGTAGTATAGGTCCCAGGGCCAAACGTGGATTGGTACCCACGATGGAGCATAAAACCTGGGAAACACCTGCTGAACCAACACCAACAGTTCTACTACCAAAACCTATCTCCACCTCATTGTGGTGACCACTGGGAGCTGCGCGGGATGAAGGCGAGTCTTCCGCGCGGGACAAATTATACCAACATCACTACACGGAAAACAACTTGTTACGAAGCCACAACAGGAGCCTCGGACTGGACGGATAACACAACGACGAACCCGGAAACGACAAAGGAATAACGATTTGCGCATTTTCTCATGGAACGTGCGCTCCCTTTGCAGAGATGCTGCCAAGCAGCTAGCCGATACCCTGTCCCAATATAGGGCTGATGTAACAGCGCTGCAGTAGATGCGCTTGACAGGAATTGGTTTCCTGTAGAAGAGTCATTACACCATATGTTATAATGAAATCTGCTGTTATCGGCTTTGAAAACATAAGCGAACAGCTATGCACTCTGCGCTTCCGAGGCAAATTTAGAAATATAAGCCTAATTAACGTTCACACCCCTACAGAGGAGACTGAAGAGTCGGAGAAGGACACCTTCTATGAGGCAGTTGAACGGAGCTTCCAAGCCTGCCCCAAGTATGATATCAAAATCATACTTGAAGATTTCAATAGTCAAGTAGGGCCTCTCCAGACTGGATCAGAACATATAGGATCAGAACATATAGGGGGCCAGTATAGACTCGGACCACTATTTCGTTGACATAGTTCTCCGGGCTCGAATTACGACACCACCTACAATCCCCTCTGACAATCAGATGAGAGTGAATACTGAAGCCATCCACAACACAGCCCTCCGCAACACCTATAAGGGCGAAATGGATGCCGCAATAACCGCAGCTAACAGAAATCCTGGATATGAAGCATCAACAAATGATCTTCACAACCACCTGAACAACGTTATCGTTGATACGGCCACAAAGATACCTGGTCGTAGCCGCAAAAAAAGTCGGAACGGCTGGTTTGGCGATGAATGTAAGTTAGCTACGGAGCGGCAGAATGCCGTATACCGAGTAATGTTGCATTGTCAAAGAACGTGGGCACGCGCGGACACTTATCAAGAACTCCGGCGAGCTGAGAAGGGACTTTAGAGACGGAAAAGGAAAGCCTGAGAGAACCAACAGGTCTGAGAACTCGAAAAGTACAGGGAACAACCGCTTCAAGCGCGCCAGTTTTATCAACAAGTCAACAGGATGAAGCCTTACAAAGAGAGAAATCTGATTTGCGACGATTGGAGCGATGAATTGAGTACTTTGATGAACTATTGGACAATCAGAACATCGGCTAATTGGAGCTCCCGCCAACTGAAGACAATGGACAAATACTGCCACCACCAAGTATAGAACAAACAGTCCGTGCAATTCATCGGCTTAAAAATCATGAATCATGAATTATAGCCGAATTGGTTAAATATGGAGTCGACCAATTACACCAAGTGGTTCATCAACTTGTGCTCAAGCTGTGGGGCAGCAAATCAATGCCTGACGATTGGCAAAGAGGCATTATTTTTATCATACATAAAATGGGAGATATCACACAGTACAGCAATTATAGAGATATCACGTTGCTGAGTGCTATCTATAAGATATTTTCCGCTATCCTGCTAGGCCGGATAGCCCATACGCTCCGAACATCATTGGCCCATACCAAAGAGGCTTCACTCCAGGCAAATCAGCAACAGATCAGATTTTCTCTGTGCGGCAAACGATGGAAAAGCTGTTGAAATATGGACATCAGTTGCACCATCTCTTCATCGACTTTAAAGCCGCCTATGATAGCAAAGCCAGAGTGAAACTGTACACGGCCATGAGAGATGTGGTTTACTTTTCAATGAACGTCTTAAGATTTACCACAGTGCTGTAAGCCCATCGCATTCTATGATTCTGAGTATTAGCCGACTATAAGAGACAAATAAACGTCCCTCCTGATAGTGTGGACGAAGATGTCGCTTGGGACTAGTAACGTAATACGCCATGATCATATCCGAAATGTGAATATGGGGTTACATCGATCAAGAGCTCTCTTACGAAGATGGATTTGAACACCATTTGAACAAATCGATGAGAAATGAGCAAAAAGTCGGCCGAAACAAGGACTTGATAATTACTTTTTCTTCAGCCTTTGTCCCGTTCACAAGAAGTGTCGGCTTGTCGTGATCGGTTTCGCCATTTTATTTTATCATATGCCTGATCTGGATGCAATCTCGAGACTTTTAAATCCCCATCCAGCCTATCAAGCCACCGTTGATTCGGCCGGCCTTTTGGTTGTTTACCATCGACTTCGATGTTCAGATCAATCTTGGCAAATTAATTCTTGTTAGTGCGAATTACTTGACCATACCATCGAAGACGTCCGTCTCGCAGTTTTTCCACGATCGGTGCAGCCCCATATCGATCGCGGATATCCTCATTTCAAACCTGATCAAAACGTGTGACGCCACTAGTCCAACGCAACATCTCGTCTTAGGACGGACGACATTGCGGTAAATTTTAGATTTTAGGCGTTCGTTGATACGTCGATCACAAGGAATACCAGTTGAAGAACGCCACTTCATCCGCCACACTTCGAACTTTACTTTTCGGAACCTGGTAGAACAATTGAACCCAGCGCACAAGTTCCTCTGGCACTAAGTGTTGCCGTAGAGCATACCAGATGAGTTCGTGTGGTACAGGACCAAACGCTTTCTCTGCATCATCATCTTGTTTCTAACGACATTGGATGCATTTTATTGGTCGGCCGGTCGCGGTGCCTGTCACCAAGAGAGATCAAAGGATTGTAACTCTCTAAGTTGTAAGAAGTCACAGACTAAGACTCCACCCGCGACCTTGAGAAATCAGGTTGTGGCCGTGGCACGGATTTTGAGGCCTCTCCAGACTCATGTTCTCCCACAGAGAAATCTGTGGAAGACAGTTTCTCCACTTCAGTGGAAAACCTACACCAGGTGTCTACGCGCGGTCAGCCAAAAAGGGTAGTACAGCAACTCTTTCAATGAGAGGAACTGGAAATCTGACAGTGACAGTGTTGCCTAACTCTTCTAAAATACGGGGGAGGAAGGTTCGGCAGAAGAAAACTTCAATCGCAAAGGAGAAGGGACTACAGGCTTGCCACTCAGAACCTACTCCTCCGCGTGTACCTGGAAAAACGATAGAAAGGGAAGTTGGTAATGTGGACGCAACTGGTCTAACGCCGGTATGTGAAAACAGATCCATGCAGCCCGGACTCCGTGAACCTGGGAGGACTTCTAGCCGATGACAATGGAAGGCGAAAGAAGTTGAAGTTTCTTGAGAATGAGGACATGGAGGTTACTACACCACCAAGTGTGCGTTATCGAGAGAAATCGGACGCAAGAAAGCGGAACTTTCGGCGGAAGTTGAGGACAAGCTGATAACCTCTGTGAGATCTACACTGAACGCAGCAGACTTTTCAGTTAGCGGCGGTTTTCACATTAGACTGTACTTATGGCTACAAACATAAGAGTTAGTCAAGTTAACCTGCAGCATGCCAAAGCCTCTTCCTGTCTAGTAGCGGCAAAGCTGGCAAAGTTGCAGGACTGTCCTTATATATTTCTGGTTCAAGAGACATGGGTTCGTTTTAACAGAATCTGTGGTATTGGATCAGTCAAGAGGACCAGGATCTTCTTCGATGAAAGGTTCTCGAGTCCGAGGGCTTGCGTTCTGATGTCGAAATTGTTAGAGGCAACAATGCTAAGACAATTCTGTTCCCAAGACCTTGTTGCGGTCAACTTACAATACCAGGTTAATGGTAAGAGGAGAAGCGTCATAGTTGCCTCTACTTACTTACCCTATGATTCTTTGTGCCCTCCGCCAACGCAAGAACTAAGGGATCTGATAGTGTACGCGGAATCAAGTAGCCTTGAAGTCTTAATAGGTTGTGATACGGACGCTCAGCATATTTGTTAAGGCAGTAGAAAATGCAATCCTAGAGGAGAGAAACTGTTTGATTTTATCAGTTCAGCTGGTCTCATGACCCTACGTTTGTGGAGCCAAGAAGAGTGAATTGACCTAACAATCTGAACTTCAAAGTTGCTGGAGTTGATTAGTGACTGACGAGTGGAAACTTTTTCAACACAAAGAAAAGGCGAGAGCTACTATACATGGATGGCATCTACACAGCCATAACTAGGGTATAAAGCATTTAGAGCGACTTCTAAGAAATATTTTTCGTGAGTGTCTTGCTCTGGGTTACGTGGCTTCCTCTTGGCAGAAGGTTTAGGTGGTCTTCATACCTAAGCCTGGGAAAGATGAATATTCAAATCCAAAGAACTTCAGGCAAATCAGCTTAACCTCATTTTCGCTGAAATGTCTGGATAATCTGGTTGAGCGGGAAGGTGTGAAGGTCGTTCCCACTAAATGAAAATCAACATGCTTACCAACATGGCAAGTCCTGTAAGTCTGCTTTGCACTCTTTGGTTTCAAAGATAGAGGACGCAACTCTGAAAGGTACAATACACGATGGGGGGAGTTCTTGGACATTGAAGGGGCATTTGATTGTGCGCCCTTCCAAAAACTCTCTGATGCCGGCAGAGAGCACGGTCTTGATGAAACTTTGATAAAGTGGATCTTAGCTATGCTAACGTAGAAACTGCTGTGCTGAAGTGGGTGTTGATCGCTATCGATCGCCATTTCTGTGAAGTATGTTGATCGACTCACTACTATGCAAACTGCAAAATCTGCTAATACACTTTTGTTGAGGATGCTGGGAGTCCTGATTCCGCACCCACTTGGTGACGGACCGGACCACTTGGGAAGCAACTTACTTCCTCTTTTGTAGTCCACGGACTTCCCTCTTTTTTAAGTTAAACAAAAGTGTCGTTGCTTTCAGTCACGCTACTCCCAGGGGAGAGGGGTCTGATGAGTTGCCTCTGCCCTGGATGAAACCGTCATTCAGCTTTTTCGTTCTTTTCTGCTAATACAAGTTCAAGCTTATGCGGATCACGTGGCTGTGCTAGTTGTTAGTCGAGATCTCGGAACAGTGTTTAGGAACAGATAACGCGACAGTTGGTGCCTGAGGCATGGACTTTCACTAGATCCAAATAAAAGGAACAATGGTCATTGCCTTCCAGAGATGAGGGGTACATCCATTCAACTCTCCAACAAAGTGAAATATCTGGGAGTTATTCTAAACAAGAAGTTTCTATGGAACAAACATGCAGAGATGAAGGTGAAACGAGCTCTCACAGCTTATGGGTTGTGTAGGCGGACCTTTGCATCGACATGGGGACTTTGCCCTCCCTTAGTAATGTGGATATATGTTGCTATAATTAGTCGATGCTCGCTTATGCATCCGTTGTGTGGTGGCCTAAGATGAAAAACAAGAGTTTTTTCTGTAAACAAGCCAGACTGCAACGAACTGTTGGTTTAGATTTCACCGGTGCCATGAGCACAACATCTGGCACAGCTCTGAATGCAATACTCAATTTGCAGCCACTGGATTTGCTTATTCAGAGCACTGCAATGAGAGTAGCTCCTAGACTAATTCGGTTCGATCTATGGGGAAATAATGAACATGGGAGGTACAGAACATTGGAAGAGTTATTGGGAGAACTGAATCCAGTTTGGTAGAAGATATGAAGTTATCTTGAAACGAAGGAAAACTGTGACGAATCAGAAGCATGCGTGTCAGGATATGCTGACGTGTTCTACACCGATGGCTCAGAAACAGAACAGGGTTTTGGAGCAGGATTCTAACTCTCGAATAAAAGAGAGGGGTGGGCTTTTCCTTTGGGACAATATACAACGGTCTGCAAAGCTAAAGTGTATGCAAACCTGAAGGTGGCAACCTGGAAGATTGACGAGCGGCTGAAAGGGCATCACAATCAGTAGCGATAGTGAAGCTGTAATGAGGGCGTTGAGCAGTCATTTGATCACTTCAAAAATCATTCAGGAACGTAGAGATCGATTGTATTCTGTTTCTAGATTCAATATGGTGAAACTACTTGGGTACCCGGCCATTGTGGGGTAGAGGAAAATGAAATCTCGGATGCTTTAGCAAAAGAGGGTTCAATTTCCCTCATGCTCAGACCTGAACCAGCAATTGGAGTGCCAGTAGCATTGGCTTATGCTGCAATCAAAAACTGCGAATAAGCTTCGCCTAACGACAGGTGGCTGAGCTAAACTTTTCCTGTCAGAACCAACCAAACATACTGTAAAGTTAATTTTGTCGAAAAACAGGAAGACAAAAGAAGCAAAAGTATTGTGGGTGTTCTAACTGGCCATAATTCACTAGCTGGGTATATGTTTAGAGTAGGAATTCTCGAAGATGATACGTGTTTTTCCTGTGATGAAGAAGCGGAATGGACGGAACATTTTTTATGTGAGTGCCTCGCCTAGGGTCTGAGTGCTCAGAGGCCTCGCCTCTCCCCCACCTCAAACACAGATACATACATCTAAATTATAAAATATAATCGATAAATGATTTTCCTTATTGCTCATCTCATGCATTGAAATCATCTCATCATAAGCGTCAGTAATTTGCCAAATGCAAATTGAAATTGAAGAGAATTGAAGCCATATTCATCCAATATATTTAAATATTCAAAAAGTAACATCTCTTGACATCACATAAAAGTTGGAAGGTTCAAAGTAAACTGCATTAGAACTTCTTGTTTTTGAGAGCACCTGTTCGTTTTTCACTAAGTATTTCATCTTCCGAAACGTCCAAAACTCACTTTTCTCACGACGAAATGCCTCCCGCATTCATATCATAAACAACATAGTTTTTCATCAACTTTTCTGAGCCAGAATTAGATGCAGACATGTTGGATGAAAAAAATTCAAATATGGAAAAAAATCAACCTGTTGGTCTCAAATCCGGAGCTAATTTAGAAACATTTCCTTTGCCCTCAGTTCACTTACTCCTAAGCTGTGGTTTTCCGATTATACCACTCAAAGGAAGAAAATGCATGCACTCGATATTTTCCTAATGTCCATATTCCATAATTTCGGGAAATAAAAGATGCAGAATTGTGTAGAAGCCAGAGAATACTATTCGGAAGCGGTGGAACTAAGGGACCATGTCACTAGGGTGCTACCAAAGTGAATTTGGTAAGACTGAAATTTGCAATTGAATGCAATTCGTTAGTTTGATAGTAATGAAGACGTTGCTTCCATTGACGGAAGATACAAAAATATAAAGATACAAGGATGTCTGCAGAACAGATGGTATTTCTGTTTCTGCATTCGAGGGATTCGCAAACAAGTACTTTGTATGTACATATAATGTTTGTTTCTGCTACTTGATCTCAATCCGAAACTAGTTTAAATAACTTCTCGTTTGTTCTGGAAATGTAATGAATTCATTCATAACGAGATCAAATACCTACCTACCTAGTTCAATTCCCTACCTTGCACCTTACAGATAAACAATTACCGAGTCTTTTTCTAGTGACTTTGACCAGGTTCTTGGTTATCTTCTCTTGGAAAAGGAATGCATCTCCTTAAGTCAGACTGGGTCAAATGCATGGCATCACGGCGCGGTGCGGCGTCGCGTTTTTCTACCATCATCTTTCCAAGAATGTGCACTATATGCACTTGTGGCTGGTGCAGCTCCAATTCCATCCAGCATCCGACAAGACATATTGAACTGTACCGCTACTAGAGATCTTGGTCTCCGTTAAATGATTCCAGATGTGTTTTTATGATGACATGCCATCTCATTGGTCTCTGCATGGGATGTCTTTAATTTGACTTCTTGGTGACGTTCAGATTTGTCTTTTTATTGCTTTACTTTTGTCCTTTTTTGTGTAGGAGTCGCGTTTTTCATGGGCCATATTAAGGTTTCCGAGGGTGAGTTTAAGTTTGTTAATGGCTACTTTGTTTGATAAATATTTGTCACTTTATTTGGAAACAAGTGTTTGATTGCTGAATGATTTTCAGATGGTTTTGTGTAATTGATATTATTTCTTGGTATTTCAGATTGAATCATTATGCCATGCTTAGTTAGGAATCGCAATATAATAGAGTCATCAATCAAATGTAAGCAAGCAATCATACCTCAATTCTTCCACAGCAAACTTTATGAAAACTTCTGGTAAATATGAAGGTTTCTTGTCATTTTCCTAGTTTCTACCAACCATCTCATTTATTGGCTTGATAAACTTGTAGTGAATTATGTGGGTAGAATGATCAGATCGATCATCCTAAGTGGCCGATAACGACCTAGAGGGCAGAGCTATCCCAGAAACCTAAACAAATTGGCTAAGTTGACCGTGAAAGTCCGCCCGCAAAGATTGAAGCTCCATCAAAGTGCTCGGTCGACACGTTCTTGCACGTCTCTGTGCTAGCCAGGCTCGGGAATGTGGGGGGGGGTCCTTTGAGCGCTTTGATCCCTCACGCTTCATTACTACCAAAAATCAACGTGTCTATTCCGATGCGTGGGTCCGCACCGGATTCCAAAATAAACAAGACTAGGGAATTCGCGACGGCCTATCGAATAGCAACCAGAACGCGAACTAAAATTGGAAAATAAAAAAAAAGGCTCGACCGCGCGCGTGGAGCCGTAAGCCTCCGGACCCGAGTGCTGCGGTCAAGGAGGGGAAGATGCACGACGGATCACAACCACAATTATTGCCTCTTCCGCCTCAGATCTCGAATAAGGCGCGGCCCCCGAGGCTCCCACCCTTCCTTAACATCCTCAGGCCAGTTTGTCATTTTTGAGGATGTCCCTTACGATAGAGGTTCTGCGGGAGCAAGAAGGAAAAGAGAGGGAGGAAGTCCTCAAATTACGCTAGAGTTATTCACAATTCATAATGTATTAAAGAAAAAAAACAAATTATAAATATATAATAAAGACAAAAATAGAAAAAAAAAATTAACTTAAATTAAAGAAATACAAAGAAAAAAAACTAAAAGAAAAAAAAACAAAGAAAATTTTTAAAAACAAAAAAAACTTACTTAAGCCGTCACTCCGAGTTCGAAGGATGCTGCTGTATTAATACGAAATTCATTACAGAAGAATATGAATGATATGCTAGAATCTGACCTTTGTCCGGAACAGAGACGACAAAGGGTTCGTGCCGTTCACGTCCCCGCCAACAGTTCACAAAAAAAAACAGCCTTCCTGGTCTTAGGCCTCTCCTTTTTGCTTTAAATCACTGTGCACTTATAATTTGTTACTCTTGTCAACGATTTGAACTTATTCTCGGAATCTTTCGGTTAAAATACACTTGAGTTATCACATGACATTATCTGAGTAACTTGCACATGAGAGAATCACAAATTCAATATTCTTCTATTCTGATTATTGATGTACACTTTCTCCCCTTCTTTAATTCTTCACTCAATCCGAATTTTTAATTTCGTTCTAGCTCCCATAAGTAACATTTATTCTTCTTCCGAAAATTTTCACACCTTTTGCAACGATTCCCATTTCGCTCCAAAAAAACTCACTTCCTTTCTTCTCCAAAACAAAACCAACGGTCCTCCTCTTTTTTCCCGCACCGCTTTATTTGCCGCTACATTGCCTTGAACTCTGTCTAGTCAATGTTGCGGCAACATGCACATGCGTCTGTGGATGCGGCAAATCCTTCGCCTCTGTCAAGATCAATTCGCCCGAATGCATTCAATAATGTGCAATCTGCGGCGAACATTAGGGTAATTGCAACTTTATTAAATGCATTATTTAAGCAAATTAATTACGAAAGAGCTCAATGAGATTCCGCTCCCGTCGCGCAGCCGCGGTCACTACAAACTAGTATCTGTGCATTCATCACCCCTTCTGGGGATAGAAGTCCATAAAAGGTCAACACATGGTACACTACGGTCCTGCTTCCTGATATTGCCCAGTTTTTCAATCCCCATATCCCATACCCTAGTGTCTAGCAATTTGCCTAAACATGGAATAATCATCTCATGAAACACGGTCTCTGAATAATTCTGAATAAAACAGAATAGTTGACGACTGACCTCAATGGAAATAGCAAATCGGCACTCGTTTTGAGTTTTATAATTGGGTGCTCCCAGCTGTTGCAAGGATAATAGCTAAAATAATCCTGGAACGCATCACATCGCCAAAGCTTGATTGACAGAATGCCGGTTGGTTTTCGCTCCGGATCCGCCTGAATTGATCGCACCAACAACTTACGGTTTATTTTGGAACAATGCATGGAATTTAGGTCATCGCTTCACCTGCTTTTCATTGATTTCGAGAAAGCTTTCGATATCGACAGCAGGGATTGGAATGCTCTACAAAGCAGGGAGCAGAGAAACTAATAGCTGTTATCAGAGCGACATATAATGGTGCAAAATGTGTCGTGCTGCACTGAGGAAGTCAACCGCGGTTGCATGTTGTAATCAATATTATTTCTTTTTATTATCGGTGACGTTCTTCATGCTGCTTTGTCCGAAGGACGTGGAGGACTGGACTGTGACATCTTTCCGCAATCACCTCAAATACGCTGATGACATCTACTTGCTCCCTCATCGGGTCGTGGACTTTGGCCAAATGGCTCTGGATTTGGAAGGAGAGGCAAGTAGAGTTGGATTGAAAATAAACAATAACAAAACTATGGCTCTCAGTCTGAAGCGCCAACGCACTCTCCTTGTCTGAATTAATGGGCAGAGCATCCGAAACGTTTATCAGTTTCTTTATCTAGGAAGTATGGTTTTGCCAACAGTTGCGCTGAACTGGGTGCCGACCGACGCATTAACACCACTTAATCCATTTTCGTTGCCTTATCTAAAATCTCGAAATGCAATTATATTAAAACCAGGATCAAGTTGAGACTGTTCTGCACCAGTGTCTTTCTATGTTGCCATATGAGAGTAGTACACGGAAAGTAACCCTCACTGGCACTCCAAAGCCTCAAATATTCATAAACAGTAAGTCTGCGACTTATCATCCGAGTATGCTGGTCTTTGCTGGCTACGCCACGCACTGGAAGATGGGCGACGGGTGGGTCGCCCCAAGAGCACTTGGCGCAGAACTGTTGAGGAGGAGTGCGAGCATATCAGAAAGTCCTGGGTAAAGCTGAGGCGCATTTCAGTAAACCGTGAAAGATGGCGCGTAGGTGTGGCTATATAATATATAAAGCGATAATGCAATAGACGGCCATCGCCGTGTGGAAGCGGTAAACTTCACCCGGTGGTGTATTGTTTCACCGATGCAATTTCTTCTTATTCTCGGTGACGGCCTTTGGTTAAGGTTTACAGTTTGAAAGGTCATGGCACTCCTATTATTTCAATTTGTATATCTTGAAAGCGCTGCGCCTTCTGACGGGGATACTAAACTCGATGTCGCTCGAAGAATTCGCAGTACTAAATCCGCATTCGCTGTTTTATCTAGAACTTAGTAGTCTAACTATCTCAACACCATAAATTGAAAACTTTTTAGTTTCAACGGTTTCGTTGCTATGCAGTGAAATCCACAATCCGACGATGACGAAGAATAGGTCGCTCTACATGGCCCAGAACATGAGAAGAAGAGTGCAAGT
The DNA here is from genome assembly GCF_905115235.1 of Hermetia illucens. Taxonomy (NCBI): domain Eukaryota; kingdom Metazoa; phylum Arthropoda; class Insecta; order Diptera; family Stratiomyidae; genus Hermetia; species Hermetia illucens. Next base: position 185,795,860 of record NC_051849.1, on the reverse strand, counting down.
TGCTGGGGAAGTCATGCGGGGAGTTGAATACATTTTGGCGAACCGATAGCAATAGAAATTAGGTGTGGTGCGTTGGCGAATGGGGTGGAATTGAAAAATAGATAGGTGTACTTAGCCATGAGTTGATCAGATGGCATTAGACGGGCATTGCTCTGAAGGAGGGTTTAGTCAAGGTTCTGTAATAGACATCTGTTTTCCGAGTAGGCGAAGAAAGTGCAATATTTAGAAAAGACACTTGATGCTAGTTTAGCTGGAAAAGATACATTATTAAAAGGCAGAGTTGAATGCTAGAAACAAACAAATGTACTGTTTGTTGAAGCCCAGTTCATTTTCGACTGGTAAATTTGAAATTGGGATCTGTGTAGGACCTTATGAATACAGACGGTTATTGAAGGATCTTTTGCTCTTGAAGTTCTGCCTAGCCACTGATGTGGCTGTTTTATAGCGAAACCTGCTGCCCAAAACTTCTGCGCCCTTTTACGAATTAAGTTTGCTGTATTGGGGACAAAGCTGCCAACCACCGCAGTATCGCGTATGGCGAAACCCCACGAAATATGAACCTTACGTTCAGCTCTGACAAGAGCGGAGAGGAAATGGGGTTGATTTTTCTTGGGCACGGCGATTTCTCGGGAGAATAAAAACGTTAGCAAAATTAGATAGGTGTTTTGGTAATATACGGTTCTGCTCATGTAGCAATATTTCACGAAAGCATGTAAAAAGGTTGTAGTGAGCCTGGTCGATGTGAAATTTGTGATGATACAAGGCACACTGGTAAAGAGTGCGACCCAATGCTGTGGAGTAAAGGAAGATTTTCATAACAGCCACATTACTACTAACGTCAAATACTAAGATATGGGTTAACTAGAACCGGAAAATAAAATTAATTCGACCTAAGTTTCTGGAGAGTCATCCAGGATTGACATTCCTGGACAACTTCGGATGCAAAGGGATGTAAAAGTGTAGTTAAATCAGGTACCCACACAAAACGGGTTTCTACAGAACAAAAGGCAACCCAATCTTGAGATTAAGTGAACTTCTGATGGAATATGATACTTAACTGTCTAATTTTCCCTGGGGTCGCAATTGAGGTAAACAATTGGTCAAAGGGTGATAAGTAAAACTTGTTAAAAAGGAAAGAACAAGCTTATAAGGAAGAAACCTCAAGTTAGTTGTTTAGGAAAGCAAATTAGTTGTTTAGGAGAAAGAACCCTCTGGGACGTATACAAGCTTTGTTGGGTTTAAATAATGGATTAGGTGCATTCATTTCAACATCGTCAATCCGAGTAAATCTACTGTGTATAAGGAAATAAAGATTTGGGCCAAGAAAAGCTTAGACACGTTTCCCAAGTTGTGTAGAGCAAGCATTACATAGGAGATTTTCTAGCATTATGCGAATGGCAAAAAAGTTGTTTTGGTACCTAAAGCTTGTAAGCCTCCACGCAGGCCATCCCTTTATTGCCCCACACATCTTTTAAGTACAATGGAGAAATTGCCCAAGTAGGTAATGTCTGCTCTAATACGTTACTGCCCTTGAAACCAGTAAGTGGCAGTCTGATTCCTGCGAAGTGATCTCCATATAAAAAACCCTAAAATTTGTTGTGTGGAAACCAGAATGCATCAAATTTGGAACATCTGTTAATGGCGATAACATCGAAAAGTGAAGGAAATTGGGCCTAAAATCTCGATGTTGGTATTAAAGAGATAGCAGAGACCTTCAAAATATCTTAAGCATCAATTCTGCACTTTGTGGTTGACGCTTTGAATATCAAGTTCATCGTCGCCACACTTGTACGGAAAAATCAAAATTTTTTCCAAAAAGAAGTTAAAAAAAGTCGAGACCCAATATTCATTGAAGGCATTATTATTGAGACGCTAATTAATGAAAATGACGTCAACACTGCCCAACAATCTACCCAGTGGAGCACCAAAAATTAGCCAAAACCAAAAAACAGAAATTCACAAAAAGAACTAAAGGCCATCCCAGTCGAGGCATATAAGGTTCGATGAAAAATTGGATTAACGATTGGCATGCTTGTGTTGACTCAAAAGAAGGAGGAGATAATAAAGAATTGTATTAAAATATATAACAAGTCAGGAAATCGGAAGTTGGACGCTTCAGGTATGAAAGGCTCTGTGTATTTCTATTATCGAAACATTTGAGTGGACATTTGTCCCACTAGTATCTATTGCGTAATATATGCGTTTATTGTGTGAGAATATCCACTTTTCCGTGATACTGACATTCAAAGTCTTAAATTTGCACAGAAGCGACAAATTTGACTTTTTACAATATTGTTAGTAATAGTGCGATTTTCCCCAAACTTGGTAGGATTGTTATCTACACTATAGCCTATATGGCTGCAATATTCTAGGATAAACTTGCAGTCAATTACTAAAAATTATAGCAATATATATACTATTATTAACTTTATTTGAATAAATATCGATACGGAAGGTATTGCGGAGCCTAGGCACTATATGGTGGCAGCTTCTTGATTTTATTCAGATTTTTTGGTTGGGTAGTTTCTCAGAACTAGTCCGTGAAAGAAATGATCACTTTTGACCCCCCGCACTCCCCCCTTTCCAACAAATGTCAAAACTAAGACTTTGAATGTCAGTATCACGGAAAAGTGGATATTCTCACACAATAAACGCATATATTACGCAATAGATACTAGTGGGACAAATGTCCACTCAAATGTTTCGATAATAGAAATACACAGAGCCTTTCATACCTGAAGCGTCCAACTTCCGATTTCCTGACTTGTTATATATTTTAATACAATTCTTTATTATCTCCTCCTTCTTTTGAGTCAACACAAGCATGCCAATCGTTAATCCAATTTTTCATCGAACCTTATATGCCTCGACTGGGATGGCCTTTAGTTCTTTTTGTGAATTTCTGTTTTTTGGTTTTGGCTAATTTTTGGTGCTCCACTGGGTAGATTGTTGGGCAGTGTTGACGTCATTTTCATTAATTAGCGTCTCAATAATAATGCCTTCAATGAATATTGGGTCTCGACTTTTTTTAACTTCTTTTTGGAAAAAATTTTGATTTTTCCGTACAAGTGTGGCGACGATGAACTTGATATTCAAAGCGTCAACCACAAAGTGCAGAATTGATGCTTAAGATATTTTGAAGGTCTCTGCTATCTCTTTAATACCAACATCGAGATTTTAGGCCCAATTTCCTTCACTTTTCGATGTTATCGCCATTAACAGATGTTCCAAATTTGATGCATTCTGGTTTCCACACAACAAATTTTAGGGTTTTTTATATGGAGATCACTTCGCAGGAATCAGACTGCCACTTACTGGTTTCAAGGGCAGTAACGTATTAGAGCAGACATTACCTACTTGGGCAATTTCTCCATTGTACTTAAAAGATGTGTGGGGCAATAAAGGGATGGCCTGCGTGGAGGCTTACAAGCTTTAGGTACCAAAACAACTTTTTTGCCATTCGCATAATGCTAGAAAATCTCCTATGTAATGCTTGCTCTACACAACTTGGGAAACGTGTCTAAGCTTTTCTTGGCCCAAATCTTTATTTCCTTATACACAGTAGATTTACTCGGATTGACGATGTTGAAATGAATGCACCTAATCCATTATTTAAACCCAACAAAGCTTGTATACGTCCCAGAGGGTTCTTTCTCCTAATATCTTTGAACCTCACTGCTTCGTCCGACATGATTTTATGTCCTTTGGCTGCTCCATTCTCCTGTTCTCTATAACACTAACCAGTATAGCTTGAACGCCATGCGTGTAGTGTTCACTAACTCGCCAGATAATTCACTGTTTACGATGGGTAATATCTACCACTGAACCTATCCTCCCTTCCAAAAAGCTAGAGGTATTTACGATGTTAGTAAGAACAATGTCCAGCGAAGAAAAGGCTTGCCGCAATATGAGCCTCCTGTTATTAGGAACCTTGCTTCCCCACTCGGTAAACCATGCGTTGAAGTCTTCCGCGATGACAAAAGGGGGTCGTACACTTGCGTCTAACGCCAGATCATGCAACATTCGCTCATATTCCACGCTTGTTGCACTCCCTTCATTACTGGTTCTTGGGACCCTCGGGTTTTCTTTGGTGTTGGAAGCATTATACCAGTATCCTCTATTCTTTCTTTGCTCCTCTTTAGGCCCTCTACTACTTTCCACTTTGGACTTGTTTAAGTGGCTGGCTCCATTCTGTTGGTAGCAATACCTGCCACAATAGGGTCACCGTAAGAGTTTGTAATTGTCCTGATTTGACAAACCTAAGTCACCCATAGTCTTTTCGCAGGTGTCTTCAACGTTTCGAACAACCATCTTAATATAGCGATGAACATGTTCAAGGTTTACCCATCTCCTTCAGGTAATTCTCCACCCTGAGTACTCTTGCTAGCACTGCATCAATTCTCTCGTCGTTGGCCCTTGCTTGGCCCGGTACAGTCTTTGCCATAGTCAATCCCTGGTCGTACATCAGTCTTCACGCGTAACATTTTACCACTTCGCTTAAAGGGATCCAGGTTACTTGTTGCAATATCTACTAGTAATAGTAATAGTTCCCTTTGCGCATCTCCCGAGTTAGCTGGATTAACTCAGGTGTTTCTCCTAGTATGGGCATGCCACCTCCTTTAAACCACGGTTAACTCGTCTCGGGATTGTGCGCGTTGGACTCCGAAATCCGCCAGAAACATTCACCTCAATCGAACAGTCAACCCTACCCGGGTAGCCGTATCGCGCATGCGGGGAAGAACATGGTCGCCCCATTGACACGTGCTAGTGGGAGGAAGATGGTTACTGTACCAGCTTGCGTCAGTAACTGACGCGTGATTATGTGGCTGGGACGCAGTGCAGTGCCAACCACATGCCAACAACTTTTGATTTTCCGTTCTGGGTATCCTTCCCATAGCTATTTTTGTGCCATATTGGGCATTTTCCCAGACCTACCTGACCTGCGCATAAACATGCACGCACACCTCCAAATGCGTACAAGTGCATGTTCGTACACCATCGAGAATTCCCACGAAGGAACACGCCTAATGAAAGATCTGGCAATTCCTCACAGGTCTCTGTCCGTCTGTATATCTGCCTGTCACACGCATTTTTCTCGGAAACGGTTACAGAGATTTTCACCTAATTTGGGGGAAAGGTGGGAACTGTGGACGCTCATGCATACAGTGAGTTGCATCATTCCATGTCGAATTTAAGTGGGGGTCCCCATACATACAAAAGGGGGATGTACATTTTTACACCAAATATAGTTATGTGGGGTATCACATGAAAAACATCGGTTAGTACTTTCCGAAGCCGGTCTTAGTTTTGACATTTGTTGGAAAGGGGGGAGTGCGGGGGGTCAAAAGTGATCATTTCTTTCACGGACTAGTTCTGAGAAACTACCCAACCAAAAAATCTGAATAAAATCAAGAAGCTGCCACCATATAGTGCCTAGGCTCCGCAATACCTTCCGTATCGATATTTATTCAAATAAAGTTAATAATAGTATATATATTGCTATAATTTTTAGTAATTGACTGCAAGTTTATCCTAGAATATTGCAGCCATATAGGCTATAGTGTAGATAACAATCCTACCAAGTTTGGGGAAAATCGCACTATTACTAACACTTTGAAGATACTGGTATAATGCTTCCAACACCAAAGAAAACCCGAGGGTCCCAAGAACCAGTAATGAAGGGAGTGCAACAAGCGTGGAATATGAGCGAATGTTGCATGATCTGGCGTTAGACGCAAGTGTACGACCCCCTTTTGTCATCGCGGAAGACTTCAACGCATGGTTTACCGAGTGGGGAAGCAAGGTTCCTAATAACAGGAGGCTCATATTGCGGCAAGCCTTTTCTTCGCTGGACATTGTTCTTACTAACATCGTAAATACCTCTAGCTTTTTGGAAGGGAGGATAGGTTCAGTGGTAGATATTACCCATCGTAAACAGTGAATTATCTGGCGAGTTAGTGAACACTACACGCATGGCGTTCAAGCTATACTGGTTAGTGTTATAGAGAACAGGAGAATGGAGCAGCCAAAGGACATAAAATCATGTCGGACGAAGCAGTGAGGTTCAAAGATATTTGACGCGGAAATGTTCATTGAGACATTTGAGGTTGATTCCACACCAACAGGTGCAGTGAGCAAAAAAATCTGAGCAAATTGGCAGAAATATGGTCACAGGCTTGGATGTGTCTATGCCAAGGCGCAGAAATAACGCTCACACATTACCGAAACCGTGGTGGAATGACGAAATCAGACAACTGCGTACCGTATACCTGCAAGTGAGAGGAAATTACCAACGCGCGAATGATAAGTAGGAAATTGTGCGGAGAAAGTCGAACTACAAAACTAGTCAAAGAGGGCTGCGGAAGGTGATCCCTAATTCCTTTAAAGAACTCTGCGAAGAGGGCGACATTAATCCGTGGGGAGGGGCCTATCGAGCGGTAATGGCTAAGTTGAGAGGAAGCAGGGCCCCACAGATAAAGTGCCCAGTTTTATTACGAATAATAGTGATCACTCTATTTCTATAGCAAAGCAAATGCACTATTGCAGTCGGAAGAGAGCATCCCACATAGGGTATCCCAAATATAACAGAAGATGAGTTTACCCTTGCCTGTGAAAAGATCGGGGTTAAAAAAGCACCCGGACAGGGCCGAATACTGCACGTGGCTTTGAAGGCGGCGATAAAACCAAGTCCGGAGTGGTTCACTTCTGCTTTTAATACCTGGTTGGAAGAGAGCACCTTCCCGACTCAGTGGAAAAGGAAAATGCTGGTGCTGTTACCAAACAGTGGTAAACTACCTAGAGAGCCATCGTTGTATCGTCCTATTTGAACGTTGGGCAGTAAAGCAAAGTTGCTGGAGCGCATTATATGCATCAGGCTGCCCCCAATTATAGAGGAAGTAGGAGGCGTGTCCATACGACAATACGGGTTTCGCACCGGCCGAGCAACGGCCAATTGCCCACGTATATTCAGCTAACCATCAGGAGTTATTTCGTAGATATCTCCTCTATGACACGGAGTCGCTAGCGCATTCCGAACAACGTCAGATGAAGCAGCTTTTGTAGTTGCGGTAATGGTGCCCATTTATATTTTGGCTGAGGAAATGCGAACACTATACAATTCGAAAGCCCGCAATCAGGGGGTGACAGGAACGTTGGGATAATTCTCACGAGGGGAGGTGGATACATAGGCTGATTTCAAAGATCCTGCGTTGGATGATGCGTAACCATGGAGATGTCCTGTCCTGAGTTTATAAATGAATACGGGGACCCGGGGCACATACTCCTCGAATGTCCGAGATTTGCAAATTAGAGGGAACAGCTTCAACTTCTCTTGACAATACCCTTACAAGTGTAGACGATCATTCTGCAAACGCTCGAATCCTAAGAAGTGTGGAATGCAATTAGTAACACCATAATCTGTATTCAGGAGGAGCTTCGAATGTTAGAGCGCTTACGAAAAACGACAGGTAGGGAATAATTCTCACCGTAGGAATGAACCGCACAACGATGTAATGTCTCTAGATAGTTCCGTGGGCATATCGGATGAGGAAAGGTGGTTTTAGTGGGTTAAAGTTCCACTCTGTGGCTTTCAATGCTTTCCACCTCTAAAAAAAAACCGAAAAACAGTAAACCGACTAATAAGGTTTTGTTTTACATAAAATTTCGTTTTTTAACGCGACTCGGGCAGATGATACACGCCGAATTAATAGCTTAGCTTTCCTCTCTACCTCGAGTTTGAGATTTTGATGTATCAAAAAAGTGGACGAAAAGTCCATACACTGTCATAACTAGCTGTAAACGACAAACCTCTAGTACTCTGAAAGGAAAAGTTTTCGATTGAAATTAAGGAATCATCATTACGTCTTGAGAAAAAGTTTCTTGGAGTACCAAAGTCCTTCAAATAGAAAGCATTTGTTCAGGAAAGTGGAGTAGTATCAAAAAGCTGGAGAAAAATGTGTATGTAGGAAATTGATGATTGTCATGGAAAGGAATAGCAAGTAGTAACAACGATCCTTATTTTCATACCGGTAGTGCCAGCACTCTAATAGGGCTTTTGATATTGCAAATATCGGGCACCAATTCATAGATTTAGAATCACTTAATCATTATTATCAAACTATCATTATCTATTTCGCAACAGTTAATAACGATATTATCTATCAATCATTCGCGTTGAATGGAATCCCAACATCCTAACAAGATCATTAAAAACAGGAAATGGCAAATAATTTACAACAGGTATCGACACGGTACAAAAGGATAATTTCAAAATTCCATTGAAGCTCAAGAGGTTGGTAGTTTTCTGTTATACTCTTCGTTTTCGTTCCTTTTCTCTGTTTCTTAAAATCTTTGCTCGCTATTCATTCTTCATTTTTCGACAAATGACCAAATCATGTATGTAAATCTTCAACAGACAATATACCAGCATGACTTCGAGTAGGATCATCATGCGCAGTAGACACACCGGTTTTAGAAAATTGCCCACCTGAAAGGGTCCTTTTTCGAGAGGCTATTCATTGTCTGTCCTTCCTATATTGTGGACAAAGACGAGATTTCTACGTAATCGAAAAAAGGCAATATAAACCACAGCGTGTGTCTGAATGGACCAGCAGATCTGCTTTTTCCATTTTGCCGTATGCAGTGTGTCCTTATCGATCCCGAAACCATTCATATCCTGTCTATCAGTCATTTTGCACCTTCAGCTCTTCGACACTTGCACCATTGTCTTCGAAGTTTATAGACATTTCTCGTGCATTGAGTGAAAGGCATTGTGTCGGTCTCTTCAGAGAGTGACAATTCTTGATGGCTTTTGGTTTAGAGATTGGACCGCCATGACTTTGGCTACTATTGTTGTAATGGCCTAGAACCAAGATAGGGTATAAAATCGGATTTAGGGCTTGGTCAATTGGACTACCTGAGTTGAACTGTTTTGTCATAAAATATGAGTATTTTGCTTATGTTATTATTTGACAAATTCCTAATTGTCTTTCCAACTAATCATGTTCAAGTGTTTTCACTTAGAACACTAAGAAAGCATGAAGGTTTAAACATTCTCACCCAATGGTATATTATGGTGAGTTTTTCCAGATCAATTAGAAGCCAAATTAAATTAATTAAAATTGTCGGATAGTTAGCGGCAAGCTTGTTAAGGATCGAAAAGTGCAATCCACTGTTGTCATATTTGTACAACATACATCTGGCGAGATTCAAATTGCTGATGAGGAAATTATCAAAAGGTAATGAATAGCTTTGCGGATACATATTGGATTGAAAACCACTAAACGCGTTACTTGAACGTAAATTTCAAAGTATTTAAACTCCTTTTAAATAATTATTTCTTACCTTAAATCTTCCTTGCAAACGATGGATGGATAGCTCAGATACTTTTCTCGTCCGAATCCTGTGGGCAAATAAGTTGCAGTCCTTTCTGAATCATGCAGCTTGCAGTAATTAGTGCATTATCTCACTGGAATACGAGATAGCATGGGGTAAATTATGAACATTCTATATCTGCTCATAGTTACGCATCCATTTTCTTGAATTACCTAATCATTGTCTAATGACAATCCAATTTGTTATGATTTCTTTGACTCATTCTAATTATCAAATACCACAGAAATTAGTAAGACAATTTAATGGGGCTAACTGGTCCGGTGACAACATTATTTTAATAAGTGCATTGAATGAATTGTTTCTCTGCATCAAGGTAATATCTAAAGCCGAAAAGAACATAATTTGGTTATAAATGGGCAGCTTCAAAAATATTAAATCAAATAATACATTTTGGGTTAATCAACACTGTGTCTGAGCTGCCGCTTACTTGATCTGTAAATTAAATCTCCAGCTCGTGCTGAACTAAATCTATAAGACAGCGTATAACAAAGTCGCAACTCGTCAACATCACCTATCATTGCAACGCCTATCATGACTAAAGGTTTTTGGATGCAATAAAGCTGCTTCATAAAAAGTCCATGACCTTGGTCGGTATTTAGCGCATCGATGGAGCTTCTTCATTGGTATCGCAGCCGTTTGGTATCATTTTGCCTGCGGCATCAACTATTCCAACTGCTACTACTGCTTCAGCTGTTTCATCATTTCCTTGTGTTCAAGCCGTCACAACTAAGTTCGGCAGTTTAACACACTTACCAAATACTGTGGACAAAAGTGAATCCTAACATTAGTGCGTTACCCAATCGACGTAATTTTGAGGTATGCCGAACGAAGGCTGGAATATTTGCTATCTCCTCTCGTCCGTACTAAATTCATAAAGGAGAACACCCCTAGCCGATTTACAGCGTCCTTTAAAATTGCTTATCCGTATGATCTAGAAGGGTTGAAACCAACATAATTTTGGCCTCCAAGGAATATTAATATGGTTGCCATTCACTCCTTGGCGGGCAGTACCTCGTCAACCACACCTACGTGCCATAGTTCGCGGTTACCTGACATGTGCTTCAGCACCCTCCACGACTTCCCCAAACATTCGCACTCCTCCGCTACTGCTCTGCGCCAAGTGCCCTTGGCGTAAACCACTCGTTGACCATCTTGGGAGAGTGAATTCCACTGCATGGTGTAGCCCGTAATGCAATTGTCGCCCCTCCTTAAGGTAAGACCCAACCACTGCCTTCTGATCACAGTTCGTACGAGTGACAAGCTTGTGTGTCGAAAAAGTTCTTCATTTGAGATAGTGTCAAGCCAACGTACTCCGATAATACGACCCAGCAGGTATTGACGAAAGTTTGGGGCTTTTGGGCAACAGAAGAGTTCACTTTCAATGTGCTACTCCCACATAGTAACACAGAATGAACATTAGCACAGATCAGTCTTACCTTGATCCTGGTGTTCAGATAATTGCATTTCCAGATTTTAGACAGGGCAGCGAAAGCGGATCTTGTGCTGTTAATGCTTCAGGCAACGTTCAGGTTGGTGCCATTGTCGGTAAAAACCACGCATCCTAGATATAGAAATTTATCGATGCTTTCCATGCACTGCCCATTAATGCACATAGGCAAAGTGCGACCAACCGTCAGACTGAGAACCCAGGTTTAATTCGTATTTATTGTCAATCCAACCCTACTTGTCTCTCTTTCCAAATCCAGAGCTATTTGGGCAACGTCACCAATAAAAAGAAAAATTATTGTCGGACCTCAAAATCCTTCGAGATTTTACCTCGGTGGAGCGCGTGACATTTTGCCTCATTATATGTCGCTCTGACAATAGCTATTAATTTCTCCGGAATGCAATTCCAGTGTAGAGCACTTCAGACACAAACCTTGTTCACGCAATCGAAAGTTTTCTCGAAATCAATGAAGAGTAGGTACAACGAAGATATGGACTCTGTGCACTGTTCCAAAATGATCCGTAGGTTGTCGATGTGGTAAATGCTGGAGGATCCGCATCAGAAACCACGCTGCTGTCTGTCGATCAAGCCTTCGAAATGTTCTTTGATGCATTCTAGGAATATTTTAGCTATACCTCTCCAATTCTCACACTCAAACGAGTGCCCTTCTTTGCGATCTTGACGATCATCCCTTTATTGTACTCTCTGGAAAATTGTCAAGCCCAGCGACTTCACTCCGTTTGAGTGCATTGATGGCCGAAATGATTTTTCTTCTGCTTGGAGGAGCAATCGGTATTCGCATGTTACATCGAAAGATTTACGACCACATGCAAGCTCTTTCGTGATGCGGTATACAACTTTGAAACTGAGACTGTGGCATTTTCTGCTTTCCTGATCAGCGGAATAGCAAATTCTCTTTTATCACGGCGTACACTAGAATGCACTTCTCGGGAGTTCTCTCGGTATCGGAATTCGCGAGCGTGACGCCACCATCACTTACAGCGGTCAGTAGATCCTTCAACCCCTTACGTTCATTGGTCCGCTTCCACGAATCCGCAATCAAGCAGATCATATGACACCCATTTCGGACGTTACCGGCGACTTGTGCAGCATCCTAGAAAAGAGCATTTTTGATTGTGCCAGGAGATCTGCCGTTTGATCAGAAAGATAGCTCTCCCACTGTCGAAAGCGGTCGTACAGGCGGTCGATATTGAATTTAGCAGGTAGCAGCTCTCCAACACTGCGAGAGTGACGGGCGAATCACGCAACCGAACGTATGCAACCATCAGATTGTGATCCCTTTCGAGGTCGACATCAGTGCCTCTCTTGTTACGCACATCCAGTAGACAACTCCTAAATCTACTGCTGATCGCCAAGTGGTCGATTTGATCTCTCGTACGGCGTCGGCCAGTTGAAACCCAACCCGACCTTATGGCAGGCTCGAACAATGTACCACAAATGACAAGGTGGTGGAAGTTACAGAAATCCACGAACCTCCCACCATTATCGTTGCGATCGCCAAGATCGTGTTTCCTCATAATATAAGCGAGCAAAGTGTTGTCAGATCCCACCTTGGCATTCAGATCACTCATCACAATCACAATGTCACCTTAAGGAAGCCTCCCCTGGAGTACCTTTAATTGCTCGTAGAAAGCATCCTTCACCACTGTATCGGAAGTCTTCGTTGGTGCATAGTATTATACAATTGTGATGCTCCTTAACCTGGGCCTAAATTTTGTAGTTAGTAGTTTCCAGGTCAAGAGAGCGTACCTCGTGCTGCTAAATCGTATGTACATTGAAAAGAAAAAATCTGAAAAATTGTTTTTAAAATGAAGTGGGCGTGGTTGGCTGAGTGTCCCAAAATGCTGGCCGACAGTCCAAAGTAGCAAACGGTCATAGTTTTGGGGGTAGTCAAAAACGGGTGCCCCCATTGCGGACCAATTCGATCCAGCCAAACAAACTGCAGCTGATTCTGACGCCATTCTGCACTGGGTCATTCGTAACTTTTTGCTAATTCAAGTTCAACATAGTAACCAACTTTCTACTTTCTAACCATGGATGTTTAGCTCATTGGGTTGAATATAAACTTTATAGTTGGTCCTGCAAGTGAGAAATAGTTCAACCAATATAATTCACAAATAGTGTCCTCTAAGAAATCAGGTTGCACTACCCTCACAGTCCTCATTTCCTTAATCAGTTCTTCTATACGGACAGGCAGTCATGCCAGTGAAACCACAATAGTGGGACCCGATAAGTTAGTATCTAGATAAATCATCCTACTTATTAGTGTCCTCCTAAGAAACCATTGCCTTAATTAAAACCACGTTCCCTCTAACACTACACCAACTCTTTGACCCAAATAACCTCTCCATTGTCAGACTCCTCTGTGCAAAGCATCCTCGTAAAACTGCAAATCGTGGTTTTATTATTAGGGGGTGACTTTATCGACAGATATACCTCATAGTATGACTCCTGTGTAAACAACAATGTCATTAATTATACGACTGGGTAACATCAAGTCCTGTTGCATGAAATACCAACCATTTTAGCCGGTACTCCCTGTCGGTACTCACACAAGGAATCCACTTTTACTGTGACCACTTCCTAATTAACAGCAACATCAATAAAAATGTGAACCCAAATACTTTCCATTCCTTAGAAAAACTCCTAGCATCAGAGACCACTATGCTATTTTTCCTGGGCATAAGAGGAGTGTCTTAAGGAAAGACGCCACTGTATCACCTTACCAGGGGAAAATGGTACAAGGTATATATCAAACCACGGTTAGTTGCTCTCCATTTGGTCCGGCCCGACATCAAGGGCATGCGGCCTTACGATAATTCAATCCTCAAACAAAAAAAACAGACCCCCTACGATTCTTCAGATACTTGGTGAAATTTCTGGGAATGCGCCACTCACACTGATAGTTGTCCAGTAGTTGGTTATTGAAATCGGCAATTTCTACAAGAACTATTTTCCGTAAATCATCGTTCACTATGACAGTGCTAACACTCTCTCAATAAGGAAGAATTACTAGTCTCCTACACTGGCCACCACCCCTATTCGCAATATACCCAATGAGCCAAACAAAAGGGCTAACGCCGTTCCTAATTCTCTTATTTTCTCGTCGCCTTTTGCATCCTTTCTACTTTCTCCAATATCCTGCCTTAAAATAAACAGTCCACAGCGAAAGGAAGTTTCTGTAATTTTTCCTCCAGGGGATCACCAGTCAACAATATCCTGAAATTTTGATAGTTTAAGCTTTATACTTATAACCTAAGAATAAGTCACCTGCTCGTCATCAATTTTGAGAGGTAAAATCTCTTATTTGAAGTCAGAAAAAACGAAGAATATTAACGCTTTCGTCCAGGGCAGATCAGATACCGCGGGAGAAACGTGACCGAAAACGGTTGGAAAAGAAAAACAAACAACAATTTCTAAAAACAAAAATTTATTATAACTAACTTAGGGATTACCTTAACAGTTAAACTTAACCTAAGTTAGTTTAACCTAACTTATCACTAAAGAAATATATGTGGGGAAATATTTAACAAAGCCATTTTGGAGGAAAAGTCGAAAAAAACCTCCACTCGTTGAGCATATTTAAAAACAGGGTGGAGGAGGGAAAAAGGAATGGAGTAGGATGGGTGATGTGCAGGAGAGGGATAGGAATAGAAAGCTAGGAGGGGTGTTAATGATGGGTAGGTTTAAAAAGTGAGAGTCGGAGAAATTGCGTGTGTAAAAGACTACTCTACTTTGGGGATCGAAAAGACGGTTCTGTGATTTGAAGGATAGGATGATCTGGGGAAACAGATGATTCCGAAAAAGGCTATCTTCAACGATCTCGATCGGCATGGTTTTGGAGACAAGAGGAATGGGATGGGATTGACACTTGACCAGGAGGTTGAGGGCATGACGGGCAAGGAAGGCATCGACACATGGGGTTTGGCAGGACTCGTAGAGGATCTGGTTGGAAATGTACTTGAAGCGGTCTTCGTTTTTAAAAATGTTGGCGTAGTGGCGAAAGATCTTGTGCTCCTTAAGGCGGAGTCGGCCCATTTGGGATGGGGAGCAATCAGACCAGAAAATGAAGCCGAAAATGAGGAGTGGACGGATAAGCTGCTTATAACAAAACGGCTTAATCCTTTTTGAAGTAGGAATATTATATTTAAGGATAGGATACAACAAAATGAAACCACCAGTTGCACGGCTTGGTGCCTTCGTTATATGAGGTAAGTAACTTCTTTTACAGTAGGAATGGAATCGTCGTGGATTGTAAGTGACAAAGATCTAATGTCATTCCACATTTTCGGCATCATTCTCATGTTTCCATGGAAGCCAATGGTCTCGCATTTCCTGAGATTTAAGGAGAGTTTCCAACGGGTGAAATAATGGTAAAGTTCGTCTAAACAAGAATTCAGACGCGTTTCATCGTGTCAGATGTCTTTGGTGGCGATATAAAGGATTAGATCATCCGCGTATTTAAGGATCCAGATAGGACACGGGTGAGGAGTTGGTTTAGGGATGTCTGCGGTGAACAGGGTGAAAAGGGTTGTAGAAAGGACTGAACCCACCGAAAATGGGTGCAACTTAATCTTACCCCAGGCATCAAGTCTGCCGTTTTACAATTATTAAAAGAAAACTATAGTTGTAGCTTTCTCGTCAATTACTTCAAACGTAATTGGTAGTCTAAGGCGCGATGATGTCATAGAATTTTGTGAAGATATCTATTATAAAATAAAGTTTAAAAAGTGTTAAAAAGAAACTTTCTATCCATAGAAAACACTAAAATTGAATAGGATAACGAAGCTGATTCAAATGTCTCTTATCCGCAGCGTAGTAAAGCGTTTCTTAAGACGGCTATCTTTTAATTGAAGTAATAAATTTATTGTCATTCCGTTTAATAGTAAAGGTACGTGAAGGTATGCCACCGCACACTACATTTTCCATGCAGCTGCTGTAGTGTTAAGTGCATTCGCCGATTCTTGGAAGTCATTTGTCTAGTGCATGCTTATCTAAACAGTTACTAAATCTGTTATTACTTCCTCAATTGGACACTCATAACGACCATATTATCACCGATAAAAAGTAGTAGATTCCTTATAACCTCACGAATTTTGATTTCGAAGAAAGGCCAAACAATGGCCTTCGAATGAATTCAAGTCATTTTCTAACAGTCTTCGTTGCTTCCCCCTCAGTAAATGGGCATTGTTCTAAGAGAAAAATATTGTAATGTATATTAAACAGGAGACAGAATAAGGCGCAGCAAGTGTTAGCGTACATATGAGTATCTAAAAGAAAAGAATTTAGAATTGCAAGCACAAATCACGTACATAACGTGGAAATACGATAAATGGAAACGGTAGTTGCATACTAAGTGTGACTTAAGAACGTCCGCATGTTTTTATTGTTATTATTTTTAATTTTTGTTTTAATTCCAAGAAATCAGCATATGTACATATGTTAGGTGCTTGAATCGATTGTTGAGTACACTCAGTAGGCGCAGATGAACAAAAGGTAAGCAAAACGCAATGAAGGGGTTTTATAAATGTGGGGAAAACCCACGGAGTTTTAAGATACTTAAATCGCGAAATGCTCTCATATGTATGTACATATGTGGATTGGCACCCATATCTGCGCTCACGTATACGGTCATGAAATATGAAAATTTAAGGTGTAACCGGAAATCGAGTTGTTAACTTTAAGAGTAGCCGTGGGAACAAACTCTAAGGAAACATCAAACTCTACTGGTGAGCAGGTGAAAAGTCTGTGTTGGCTGGAAGGGTATGATTCACGCGTTTTACAAATCTAAAATGTTAATCATAATAATTCACGTGATTTGAGTTTTTCAATAACGCCCTATTACGATGTCGTAGTTCTATAGATGATCATCAGTTCATCAGTCCTAACCAAAGCAAACTCCAAAGAAAGAAGATGGAACAGTTGGCCATAACACAAAGCATTCAGTCACTTTACAGGAGGCTGGAAGATAACACACTCAATACTTCCTCCGCCCAAACAAACGGGGTAGGAAGCAATAGAGAAACCGAGAGAAGAATTCTTACCCAACTATGTGATCAACAAATCCAGCTAACACTTTACCCAGGAAGAGCTTTCACTACTCAATAACGGTTTTAACTTCGCCATAAGAGACCCATTTTCCCTAAAAAAAAACATCGTAATGGACATTGAAGCGGTAATTCAATATACATCACAAGACGAAAAAGTCGGCATTCGAGAAGAAATTCGGTGACTACTAGCCTCCGCCAAACGAAAGACCACAAGGAAAATAGTGTCCTCAAACCAATACAAAATCATTAAGGAGTTGAAAGAGAAACCCGTTTTCTACTTCCAGCAGGCAAAGAAAACGCAGTGGTCATCATGTACAAATAAGCGTACGACGACTTACTATAGTACGAAAAAAGTTAGAGGAAGGTAAGTTTCGCATCATCAGGAAGGACCCTCTGTCAGACTTTATTAAATGAGTGGAAAAGGCTGTAGCAGAATGCAAACCATCACTAAAAAACCTTCGAACTGAGAATGCATAATCCATCTCTGCCTAAACTCGAATGCCTCCCCAAAATACATAAAGAAGGTAAAGAGGTCACTGAGATAATAACAGCAACGAATTCGCCGACCCAAAATATTGCGAAGTGGAAGTCCAAAGGTTAGGCCTAAAACAGCAGGGAAGTTACCGCCTGATTCAACAAAACCGAGAGGAAGAATAAACATTGACGAAATACTAGTATCCTTCGACGTAAAAGCGCTACGCCCAAGAGTACCGATGAAGAAAGTCCTATACTTGTTCGAAGAATAGATTACGCCATACTGGGTTTAGCATGCATGGGTGAATCATATTTCGCAACATAACGGGGGCACAGAAACATCAAATTCTCCATAGAGATCGAAAAGGAAGGGGGGACACCTTTCCTGGATTTAAAAATAATGCGAGAACGAGGGTACTTTCAATTCGACATTTACAGGAAACCAACTCAAACACAACCAACCATCATATATACCTCAAACCACGGTTTCTACCACAAGATGGCGGCATATAACTTTATTATCCACAAGATGGACACAACACGCTCAACGAAGAAAGCAGAAAAATTCAACGAACTACATCCTGGACACAGCCAAGAAAAGATACAACAGGAACATCATCGGAAATCGGATCCAAAAGAAACTACCCCAGGCCTCCTGCAAGAACCAAACACAGAACCAAGACAATAGGTAGTACTAACCTTTTCCGATCTGATGCGGAATATCAAAAGGGAACTACATAAACATGCTGGATTAGCTCAACCAGTAGACAATACCTACTGAGGACACAGATACAATGCAGATACAATTAAGGATAACAAAAATGTAAACAAGTCGGGAAACTGGAAGCTTCAGGTATGAAAGGTTTTGTGTATTTCTTTTATAAAGACATTTGACTGTGCATTTGTCCCATTAGTACGTAGCACGGAATATATGCATGTTATGTGAAAATATCCACTTTCGCGTCATATTGACATTCACTGATATTCAAGCGACAACTTTGACCTGTTATAACTTTGTTAGTAATACTGCGATTTCCTGCAAACTTGGTGGGATTATGCACTATGTTACATCCAATATTGTTACGTGGTGCTATCAAAAACTTAAGGGGAGTTTTGCAGCCAATTACTAAAAATTATAGTAATGTACTATTATTAACTTTATTTCAACAGATATCGGTATGGAAGGTATTTCGGAGCCTAGGTACCATATAGTGGCAGCCACTTGATTTCTTTCAGATTTTTCGGTTGGATAATTTGGATAATCTCCGCACTCCCCACCTTTCCGAAAAATGTCAAGACTAAACCGGCTTCGGAAAGTACTAAACGAGACCTTTCATTTGATACCCCACATGACAATATTTAAGAAAAAAAATATACGCCCTCCTTTTGCAAGTATGGGGTCAAAAGTTTTGGGAAAGCCTAATATCTGCGAATGCAGCAATGAATGCGAAAATTTAATGCAGAGCTTCTAGACTTCAGTATTCTTGTAAATACGCAGAATCTTGCTAATGGAGTCAAATTCGTGACAGCCGCAAATATAAGGAATTTTGGAAACAGGTTAAATTCTTGAAGTATGTGAAAATCAGATAGAGATCGTCCCTATCTTTGGGAAAGATATCTTCGCAGATGCGTAAAACTCCAACTGGAAAACTACTCCTGTGGATACATAAATTTCTTGTTCATCGAGTGGAGGGTTGAATTGGTGGATCTCTTCTATCTATTTCGTTTGCATCTTGCCCACGTAATATGAACCCGTCGACATTGCTTGTTCCAAAGAAACTTAGAGTTTGTAGTTTAATTTTAGAAGGAAAATTAATGATTGAATGTCCTGAGATGGTCTCTGTGTTGCACATATACTAAATCTATTTATTTACTCTTTCTGAATGCTTCTATCCGAACAGTGAAATCGCAAGTTTGTGAGCCGTATATTTCCAAGAAAGGAGGCTTTACCAGAGGCTTAGAGGAAAACCACGTAAAGACGGTCGACAAGAAGAGCACAGACAACTGCGAGGCCACTTAAGGGGTTCACCCTGATTGTGACTTTGAAAAAAATTTAATTTTTTTGTCGCATTTTTTTTAAAGTATAACTATCTGAGGATATACACTTAAGATTTTAAGTCGATCCGAATAAGAATCCGTACCGTGAGTTAGAACTTTAAACGCGCTTTTCTAGAAATGGCATGTTTGAAACCGGTGATTAAAGTTATTCGGAAACTAATAAACAGATCTTTTTGAAGCTTGCGAGCCTTATTAAATACATACAAATGTTGTGTTTAATCGTTCATTTTCTTTTGGATAAAAATTAACCGTTTTATAGCCCAAAAACGATCGCTTTATAATGAACAACCGAACCATAAACTTTCACTGTCCGCATTTGCTGAAGAATGCATACTTTTTCAATCCTTCGATCGAACACCATTTTTTATTGTTATTTAACTAAATCTTCCGACATTTTCTGGTTCAACTGACCCAGCTCGCCATAATTTTGGTGTTTCCTGTCCACTCTTTAGTGGAGTATAGGGCATCCACACATTCGAATTGTGCTTCAATTTCACAATCATCACACCCAACGCTGTGCAACTGATAAGCTCGAAGCAGCGAAACAGAGACTCATGACAACTGGGACTCGAACCCCAGAGCAACGAGATTGACAGACTGTGGCTTTACTCCCGCAACCGCCGTCAATTTTGGTCACCGAAAAACATAAACATAAAAGTACGGATAGCTGAGTGGCAGTGGAATTTCATTGGTGGCAGTGGAATTTGTATCGTGATTTGACGTCGTGAATGAGTACCTGAGTCAAATCAGGGTAATAATCTCGCAATGCTGACCACATTGTCTCCTACAATATACTGTAGTGTACCGTTACGGTCTTTTTTTTTTTTTTTTTTTTTTGGAGTAGGGTAGGTGAATGCGTTTACGCACAGAGTGTTGGACTCCCGCAAAAGCACGCTGGCGGACTACCAACTAAACACCTCCCTGTCATCAGAGAACTAGCCTGGAACCGTTTGACACATTACTTCGGGCTAGCCCTCCCGCTCTCCCGGCTTTGGGAGCCTTCAAGTCAGGGAATTCCTTTCACCAACGGGAGGGGAGGGGAGGAAGGGAGTTGTTAGTTCAGGGAACCCCTTACCGTCCGATCCCTCTGCCGGTCGAGTTCAATCTTCTTCGTAGTAAGAAGAGCCCGAACATAATGCGCAATACGATTCCAGCTGCCAGCGCTCTTCAGCATCTCTCTGACAATGTTGTCTGGAGAGAGCTCCCCTGTGTCTGCATAAAGCTGCTGGCGGAGGCCATCCCACCTCTCGCAAGAGAAAAAGGTGTGTTCAGCGTCATCCGGCACTCTATTGCAGAACACACAATCAGGAGATCGCGCCTTCCCAACCCTGTGCAGGTAAGACTGAAAACCTCCATGCCCACTTAGAAGTTGGGTAAGGAAGTAATCAATCTCACCGTGCTTTCTGTTCAACCATGGGTCTAATTTGTCGATGAGCCGCGCAGTCCACTTGCCCCTTGGCTCATTTTGCCAATAAACTTGGCACTCGTTAAGGGTGCGTTGACGCTCTTCACGGGCAACCACTTCTCTTAAGTTTTCGCCCTTACGGCGATAGATAGCTTTGCGCTCCTTGGCAAGGAGGGCAACGGGGATCACACCCGCAATCACCATCACAGCCGGTTCGGAGACAGTGCGATAAGCAGACGCCACTCGCAAAGCTCCCCGCCTCTGCACTTGAGCTAGGCGTTTACGATGCACCTCCTTGTCAAGGGCATCAGCCCATACCTCCGCACCATAGAGAAGGACGGACTGCGTTGCTCCCATGAGAAGACGTCTCCTAGTTGATATAGGGCCGCCCACATTCGCCATTAGCCGACTCAAGGCCGCGACTCCTGCTGCAGCCCTGTCCGCGGCTGCCTTGATTTGCTCGAAGAAGCTCATCTTCGAGTCGAGCATTAAACCAAGGTATTTAACCGCTGGTCTTGAATGAAGTGCTCTAACACACTTCAAGGCCCTGCTCCAATATGGATGGTTGCGCCAACGATTATTATTATTATTATTATTTTTAGCGTAACTGTCAAATATTTTTGAATAAAATATTCGCTGAGTGTTGTTTAATGTATGCACTTGAGGAAATCTTCTTTTAAAAGAATTCGTGAAATTGACCTTTTTTTTGGGCAGCAAATGGGGTTAACCCTTTCAAAGAAGCAATCCGGAAGAGCAAATGGAACTGCTTCAAACAAGTGTGAGAAAACGCCTATATAAAGTCAGAGGGTGAGGCTTATAGCGTGTTAATGAAGTGACTACGTACTTTCTGAAAGGAAAGGAAATCGAATCAAAAGGTAGTCCGGATCAACGCACTCGCTAGTTATTGAGGGGAACTGCGGAAATATGTGGTAGCTTTGAAGCTGGAGGTGATGAAAAAACCCGACCTTTTTCGCTAATATCTTTTGGACTAGCCTAAAAGAAGGAATATTCCCTGTCTAGTGAAAACAACAGTCAGAGAATGTGAAGGGCGATGAAACCGCCCAGAGTAGTAAACAGCTGGCTAGAAAAGGGCGGGTTTATCCTGGAGGATGAGAGGACGGAAACGATCTTAATATTAGAAAGATGAACACTGTGAAGGTGGAAGTTAGTGGACATACACACGGCCGCAAATGCCTGGATGTTATGTATGACGTCAAACCAAAAATTTAGGGAGCACCTAGAGCGTATCAGAAGACAGTCAGTGATATAGCGCCACTTGCAAAAATGTTGCCGAGTGTTGGTAACCGAAAAATTGTAGAAGAGTGTTTTTAGCCGATCCATTAGGCTTTACGCGTCGCCTGTCTGGCCGGAGGCGCTTACCATATCTTTAAGAAGGAAGCAAGTGGATTCGGTTTGTTGATTAGTGATTTTGATAGTTTTCCACATCTAATGAGGCAGTAGTGGTGGTGGCCAGTATGATCCCAAATGATGGAAATGATTGTGCAGCATCATGCAAGACAGGAGGGGAACACAGAATGCAGGAATGCAGAAAGGTCAGGGTCGTATGCTCTCTGGCTACGCGAGTGGGACGAGTCACACGCGCTTCTTACCAGCATTTTTATGGTTTTGTGTAAAACAAAACCTAATTAAAATCGATTAAAGGTCTGTCTCTCTGTTTCCCCAACCCAATTTACCTAGAAAAGGGTGAACCAGTGTCACGAAAAGTGGTGGTCTATAAATCCCCATACATACAGCAAGTAGGGTCATTTTCTGCTGAGTTTAAGAAGGGTTCCCCATACATTTTCCTTCGCAGAATATAGTCATTTGGGGAAATTTTTCAAAAAAGTACTCAAATTACAATTATGAGTGAGATACTCACTTTTCTGTTTGTGCAGCGAACAATATTTGTGTTTGATTGTTCTTCAAAATTTGGACCACCACAACATGCGAATTTTGTTAGTTCAGCGCAAATGCTGTTGTTGTGTGTTGCTCCTCCACTCCATTTCTGAACACTGTATGAGGACAAAAACCCTACGCTTCCCAATAAAATGATATCTTGGGGGAAAAGAAACCTTGATATGTTTAGTGCCAGGATAATGTGTGAACGAGAATCACGTCTAGTATCTGTTTCAAATAATCAAAAAAATCTGTCAATGACTGTACCCGTATTCCAACTCTTACTCTGGAGCTGTTTTGTTATCTGGTCACAACTATCTAATGTTACTTTAATGCTACTAGCTCTTGCCCACAAATTACGGTATCATCTAATTCATACTAAATACTCCCTACAAATGACCAGGTTTACCATTTGCCTTCCTTCGTATATTAAGAGAGAAGTTTCGACCTCTGTAATTTTAATGTTCAATGGATGATCTATTACTTAAGCTTTTTCTTTGGATACTCTACCTTCTGGATGCAACAAGAACGGTTAACACTACTACGCTACCTTTCCCCATAAGATTTATTATATTATAGTATTATAATTCTGAACCATAATGCGCGTCGCGAAAATCAAAAAAGAAACCAAAAATATATGCCAAATCGGTGTTTCGCTGATTTTAATATAGAATTGCAAAAATGGAAAATGAACGGAGTAGAAAATTGGTCTCTATATCCTCAGAAATAAAGAAGTGATTTTGTTCACCCCCTTTTTCATTTTTATATTATTTATTATGCTTGACTTGAGAATAGCTACTCTGATTACCGTGTGGAGTGATCTCGAATAAAAGATAGCTAAACACTAAAACTTGATAGATAACTCGAGCATGCAAACAACGCGGTATTACCTGGCGCACACCTCAAAACGTTGAATCAAGTACAATTAAATACAAATACAAAATCGGTGTGTTAGGGAAAATCTTCCTGGGAAGCAAGGCAAGGACTATGATATTCAACTTGATCTCATCACCTATTTTCAATGAGACACTTTTCACTAATGATCCCTGCAAAGCCCAGATTAATAGGAGTATTGATTCTTGACAATTCTTATCAATTGGCAGAAATAGAAGACAATAGAAAACAAGATGGAAATTAGTTGGATCCGCAACCTATAAATTGTAGAATAATTGCTTCATGGGGGAGCTCATTAAATTGCACGTGAGAAAATTTAAATCAGGTGAATCGGCTTACCTACGAAAAAGTAATAGATGGCTCATTGATATGCGATACACTTTGTCACTATTGGTCTATAAATTACAAACATAATAACGCACTATCAAACGATACCTACGCATGAACAAATCAGATTTAATGATCACCATATTAGAAGAACCCTCTCCTGTGAATCTTCCTGATGAATAGAAAACCGTTGTCCCATGACAAAAGCCATGCCATGAAAAATCGTATCGAAACCTCTTCATGGGAAAAACTCCGTTGCTAATTTCTTCTCTAGTTTCCTTACTTCGAACTTGACCGCACCAAATCAGAGCGACAATATGTACATACATACACTTGGTTACCTGAGCACACCTTAAAAATGTATACAATGATACATGGGTAGCAATTAAGTGTTTAGTGCACGCATACGGCCACTGAGCACCGCCACCGACGACGTCCTCTTCAGCCTCATCTCGCAAGAACAATGCTGAGTTTGGAAGACGGCGGAGAACCGAATCGGAAAGTTAGTGATCCACTTTGTTGATTTCTCAGATCAGTTTACCGTAACGTCAATTTTTGATATGTGAAACTATTTTGCTGAGGTTCTCCTTCCTTTTATTTTCTTTAGAATATAAATTGGATGAATACCCTGTCAATAGCGATGGTAGACGAGCAGAGCTACCGGTTTCGCTGGTGTCGACTTCAGGAGGAATTTCCTGGGGCGGAAGTAGTCGGAATGGCACCATTGCTTCTTCAAGGAAAATTTACTCAATTCACTAGTCCAATATAAAAGATACTTAAGGGTGCAAAAAAAGGTTTCTTATGCAGTAGGGTGAAATCGTACAGTCAAAACATTGTTAATTTTCAAATATTCTCGGTGGCAACCCCTCACTCGTGTCATTGTTCTTAGTGGAACGTCTTCCTTAGTTTCTTAGCTCATTCGAAGAGGAAATGATCACGCTCCGCTACCTCAACTTCCTTTTTCTGGCCACTGCTGTGGAAAGAAGTTGGTTTGCCCGGCTGACTGCCTGTGGAAAACCAGTCAGTCGTCTGAGATCTTGGGGGTCTCTGGCATTCAGATCACTTCAGCGCACAAATCTTAATGGGGATTTCAAGCGGATCTTGGGTCTTTAAACCCGTTCGATGTCCGTCTCAAAATGAATAACATTAGATAGGATGGAACCGATGCCTTCTGTTGACATTCTATCGAGTTCCATTTCTTTTCTTTTCACCATGGGTAGAAAGATGGGCAGATTCCACGTAGATGAGTTGCTTCCGCGAGGGCCGAGAAGTTTGAACTACACGATAATGACCCAAGCATTTGCTGAACCGTGGAACTGATTTGTTGTTTCGCTTGTTGCACTTTTCTGTTTCTGAATTCCGCATTTAATTGAACAGCAGGAAGATCACAAATTGTTTTTGTTTTATTTGATTCTGACCAGGTTGTTTTTCACACAGAAAGTTGCGATCATATATGTTAGTTCAGACCATATTTTTGAAGGTTTATCCACTGGGAACCAATAAGGAAGTTGAACGCTACCATTATGTGGTAGGAAGTCAAGAACAACTTTAAATGTTGATTCTGATTAATAGGAAAACATTATTAGAATTAGTTGTTCAAAACCCGCTAGGAAATTTCAGCAAGTGAAGATATGGTATATCTGGTCACAATTCAACTCGATATAGGTGTTTTTTAGATCTTTTTGAACCCAAAACCTTATTAAAATCGGTTAACAGTATGTCTATCTGTCTGCTTTCTCAGAAATGGTTACAGCTATTGACACGAATTTTGATGGGAAGGTAGGAACTATTCTGTCAATTCCAGTCCTCCTCGTTCAACGCAAGGGGGAGGGGCGTCCCACAACATTTTTTTTCAGTGGATATAGCCATGTGAGGTATCAGATGAATGGTCTCGAGGAGAACTTTCCGAAGCAGTTAGCTTTCACATTGCTTGCAAAGGGGAGGAGTGCGAGGGTCCGAAAATATTTCAAGGGCTCATTCTCAGAAAGTAGGCAACTGAAAAATCTGAAAGAAATCATAGTGGTCTATGCACATGGCATCTGAGCCTTAAAATATTCCACATTACAATATCTGCTCAAACAAAGTTAATAAGAGCATATTATTATATTCTGAAAATTTAGTGCGACCCGGATTTTATCCATAACCAGACGGTCATGGTATCACTGATAGATTTTGTTATTATGTAGGCTGCGGAATAGTCCATCCTCTTGTAGGGGGCCAAAAATTCTTCGGAGGATTCTTCTCTCGAACGCGGCCAATAGTTCGCAATTCCTTTGCTAAGAACCCCTGTAAGAGCTTTGACCTTATGGTGAAACGTTTTGAGCGGAACAGTTAACAGTGCAAGGTGAAATAGGCTCTATTGGGTGCCAACAACCGTGCGCAGATCTCATCGTCCTAGCTATTATCGGTTTTGAATTTCGACCCTAAATAGGATAAATTATCAAAGGTATCAAAGTTGTTGTCTTCTATCTTTATTCTACTCGTTTGACCAGTGGAGTGTGATGTTGTTGGTTGGTTGGTTCTTGGTGCTGACGTTCCCACCATATATGTTGTTAGTGTGCAGCCCACGATTTCGCGCCGCCTGCTCGATCTGGGTGCAGTTTGTTTGCCTCGGTTTGTCCTTCCCATCATGTCGATATCGTCAGCATAGGCCCGTAGTTGGGTATACTTAAAGAGGATCGTTCCCCTCGCATTTACCTCAACGTCACGGATCACTTTTTGCAGGGCCAAGTTCAAGAGGGCGGATTATAGGGCATCCCCTTGTCTTAGATCGTTGCTGATGTTGAATGGTCTCGAGAGTGATCCAGCTGCTTTTATCTGGCCTCGTACATTGCTCAAGGTCAGTCTAGTCAGTCTTATCAATTTCTTCGGGATATCGAATTCTCTCTTGACCATGTATAGTTTCATCCTGGCTATGCTATCATAGGCGACCTTAAATTCGATGAGAAGATGGTGCTACTGGTGTCCGAATTCTGCCAGTTTTTCCATCGCTTGGTGCAATGAAAAAATCTGATCTGTTGCTAATTTGCCTCCAGTGAAGCCTCTTTGATTTGGGCCAATGATGTTCTGGGCCTGCTCGACCTAGCAAGATAGCAGAGAATATGGTACTCAGCAATGTCACACTTCAATTGTATAATTGCTACACTGTGTGATATCTCCCTTTTTATATTTCATCATCATCATCAACGGCGCAACAACCACGGTATCCGGTCTAGGCCTGCCTTAATAAGGAACTCCAGACATTCCGCTTTTTGCGCCGAGGTCCACCAACTCGATATCCCTAAAAGCTGTCTGGCATCCTGACCTACGCCATTGCTCCATCTTAGGCAGGGTCTGCCTCGTCTTCTTTTTCTACCATAGATATTGCCCTTATAAACTTTCCGGGTGGGATCATCCTCATCCATACGGATTAAGTGACCCGCCCACCGTAACCTATTGAGCCGGATTTTATCCACAACCGGACGGTCATGGTATCGCTCATAGATTTCGTCATTGTGTAGGCTACGGAATCGTCCATCCTCATGTAGGGGGCCAGAAATTCTTCGGAGAATTCTCCTCTCGAACACGGCCAAGAGTTCGCAATTTTTCTTGCTAAGAACCCAAGTTTCCGAGGAATACATGAGGACTGGCAAGATCATAGTCAGTAAGAGCTTTGACCCTATGGTGAGACGTTTCGAGCGAAACAGTCTTTGTAAGCTGAAATAGGCTCTGTTGGCTGGCAACAACCGTGCGCGGATTTCATCATCGTAGCTGTTATCGGTTGTGATTTTCGACCCTAGATAGGAGAAATTGTCAACGGTCTCTTTTATATATGGGACAGATAAAGCCTCACTGTCAGTCGTTAGACATTGATTCGCCGTCCCACACCTCCGGGACCTCAAACTCACCGATGTTCTGGTTATTCACAGTTTGTCAAAAACTCAACCCATCGTCCCAATATTCCCATTCTGTTAGAAATCAGATTTCCCTCTTTGTCTCGGCAGAATGAGCATCGTGGTGTGTAAGGCTTCATCCTGCTGACTTATTGGTAAAACTCCCGCGCTTGTTTCGGTTGTTTCCTGTACTTTTTAATTCACAGACCTGTTGGCTCTCCCAGGCTTCATTTTTCCGTCTGTAAAGTCATTTCTCCGTTCGACGGAGTTCGTTATAAGTCTCCGCGCGTGCCCGCGTCCTTTGAGAATGCAATATTAGTCCGTTCTGTTACTATAATAGCTTACATTCATCATCGAACCAGTCGTTTCGATTTTTTTTGCGACTGGGGCCAAATATGGTTTTGGTAGTATTTATGATAACGTTCTTCAGATGATTGTGAAGATCATTTGTTGATGTTTCATCATCCATCCATCTGTTGACTGCGGTTGACATCCATATCCTCTAATAGGTGATACGGATAGCCGTGTTGTGAATGGCTTTAGAATTCACTCTCACCTGATTGTCAAAAGGGATTGTAGTTGGTGTTGTAATTCCTGCCCCGAGGACTATATCAACGAGATAGTGATCCGAGTCTATATTGGCCCCCCGTACGTTCTGACATTCAGCAAGGCTGAGAGGTGGCGGCGTTCGAACAACACGTGGTCAATTTGGTTGAAAGTGGTCCCGTCTGGAGAAGCCCACGTTTGTTTGTGGACAGCTTTCCGCGCAAAGCTGGTATTTCCAACAACCATTTGGTGTGGCACTACGAAATGGATAATCCGCACTCCGTTATCGTTTGTATTTTGATGCAAGCTATGGGAGCCAACGTATCGCCTGAATACGGACTCCGTCCCTACTTGGCTGTTAAAATCTCCAGGTATGATTTTGATATCATACTTGGGACAGGTTTTAAGGGTTCGTTCTATTGCCTGGTAGAAAGTATTCTTCTCCGAATCGGCAGTCTCCTCTGTAAGGGCGTGAACATTTATGAAGCACCCAACACAATGCACATCCTGAGCTCGGCGTTGCCAGGCTTTTTAATGTGCTTCCGGTTTTTTTTCAGGATCCCAAAATTTAATCTTCCCAGCTGGAAACCCCTAAGGAGAACATCCCATTAAGATATCGAGAGCTTATCGCCTGAAACATTGCAAAAAAACACGAAAAATGCCATAAAACAGATTCAAATGGTAATTAATAATGGCGGCGTTCACTTAACTAATGTCATCTTCAAAGCTGAATTAATAAAAGTTAAAAGTCCAAATAAATATTCAAAAAAAACCCACCATCTACTTTCCATTCATTCAAAAAATATTGAAAAAGAACATTGGGTTTGTTATTTTGGGCCATCTTGCATTATAATGCTTATAATAAACGAGACTGGGTTGACCAATTTTAAGTAATTGTTCAGAGATTCAGTTTCGGAAATAGAAAAATCTTCTTTTTAAATTAAAAATCAGTCACATTTGTTATACTGAATTTGTTGTCACTTCGGGAGTTAGATGCTTTCTTCTTCCTTCAATCTTGCAAGATGCGCTGAATGAAGCAGGAAGCATCTTGTTCCCGAAATATCGATCTATGCAAAATAAAGACATTTTGCCAAGAAATTTGTCACTCATCTAGAGTACTTAGCCTGTCTTGAATTTTTTCCCTTGCGCTTGTAGGCGAACCGGGAACATACCCACGATCACCATAGCAGCCAGTTCTGCGACAGTGCAGTAGACAAGTGGGAACTGCAAAGCTGCACTTGCATAAAGCACTTGCGATTCATCTCTTTGCCAGGAGCATAAACCAACCCTTCGCGCCGTACGGCAGAACGGACTGCGTTGTACGGATGGTGTCCGTTACTGTTTCGATTTGCTCTAAAAATGCATCTTTGAGTTGAGCGTCAACCAAGGTACTTCACCGTTGGTTTTGACCCTATAATCAACTCGCCGATTGGCATGGGATGCAGGGGATTGGCTTTTTAGTCAAGAAGATTAACAATAATCATTGGCGAAACAATCGATCAGGGTCTTCAATTGTGTTAGAGCACTTCATTCAAGACTGTATCGATACACTACAGTACATTGTCGGAGATAATCTGGTCAGAATTGCTCTCGACCGAGATTATTACCCTGATATGACTCAGGTACTCATTTACAGCTGAGTCGACTGGTATCCGACACCCAGTTACGATGATAAATCCCCCTGCCACCATTGAGATTTGAACCGCGATCTTCGGCTACGACAGCTCTACACTCTAACCCCTTGAGACATCCGGAAACTGGTGATTACTTGGTTTTTTTTCCAGTACAAGGCTTACCTGTCACATCAATTTTGCACGTCTGCTTTACGTCCAGTTAACAGTGCATCTGCCAACAAGAGTCTCAACTTCAGCCGTGACTCTTCTAGTGTCAAGACTTAGCAGTCTATCGTAAGAATCGTTCCATTCCGACGTATTCTCCACCCTGGCCTTCTTGCGTCTCATATTGCAGGGAGTTGCCTATCTGAAAGGCCCTCAATATCCATTAGAGATAGCCGCACGTGAAATGAATTTGATAGTGTGCCTAGGATGTATTCCCATCTAACAGAACTCAAGGCATTTCTGACATCAAGTTTTACTACTCGCTGAGGACAGCGGTTGTGTGTCTCATCTTCATGAACCCTATCCATGACCTCATAGCATCCACCGTGTATTTCCCTGCTCCAAAATCTTACTTTCCTAGGGATAAGTTCGCGGCAGTACGTGTCGCGTCAGTTAGTGTACATCTGATGAACTCTTTGAGCACTTTCTCGGCTATGTCAAGCATAAGAGTGGAAGACATGCAGATTGCCGCTGCTGCAAATAAAGACAAATAATTTTGTATGCGGTTGAGGACAACATTTTAATCTTAAAATAAAGAATAACGTTTAAATTTTGAATAATCGTTTCATGTTGAGCGAAGTTCAACAATTTAAATTTCAATTCAATTGCAAAAAAAAGCAATAATTAATGGTTGTGGAAATAACCCCTGAGCCTTGCAGAATTTCTTTTTGGTCAGGTACCTTCTAATATTAGAGCGCGTGTAAGTGTCTACTCAACATATAATATTCTCATCTTAATCATCTCAGAGAAGCCTAAAAGAATGAGTTCTCTGACCGCAGCAAATGTTATTCAAAAGCAGTTTTTTCCATGTTTATACTAAAATATCACCTCAACAAACAAACACGATTACCGCAAGATCTGGCGTTTTTCGAATGGATTAACGCATGAAGTCTTCAATTTCCTCCGGAAACACAATCGAAATTAATGAAGATTTTGAATAACAGCTGGAAAACTCTCGACCACATGACGATCAAACAGCACAAAAATTCACATTCGAAACACCGGATAACTTATCACGAAAAAAAAAGATTCTTTAATGCCTATCTATTTCCTTGACGGTGAACTCCTTCTATTTTCGAACGAAAGTGAAATGAAATATTTTTGATTTTCCTAATCTCATTGCCTTAAATTTACACGGCATCAATTGGATACATTTTTCGTTTTATATCTTTTCGTTCACCCAAAATTATGTTAACATTTTCAATAATGTTTGTTTGGACAAAGCTGGAAGAACGTTTATCATAAAAGCGATGGCGGGAGAAGCTGTTTTGTATCTTTGTGAGCCTTCATATGCTTGTCATTGGATTAAATACTAACTGCTGAAATTAATGTTTTTTTGAGGAAGTTTTGAAAAGATAAATCATAATTGTTTGATAAAAGTGTGAGATATTAAAATCATTATCTTGTTTAAGAGTAATTAGAAATAATAAAGCTTTATTTGGTGAAACTCCTTGTTGCAGGTAATATTTAATTGTGTAATATATTTGCAATGATAGTACTCAAAGCATAGTCACAATGT
Source organism: Hermetia illucens (assembly GCF_905115235.1). Lineage (NCBI taxonomy): Eukaryota > Metazoa > Arthropoda > Insecta > Diptera > Stratiomyidae > Hermetia > Hermetia illucens. The sequence continues at coordinate 185,764,120 of NC_051849.1, read as the reverse complement.
AAAGATTTTCTTTTATTTCAGAAGGGGAGAGATGCTATTATTAAATGTTTGCCATCACAAAAGGATGTGAGCATTCACTGAGTGCCTCCACTTACCCAAAAGGATATTAATAATATTGTTAAGACTGGTGACGTGATCCTATGGTACAATGGCCTAGATTCGAAGAGTTTCTAGCTGTGTGGACAGAAGAAGTGACACCACAAAATGGGGACAACGTAGGGTTCAATATCCTCTTACTTTAAGGGAACAGAGTGGTTCGTGGTGATATTGACGACCGCAGAATCCATGAGAATATCGAGTGAGAAAGCAGGGAACTGGGAACTCATTGGTCACAGATAGCATTTACTACTTAGAAGACGAGCCACAATCCTTAGACTAATTAATGGGCTACCCTCAGTGACTATGCCAAGCTTCAACTTGATGAGATAAACAACAGCTTTCGTAGCATTAAAAATGTCAACGCCGAAATATATCAAATTATGTGAGCAATTTGGGCAAGCGCCCCGCGTGGTTAAGCTAATATTTTTCAGCCAATCACCCTTAACCAACTCTCGTCCCCCCATCTATTAGTCTTCTTTTATATTGAGGCGGGCGGCCTTCCTAATTCCCGTAGTTCTATATACCGTTATAGGTTTTGTTTTACTCAAAACCTTAAAAATGGGACGAGTAGAAAATAAAACTGGGAGAATGATGAGGTCCTATTCACCAGAATTTCACAAAGAAATTTATAAATGACACCTGGTATGACTTAAAACCCACTATCAAAATAACTGTGGAATAATTAGGAATTAGTTTGATGACGCAAAATATTGCATACAGATAACATACAAAGCGAAACGCAAGGACAAAAGGGGAACATTACGAAAACCTCCGACAAGCAGCTAATAAAATATTAAGGAAAGAAACGAAAAAAAATTGACGAGGAATTCAAGAAAATTCACGACAACATTGCAAGCAACAATACAAGACAACCTACCAACAAGGTAGTGAAGAGCCTAACCATAAACCTTCCTTTGTAAAATCGAAAAAGGTAGCGATCATAGATAGATGACATCCTTGCTGAACTCATCAAATTACGTGGTCCATGGACTATGAAAGCTATCCATAATTTGGTTTTCTCCATCTGGAACCAAGAATAAATTCTGCAGGAGTGATCGATAGTGTGATACGGCCTATCCACAGAAAAAGGTGACAAATGGGCATGCGAACATGCATGCTATAAAATCATCACGAAAATACTAGAGAAAAGAATGATACTGTACGCCGATAAGACGATTGGGGAATATTAAGATGGTTTTCGGATTGGAGGATCGGCAACTGACCAGTCATTTACGGTCAAATAAATGCTAGAAAAATACTGAAAATTCAACATTGACATCCATAAAATATTCGTTGACTTCAAGCCGGCATACAAAGTGTTCACCTAAATGTACTGTACAAAGTAATGCTTGGCTTGCGAGTTTCAGCAAAACTAGTAAGTCTTATCAGAAAGACAACGTCAACAGCCCAGAACAGAATCAATAATAGTCTGACAGATGCGCATGATCCGATATTTATGGATTAATGCAATGATATGGGCTGGCATCTCTGGCGTTCAATCTGGCACTGAAGTACGTTATATGAGAGTTTGTCGGTACACAAAAGACATGCTGCTCTATTAGTCCTGGCAATTGCACATGTGAATAATATAAACATTATGGACCCTAGCATAGATTTCAGAACAACTGTTCAATACCTTCGTAAGCGCGTCCTAATGAGGATAATAGGAGCTAAACGAGAGGATGACCAATAGTGAATCAGATATAATCATGAATTATATCAAATATTTCACGAGCCTTCAAAATAATCAAACTTCAAAGATCTAGTGACTGATGTGTCCATTGGAGGGGATTCACATAGAAAATGCTCCGTGAATTTCGCTTCCTCATTGCAGGAGGGACTCGTATTATCTTGAATAATTCCTATTCTGAACATATGTTCGGCTAGGGAATTATAGCTTGTCAGAATGCCTGCAGTACTCCTGCAAGTCCTCCTGCTTTTCGTCAGGATAAATTTTGCGCCACGCATTTCTCTGGCACTTCCCAGCTCTCTACGTTTCAGGGTAACTTCTTATCTTCCACCCAAGCGATGTATAGGGACCCGAGAATCAGAAAGCAATGTAAGAACTGGATTCAATACTCCCAATAACTCTTCCAATGCTCTGTGTCCACTACGACCACTGTTTTCTCATAGATCGCATCGAGTTAGTCTATGAGCTGCCCTGATTGGAGTGCTTTGAATAAATATACCCAAGAGCTGCAAATTGAGTAAAGCATTTAGAGCTGGCACGGATGTCGTGCTCATGGCACGGCAGACAGGTGGCAGGTTTTCTCCTTTTTGTAAATAATACAATTGAGTTTATATTTGGATTAGCTGAAAGTCCATGCCTGAGGCACTAACTATCTATCAAATCAATGGCAAGTTGTATATTTCTACACACCGTTCCAAGATCCCGATCAACAGCAACAGTTGCATCATCAGCATAAGCTTGAGCGTTTATTGGCAAATTTTGGAGTTCGCATAGTAGTGAGTCGATCAGGATACTCCACAGAAGTGGCGACAGCATACCTCCTTGGGGGCAGGCTTTTGTTGCTTCTGCTGTTAGTAAGCCATCGACATCCACTTCAGAGATCTCTACGTTAGCATAGCATAAATCCACTTATTTAAAGTTTCATCAACACCATGTTCTTTGGCGGCATCACAGAGCTTTTGGAAGGGCACACAATCAAACGCCCCTTCAATGTCCGCGAATACCCCGATTGCGTACTCACCCATACTCATCCTTTATCTTTGAAACCAAAAAATGAAGAGCAGACTCACAGAACTTTCCACGTTAGTAAGCATGTTGGTTTTCACTGATTGCTAGTGCCTTACCACGGATGTGGTGCTCAAGGAGTTTCTCCAAACCATTCAGCAAAAATGAAGTCAAACCGATCTGCCTGAAGTTCTTTGGATTAGAACAGCCATCTTTCCCAAGCTTCCGTGTGAAAACTACCTTTACATTTTGCCAAGAGGTAGGCCCGAGAAAAGACATGCTAGAAAAATATTTCTAAGCAATCGCTTTAAATGCTCCACCTCCTCCTTTCGCATTACTGCATAGATGCCATCCATGCCAGGTGGTTTGAAGTGTTCAAAGGACACTCTCTTCTCTCAAGTTCCCTCACCAGTTCTCCCGGATAGTATACTTCCAAGAGGTTTGTATTGATTCCAGTCTAGAGCTAGTGAAAGCACCGTCAGGTTTTCTAAGAGAGTTAAATTTGGCCGACTCATCCCTTTTAAGGAGTCTACGTAGCCTTTAAGTCTTTCTTTCGCCTTCCAGTTCCTCACAGTACGCTCTAAAGGAGTTTCGTTTCGAACACTTAACGAGCCTTTTATATTCACGCAGTTTAACAAGTCTTCATTCTTGAGTTTTTGCAGTTCTTGGTTCCACCAAGGAATCGTTTTACGGTTTTGACCTGGAGAAAGAGGACAAGTCCTTTCATAGCACTCTAAAGTGCGAAATTCAGAATTTTCAATTCATCTTTAAGCGTCCAACGAGTCCTTAGTCACCCCACTTCCTTGCCAAGAAGTTCATTGAACTTTGTCCAATCCTTTTCCCTAGGGTTCCGTCGTTGTATTACAGACTGTTCGCCCGCAACAGTCAGATTGAACTCTAGGTATCGGTGATCTGATAGTGAGACTTCGTCTAGCATCCGCCAGTGTGCAATCAACTGTAATACTTTTGAAATACAGATTATCACTTCACTTCTTCTCGATCCCATGATCATAGGGGCGCACCCTACATTTGCAGTCATAAGATCAGCTAAAGTAATGAAATCAAATAGTTTCTCTCCTCTTGGGTTGCATTTGTTACTGCTGCAACAAATGTGTTGAGTGTTCGCATCGCAATCAATTAAGAGTTCAACACCACTCGATTCTGCATCCGCTACCAGATCTCTAAGTTCTTGCGTCAGTAAAGGATACAAAGAATCATGGAGTAAATAAGCGGAGACAACTATGATGTTTTTCCTCTCGCCACTACTCGGGTATTAAACGATGGCCGTAACTAGGTCCTGGGAACAGAACTGTCTCGGCATGGTTGCCTCTAACCGACTTGACATCTGGACACAAGCTCCCGGCCTTATCGATCTTCCATCGTAGGAGATCCTAGCCTTCCCTTCCTGATCCTTGATGGCTTTTGCCCCAGAAAAAATATAGGGGCAATCCTGCAGCTTTGTCAGCCTTGCTGCGAGCAGATAGGAGGAGGCTTTGGCATGCTGTTGGTTAATTTGACCAATCTTTAAGTTTCTCGACACTAAGTCTAGCCTAATGTGTAATAGAAAATAGTTAGAAGCCTATGCTGCATTCTTCGTGTGACGAGGTTTCCCCCACACCGTACCGCCAGCGACTCGATCCCCTCGTGTATGATTTCTCTGAGAATAGCCGCACTTAGGGGTTCTGCAATTGCCATGTACTCATCCATGAAAGGTCTCATCTCATCACGCAGAGCATTTTCCTCTTTTTCACTTAACACCTTCACTGGTTTGCGGTGTCCGGTTTGCATAGATCTGATCACTCGAAATGGTATAAAGTCAGTTTTGCTCACATCTCTGTCTTCCCATTCTTCCGCCTGCTCCATAAATGGTATCGGAGAAGTTACTAACAGGTAGAATGCACACTGTAATCCCTTCACCACTGCGAACCCCTATCCGGGAGTTTCGCACACTGTGCTCCTTTGGGGGAAAGCGCACCGAAGGTGCTGCAATTTGCTCTATATTGTGTGAGTGGGAGATCATCATTGTTCTTCTCTCTCAAAATAGAGATAATGCTTTATAGTTTCCTGATATAATTGAACTTCAATATATCTAGGAATACTAAGGTGAAACATTCAACGTTTGTAAATTTGCCCTTCCTGGCATTTATCCTCCAGTTTTCGAACTCCATGCCCGGGTTCTGTTCGCCCAACATGCGGATGATGTCCCCTGCCTTCCTTCGGGAGCCGCTAACCAACATCCGACATGTTCTGTCCTGCGCAACTCAGTGTGCACAATAATGAACTTGTGCGGATCGCCGGAACTCGGAGCCGGGATTATCTGCTGGAGCCACTTTAAGGCAGCCTCATTAGTGCACTTCAAATGGGGAAGCTCAACGCGAAAACCTTAATTGCTAAATTTTGGCTTCGTTCCAGGCTCTAGCATTTTTTTCCATAGGCATTCCCGGAGAATGGTAAATTGACCCTCTCGGTCATGGGATCAGTCAGAATTGAGGCTGCAGCTCCCCATACGTTCTCTTCTGTCTCGTCTTCATGTCCGTATTCCTATGGAAGAAACCAGTTTCATTGAAATATCTCTCGCTGATTTGATCCCCTTCCGGCACACCGGTCGTAATCCTCGCAAGGCGCGTGGATGTAGGCCCTGGTGCGGAACACAATAAAGCGTTGCCCACCACAGATGTGTTGGTCTTACGTTTCTTGCGCGCATTACCACTGACAGAAGGGTCTGATGCTTCCAGTGTGGGTCTCACCGAGTTACCAGTTTATCCCCACTTTCCGCCGAAGAACCCGCTTCTTTGCGTCTGATTTCTCTGGACATGCAGCCACGTCCATGTAATGTAATGTGATATCGCGTACAAAACAAAGCATTACTCATCACAAGAGTAATGCCATCTTCACCTCTGGGATATGGTGATGATGTGATGTTAAGTGATAGGTTAAAATATTTGGTTCAGGCTCGGTGATCGTAATATGATATTACACTTCAAATTGATGTCACTTTTGTGATTCACGTACATCACCTGTATATCTCTCGACAAACTCGATGAGTTTTATCAATTGTGTGACGATTGAGCACCGCCGATTAAGTGAAGCAAATACAAGCGAGTGATGCAAGTATCATGAAGGAGAATCACGTGTTCCAGGAAACCGATCACGATTGAATTCTGGAAATATTGGGAGGAAGTTTTCGTATTAGACCGTGACGATTGGGGTAATGATGCACTAGTGAAAGTAATAACACGTCTTTCGCTTCATTTATTTGGAGGAGGTTTATCTGGTAGGCCAAACCTCGATAAGCACTAGCGCCATCGTTGCATGTATAGGAGGCGGATGAAAATCATAGAGTGCAAATCTGAGAAGATATCGGTTATACAAGTTATATTATATCGCACCTGCCAAAAGTTTCAATAACACGTTCCTTCACTATATTCGCTCAAATACCCCATTCAAAAAATTTGTGCATGTGCGATGTACTCGCCAGTAAAATTGATAGTTTCCATCATAAAACAATTCAGCATGCAATTTGAGAGGAGTCATATGCGTTTACAGTGGCGCTAACATACTCATATGGGGCATGCTAGAATTAGATACGCTTTTGAGGTTAGCCTGGGTGGAATCCTTATTATACAAGATTATTTTTCCTTTCCATGATTATACAAAATCTTTGGATACGGAGTGCATATTGTATTCTGGCCTTTTATTGTTTTAATTTTACAGAGCTGCGATAATCCTTATTTGAGCTCTCCAGGTTGCCAAGTCGTCTTCCATGATCTTTCAAATATGACTCATGCCATGTGATGGCACTTCCTTGGTGCAATGCAACTGCGTTCTGTGAATGATAATATAATAATACATGCTAATGCCTCAATCTAATTCAAAGTTCAAACAACTTTTGTTTCTCAGTAAAATGTAAATTGCAGGCAATGGATAGGTTGAACCGTAGCTTCTTGTCGCCTTTAACATTTCGAATTCTAATCAAACACCCACCGCAATTACTAACTATACAATAAATTATTGCTGAGCATTCTCCCCATTCTATTATTACTACACACAATATGGCTCACGTCCTTGCCTACAGAATACGTTCGCTAATTAAAAGTGCAGTTCACATTTGAAGCAGGGAACGAGCCAAGCGCAGCTTAGATCCGGGTTTGATGTTCCATGTTCCACCCATTTTCCCATTACACCGTCTTCAACGACAATTGAGTCATTTGTTTAAATTGAAGGTAAACAAAAGCCTATAGAAGAAATTGTCTTACCGGTGGAGGTATCGACTACGTTTGCCTGGCGGTACAATGACACATAATGCCCACAGAATCAACGAGTCTTACCTTGGAGGCATTTGACGTGCCTTCACGTATGTGACATGCACCCGTGCATATGCATACATTCTGTAGATTTCACGTAAACGATCCGAACGTGGTCACCTGCGGTACGTTATACCAGGTTCATCAGGTACAAACCGCAAGAACTCCTCATCACTCTCGTGGATCTTTCGCTAAGACAATGGCCAAAGAAGCCAGAAGTCTGAAGTTCAGGTGAGTGTGCGGCCGAAGAATGCAGGATTTACTTAGAACCTTTCTACGTGAGAGGTGTTCTCTATTTCGGAGGTCGTTTTGATTTGATCTAAACAAAATATCTTTACAGTATTCGTCGAAAGTATTGACTCCTTCCGATAGGAGTTACAGAAAGTTGATAGTTGACCAAAATAAACCAAATAATTTTAATCTATGATCTTAAATAGGAATCTGAGGAGGAAATGCATTGAAATGCCCTACTTAATCTACCTAAAGCTCTGCACAGGGTGGATTTGATGAATATTGGGTTAGGGAAAAAGAAATGTTGTATTTATTATCGAAATTTGACGCTTTATTTAACATACTTAGAATTATCCGATTTAAGTCAAATATGCGTCGTTTTGTTCGCAAACTTGTTGCCATTTAGAAGCTAACTCCATTATCCCCCTCTTATGGTAATCACTTGGTGTCAGGTCCGGACTATACGGTGGGTGCGATAGGACATTGCATCCGAGCTCCCGTAGCTTCTCGCGGGTCATCAAAGATGTGTGAGGCCGAGCGTTCTCCTGGTGGAACAGAACACCATTCCTATTGATCAATCCTGGCCGCTTCTGGTTAATCGCCTGCTTCAAACGGTCGAATTGCTCACAGTAGAGGACCGAATTGAGGGTCTCGCCATAGTTGAGCAGCTTATAGTGGATGAATCCCGTCCAATCCCACCAAACACACAGCTCGCCGCGCTTCGACCACGATCTTTTTCGCTTGAGATTTTCGTACGTGATCCACTTTTCATCACCAGTCACCATCCGCTTCAAAAATGGGTCGAATTCGTTCCGTTTCAGCAGCGCATCGCAGACGTTGATTCGGTCCACGAGATTTTTTTTCCATCAACTCGGGTGGCATCCAAACATCCAGCTTTTGGAATTCAATCGTCTGCAAATGAGGCCAAATGGTTTTATGCTCCTTACCCAGTTCCTGGCCAATCGAGCGAATGCTCACATACCGGTCTACTTGGATGATTTCGACGATTTTATCGGTTTCTACGACGATTGGCCTACCAGTACAGGGTGTATCTTCGACATCCACTACACCAGAACGAAATCGATCAAACCAACGCTGTGCTATGCGAATCATTACAGTATCGGACCCATAAACTTCACAAATTTGTTTGGCCGCCTTCGTTGAATTTTTACCTCTCAGGTAGTAAAAATGTAAAATATGACGAATGTCTTCCTTGGTGGACTCCATCTTTGACGTGCTATAGCTTGAGACTGAAACGTACGATCATAAAACTGTCAAAGAAACTGAGTAGCCCAGATTGTCGTCTTCGCCGTATAGTATGATCCGATGCGATAAGTAAAACACAAGATATGTTTAAGTGTCGCCATCTATTGACAAAATACAACATTACTTTTTCCTCAACCTAATATGTAGGTGGCTATAAACGCAGGTAGGTATTTTCGTGCGACTAGAACTTTTGTCAGCAAATGGAACAGAATATGCGAGAAGACAAGCAAGAGGAGCGAAGTAGCAATGAGCGGTTAATGCAAATGAATACAGAGTGCCAAAAGGGCTTGATCATCAAGTGCCTTTCAAATAAAGAAAGACGCTTCATCCCTCTATCGGCATGAGCCCGTCATAGGTCAAAGAAATTAGCTAACCAATGCATATTAAAAACATACAGCAGTTGTCATCAGAGACTTCATCAAAGAACACGTTTTCCATGACACTTACATTCGTAAAGGAAAGTAAGCAGCAAGTGTAGCTACTTTAAATATGGTATTGCGATTAATTAACTTACCCGAGTATGGAAAGAGCAAAGGAGATAAAAGTCCCGCCCGAACGTTTGAGCTGAAGCATTCACTGAAAATTAATGAAAAATTAAATTAAAAAGTTAAACAAAATTTGTACTTTCAAGGATATAATACACATTTCGCCGATATTGATTAATATACTAGGTTGTTCAATAAGTTTCGCGGTTCGATAAGAGAGGGCATTGCCAATAGCCTAAATTTTCCTTGTTATGTTGGCACACTTTTCATATGAACGTACGTAAAGTTTCATTTCAGTCTGTCAATTCATTCCTTGTTTACAAGCCATTTAGTATCGGCGGGTCAGAGACTTTTTTTAGAATGAAAAAAATCAAGTGTCATGCAGTGATTGAATTTTTATTTTTGGAAGGTTTAAAAACAAAGAAAATTTATGAACGAATGTTGAAAGTGTATAAGAACTCTTCGCATTCAATTAGTACAATAGAAAGGTGGGTTGCATTTAAATGTGGTCGGACAAGTCTTGAAGACGATCTTCGTCAAGGTCGTCCAAAAACAGCAACAACACCAGAAATTGTAGAAAAAATTCAGGATATTGTACTGGAAAATCGTCAAGTGACTGAAGACAATTTATTAAAAGCTCTAGGCATCTCATTGGGCAGTGTAAGCAATATTTTGGCTGAAGAATTGGGTTTCAGAAAGCTGTGCACACAATGGGTGCTGCATTCGCTAACAATAGAACAAAAACACATTCGAATGCGATTTTCTCACAGCATTTAGAGCGTTTTCGAAAGGATAAGGTGGATTTTGGGAGCCGATTCATGACTATGGATGAGGCCGGGGTCTATCACCATGATCCTCAATCAAAACAAGAGGCAAAGGGTAGAGTGAACCTGGTTCTTCGGCTCCGAAACGAGTTCGTGTCTTGAAATCGGTCAAGAAGGTCTTAGCTTCAGTTCCGATCCTGAATCACAACAAGGGGGTAAAGAGTGATGTGAGCCTGGTTCTTCGGCTCCGAAACGACGTCTAGAAATCGACGAAGAAGGTGTTAAGCATCAGTTTGTTTGGGATGCTAAAGAAATTTTGCTTGTAAATTACTTGCAAACTGATAAAACAATAAATTCTGAATATTATTGTAGCCTTTTAGACCAGCTGAATGGAAAAATTCGTGAAAAAAGGCCAGGTTTTCACAATGCACCGTGTCACAGGAGCATTTTGACAATGGTTAAAATCCATGAATTCAAGTTCGAATTGTTGGAGCATCCGCCTTATTCACCAGATTCGCCTCCTAGGCACTTCGATTTGTTTTCAGACCTTAAAACTTCATGCGTGGAAAGCAATTTTTCATTAAATGACGAGGTCATAACAGCTGTGGAAGGATATTTTTCAGCCCTTGCAGGTTCTCACCTCAGGGACGTAATCCATAAATTGGAATCTCGTTGGAACAAGTGTATTGATGTTCACGGAGACTATACTGAATAATAAAGTTTATTTCAAACCATAAAATTGGTATTACACAATAGGACTTCTTCTTCAACATCTGCCCCGTTCGAAATCGGGGTCGGCTTGTCTTGATGGGTTCCCCCTTTTTCCTCTATCAAAGGCTTAATCTGGATGTAGTAACGAGGCTTTCAAATCACTATCCAGCGTATCAAGCCACGGTCACTTCCGTCGACGCAGCAGGACAGGCGCAAGGCCGGCATAAGGACGTAAGTAAATTAGTCGAAACCAAACAAATACGTATCTGCACGCTAAGTATTGGTACCCTCATTGAAAGGTCGGAGGAACTCGCAAAATTCCTTCAGAGAAGACGCATTAATATTTGCGCTCTACAGGGAACTTGATGATATGGTGGCAAAAGCTGCGACATAGAACGCAAATGCGTAGGAATGGTTATAAACTGCTCTATTTCGGCGGCTCATACACTCAATATGGAGTCACCATTGCCATTTCTGAGAGTTTCCGTGATGCCATTAAGAGGAGAGATACCTGTAAACAGCCAAAAACAAGCCAATTTTCAAGATTTTTTTTTATAAAATTGCTATGTTTTAAATATTATAAGTAATGAGATCTTAATTGGATACATATAATTAAATGATATATTTAACTTTTGTTGCACCGTTAAAAAACTAAGATGGCGGTAATATTTGCACTTGTTTCATGGAAGTCACATATCGAAATGCCAAATCGATGTGAAACCTAACGTCCTTAATTTTCAACCGACAAAATGAAAAATTTCAGAATTTACAGGTATCCCTCCGTAGAAGTCGTACGATATGATGAGCCGCCGCACTATTATGTACACATATCAATTGACTGCACACTTACAACAGACAGGTCAACCCGATGCCGCAGAAGATGCCTTCTGGCAACTATCATATTATACTTCTCAACATGAAGACCTGCAACGTTTGTGAGTGATTTTAAGGGTCCTGTTGGTGGAAAGGCAGATGGTTACAGGTGCCATGAGGGAAAAGGGGCAATCTTGCAGATACTTACCACCTTGTACTTGTTAATATATGGTTTATCAAACGCATGTCTCATCTTTCCATATTTTATAGTGGGTATATTATAACGCAAATCGACTATACTTTCCTAAGACACCGGCATTTTATTGTTGTGTTATGAATTAACCGATAAAACCCCGTGAGAAATGCATGGCCCACCGGAAATTAAAGTGTGGCGATTTCGCTGGCTAATTTACAAGAACGAGAACTGGAAGCCTATCGCTGTTACCCGGGCGGTCCAATACAAAGGTCTTTACGGTAAACTCGATACTCGGGACGGCAAAGGGAGATCTTTACCGACTTGAACAAGAACAGTACTTTGCTTGTCAAGTGACGAGCAGGAACAAACAGATAGCGGCAATATTTCAATCAGGTTTCAATGGAAGAATTTGTTCATCCTCCTCTTTCACAAACAGTCCCGACATTTGGAGTAATTCCACAGCGTCACCGTAGGCAGAGTGGTAGATGCCTGCAAAAAGGTTTCGTTGCAGTTCTCCGCACCTGGCTGATTCTAATCGAGCTGTTTGTGAACGCCGTCCTCACGTTGTCGAGGAGGGCGATCAGACCCGAATTAGTGTTGGGACTCACCTAAAGATGGGATAGCCCTCTGACAGCATACGTTCCATTTCAATTCTTGAAGGATCTGCTCCCCCGTCCGCTTATTTTCCGTTTGGCGGCCTTGTAGGACTGGTGGTTCTGGTTTCGCCCATACTACCACAACTTCTTGTGGGCTCAAGCGTGGAGTTGCGCCATGCCACTCAGTTGCGAGACAGGTACTAGATAAGCTTCGCAGATTAAATTTCTTTACCCTGATCCGAAGAGTGAAGTTTGGAGTGTAGAAAATTTACCCTTCCACTTTATTCTGGTTATGGACACTGTCACAAGGCACATCCACGTCCAGGGCTCTACACACTTCTCAATGCAGATGATGCTTTCCTTGCGTCTCGTGGCAAAGTTGGTCTTGGCAATTTGTATAAAAATGAAATGATCCAATCATGCAACAACTCCCAAACTAGTTGTATTACATGTCCTGAACGAGGCAGGGCGATAAGCTATGTCATAAATGTGGAGAAGCAAGCAGATCGAGTGAATTTGCGTTGGGTTTCTGCAAAAGTAAGGCAGTCGCAATTGCGGGAGGGAGATTACATCAAGGTCCGATACTAATGAAGGAGTTGAGGAATGATAAGGAGGGTAGGAAGAGGTCAATATCAGAAGAAGATCCATTGGAAATATCAAATATCGATTGTTGAAGCGGAGTTTATTGTAGGATCACCCCCAAAGTTTTGGAGTAAGAAGAAGGAATGCGTTAGGACTTGTGCTAATAGACATTTGCCCACATTTAGCGCTAACTCATAGCAATAGCACGACTGAGCCACAGTAGGGCGAGGTTTAGGTCGTCGGTATGAAACAAGCGGGTGAAATTGACGAGAAAATAAAGGCTGTTAATGAAGATTATAGATAGTAGCAGTCCAGGATGAATCCTTGCAGCATATCATCAAATGATGATCGAAGATAGCAGGCAAACCATCTAAAGGGTATCTTTTACATGTCTAGTAAGATGAGTTTACAGAGTCGAAGACCTTAGAGAAACCCGTGCGGAAGAGAATTTAGACATTTGGACAGGAAGTTTATGAACTCTAGTAGGCTAGTGGCCCACCGATATTAACTAAACCCATATTGTATTTTAGCTATAAGGTGGCCAAACTGACTAAATAATCGTTGATATCTGCTGAGGATTTTGGAACAAGAAGAAAGAATCTAAATTGAACCTTTATTTTCAGTGAGACTGCGATCGTTACATTTGAGTATGCGTATAATTAAGGCCATTTTCAACAAATTTGGAAAGTGAAAGCTTGCTATACAATTATACAGAGTAGAAGGGAAAGTATTGATTGGCTTTTACAGGAATATCATAGTTTAGAAAAATAAGAGGTAGCCCCGTTTGTTCTCCACCATAACGAAAGACGCAGTGGAAGCCAGGCCAGATTGAGGCACAGTTGCTTGGTTCGCAAATTCTTGTAAAAAAGTTTAGTAAAAGATTTTCTTGGTAGGTTTTGATGATAATTCTTTGCAGCCAAAGAAAATGTTGGCCGTGGGATACCCTACCTTAAAGGAAACTATTTCACGGCAATGGGTGACAACGTTCATCAATCAACATACAAGAGATAGACTATTGATGATTTCTTTTGCTTGTGAACTAATGGGAAAAATCTACTTGGATCCGCCTTTTGGGAAATCATTGTAATTTATACTTAAGTAAGAGAAGAAGAAAGGCAAACCAAACTTTCTTGTGGGATCAAATCGGGGTATGTTATAGGAGATGGGTCAGAGCGCCTCATGAGAGTAACTTTTGGCGTTACTGTGGAAGATATCGTAATTTCCGCGCAGTCACGTGAGTTACGTATACAAACCACTCAGCTACGAAACTCGTGCGCCCGATACAAGTACGCTCCGATGACAGGGGCTGGGTTCTGGAACTAAAAATTCGCGAGCCCACAGGCATAACAAAAGGCCCTGGGATCATCCCAACAGACTTTGTATAAATATCCAATCTGCCGACAATTTCAATAGACCAAATCTAGAATATAATCTTGATGAGGATTTCTTGAAGCACACTTCATTTTCCTCCTCCAGATTCAGCAAAATAACTGTGCAACTTGTTAGAGAGCCTGTTTGAGAGATATTCCTCCAAAACTTACGCAGCTCACGAACTATACTTGCTGGGAAGTAGAGAAGTTGCCTCTGAACGTCAGGTCATAGCGCACCACGGAACAATTCTAACAATTCATCTTCCGTTAAGAAATATTCTAGCCTATTGACTAGCGAACGCACAGCTTTATAGAAGCTGTCGAAATCTTCGAATTGACCTTGCGTGCGGCTTCGCATCAGTTCAAAAATATATTCTACTTATTAGTGAATGCTTAGACTGCTCCACTCGGTTCGTTCGACAGACTGTTGATAATCCTAATTCCAATCTGCTGCCCTGTACCTAAAAAGGGTGTGTACATAAGTGGACAACAGACCGAAATCCCTTTGTAGGTTTGAGTGAGTCAATAATTTCACGCGAAAGGGGAACTGGTTGATCGGGAAAGATGTTGGTGTGCCATCAAACACCAGCTCCCAGGATGCTGCAATTTTGTAGACACGAGAGAAGGTATTAAGCTGCCATGCCTGGTATCTCTAAGGCGAGTCGTCATCGTCGTCAACTTCATCAGTTCCGAATCTGTCGTTATGTCCGTAAAAGTTATCGGATCCAGACCGTCTCTTCAAGTCTATAAAAAGTTAGGTTTCGTCCATCTTCATGTTTGTCTGGTATATGTGATGGGTGAGTTAAAGCAGGCAGATATTGTATAGCCTGATACAATGAGTGCGTGTTCGGGTTCGAGGGTCAACGCGCAGTCAATCGCTGCGTCCGTCACCCCTGCATGCTGGGTGGAAGGATCAACCCAACCCACAGGATTTCTCCCCGTGGCCTCATGCCATGGTCAATCCTCGCAGTGTGTTAGCAGGTCAAGCTCAGCAGACCTATAATGATCTGACGGAAATGCGGAACGAATACGACGCTGGTCTCGTGAAATATACCTCTATCCCTAAATTTTACACTCTATTACAACTTCCCGCAAAACTTACGAACGGCCAAAATGCCATCTCATTATCAAAACATGATTTCATCTTGTGCGCCGAAAACTTCCCCGCACTGTCTATTATCAAACAGAAAGACTTCAATCGAGTTGCGCCCCGTCACAGAAAATTAGGTAACCAGGTAGGTAAAAGGAACGCGAGAGTTCAATCTTCCTAGTTTGGAACCCAAAAACAAAGTGAAGATGAATCATTGAGGACGGAATGGCACATCATTTCCGTATTCCATCAAGGATTCATATCACCCATCACTTCATCCCGACGAAGAAGACAGAATATTAAATTGTTTCCATTAAGTGAACGAACAGATTGCCATTTCACACACAAGTTGGGGAAGGCACTCCTCAGAAGCTCGAAGGGCTATACCTTTCAACATATAGTCTCAACGGCTCGTAAATCCAGAGTTCGGGATGGCAATCATCTACGCGACACTAAGTCCCAAAGATAGACATCAGAAACGACCATTTCTTGTGATATACCATCCAGGACAGAATAGGAAGCTCTACTCTACAAGGTGAGAAGGGAAGTTAAGGCAAAGAAACAGTTATTTCTGTTGAAAAGGCGTGAAACCTAAACCTTGAAAGCTCAAGTGCACATGGAGCCTAGCCGGGAACAATGTTGATATCAAAACGAAGTTGTGAGCTGGAATAGGCCAGCTCCCATTGATTGAATTATCATAATAAGAACGTGGGAATTGCCGATCCCCACGTTGGGCGCCATCTGTAATGACATAAGGTGAGTAGCGAAGTGCTTAAAGGGCCCCTGCCCCCGCATTCCCAAGCCTCTCCTTCGGATATATGTATTTCGCACATTAAACTAGGATTATTTGTTTTGAAAGCAATGTAAAACTGCTGCAGGTTTCAGTCATGCCAAGTACATGCACATTACGTTAAGTATTTCTGATAGCAAATTTTCCTTTTAAGCTTCAAAAATTTCAATGGTGTTCGAATTTTCTTAGCGAAACTTTATCGTTAGATATCTCCTGTATATGAACATATGCCACTTGACGGTCATTCAACGTTGTATCACAATAAGAATACATATTTATATTCAGGCAAATACGCATTCTGGATAGTGAAAACCACCGCGACTCCAATGCTTCATAGGCCGTAAGGGTTCAATAAAATTTCGATAAGTTTCCGGATGTGAAAAGAACGTAGAACAGCCGTAATGACTTTCTTAGGAATGTGATCAACAGATCGTATGCTGAATAGTAATCACCTGTAAGTGGCTTTATTCGATGGATAATGATGGAAACACATGCAACCAGTACGCTATTCTGTATTCAACCTTTGCTAAGGCCGTTTTGTGATTTATCCAGGTTTAGTATGAGGGAGTTGGCTTTCGGGGAAAATTACTGAAGCAACAATAACAGTAGACATCTGTCTATTATATGTGCTGTAGTAGATACATTATTTGATTGGGCAGAGGTAGAAATGTGAGGGAGGTTTAATAAATGTGACATCCTTAATGCCCAATCCATTTTATAGAATTTTCGTGAAGTTTTTCTGAGATCATTCAACTATTGTACAGCCTAGTTGACTTTTTGTCATTTGGAAAACTGAAAACTGATTCAGATACAATTCCTTTAGACACTTTAGACCATGTTTGTTTGGGTGAATATTAAAAGTTGTATTTGGTTTTTAGGGGTTCTTCTAAGGGAATTATTGTACCCGCATATAGATGGTATTCCCAAAGCATTTTATCCTGCAATATGGCGTTTTAAGTGGACCCGATAATGAGTGTTAAAGGCTTAAAATTTCCAGGAAATTTAACTTGTGTAAACATGGTTTTGATTTATCATTAATTTTCGGAAAGTAAAATGAAAGAAAAGTGAAAGGAATTGGGTGAGCCAGCAACGGAGTCTTGATTATTTTTTCGACCGAATGCGGCTTATGCTTTCACAAAAATCAACAGATTGGATTAAATATGATCGTTTCCCTGTCAAGTGGGCTCTAGACGCTGATGAGACTTACAGATTTAATGGGCAACGAGGTTCTGATAGTATGCAGACACCAAACACATGTGATAAAACGGTTACCGGCAAACATCTTGTCCCAGATTAGCGGCGGGTGTATGTCGATAGTAATCTGATCCCAAAGAAAAGTACCCAGATTGTGCCTTCGAGTGATAGTTGTAGTAGCATTTATGTGATATGCGTTTTCAAGGGTCTGCACTCATGGGGTTGGTTATGTGTTTGATATGCCCGCGGTCCTTTTGAATATAAATACTGAATAGAGGAAAATTTATGAAAGTTCAGAAGTGGTAGTTTGTTTAAATTATACTATATCATGGTTAGATAGGAATAGCAGAACATTTTTGTAAGGACCAGATTTTAAACGTGGAATTTACTTCGATAACGATGTTGCAAGGTTTTAAGCAAAATTTTCAAGTTGGCGTTTCGCATATTTTCTAGAAACCATAAAAACTCTAAGCAAAAGAGTGTATAATCAGCTGAAACTGATACTTTCAAAAAATACCTGTAAAACTGCACCTTTGTCCCGTTTTTATTGGTCACTCTGTCCTGATGACTCTCGGGACAAAAAGTTAATGGTTCGCCAGATCAATTTCACTTACAGAATTTGATACCTTTGGAGAACGATTCAAACGGCAACAGGTTGTCTTTGGGGTATAGTTTACCTAAATGCATTCATGCGATTGTTGGCTATAATTTTACGGTAAAATTGCACCACTTCCTCTTTACATGCAACAAAGAAATGCAAAATGGACCGAAGAAATTTGTTTGTGGAAGGTGTTGTGTGGCTGATTTCAAACAGGTTTAAATTCGATATCACTTAAAGGTGGATGAACGTGTCGGGGATGGTCTTAAATCTTTATTGAAAGCCATTAGCCCATGTCGATGTTTTGGGTATGCATATTTTAATGTAAATCGGAAAAGGTTATGAAAAGACATCTATGAGAGGATTCTATACACTTGACTGAATAATTACGTGAGCTCCCGTGGGGATCAAATTGCCGCTATGTGAAAATATTTTGAAGGGTTCGGTAATAAGCATACTCCGATCAATGGTTTTTCTCAGAGTAGTAAATTGAAGTTGGATGTTTCTGGCTAATTTAGTTTCTTTGATTTATGGATTTACATATTTGTATTTGCCTATTTATCCAACCATTTGATTGTCTGCCGTTCGTCAGCACATCAATTTGTTGTACCCAATTAATTTTGAAACGGTGGAACATACCAACCTTGGTGTCTTTGAAATGCATTCTCATATGGGCGAAATAGGGAACGGGGTTATCAAATTACACATATTCGCAATAAGTGTTCGTTTTATGAAAAAAACAATCTTTCTTTCTGACAAATTTAGGGATAAAAGGGCCAAATTGTATAAAAGCGTAGATGGAAGGTCCCATTGCCAGAGATCGTTTCACGAAAGCATTTAAAAGTAGCCTAGCGCCTTGTTTAGTGTAGCTATCAAATTGTCTGTTAGTCTGTTACTTAACAGATAATTAGTATGGAGTAGGGAAAATAATGATACTAACGGACAAGGGTCGATGAAAAGCTAGTTGCAAATATGAGATCAAGCCACGTAAGCCTGAAACAAGTCGGGAAACATAACATAACAAACATAACATAGTTCTCCATTGGCTGATAGCATTGACCCGAGATATTTAAATCGTTCAGTTCTGCGCAGGTTACTGTCATTGCCAGAACTGAGCGATTTATATATCAGCCAATGGAGAACTGCGTAATGAAATTGCTTCACGCATTAACGTAACCTAGATGAGGTGGCATTCCACAACTGATGTTCTTTGTGTACGACGTATCGGCGCACGTCCTAAATCTAAAATTTACCACAATGTCGTCCGTCTGCCGCTCTCTATAGTTCTGAGTGTTGGTCGACTATAAAGGACAATGAACGGCGTCTTGCGGTAATGGGGACGATGATGTTGCATTGCACTGATCGCGTGTCACGGGTGGAATGAGAATATCCGCGATCGACATGCGTTTGCACTGATCGTGAAAAAACTGCTAGAACCCCTGTATTGATAATAGTCAATCTCACACTCTGCGTTTAATATTATTAGCAAATGCCAAGAATGCAACCTACATCAAATATAAAGAAAGGCTGAAGAGAATTACATTTTTCTTGAGTGGAATTTTAATATTTCACTCGAATGTCAATTAATCTCGTTAATTATGACGTCAGCATCTTATTTGTATGACTTAAGAGGTTGTCGTTGGCGTGAAATTGATAAGTTTGAACTGCTGTAACTTTGATACTAATAGTTGGATTATCATGAAACTTGGCTTGTGTATGCAAGAGGCTGTCTTCTATGTCCGTGCATGAACTTTTAATCAATTTCTAAAAGTTGGTAATGTACTATTAGTAAGTTTATTTGAGCAAACATCGGAATGGGACATATTTTGAAGCCTAGATTTCATCTAAGCGCACCACCCTGACTTTTTTTGGATTTTTAGGTTGGGTAGTTTCCGAAAATGAGTCCTGTCTCACTTTCAGTGCGTACATTTATCATCGTCATCGTCAGCGTCATGCTTTAGGAAATGGAGATGAAAATTGAATATCTATGTGTCCCCAGTTTCGTATCATCAGTATTGGGAATGTCTTTCACGTTAAATATTCACAATGAGACTGACTTCAATTCGACTAAAAACTGATGATGAGCGCCAATATGCCAGCTTCTGAGGCAGTAAGTATATACAAAGTCGGTCCCAAAGGAGTTGAAATGTTGCCTTCTTGTATTCATATTTTGATAGGATTAATGAGTATAACATAAACTCCCCATACGCTTACGGATCCACGTACATTTGATGTATGCTGGGTTTCGGCGATAATATTATGGAATCTGCTCGATCTTCTTTATAAAGCTGTGGCTGACACTCACTTTGGATTTTTTCTTTTAGTGAGGTTAGACGATGGTCGGCGGTCGATGATGGAACGCTGCTTCTTACTTTTCCGGATTTGCTGTACGGATTTCGCTGAAAAACTCGCTCAAAACACACAAATAAATGTTAACAAAATACGTCCCCCTCTTTAAATTTTAAATTGGAAATTGCTGGGATCATCATGCCTCGAACTATTCCCAGCTTATACGCCCAGGTCGGGCATTATTTGCTTGCATCTCGCTTTATCCAGAAGATGAAGATTCCACCTTATTATATGCGGATTAAGCAAGCCTATGTATAAACAAGATTATTGCTATGATAAAATCTGAAGTATTTAAACGAAAATGGGTTTTAAAATCTTTGTAAATAAATAAAATTAACCACTTTGAATATTAAATTTTTAATATAAGTCAATGTCTGGATGGGAATTAAGGAATCAGCAGGAGTGTATTAGAGAACCCAGAGGGTATTTAAATTCTAGAAAAAAGAAGAAGTGCTGCATAATTGCAAATGCATTCCCCCCTAAATAATGGCTCCATGAC
Source organism: Hermetia illucens (assembly GCF_905115235.1). NCBI lineage: Eukaryota > Metazoa > Arthropoda > Insecta > Diptera > Stratiomyidae > Hermetia > Hermetia illucens. The sequence continues at coordinate 185,743,488 of NC_051849.1, read as the reverse complement.
AGGCAAACTACTTAAATAGCTAGTAATATGAAAAAGTGGCTCATTCGGAAATTGAAAAGAGAAATGGGCAGTCATTTTCTTTAATCACCTCTTATGAGTCTCTTAAGGAAATACGAATAAGAAAATAGTAAGGACTATGGTTTGTGTGAAGGATTATTTTCTAGCACTGAATAAAGTTGCTAAGATCTGTATCGTTTTGTGTTTTTTTTTAAGATCTTATGAAAGTTGTGAGAATGAATCCTATTTCGATATGCGCCTGTACTGACTTTTGTATTTCCCAATTAAATTAAAAACTGTTTCTTATGGGTACATTCAAGCAAAAAAGATATTTGTACCCATCTTTATATGCATAACTCATCATTATTAACAGCGCAAAAACTGGTATTCTATCTAGGCCTGCCTTAAAAAGGAACTCCAGACATCCCGGTTTTGCGCCGTGTTCCACCAATTCGATATCCCTGAAAGCTGTCTGGCGTCCTAACCTACGCAATCTCCTATCTTTATTGCTTGAGCCTGTCGTTTTTTTGCTGCTGACATGGTGACAAGTGTTTCTGCAATCCTTTTAGGTTTTTGTGACAGCTCTCGCCTCTTGGTCGTCTTTGACCACGCAGGATGGTCCTTTCAACCAGCGCTACTTAAATTTTGTCATTACAAAACTAAGGATGATCTTTGAGCATCGCTCATCGCTATCGATTGAGGATGCGATCCGTCGTGGATCTTTCCTTTCGCTGGAGCCACTAGGCTGCAGCACCGTCGAGCCGTTATGTTTTTGTTGTTGCTTCAATTCCCATTTAACTCGCGTGTTGATCTTCCATTAGGCTCGCGAGAATTCCAATATTTTTTTTTAATTTTCAGGATACGGTGCTGACCTACGCATCGGTTAAAAGGACATTTGAAGTTTTGCATAGTGACATATGAGAAGTCAACATATTCCCGAGCCTGGCTGCAAGCACGTGTCAACGGAATACTTCGTTAGAGCTTCACTGCTCGCGGGCGGACCTTCATGGTCAATTGCGTCAACTTTTTAGGTTTTTGGGATAGTTCTTCCCTCTTGGTCGTCTCCGGACATTTAGAATGGCCTTTTACCATCGTCCCATCACACTAGCCTTTACAACTTACATAAGCATCGCAGATCATTTTCTTTAGGATCAGGTAAAAGAGCATATACGATAGGGCATCCGCTTGTCTTAGAACATTATTGATGTGGAATGGTTTAGAGACTGATCCTGCCGTTTTTATCTAGCTTCGCACATTGGTTAGGGTCAGCATAGTCAGTCTTATCAGTTTCGTCGAGATATCGAGTTATTTCATACCCGTGTACAATTTTACTCTGGCAAAAATTATTTTTTTATCTAAATTTCAATCTGCATTATTGTAAAGTTACCTTATTATGTTCGCTTTCAAATGACATGTAAAGTTAATGGACTAAATTATGGAAAATTTAGCAATATTACGCATTAAATCGGAGAAAACGTGGTCTTGATATAGAGGAAATTCGCTTAATAGGAAGAAGGAGATTTAGGAATCTCTTGATTCCACCCAGACCAAGGTTATGACCAAGTAAAGCTGCGAACCCGTTTAGTGAAACATACCCCGCTGCCGAATGGGACGAAATCCAAGGACTAAGGGAAACCGCTCATTGGAGAGGATATTAGAAAGACTAAAGACTTTTCCAGATATAGGGAGGCTTAATAGGTTGATAACTGTTATATAATAACTGTTCCACAACCATAGAGTTCGCAACTCGATCCACTGATATCCTTATTCATTACGCAACTGAGATGAAATAAGTTGATTTTCAAATACAGCGAGCAATTAAAAGGTGTGCATTTTCAGATTTCATCAAATTTATTGATTGACAAGCTATCAAACATTGTACAGGAAAATTCGCATGCCTGGATGCTCTTTGCAATTTCCCATTTTCGCAAATGATACAAGGTTAGGCTAAAATATTGTATTCGCGCTTCGCAAGCAGGTTGCAGAGAAGTCCTTGTATCAAATGTATATTAACTATCTCATACGATACAGTCAAGCCATTTCCGCTTATCCGCTTTGCTCCCGTAAGACACACTGGTGGTATTCATGGATGCTTCCTTTTTCCTTGTCTCCGTGCTGCTTTCATATCGTGTCTCCTTCGCTTTTCCATCGTTTTCTATGATTTCTCATTTCATTTTCCTTGTGTACATCCTCTATAGAATGCTTGTGTAGGAAGCATGGACAAGTTCGGGAAAAGCCAAGTCAAGTCACAACCGCAATGCAACATTGGGAATTTTAGATTTTCCATTAGGGATAGCAAGTATTCAGGGTTACAAGTCTGACGGTAAGGTTTCCCATTTGATTTCAGCAGGATTTCATACAAGCCGTGATGTTTAATTTAGGTAATGGAGGGCATTCCAATCGCGAAACTACTTTGATATAGTCACAACAATCCTTTTCTGAATTGAAAAGAACCTTTCCTGTAAGAATTCTACCTTCCACTATCCTTCTTTCACCGTTTTAATATATTTACACACATTGGCCTTGAAGTGGCATTCGAGTCGGTAACACAAGTAAGGATGAAATTGAGTTGAATAACGTCCTCCATGACGACAACGCCAACAACGAACCGACGATACATTGAACGCCACAGACACTGGAAGTTGGGAAGGCTTCGCATTTTATTTCCGGGAAATGTCTTCGAACATGAACATTATATCCAGGAAGCAGGAAGATGAACATTTTCAAGAAGCAACTTTCTAAAGCTTTTCACGATGATTTGTAGACATCTTTCCGGACTGAAAAGGAAGTCAGCGCTTCTATACAGTAGACACATACTTATAGAATGTACTTTTGAATCATATTATTGTTAGGAAGTTGAAGTAGCCCATTTAGGGAAGAACAGGAAGTGTCTCTAAATAGATTTTGTTCTTTTTAGAAAGGATGCAGAATGTGCTAAGTATGGGGGAATAAATGTATTAGTGTACTGTCTCCTTGTCCTCTATAAGGGACAAAAGTTTTAGAGCTTGTTCACATAATTTAATGAACGCAAGTTGCTTCTTTAAATTCAATAGTGCGAGCAAATTGGATAACAATGAAGGAAACTTTGTTGCTTGTGCAAAGCAATGAAGTCTTTTACCTGATGAAATTTCATTTGGAACTTTCTTACGCTTGACGCAGACTTGTCTGGAAACGAAGCGTAGTTTCTATGTTGCGTTTCGTAGTTCTTGGAGCAGCTTCAGAGTCAGCAAATTTATCGATAAAAAATTGAAAGTAGTAACCAATTATCTATGAGTTTTTCAGAGAGGTTAATAAGTTCAAAAAGCTGTCAACAAAATTTTTCATAATTAGGATTCATTAGTAATGCTGCCTTTTGGTAAATGGCATTATAGTACTGTCTGCTGTTGTGACTGCAGTGGACTGTGAATTTCTAAAGATTTTCTTTGTTTTATTCCTGGGGAACATGCGGGGTGTAAGAAAACGTCAACGTCAAGCTAGAATAGTTTCACGTCTTGTGGGAAGTCGAGCCTTACCTTTTTGGAATATAACAGAAAATCAAGGAGATTGAATCAAAAACTAGATGGTAAGATGCTAGCGCAACTTTTTGAAGGGCTAAATTGAAATAGGTATATGGGAAGGTCGTCATCCTCTGAAAGAATCATTATTGTCCAATATGGATAGGTGCAGAGTACATATATGTCTTGCTGAACTATCAGCAACTTTGTTTGGTGGACTACAGCTTAAGCTTGACAAATCTTCCATTAAATCTTAATAAAAATCAGGGCTGTAGCACTAGACTGCAGCAAGTAGTCTAGTAGTCTATGTCTCTAATTGCGAAGCGACTGTGGGAATTGTATAGAGGCTGTCAGAAGGATATTAGAGAAATTCCCATATCGATTGCGGATGTCTTCATTTCGGATGTGGGTATAGCGCCTTACGCTATTGACCCAACACGACATCTATATCCCTATCACTGCGAGGCGTCATTCATTGGCCTTTATAGTAGACCACCACACCACCTCTCGTAATCGTAGAATGGGGACATTGCAATAAACTTTCGATTTGAGATTTTTGCTAATGCGTCGTTCACAAAGAACAACAGAACACTACTTCATCTGCTACACTGATGCGTGGAACGCAATTCATCGTTGGCTGACAGCATTAATCCGACCACTGACAGTGATAGTGCCTGATGACGGTGATAGTGACGGTGTTGCATCAACTTGATGACGGAAAGGACCGTAAGGAAGTCATCGCCTGACATTTTTTTTAAAGTTTGGGTGCTAAGCCCTAAACAAGGGGTCCGTCGACTAAAAAAAGGGAGAGTAAGTTGCTCTCCATTTGGTCCAATCCGGCATCAAGTTGATGCGGACTTAGGACCCCATAATTCTCAAAAAAATATTTTCAGCTCTGGCCAAGCTTTGGTCAATAGAATTGGCGGATTGCTTCGGTGGTTTCTTTGCGCTGTTCTTTTTCAAGGCTCCTTTCTCTTCCAATTTATTTAAGGGCGTCAACCCGTGTGTCCGGGCCGAGAAATCTTTCTTAAATTACAGTGTTAAACAGGTAAGGTGTCCATGTCTCAGGTTTATTTCGATCGCCTTAATGAAGTGCGAATGTACCAGTCCGAACTTCACTAAAAGAGCGAGAATTGAAACCAAGGAGTATTAGTCGCTTTAGATGACTTCATTCAATGAAGGTTTATGGACCAGGAATAGCAGATTAATGGTCAGGGATTGATTTGTACTTTCTGAAACTGATCATATTTATGATCTTAGGTGAAACATAGGAGATTATGGGCTCAAAATGTGTGCTCCAAAAAGTGAAACAGATCTCGTTCTCAGAATTTATCGAACTGAAATACCTGAAAAAAATCATTGCGGTTCATCTATTTGAAATCTAGGCCTGGAAATACATCCCATTCCTATATCTGCACAAATAAAGTTAATAATAGCATATTACCATGCGGGAACCCCCCTTGAGTTCATGAAGGAGAAGAAAGTACAAAATTTGCATCAGCATAGGCAATAATATAGGGCATAATTTTAGAAAATTTGAACGCAATCTAACTAACTTAACGAAGTTATTGAAAGTCAAAACATTGAATTTCATGTAAATGTATTGCATTCTAGGTCGTGTATGACGTCATCATCTTATGTATAAAGTAAACTTATATGTACGAATGGAAAAACGAGCATAGAGAGTTGCTCACATAAGATGAGCAATTGAACGAGGCACCCAAAATTTACCTTTCGATATTTTTTATTAATCAAAGTTCACGAACCATGATTAGTATATCACCATGAACCGAACCATGATATACTAAATAAAAATAAAACTAGGTAGCTTGCTCCTACTACAATATATTTGAATAGTTAGTAAATACGTATTTCGAAAGCTACTTACTTTCTTCCTCAGTACTTAAGCTAACTATTTTCATGATATACTCCACACATTAAAATGGCGTTTGTTGCATTTTCTTTAGGATGAGCAGAGCGCCCACTAGCATGGCACCCGGAAAGCATTTTTTAGTTGGGTGTGTAAGTTGCCGTGTAGTTCAATAATTAGCTATGACATCGGATGAGAATATTGTTGCGTATGCCCAAGATGTTAGTAAATATATGATGGAAAATTGTGTCTTTATTCACTTCTTCAGAACAAATTTCCAAAAAGGGCCTTCACATGGGATGACTCTCTTAAAGTAACAGGTACTTTCGGTATTTGTTTTAACTTGAAGTTTAAGGCCAACTAATTAATCATATTAAAATCGGTTTGTCTGTCCGTCCATCTGTCTGTCTGTCTCTCTGTTTGTCTATCACACCAATTTCGTCAGAAACGGTTGCTACTATTGATATTGAATTTGATAGAAGGGTAAGAACTGTGAATCCCTTTGCGTGCAATAAGTATCATTTTACCTTGAATTTAATTTAATTTATCACCGCATGTAGTGTGAGTTGTCGAGTAAAAGGTCTCGATTAGTACTTTTTGAAGCAGATATTAGTTTTGACATTGATTGCAAAGGGAAGGAGTGTGGGGGTCTGAAAGGGGTCAATTATTTCAAGGACCCATTCTCAAAACTACCCAACCTTACAATCTGAAAAAATCATTGTGGTCCGTGCATATGGGACAGTGGGCAATATTGGAGAGAGCGCACAATACTGGAAGTACTGAAAATATACCTTTTACATCATCATCAAGTCATAGTAGTTCAAAATTATTAATTTTTCGTGAATTAACCACATTCAAGCCATAGAAATAAGATGCTCACGTCGTAATTAACGAGAATAATTGACACACGAGTGTAAATACCAAGGAACTCCTTTTTCCAGCCCTCTTTAAAAGTTTGTATAAAACAATATCTTGTTAAAATCGGTGTACCGTCTCCTTAGTTGTCCATCCTATCTGTCTGTCTGTCACACCCATTCTAAGCAGTTATTCCTATTGATATGAAAGTTGCTGGCAAAATGGAAATCGTGAATATCAGGCAGTGAGAAACATCGTTCCAGATTGATGTTTTTTTTCACCAAATATAGTCATTTAGGGCAGCAAATGAAAGGCCTCGATCAGTACTTTCCAAAGCTAGCCTTACTTTTGATATTTGTTGCAAAAGAGGGGAAGGCGGAACTGGAAATTTACCATGCCACGGATCCGTTTTCAGAAACAACCCACCTCAAAAATCTGGAAAACAAGTCGGAATATCGGAAGCTCGCGCGTCGGGTATAAAGGTTTTGTGTTCATCTTGTGTAAGAAACTTCAACGCACATTTTTCTATCCGTATATAGCTACAAATCCAACATAATCCTTCATATTTTTCCAAATTACGAAACATACGTACATTTTACAGCCATAGATATTATCCTCACCAAAACAAATAAACTTCCTATTTCCGAATACTGTACATAGATATGCACGTATATAAATTGTTAGTACCTATATTTCCGATTTACTTCGTGCACAAAAGTATACATATGTTATTATTTGGGACCCCATTCATATGAACTTACTTCCTTGTGGTATTGATGAATTGATATGTGATAATGACGTCATACACGTTATAGAATGCACGAAATTCACAAAAAGTGGCAAAGTTTCAACTCCTATAACTTTGTTAATAATAGTTGGATTTTCTTCAAACTTGACCAAATTGTGTATTATGATATCTCTTATCCCCCACATTGAATTTTTTAAATTTCTAAAATGTGGAAATATACTATTATCAACTTGATTTGTACAGATATCGGAACCGGATGTATTGGGAGGCCTAGATTCTATAGAGATGCACCACTGTGATTTTTTTCTGATTTTTCGGTTAGATAGGTTCTGAGAACGAGACCTGTTACACTTTTGGGGGTCATATTTTGATCCCCCACTCCCCTACATTTAACTCGACATCAAATATTGAACCAGTTTACTAAATGAGCCCTTTCATGACCACATTTTATGAAAAAAAGTTTTGCACCCTTCATTCACATGTATGGGGAGCCCCCTTAAACTCAACACAGAATGGCGCCACTTACTGTATGTAAGGGAACAACAGATCACACGCTCTCACCAATTTTCGTGACAATCGGTCTAGTCGTTTTCGAATACATCGGGTGTGACAGACACACAGACAGACATCGACGCGTTTCTAATAAAACCTTAAAAATCAAAAAGCTGCAAATATATTATGTGTAGCCCCAAAATTACACTCGATAATATTACTGTATAGTTACTATATTTTTTTAGAAATTGACTGGAAACCCCGCTTAAGTTTACCCTAGAATAGCCGTAGAAAATTCTGCAGTAATATAGGCTATACTGTAAGGCATAATACTACCAAGTTTGGTCAAAATCCCACTACTACTAACAGAGTTATAATAGGTCAAAGTTGTTCCACTTCTGCAAATCTAAACATTATGAACCAGATACAAATGGAATCATTGCTCACTTAAATATTCTTATATAGGAAATACTCAAAACCTTTTATACCTGAAGCGTTCGTTTTGCGATTTCCTGATTTGTTTCTTTTTAATTTTTTGTTCCTTTTCAGGGACATTTCTTGTGTTGTCATGGGGACGTAGGTAGGTAGGTATTAGTGGGCAGATACTTCAAACTCTTAAAACAATAACTGCTGTTGGAAGGAAGGGAATGAAATCTAGCAAGTTTACTTTGGAACCGTTTGATCCAAGGCTCATAAAAATTCTCGGAAGAAGACCAAAAGATTAACTTAGGTGCATGTCGAATGGTGCAGATTTATCTGCGCGACTCTCAGCGAGATCTTCTTGCCTAGATGTTAATGATTTTAGGGATTTATTAGATGTCGCTGATTTTAGGAACGCCTGAAAGACTTCATAGTGAATTATGATCCGGCAGCGTCACCCATAAGTGACGCCTGCCACGTCGTTGATGGGTTCCGCAGTGAGTACTTCGTCGGCCGCCTACTTCATTGTATGCAAAAATTATTTGGCGTCCAATTCACCTTCTGCTGGTTTTCCAAGTGTTTGTTGTTATATTCCTTAAAAACCGCCAGATATTTAGTAAAGTCTTTTTCATCCCGATCGTCGATAGTACCAGCCTCCTTATTCTTTGCAATCTTGATCAAAATATCAGTGACTTCCCAGTACTGACTCATGAGTAAGTTTTCAATGGATTTCTGGATCTTCGATAGCTCTCTGTAGCCGATATTCTTGTCGGAACTTGTTTCTTGGGGGTTGCTCGACGTTGACAGTGTCGAGGTGGGGTACCACGGTGTAACCCAGGCTGTAAGCGACTAATCCGTTTGTCGCCATGTTCGCGAGGGCCCAGCTATTGACTCTAGTATAAAGGAGATACTGGTGGCACCGAACGCTAGCTAGCCCGGGCACCAGAATAAAAGACTTAATTGGAACTGAAGGTCTCTAAGGTGTTCAGAGTCAGCATACTAAACACCGAACTCTTTACTACGCTGTCTGTATATTGTTCCACCTTGTCGCGAGGTTATGTTAGCACAGTTTTCGGTACAGGGAGGATGACCCCTGGGCTGTTGCTCCGGTCCATCCACCGCCAGATTCGCCAGTTCCTTAAATATGACAAGCGGCGCTGCCAACCTTGTTCTGCTCACTTCTGGATGCCAAATTATGCAACTGCAATTGTTAATTTGTGTTGATTAATTATTAAATATTTAGCTAAGTAGGGTAGTCAATTTTTGGTAAAATTACTGGCTGATAGGCTACCAGATTCTAGGTAGTGTCAAGATAGTGTTTCTTCAGAACTTCCCTTGAGACCACATCTTTTTATTCGACTTTAGGTCTTCCTTCTACTCTGAGCTTTTCGTTATCCTTTTTTGGGTTATAGTCAGATTTAATCTGGATTGGAGTAGGAGCTTTTATGGAAGTTATAATTAGTGTTAGTTGCTTACCGATACAATTCCTGTTTTCATGTCCCAAAGTTTTGCTTTGCAAACTTGCTAACAACTTAACCAACAAGTTGTCTTTAGTCGGTACTTTCAAAACCTACCGAGGATTTCCGCCGCCCTGTTCCGGTGCTGTCTAGAAAGAGTGCACTGTTCCTAAGAAGTTTCTTCACTTGTACCTAGAAACATTGACTTATCAAATCCAGAAACATTGAATAAAAGGAGTGTTAAAATGCATGCTTAATTTGAAAATCCGTTTATCGAATTTATTACTGATGAGGAACATGCATATTATTTATATTTACGCGAAAAATATGCATGTAAATAATGGTTTATCAGAAAATCTTCCAAATTTAATTTCTACCAATATTGCGTATGGAATCATAAGCCAAACAGCAGTTAACAAGTGTTAACTATAGGTACTGCCCTTCTGCAAAAAAAGTAAACCCAAACACAATAGGTAACATAAAAGGGTCGCAACCAATAAATCACCCAGGATTTTCTAACAAATATCATACATACACACATCATTCCAACCAATTTTCACCCTCTTGCAGTAAATCTTTGTAACATCCCATAAGGACTGGATCGAATGTGCCTCGTTTGTAATATCTGAAGTCCCTACGCTTCTGATCTAATAAACATGGGGTGGCATAGGACAAGGAACTAAGCATTTTTTTTCGAATTCTAAAATAGGGATGCTATTCATCTCCCCGTTTGCCATAATGAGACAAATCCTTACATTAGGGGGTGATAAACAAATAACGAGGAACATTTACAAGGGTCGCTAGTTTTAATTTATTTGCATGATATGCGGAAGGAAGCATGTGTGAGCTGCTGATGAACAAGTGCAGCAAACGGAACTGAGTGGCATAGGAGAAGATTATTAATGGATAATGGATTTTTCTGATTAAAAAGGAGGCAGATGGAAGGGATGTAGTATGGTTAGCAATTTGCGTGTTGAAATTTGGACCCTTGTACTCATACTTCCTTAAGTGTGGTAAAAATATGCAAATTCTTTTATAATTGATAATGAAATCGAAGCTTCTTATCGAAAAGTTTCGTATGTTGAAAGGTATCGGTTGTGCATTCGACATTAAAACTTCTCCCGGCCCGGAGACTGTTAAAATGGAATGTGTCTACAACAAATGAATTATTAACAAAATTTCAAGACGTCGCTTAATAGGCTGAAATGATTGAATTTTCTGTCAAATTTATCAAATAGCATGGGAAGAAGTTATTTTCAAATATCTCCCATAAACTAACGTCAATTTAGTCACGAGTAATGTCTGGCAGACCGTAATTGCCAAAGTGTGTGATTACTGAAGTACTTCTATATACAAATGTATATTATTATTAACAATCTTGTGAATATTTTCTTCCCGTTTTCGAGTGGCGACGACAACAAAGACGCATAGAAAGATACGCAACGTTGATTTCATTTGCCGGAAGTTCTGATCGTCAGACGGGAAAACTAAGATAACTTTGACAAAGTATGAGGCAGAAGTAGGTACTTCACAACCGTCCCGTCTTATACAATTGAAGACAATTCAATTTTCTTTGCAAGTGAATGATCACGACATTATTCATAATAAAAAGTGTAGGGTTGCTTCACTTTGTTTGGAGTACTAAGGTGATACGAGCGCTTTTCAATTGGTGGACACATACCAATGAGTTCACAATTTGAAATTCGATTAATCAGAAAACTAAGTGGGCTAATGATGAAGCAGTAAACAAGTCGGGAAACCGGAAACTGGACGCTTCAGGTACGAAGGGTTTTGTGTACTTCTTAACACATACCACGTTATGTATGCATCCATTATGTGAGAGTATCCACTTCCGGTTGATATTGGCATTCATAATCTTGAATTTCCAAACAAGCAAAAATTTTCGATTTTTCGGTTGGGTAGTTTCTGAAAATGGCCCCCTTAAAGAAATCATCACTTTCAACCCCCCCCCCCCCCCGCCCCCCGCATTCCCCAGCTTCTAACAAATGTCAAATCTAAGACCGGCTTCAAAAAGTACTGACCGAGACTTTTAATTTGATATAATATGACTATATTCGACAAAAAAAAAATGTATACCCCCCTTTTGCATATATCGGGACCCCCCCCTCTTAAATTCGACGTAAAAGGATGTAACTTACTGTATGCGTGAGCGTTCACAGTTCCCACTTTTCTGCTAAATTTAGTGTCAATCGCTATAACTATCTCTGAGAAAAATGCGTGTGACGGACAGGCAGACTGAGCGAATGCTTCTAATAAGCACCGCCCCTTGCGTTAATCTCTTTGCTACCCCACTCGATAGCCCACGCATTAAAGTCACCGGCTATCACCTTTGGACTTCGTCCCCTTGCGTCGTGAACAAGATCATCTAACAGGTCTTCAAACTCAGGCAGTGTGAGGCTCGGTGGGGCGTAACAGCTATATACGAATATACCTCTTATTTTTGTCCACAGAAAACCACTAACCGCCTGACCCATACTATATTGTATGGCTTGACGACCGTACACCCACATCGTCACTCCACAGCCGAATCTGTGACCCATACACTACCGTAGAGATTTCTGTACGGTTCACTAATGATAGCAATCTCTATCGCGGATTCGTAAGTGGTCTGCGCAAGCAAATCTTGTGCGACCCTGCAATGATTGAGGTTTATTTGTATTAACCTCATTTTTTCACTGTAGTTAACGCCTTTCTAAATTCTGGGTATTTACCACTTCCGGCAATATGTCGGTTATCCCTTCCCTCCTTTTCTTCGCACAAAATGCATTTGAGATCTCTATTGCACCCCTTGGCAATATGTCCTTTTTCCCCACACCTTCGACATAGATCAGACTGATCGATGCCGCTAGTGCATGCCTTCGCGAAGTGTCCAAACATTAGGCATTTGAAGCACCTTTTTAGAGATCTATTCCCTTAGTCGGCAAACAACCCATCCAATCCGAACCTTCCCCACGGCCAACAACGCTGACTCCACTGACAGTTGCATTGTGGCCGTTTGAGTACCGCCATAAGCTTCTCTTAGGCTCACGCTGAATTCATCCAACTTGAATTGTTGCTTCAAGGCAGTGCAGATCTCTTCTCTGGATGTTTCCTCATCTAGATCCTTGCACTGTATATAGACCTCATGTTTTTGGGAACGAACCGCGACATTCTCTCCAAGTGGGTTTATAACGGTTACGAAAGCCGTCAGTTTTCCCTACGCTGGATTTTCTCAGCTCAAACCCCCCTTTCTGGGTGCTCCGGATTTTCCTGACATTTCCGCCTAGTCCTTTTAGGTCGGGATCAGATTTCACCTTCTTCAGTATCCCCGCAGACGTTAGATGCCCTGTGCTGGAGAATACAATTGCCTCCGGGCGAAATCGCACCTTTGGTTACTTGTTTCTTTTTTTATTCCCGACCTTAGTCCAACCATCGTTCTTATTTTCTTTCAGTTTCGCTTCGCTGGCCGTCTTTCCTTCCTTCCGTTTGTTGGACTGGTCAAAACCCCTTTTTTCCTTTTTGGGGCCTTTTGATTCCCCAAAGCTCTTGTCTCGCACTCTCTTACTTGAGCCTACTTAACTTTTTGCTTTGGTGTCACTTGGGTCGCCTGTGACACTCTTGTGGCTGGGATGTCCGGCTTTTCCTTAGGCTTTCTTATTTCTCCTTGTGACCTATTATAAAGCACCGTGATGGCTCTCACCATGTTCTTAATGGCTTGGTGCACGTTGTGACTATCCTTGATGAATTTGGACGGCTCAACTATTTTAGTCCCAAGCTGCATAAAAGGTAGGTCTTCTGGATCAGGGCTCTGTTCTCGGTGAGTGCTGGCCACTTTTACTGACTTCTTCAGCTTTCTCTTTTGCCGGCTTTGGTTATTGGAGGAGATAGTAAAATTGATGAGCTTCTCCGAATGGATCTACTTGCTGCTGCTGGAGTACCTCTTGATAAAATCCGATGGGTGTTGAAATCGCCTTTTTTTGGCCAGCTATCTTCTGTAGTTCTGGCCAACGAAGGCAAATAGGGGGAGCTGGTTCAATTGTAGATCTGACTTTCGTCAGCCCTGCGTTAGCACGTGGCATGTCCTGGCAAGTTACCGAGGACTTTATGTACAGCGACCACCAGCCAATCACCTTTGAACTAAGGACGGAGCCACATGGCAGGAGACCCGTACCCCGGGAGCCGAAATATAAAAGAACACCAGGATGGTCTGCAAAAGCGATGGATGAGCAAACATTCATGGAGATGTGGCTAGACTTGCCTAGCAAAGCAGGCACCTCCACGGATAGAGCTCTCCATGACACACAGAGCATATGTAATCTAGGGCAGAGCATCTAGGGGATGCTCATTCCCCACTAGAAGACCCAATTATTTGTGGAATAGTGAAGTCGCCAGCCTTCAAACGATTTGCCACAGAACCAGACGAACGGCTTAGAGGGCAATAGGTAGGATCGATCAAGGGCAAAAGAAGCATGCCTATAAAGAAACATGCAAGAACCTCAAGCTCGCCATCCAGCGGAGAAAGAGGAAATGTTTTAAGGAGCTCTGTTTGGAAGCGGACATAAATCCCCGGGTAGCGTCTATAAAATCGTGACAGGACGATTCAGAGGTCGATCATCTCCGCAGATCACGTGCCTTATGCTATTGTTGAAAATAATCCAGAGGCGATATCCCCAACAAGAGGACTGACACCTTCCAGCGCCCCCTGAATGTGACGCCGATTCCACCAGTCAGCAGGGGCGAGCTGTTGGAAATCTGCTGTCGAAGAGGCGACAGCAAAGCCCCGGATCTTGGCGGCATACCAAACAAGGCCCTCAAAGTTGCCGTCAAATTTAAACCGGATGTGTTCGCGGAGTTGTTCGAAGCGTGCATATCCGATGATATCTTTCCTGCACCATGGAAGCGGCAGAACCTATGGGGGAAATGTTGGAACGGATTATTTATGATAGGTTACTCCCAGTCGCCGAGAACCAAGCGGGCCTTTCAGATAGGCAGTATGGGTTCCGTAAAGCAAGATCAACCATTAATGCCATCAAACTGGTTACTGGCTTGGCCGAAAATGCAATTCACGGAAGGAGCTGCACTAGCAAATATTGTGTGGTGGTGACCCTGGATGTGAGGAATGCATTCAACTCGGCCAATTGGAACCTTATCCGAAAGTCTCTGGCGACGATTGATGCTCCCACCTACTTCGCCGCTATTATCGATAGCTTCCTGCAAGAGCGGACACTCTAATATAATACCGATGATGGACCCAAGGGGTACGTTGTGTCCCCTGGTGTCCCACAGGGCTCTGTGCTGGGCCCACTACTGTGGAACATCATGTATAATGATGTAGTTAACCTTCCGGTTCCGGAGGAGGCCACGGTAGTGGTTACGTCGATGATATAGCACTGGTTGTGGTCGCAGAGCATCTCGAGGATGCTAAGTTGTACTCAAGCGAAGCAACCAGTGTTGTTAAGGCTTGGTTAGAGAGTGCTGGACTGGCACTCGCAGAGGAAAAGTTTGAAGCGGTCCTCATCACTAAGCGCCGCAAAAGAAATTACGTCTGCATTAGAATCGGGAATCGTATCATCACTTCCATGCCGGCCATCAAATACTTGGAGGTGATGATAGATAGAAGCATCCACCACGAGTGTGGTTCTCGCAAGGATGATGCCGAACGTAGGAAGGCCACGGCATACTTGCAGGCTGTTCATAGCCAGGGTGGTGAGTTCTATCATGGTGTATGCAGTCCCAGTCTGGGGAAAAGCGTTGCAGGTTTTAGGCAATACACATAAACTGAGTATGGTTTACAGAAGAACAGCCTTAAGGGTGTGTTCTGCTTTCAGGACCATCTCAGAGGATGCAGCGTTCGTCATCTCGGGAATGATGCCGATTGACATCCTAGTAACCGAAATGATGAACATTTATAACAACAGGTCCATCTCTCCCTTATCGCAGGTGAAAAAATCCGAAAGGGGGAGTTCCATAAGTAGATAGCAACAGCGACGGGACCAGTCAGAAAAAGGGTCGTTGGACTTACAGGTTGATCCTGTTTATCGGGGAGTGACTGGAGAGAAAGCATGGGAAGATCAATTATTATCTCACCCAGTTTCTCACCGGCCATGGAGGATACCGTCAATATCTGTAGAGGTTTAAATTGGACACCTCGCCTAATTGTCTAAACTGCGACGAGGTCCCGGGGGACCCAGCGCATGTATTCTTCCAATGTCCTAGGTTCGTGAAAGAAAGGAGGAACCTAGAAGATACTCTAGATGAAGTGCTATTACCGGAAAATTTTGTCCAGAGTATGGTAGCTTGTCAGAATCAATTCCATGATCGTAGTAATCCAGGATAAACTGCGAAAAGCAGAAGAAGTGAGGAAGGCGCGGTTACGAACCCCGCGGGTAGACGGAAGGAGACCTAGCTAAAGTAAGCCAACTTCGCCCCGTGACCTAATACCTAAAGGTGGTTCCACGGGTTAGGGCGGAAGTCGGAGGTGGTTTTAGTGGGTAAAAATCCCACCCTCTGGCGTGCGCAGGCAGACAGACAGACGGACAGACAGTAAATCGCTTTTAATAAGGTTTTGTTTTACACAAAACCGTAAAAAAGGAACCATACATGTCGACAGTGGACGGTTTATCAAAGTTTTTTATTGGAAACCCAACATATTACCTTTTTTGTGGAAGCAACCCTGGATGCAGCATCTACGAGCACAAAGGGAAATAAACGCACCTAGAATCGAGCAACTAAGGCAAGTACTGGCCATATAATGTCGCCTCTTGAGACGAGTCCAATCTTATTGTTCGCACTGCGGGATTTGCTCGGCTAATACAATCCTCGTCTATTAACTTGAATAGATACAACGAGCACTAACATCTTTGTACCCATTCTCCATTAAAGGAAAAAATCAACCCCGTTACGGCGTGGACCTGTTATTTAATTATTGCATAACTACTTAACAGACTATTGTCAACTTCAGTTCCGTTTTGATGTTGAATTGTATCGTAATGGGATCAATTGTGATTCTGTGGACGATGTTGGATACCTGAATACATTGGGTAGTATAAGAAATATTCGTAGAGCGTGTAACTATTGTCCATCCAAGATCTCGACCTATCGAATAGACCTTGACCAGCTTTATGAATTTTTCCCGACATTCTCTGGTTTGGAGTTAGAACCTACATTCCATGAAAATGATATCATATTCAAATCATACTCTGAAAACGCCTCTGAGCTTACATCTATTAATTGGCAAGATAATTCGCTGTCAGAATATTAGCCAGCATTCAAGCCGCAGTTGCTGCAGGGTTAGAAGACATTCATTGGAGAGATTTCTTAAGAAGTCTGATATCCCCAGGCTAGGATCTAGTTTTCGTATCTACAGCGTTTCCATTGCTAGCACCTCACTAGGGTCATACACTGTCTTTTCCCTAATGACAATTGTCCAAGTAGCAATCATTTCTCAAGATTACAGTCACTGCGTTCCCATAAAAGCTAGTAAGTAGGAACGCTCGAATCCGAAGCTGTTCACTTCACAGATATCACTATCTTCCCCGGGCGCACTTAGTGCGAATAGAAATGTATAGCAAATATTTAGCCCAGCACATGAAGAACCATCGAATCCATTCCCATTCGCCTTCGTTACCGCCTTATCTTGTAAGAAGTGATGTAAGTCAGCCATGCCGTCGTTGGAGTCGCCTGTTAAAACGCCGACGGCAAGCTTTAGGCCGCATGCACTTTATGTAAGTTTCGTTATCGGAGCAGAAAATATATTTTTCACTTCCTCAATAATTAATAAAATGTCTGCGCGCTGAAGAAATAGGGCAACCCGGAACGGAATGGCGTTGCGGTAAGAAAAGAATCGGTCAATTAACGCTTGGATAAGTCGTTCAGTTCCGTTCCGGCTATCGTTAATTTATCGTTAATCGTGATCGGGACGACTACGGGACGTTGTTAGTGTCAGCGGATTAATAACTAGCTATTTATTACAGCCGTAAAAAGTGTGTTCTGCATTTTTTGCATGCGAATATGGTAGTTTTATGGGGAGGTTATATTATGACAAACTGCATGCATATATCCAGATCAAGATGGTCAAGCACTGAGATAAAATACAACATTTTATGTTCGGATCGCATTTCATATATAAAAACGATCCTCTACCGTCTGCATTTCACCGAGAAGGTTTTTCTGTATTTACAAATTGCGAAGTAAACAGAAAAGATACATTCAGGAGACAGGACTCAATTTTTTGGTTATGATTGGGCGACAGTCACTGGTCATTAGTAATAATAATAGCTAAAATAGATGTAAAACTGAAACCGAACTCCTCGTTTTCTGCTTCCCCGGTATTATACAGGTTTCGCAGGCTTTATGCTCCATCGTGGAAGTCCAATTTTTGCCCCTGATACATATACTACCCTTTGAGCGCCTAAAAGAGCCTAATCGTGGTGTATTATTATTATTTTGTTAAGTGAAAGTCGCACCGCGTCCTTGAAGAACTATTGTGCCCCTTTTACTGGTTATAGTGTACCTATTGATCATAGTATCTCAAGCAGGCCTATTAACGTTAGGCACTTTAGTATGTTCCATACTTCCAGATCTTTCAGCTTTGCATCTGGTATTAAGTGTTCTCCCAGATGCCTCGAGCTACTTTGCACAAGTGCCGGACACTGTCCCAGGACGTGTATAGAAGTTCCGTCCTCCTCCTCACAAAACCTGCAGGCAGTGTCCATAGATATCCCTAGCTTCCTTAGGTGATAGTTCAGCCGACAATTACCAGTGAAAATTCCCACTATGATTCGGAGGTTCTTTTTGGTGAGGTTTAAGCAATCCTTTGTGCATATGGGTTCGTATCCCCCCATTAAGCACCCTGGACTGCTCCATCCTTGGTAGGCGCGCCCAGTATAGTTCCCTCAACTGTTCCTCTTCATTTCTTAGATTTATAGCCATGAAACCGTTTCCGATTCCACAAAAGGGTTCTGGCCCGTGTAAATGCGTCCCTGCTCCCTTCTTGGTTAGTTCGTCCGCTGCCTCGTTGCCTTCCAACCCAGAATGGCCTGGAACCCAAAGTATCCAGACCTTGTTGGACGAGCCGAGTATATTCAGTCTCTCAAGGCATTCCCGTACCAGTTTAGAGTTCACCTGTTGGGACCCAAGTGTCTTGATCGCTGCTTGGCTATCGGTGAGAATAGCTATGTTCTGCCCCCTGTAGTTCCTTTGCAGATTAAAGGAGGCACATCTGTCTATGGGGCATATTTTATCCTGGAATATACTAGTGTACCTGCAGATTGGCTCAAAGTACATTTTCCTTGGACCAATGACATCGACACCCGCTCCCTCTGCTGTGAGGGATCCGTCAGTGTACCAAGTAATCAGTTGCTGGTTTAAGCCGTATGTCGCAGCCACGCTCTCCCAGTTTGCCTTGTTACTCCAATATATTTCGAACTTCTTTTCGAAGTGAAACCTCGTTGTCATGTTGTCCCTCGGTATCAATAATTCGGTCTACCGGCTAGAAAGGATATCAATCTTCTTTCGATTTAGGCAGCTCCCCGCCTCACCTATACTACCCAACAGGTGAACTCCATCGACGGCATGGCTGACTTACATCACTTCTTACAAGAATATTGATCTCCTTGCCTGCATCTGTATGTGCAGATGGAGAGGGGTTAATCCCAGAAGGACCTCCAGCATGCCGTTGGGCATGTCCTCATTGCCCCACTGATACACAGCCAGCCTTTGGAGCTTATGTAATTCCCTGGCTTGTGTGCTGAGTTGGGTTCTTTCTGCCCAGATTACCGCTCCATAGGTAATCATTGGTCTTACTATTGCAGTATATATCCAAAGTAGTATCTTCAGCCCGCAACCCCATTTTTTTCCTGCTATGGATCTGCAAGTCATCAGATCCCTCGTGGCTTTCGGACAAGTGTTTCCGACATGTGTCTTCCAGAGTAATTTTTGGTCTAGCGTGATTCCCAAATATTAGACCTCTGTTTCTCGTTTCACCTCCATATCATGTAGTGTTATGGCTTTCAGGTGATCCAGCTTCCGCCTCTTAGTGAATGGTACTATGGTGGTTTTGGTTGGGTTGATCCGCAGTCCCACCTTCCTGCACCTGGCACTAGTAACCCTTAATCCAGTTTGGATTCTATCACAGATAAGGTATCTTCATATTTGCCCCTACAGATTAAAACAATGTCGTTCGCGTAGCCCTGGACTTGTATTCCAATATTAGTTAACACGTCCAGGAGTTCATCCACAACCATACTCCACATCAGCGGCGATAGTACTCCACCCTGTGGACAGCCTTGAGTGGTGTTCATGATAATAGAATATGTACCTGTTTGTACCTCTATTTGTCTGCTTTCTAGCATTTTGCCCATCCAGAGTGCCCCAGAGTGTTTCCCACTCCTTTGCGGCTCAGGGCATCCTGTATCTCTGTGTGGGATGTATTGTCGAATGCTCCTTCGATATCCAAAAACGCGCACAGTACAATTTCTTTTGTTTCTATGGCGTCCCGTAGTACCTCTGTCAGCTGATACAGAGCAGTTTCAGTTGACCGTCCTGCCGGTAAGCGTGTTGACGGTGATGTAGGGGATTACGCTTTGGAACGTTAGTTCTAATATAGTTGTCTATGACCTTCTCCACCGTTTTGAGTACGAACGATGTTAGGCAGATTGGTCTGAAAGATTTAGGGTGAAAAGGTTCCTTTTTACCCGCTTTCGGAATAAAGACCACTTTTGCCCGTCTCCATGCCCTTGGTATGTAACCCAGTGCTATGCTCCCCCTTACCACCCTCAGAAGAGACTCTAAGATAATTCCTAGGCCTCTCTGGATAAGTGCTGGGAAAATGCCATCTACTCCGGGAGATTTCATTGGTTTAAAAGTTCCCACTGCCCATCTTAGCCTAGCTTCTGAGCATACCTGTTTTGCTAGTTTCCAGCTCTCTTTCCTTCCCCTTTTATTCGTTGTTGGGGTATCAGGCAGATTTTTGTCGCCTGCCACCGAGGGGTAGGACCCCGGGAAATGATTTCTGAGAAGCAGGTGTACCCTGTCCTCCTCATTCTCGGTGAATGTCCCAACTTCCTTTTTCAAGCAGACAGAGGATATTCCCCCGTCTTTGGCTACAGCCTTGTACAGCCTGGTTGCTTCTGTGATCTGTTCAATCCCTTCATAGAATTCCCTAAAGCTGTTCCGTTTCGCTTCCCTGATCGCGTTGCTATACGCAGTCAGTGCATTTTTATACCGCCGCCAGTCCCCGGTTAAAGAGTTTTCGTACCTCTATTCTCATTCTGGCTAGGTTCTTGTTCCACCATAGTACATCCCTTGATGACTCGACTGTCTTGGCCGGACAGCTGGCCTCATATGCGTCAATGACGATTGTGTTGAAGTTTTCCACCACCGTTTCTAATTCCAGTTCGCTCCTGATGTCACCGCCCCATTGAAGGTGGGCAATGTTGTTGCTCAAGTGCGTCATGGAGGATTTTCAATCCGTTTTCCTGGGATTCCTTATTATTCTTTTTATTTCGGAGTTACCCTCAATGTCGAATCTGATTATCCTGTGATCAGACATTGAGAGTTCATCCTACGTTGTATATTTCTAACTTATTGCTAAGAATAAATTCGAGAAGGTACTCACCTCTACGATTAGTGTCGCTGCTTCCCCAGACTTCGTGGTGGGCGTTGGCATCGCAGCCGAGAAGAAGTGGTAACGCCCTCTCCTCGCAATACTTCGTCAGCTTTGCGAC
The DNA here is from genome assembly GCF_905115235.1 of Hermetia illucens. NCBI lineage: Eukaryota > Metazoa > Arthropoda > Insecta > Diptera > Stratiomyidae > Hermetia > Hermetia illucens. Next base: position 185,722,429 of record NC_051849.1, on the reverse strand, counting down.
TTGTTCCGGTGGAGCCTGGCTCTCGTCTCCTGGGAAGTATCCCGATGCTACAACTGCCTCTCGAGTGTTCCTCCCGGCTTCCAATGAGACTTGGATAGCCACAAGGTCCCCGGTTAAGAACTCTGAAAGATATATGTATTTTAAATTACGTTTGAGAATTATGCAAACTCTTGGTTTTTCACAAGAGGAGTCCCAAATTACCTGCATGCCTCCTCCTTGCAGACCGCGAATCTGCCCCCGGTACACCCAGGGCTCCTGAGCCAACACTATTCCAATGTTCTCCTTGGAGTGTCACCCTCCTCCTCCGACATGGCGCTTTCCTGCGCTTCGCTGTCCACCCTGAGTCCTAGGAGTCCTAGGTCTAGGTTGTCCAGCTTCTGCTCTTCACTGGGCAGCAGGTCTATTTCCCTGGTTGATCCAGTTCTTTCCGCCTCTATGGATTCCGCGACTTCTTCAGGGACTTCGGTAAGTTTTTCACCCGATGCCTCCTCCGAGGTCTCTTTCCTCGGCTTTTCCTTGTGCATACGCACGATAATGTTGCCAAATCGGTAGTTGATATGACAACTCCGACGTTTAATTGCCTCCAGGGATCGGTCATCTACCCCGATTGTGAGGAGTTTACCCTTGCCCTCCACCTTGCTCTCAGTAATTCGGAGACGTGCCTCCGCCTAATTAGCCACGTACGTGGTGTAATTATTGTCTCTAATCCAAATCCGCAATTCTTCAATATATGTTAGTTAATTTTCATGGTTCCATTTAAGTTTTGCCCAAAGGCTGGAGTTTGTGTGTAGTATGTGGAGGTATGGATATAATTTAGAAAATTCGAACTCCTTTTCTCGATAAGAGCGCTTTCAAAAGGTTCCTCCACTTTTGATTCTGAGTTGCATATGAATCAATCTTGATGAATAAACAACTCCTACACGTAGTGGTTAGCAGCTTTTCATGAGCTGGATATTCATACTTTTTCAAGGAAAAATTAACAAAGCGCAGTACAAATGATCGGTAGCATTTTAAATTTTAATTTATATTTATTATAATTTATTTATATTTATTTTTAATTTTTAATTTTAAACCTTTTATTATATGTTCACTTCACAAAAATCCACCGATGCACCCCGGAGCGGACGCATGAAGTGCAGACCGAAAATAAAAACTCAACCACGAGAACGCCAATGGCGAATTTTAAAAAAATATCGTCGCCGTCTCTTTCGGCGAGTTTATAATTATTATTAAAAAACATTCATAATACAAAATTTTACAATTTAGAAACTTTTTCCCTACGGCGCTTGCATTGACAGCGTTTTTCAGGTTGGCTGATTTCTTCCTCTTGATACCCTGGCACTCGTCGACGGATCTGTCGGGCTGGTGCTATCTGCTGTGGATTGAACTGCTACTGTGTTCCTGGCGGCAAGCGGAAAACTCGGTCGGGCTTTCCTCTCGAGTCAGAGCAAAATTTCTCTCACTGTCCAGGAAAATTTATTCGGCGGGGGCTGTTTCATCCCAAAAATAAAATCCCGAGCGTGCCGAGTTCGGGGTCACCAATTTTGTGGTCCTTAATGCCGGATCCTTATGATATTCAAACTGTCTGTCAGCAGTTTGCAAATTTCGAATGTTGACATTTTATTTCATATTGAATCAAACATTTTCAGTTTTCAGTGATCAGCACTATTTTTTGAAGTCGATATAACAAAATTAGGTTAGACATTAGCATCCACAAACTAACGTAATTAAACAGTAAAATTATTTATAATTAAAGCGACCGTCTTGATCGACGATTCGCAATTCACTACCTCTATTCAATTATGTATACAATACAAATCAGATGGCAAGGACTGGTACGCCACGGAGAGCATCGGTGGTGGCATCTGTCTGTCGAATTAACAACTTGCTGCGCCACCGAGTCAACAAGTCAAAAAAACACATTGGAGATCTCGTCTGCTCTTACTCTCCTGGTGAAAGGTCCTTCGATAGACCTACCAAGAAAATGCATTCAATGCCGTTAAAAACAAAATGATCGGATTGAGTCAAAAGCGTGGAAAAAATACTAGGGCGTCCAGCCCGGTGCTGTAGAGAAATAGGAAAGGGTTTTTGACCCATGAACCGCGAACCGGACGTAAGTAAGTTACTCCGAACAAAACACATGCGTTTCTACACGTTAAATATTGGCACCCTAACTGGAAAAACCGAGGAAGTCGCAAGAGCCCTTCGGAAAAGGCGCATTGATATCTGCGCAACCCTTGGCGTCACCAAGCCAGGTAAGCGTTTCATCACCCGAAATACTTGGCTTCGGGAGGACGATGTTTAAAGAGAGCTCCGTGAAAGGAAACATCTCTGCCATTAGTTCCTTGACGATCAAATACTCACAAATTGGCAAATTTATAAGAGTGCCAACCCGGAAGCAACGAAAGTGATCGCTGTCACTCGAATTGTCCATTACTAAGATCTTTCCGATAAACTGAACATTCGAGATGGCGAAAGAGATCTGCATCGACTTTTCCAAAGCCGACATGAAGAGCAGCACTTTGCTTACCGACCGACGAGTCACGATGGATGGATGGCGAGAATATTTCGACCAGATTTTAAATTTTTAAAGAATTTGTCCTTCTTCCACTTCCACAATCATTGCTTTGAAGCAATCCCACCTCTCGATGTTACTGGCGCTCAGAGGTGGCGGTGAGGAAGACGGGCGGCAAACCTGTCGGCCGTGATGCAGTAGTCGAATGCTCCAAAGGCCTAGTTTGGCGGTCAGACCAGAGTCTGCACGCGGACTCATCTGAAGTAGCAGTAGGTCAGGAAACCTTATCAGGGGTATACTGGTACCATAGCCACCGGGATAGAACCTGAATTCACATATTTCAGCTCGATTTTTGCGGTTGACCCCCTAGTGAGGATTTCATGGGGGTTGTGGTTGTGTTCAAGCGAACAGAGAAAAAACATCGTTTTGTGTTTCAACATCGGTGCATCCGCTAGTATGAGCCATGCACTCAGTATACACTGGTAAATTTGCTGTCTGTCTCAGGGAGACTAATTGTGGTCACAAAATCAATCCGTGTTGATAGACGAGTAGCTTACTCCAAACTGCAATTTTAGTTTATTGTGTATATATATATTTCGGGAGCAACTTACTCCATTCGTCAGTACACTGAAAACAATTGCGATCATACGGTTCTATTTATACTAAAACACTAATTCCCTAAATTACCTTTTAACAAAAAAACAACCTTACATTATTAACCTAATTGCTTGTTAATTACCGCGGCGAGTCTTATTAATTTTGAGGGGCAATTACCGGAATCTGTGTTTAATAACCGCGTCGCGTCTTCTCTCAAAATTTCTAGACTTTCCCAAGGGTCCCAGGTTGTCGTTCGGTTTGTATGCCGCAAGAGTTCCAGATTTTCGCGTTGAATGGTATGCGGTTCCTCGACTGTGTGCGGTGCCACTGATGTTCTTATGCACGACTTTTGTTTCCGAACACTACTTACCGCTTCCTTGATGTGTTCATCAAGGAGCCTCAAACTTGCCAATGAGGTACACGACAAGAACAGGAGTAAGGAGCAGAATGGAAGGAAGCGGAAGGAAAGAGGAGCGAGGAGAGGGAACATAGACTGAGGAAAAGTAACGCGGAATGAATCACAAGCTATCATAGTTGAGGGAGTCAGCAGATGAGCTGGAGAGAAAAAGATAGCTGAGCGCGACCAGAAAGTTTTGAGGTTTCCGTGCTGCAGTGAATCTTAAACTCTGGTCAGATATTTATTACCATACTTAAATATTAAGGATTTAACTGAGGAACGCAGAGTTATGAAAATAAAGAAGTCAGCATCGGATCCAGAGGACAGGAACTTCTTCCTCGCAGTGTGTTTTCGTCGAAGTTTTTGTGAAAGGGACTTAGGAGAGGAGGGGACGTAATTGGGAAGAAGACCTGATAGAATGGAATAGAAGGTGCTTAGCGCTTGGTCATACGTAAATGGAGAGAGGAGAGGAGCGCAGTTGATTGTCGACAGTACTGAGTTCAGATCTTCGAAGTTTGCCTTACGCAAAGTAAATTTGGCAGGTTTGTGCATGACAGAGGGGTGTCAGGAGCCACGTAATAGGGGCATGAGGTAATTGGGAAAGGTATTGCACAGGAAGCTTAGAAAAGACAAAATCAAGAGAGCGATTTAAGTGATTTCTGAAGAGGTTAAATTCGGAGGGCGGCACAGGTGATCATTAACGTGGATAGAGGAAGGGAAGAGTGGGTGGAGTTATTGAGAAAGGAGGGGAGAGGGAAGTAGCAGGCCAAGAAAGCATAGGAAAGTTAAAGTCGCCACAGAGGATAATAGTGACTTTTGATAATTTGTCAAAGAAATCTTCGTACAGAGAAGGGGGCTGAGGCAGGGAAGATATACATAGGATATGACAACGGGGCATATGTTCGGTGGAATGATTCGTACGGTGATGGAATCCTAGTTGAATGAGGAGGAGGAAAAGACTCTTTTGGCACAGAGAGGGGACTTAACGAATATTAGAGCCCAACCTTTCTTTACAAATTCACAGCCATTTGGCCAAGGCCCATGACCCAGTGAGATAACAAACATATTTCAGTTACGTAGTTGAGTTGTTTGAAGAAAGATGCCGCAGACAATTCAACTCCTTCACGTTCTCCGGACAAAGCAGCGTGAAGACCATCACCGACAACAAGAAGAAATAATATCGATGACAGGATGCAACCTTGGTAGTTTTTTGCGCCACCGTTCTGATAATCGGGAATGCCCCTCCTAAGGGGAGTACGTCAAATACACTCCCTGTTCATGGTATCGAAAGCTTCCACCAAATCAATGAAGAGCAGTTGCAGCGAAGGTCCAAACTGTGCGCATTGTTCCAAAATGATCCGTAGGGTGTTAATGTGGTCAATTCAAGAGTGTTAATTATTATCATATTAAAACATAATTTATTATGATCAGTTATATTTTTCTTCTTCTTTTAGTGGTAAATTCTCAGAGAGGAAAAAATAAGAAGTTTTAATTTATATTATATTGGAAAAACTTCCGTGTGGGTGTTCCAAACTTGACGGCAGAATTCCAACAATTATTTTTTTCTGACATTCTGCCGCCAACTCATGGTACTCTGCTCTCCACTCCTGTGACGAGCTCTAAACTGAGTGGAGAGCGCCGGTAGCGTCATCTGACCGCCCGCATTCGCAACATAAATTTCGAATGCCGCGAATCCTGCGATACCACAGGAGTATGGGGAGTGGAAACCAGTCAACTTTCTATTCTTTCTACCTATTTTAGCCATTATCTTTGCAACAGCAGGGCGCGCGCAGATACCCCTCCAATTGTCACACTCAAAACGCGTGCCTTCTTTGGAATCTTGACGATCATCCTCCTCTTCCATTCTGTGGAAGAGGTCTCTGCAGGTGCGGCGATAAATAACTCTGCCGGGAGACCGTCAACGGAGTAAAGCCGCTAGACAAATCATTTCATTTCATTTATAAGAGGACGAACCTCACCGGATGCAATGCGATTAAAAGCCGTGGTGAAGTGTTCTTTTCACCTCTTCAGGTACTCGTCATCGTGGATGAGGAGATGACCGTTAACACCCTTCACAGAACCATCAAAAGATTTGTGACCACATGCAAGCTCTTTCGTGATACCTTATACACTTCTGAAATGATTGCGTTCTGCGACATCTTCCGCTTCCCTGATCCGCGCAATAGCAAATTCCATTTTGTCACGTTGCAGCACCCAACAAAAAAGAGAAAAGAATTTCTGATTGCTGTCAAAGCTCATCGTTATTCTCAGGCGGCTTACTCAGTATATCTGCCTGTCTGATCAACAAAATGGCCCTCCTCCTGTTGAGCAACAGTTGGTTCATACAAGCGGTCGATATTCAACTTAGGGGGATGGAGTTCGCCAACCCTGCGAGATGAGGCAGACGTAACACGCAAACGAATATAAGCGATTTCGTGGTCGTTCGTGGATGTTCGCGCCTCTCTCTGTTACTTACATCCGGGAGACAGGTCCTAAACCGACTGCTGATCGCAATGTGGTCAATCTGATTGCCGTACGTTGTCGTTCAGTTGAAACCCAACTGACCTTATGTTGAGTTCTGTGCTCGAACAATGTGCCACCAATGACGAGACGGTGGAAGTTTCAGAAATCCACGAACCTCCTACCATTATCGTTACGGTCGCCAAGATCGTATTTCCCCGTCACATGTCCGAGCAAGGTGTTCTAGAGCGCTCCTTGAAATATAGATCACCCATCACGATCACAATGTCACCTTTAGGAAGCCTCCCTTGAACTGCATGTAATTGCTCATAGAAAGCATCCTTCTCCACTATATCGGAAGAGCCCTCTGTTGGTGGGCGCGTTCCTTAACCTTGACCGAAATTTTTGCAATTATTATTCTTTCACAAACCGGCTCCCGCGTTGTGGTAGCCATCAGAAGCAACCTGACACCAGATTCGTGTCTGCTCCTAATTGACTTTTCATAGTTCAAAAGCACATTGGCGCAAGAGGAAGAGGTGGAGGACCCATATTGGAACATTTTTAGGTGGCAATTGGCGCATCTTCAATGATCATGGCAGGAACTGACCGAAGTATGGTAGGAATCCCAAAGCGTGTCCCTCATTAAGATCTAAGGCAGGAGAGACATTCGTTGAAGACGCAATCCGCCGTGGATCTCCTCTCTCGATTGCGGCACTCGAGTCGAGGATCGTGCTAGAAGTTGCATTGCGTTTGCTTTCTTAACTTCTTGCAGTAGGTAGGTAGGTAGGTATCAGTGGCCGCTCCGAGGAGTCCAATTAGCGCTTTTGTGCGCCGTTTTGATGCCACAAACTCCTAATACCGTGACTGTTGTTATGAGAGCAGGGAGACAGAGTCCAGTCGGCTCGGATCTTCAGAGCCAGCCCGTAACATTCACGAAGGAAAACAGCTTTCCGACCCCGCAGTTAGAAATCTCTCTGAGGTCCCGCCAGAGCTGGGCAATCGCAGAGAAAGTGCATGAGGGTTTCCCTTCCTTCTCCGCAGCTTCGAAAATGCGAGTTGTAGGGTATGCCGAGCCTAGCGGCATGGTCCCCTATGGGCCGGGAACCCAGAGGAGAGTGACCTTAAGCGTGCCGCCCAGACGGTTGAGCGCATCTCTGCACTGCCCCACCAGCCAGGAAGATGTTGTCGTTGAGTACAAGACCTTGATGGCCGCTTGGCTGTCGGTCAGAATGGCTATGTTACGCTTGGGGCCCGAATCACGCTCCAGCATCGACAGACTTCCAATATCGCCAGTACTTCCGCCTGGAATGCACTGGCGAAACCTGGGAGACCATACGACTTGGATACACCGTGTGTATTCGAGAAAACTCCCGCGTCGACTCCATAGGCCATCTTTGATCCGTCCGTAAAGGATACTGTGTCATAGTCTTGCAACACCCCGCCGGTCTTCCACTTTGCCCTGGTTGGAAGGTCCACAGCAGTATTATCCGCTTTCTTTTTGTTCTAATACGAACACTAGAATTTTGTAAATAACCTAAATGGATTGAAATTTGCAAAGGACCCCCTCCCACTCAATATTCTCGAGCTTGGCTAGCAATGAAGCGTGCAAGGGCATATCGACGGGATACTTCAGTCGAGCTGAACTTAGATGCTGGCAGACCTGCACGGTCAACTTTGGTCGCCTTTTCTGGTTTCGTGGCCATTTTCACCATCCCCTACTTCAACAAGTCATACAGGTTGCATGCATTGACAATTAGCCAGTCGCCAGCCGACGATATGTAATTATAGGTAGGTAAGGTGCAGTCATCCGTTTCTCCAAAACAGAAAGCTTCTATTTGAGCGCCATAAGAAAGGAAGTTCAAAATCTAAATATCGACCAAATTCATGATATTGGGTCCTGCATAAGTTGGCACTAAGAATGCGGTTATGTACATAGTTTGATTGAGGATGCGTAGAATCAGATCGTTTAGCATTTGCGTGCCAAAACCTCATTAGGAAATGTGAAGTGTGATGTGAACTCCACAATGCGCAACAAATATAATTATTGAAAATTATTAGTCAATTTATAGTGCGAGGAAAAACTTTATTCCAAGATCTATAATGCTTTCCGGAATTCATTTTTTTAAAACTTCATCTATAATTTTTCAGGAACATTAGATATTGAAGTATTCATTTCAGTACGCAGTTTCCGGTTTGGCAAACCAAGTGCTCTCTACTACATATATGCATTTATCATAGTGGCGGAAATTGGAAAACATACATAGTTGCGTTAAACAAAGTTTGCAAAGTTTGCAACTATAATGAACTTATGAATAGACGGATAGATGCAGTAGCATAAAGTTTCTAACCTACCCATTGAGAGAACATCAAAGTTTTAACAAGCTTCAGACACACTTCCAATATTCTAAACACAAGGAATGAAACGGAATTGATTCCCCATGTTATTGAAGGATGTAGGAACATTCTGCCGTGGATCAACTCTTAAATCAAATTCAAAACTTACAGGCAGTAGCAATGAAGGTCAAACAATTTATAATATTATCTAACGACGTTACAGAGAGGAAAATAATGCAAGGAGCCTGTTTAGTTAGATACTCTTTAAGAAAGTTATTGTACCTCTCTGATGTGTGTCAATTGGAATATTGGATTCTTATCTGCATTTCATATTCCAATCTATGTTATGGAGTACTCAGACTATGCCTATCAGTTTCATTCCTTATCCAATTTCTTATTTAATCCAATAACCTCGATTCGATTACATGTTTTCAGTTCTGCTGTTACGATGCACCCTGGTTAATTTATAACTTTTTCCAGCTGGCTGGTGTGATGCAATCGTTGATTTAGGTTCAGGTTAAAATCAATTACTTCCAGGTTCAGAAATGCCCCTTGCTTACCTAAGTCTGTCTAACACGCCGCCTTGCTTTACTTAGTCATAGCTGGAAGCGAACGTAGATCACTTCATTCACGTAACTTCCTTCACACTTGAGTTGAAACTTGGCGTGTCTCTATTGGTACTTCAATGCTCATACATATATTTGGTGTCTGTCGTCTTGATTAGATGAAAAAGTGAACCACGATATTTATTGATCAGCTATGAGCATGACACTACAGGAGGCGAGCGTGAACACACCTAAGTACTATCTATTTTTCCAAAATTTCGAGACAATCGACATAAAGATATTTTTTTAAAATATTCCATTGGACAGGTTTAAGGAATGCTTCATAGGCGATCTAGATGACCTAAAATTTAAGTGTATAAGAAACTTAATTATGTTTTTTAAATTTGAGGAAGGAGCAGTGGAATCTACATCAATTTGGTTGTTACAATGCGGACAGAGTTGAAAGGCACATTACAACCAACATGCTACCGTCTGATCCAAGCTTCCACTTCGCAACCAAGGTAGAGAATTGCGCGAAACTTCACGGAATGTACATGAATTCAGGTATCCAGGTTTTCACACTATGCTCGCGTTGACACAATAAAATACAAACCACGATCTTCGCTGGTGTTGATCGCTTCCTCTATTGGGAAATTGGTTCAAAGTAATTCAGCATGCGCCTGAAATGGTAGTGTAAGCCACCGGTTTTGTTGAAAAAAAAAGACTCCATTCGGGTGGGCTGCACCACTACTTCCTCTAGCGCGAAACTCCTTCAACCTGTTAGACGGGCGTAAGCGTCTTCACTTTCTTTCCAACCAAGTGAATTAGCGTTTTCGCGTTTTCAGTGATTTACATTGCGATAATTTGTTGTTGTATTGTTGCTGAAACACGTTATGCTATGATGTAATAAAGCGGCGCAGCTCAGGTTTTGCCGGGTGGGAATTAGGTGAGGAAGATGTTTGGAAGCTAATCGCAGCGTGGTGTTGGTTTCGCGATTCATAATGCAGCGAAGCGACGCTGTAATAACCATTACATGTTGGCCATACTTGTTGCTTCGCTTGGTTGTCCATGTTTTTCCTTCACCTAACTTGCCGCAGCTTCGTATAAGGTAAAGTTAATTAATTGTATAAGAAGCTCTTGATTAGGTTCGTGTCTTAAGGTAAACTGTTTTTTCCTATGCCTGCTGGTTTTTGGTATTTGCTTCATCGGTTTCTTTCGTGTCATCTCTGCCTTCTTCAGCTTCTCATTGGAGTTACTTAACCTGTTATTCAAGACGAATAGATTGTACTCCGCGCGGTGGAGACAGAACGAGGCATGAAGTTGAGCAGTGGCAGTGGGTTCAAGTTTGCCAGGAAGTTATTTGGAAAGTGCATTCACTTACTTTTCAGAAAAATTATAACTAACAATTGTAATTGTAACCTAGATTCGGGTTTTCCCATATTATGATGAATAATGTTGGTTACTATCCAAATACATGAATATAAATGAACAGAATGCTGATTAAGGGCAAATAATTGAAAACCCTGTTGCATGTCAAATGACTAGACATGCTTGCTAGCATCGCCTGGATAAAATCTGGACAATTATTAAGGGATTTCAGTGATTACCTATCGAACCTAAGGCCGTGCCAAGGACTGATTAGTTAAGAGAGCTGACATATAGCCAAGAATGGTATCTCTAAGTAGCAGCAATACCAACCGATGGATCGGCCTTATATAACATGATGGTGTGAACCGGCTAGCAGGAAACCTACTTTCTTTTGGTATGTGAATTATACGATTGCACCTCGTCACACTTCGTTTCAAGTGGGCAGCAAGAACGAATGACTCAGCCAGCACTCGACCTAACTCCGCGGAAGCGGGAGACTGCGTCTACCTCTGGACAGAACTATTGACCTCTCTCTGGTTTCAGCTGCAAGCCTTGAGATATTTCAACCAATAGGTACCCGGAGCAATCCCAATTCCTGCATGTCGTTACGCTAGATCGGCAGCAATAGCGAATTAGCCCGATTTTTCCTGATTATCGGCATTTCCTAAAGGGATCTAAAGAAAATTCGAATACGACGTTCAATCAGCTTCTTTTCCCAAATTGTGCCGCCACGTTAAAAGTGTTGGCACTATCCATTGTAGAGCATATACCTGGAAAACATCGGTTACTGGTGAGGAAGTTACGAGCTTAAACTTTTGGGATACACATTTATTTTAGTAGTAAGCTTCTAAGTATGGTAAAGGGATGCAAATTAGTTTAAAATTCGAATTTTTCCTTTTAAAATCTGCTAAATTTATTTTTCTCAGCAAATATGCCTATTCTGACTACAACTTATCATCTTGTTTAGTACTAATGGACTATCAGCAGTTTGATCGACAAACTATAGTATCCATAGCTTCGTAGTGGGCGTATCATTTCGGTCGCCTTTGTTCGGCGACTAGCTGATGAGAAGCTTTATTTGCTTATATGCAGCATTCCTCCTTTTTTGAACGTTTAGCTTCCTTTAGTAATTCCAGTACCTTACCTTTACATTCCTATTTTCCATCCCGTTATAATAATTTTTTGTCGTTGTTTTCTTCATGCATAGCATTCACACAGCTCTCACTTTATGAACCCCACAATGAGAGACAGGATCGGTGTTGGATTTAAACAAATCAAATATATAAAACTCGGCTTCCATCCAACTTGTGCCATCAACCTCACCTGGTAATTCCCAAAGTAGTGACCCCGAGTCCAAAAGTATAATTGCCGGGCTGAAGGAAAGCAGTGACAACTAGAATGCCGAGAGCACACAACACGCCTGCAGACACGAGTGCGACTCCGACTGCGGTAAACTTCGCTCCAAGATTTCCGGACTTCCCCAGGAGCCCAAAATTCGGCTCGAAATAGTTTAGGCAAGCTTTATGAGGTATAACATTGCAAACCCACAACAGCAATATTTTCAAGTAGTGGCAGTGCTACCAGCGTGGTATGCCACCGAAGTCCGCGACACAATTTTAAAGCTGGTGACAGATAACTAGCGGCTATTACGGGAGCAACTTAAAAATGTCAGTGTCAGCCAGGAGGAGAAAACAAGGCAGATCTTACTTTTCAAACAATTACGGCAGCGGTTGATGACTAGCCACCACAAACCGCAACCGACGTAACTGACAAGGTCTATGCCACACGTTTTTCCTCACCATGTGACAACGTCAGCTATACAAACACGATCGCCTTTAGTAGCAGAAACACGCTTAATGCAGCTAGCTCAGCAATTGTTAAGCCAGCTTTCGAAGCTGCGAGCAGAAATACGTGCACTTAAACAACAGATTCACTCCGTGAATTCATCCAGACGGAAATGTCAGGGTTCTCGTTTCCTACTCAGTATAGCTCCGAAAATCTTCACCTAGAAGGTATAGATTGGTACCATTGGAGGTTCAAATCCGGAGCCATCAAATGCACGAAACCATGTAATTGGACTTCGGTCAATGCGAATAGTCCTCTTTAATCCCTTTTACGACGCCTGTCCAACCAAAATACGAAAATGCGGTTGCCTTTAGGCGCAGGCGCCGATATTAACATTATATCGCAACAGATGTTCCAAGGCAGCCAGGCGAAGTCAACAACATCAACAAGAGCAAACTCCGCAACGACCAGGTGACCAAGAATTGCAAGCCTGTACTCGCCACCCCCATATAATGAAATATTCCAGATTCATTAATGTATCGCTGAATATCCGTTAGTGGATGTGATGCTACCCGTCGCAACTGGAGAACATCGGCACCAAAGATGTAATGCATCCATAGACGGGGCATTCACCTGGGAAATGCTCCGTGGATTCCACTCCCTCATGCGGCTAGTTTGCGGTGAAAACCTATTTTGTCTCACCCACCACACTACGGATGCATTAACGAACATCGCCCTAATGATAGCAACGTATATCCACATTACCACATGAAGCCTGAGTCCCCATGTCGACGCAAAGGTCCGTCTGCACAGCCCATAAGCTGTGAGAGCTCGTTTCATCTGTACTTCTACATGTTTGTTCCAAAGAAGTTTTTTATCTAGAGTGACTCCCAGATATTTCACTTCTTCGGAGAGTTGAAAGGTAGTATCCCTCCCCTCAGGGGGGCAAAGACCCTCCAGTTTCCTCCTTTTTGTAAATAATACCACTGTGGTTTTTTTTTTATTAACTGAAAGGATGTCTATCAAATCAACGGCAAGTTGCATATTTCTACATACTGTTCCAAGATCCCGATCAACAGCTAGCACAGCCACGTCATCCGCATAAGCTTGAGTGTATCTTGGTAAATTTTGCAGTTCGCATTGTAGTGAGTCGATGAGCATACTCCACAGAAGTGTCGATAGCACACTTCCTTGGGGGCAGCCTTTCGTCGAATCTGCTGTTAGATAGCGATCGACACCCACCTTAATGCACAGAAATCTCTGCGTTAGCATAACATGGATTCACTTAATTAAAGCATCATCAACACCATGCGCCCTGGCGGCTTCAAAAAGTTTTTGAAAAGGTGCACAATCAAAAGCCCCTTCAATGTCCACGAACACGCCCATCGCGTACTCACCATTTAGAGTTGCATCCTCCATCTTAATAACCAAAGAATGAAGAGAAGCATGTTGGTTTGCATTAAGTGGGTGCGACCTAAGTGGGTTTCCAAGAACGTAACGCTCAACCAGTCTGAACTTCTTTGGATTTGAATAGTCATCTTTCCCAGGTTTCGGTATAAAGGCAACCTTAACCTTCTGCCACGAGGAAGGCACGTAGCCCAGAGCAAGACATCCCCAAAAAATATTCGTTATAGATTGCTCTAAGTGCTCCATACCCTCCTTCAGTATTTCTGGATAGATACCATCCATGACAGGTACTTCGAAATGTCCAAAGGACAGTTTGACAACTCTCACCTTTTCATAGGTAAGAACCGCTTTCGCAGTGTTCCAGTTCCTCTTGCGGCATTTGCGTGTTGAGGGGGTTGCAAAAACCGTCAACTCTCCCCCACCACTTCTCTCACCCGTTTTCCCGGGTGGTGTACTTCCAGGAGGTTCGGTACTAATTCCAGTCTGGAGCTCGTGAAATTACCGTCGGGTTTTCTAAAAGAGTCCAACTTGGCCGACTCATCCCTTTTAGGGACTCTGCACAACCCACAACCGTGAAGTCTCTCTTTCGCCTTCCAGTTCCTCACAGTACGCTCTAAATTATTCTCGTTTCGAAGACCTAACGAGCCTCTTACATTCACGTTGTGAGTTTCTGAAATTTAACCAATCTTCCTTCTTATTACTTTTGCAAGCGTTCAGAAGTTGCCTGGTTAATTTCCTGAGTTTTTGCAGTTCCCGGTTCCACTAAGGAACCGTTTTACCGCTTCGTCCTCGGGAAATAGAACAAGTCTCTCCATAGCACTCTAGAAGTGTGCAGTTCAGAGTTTCCAATTCATCTTCCAACGCCAAAGAAGTCCTTAGTCGCCTAGGCAACTGTAATTTATTGCCAAGAAATCCATTGAACTTTGTCCGTTTCCTAGGGTTCCGTTTTTGTACTACAGACTGTTTGCCCGCAATAGTCAGATTAAATTCTAGGTTTTGGCGATCTGACAGTGAAACCTCGTCTAGCACCCGCCAGTGCATAATCAGCTCTAAAACTTTGGAAATACAGATTGTTAGGTCGATTACTTCGCTTCTTTTTGGTCGCACGAACATAGGGGCGTACCCTACGTTTGCAATCATGAGACCAGCTGAAGTGATGAAATCAAATAGCTTCTCTCCTCTTGGATTACATTTGCTACTGCCCCAACAAGTATGTTGAGCATTCGCATCCCAACCTATTAAAAGTTCGAGACCATTTGATTCTGCATACGCCACCAGATCTCTAAGCTCTTGCGTCGGTGGAGGATACAAAGAATCATAGAGTAAATAAGCGGAGGCAACTATGATGTTTTTCCTCTGGTCATTTATCTGATATTTTACAATGACGTAATTGGAAACAGAACTGTCTCAGCATCGTTGCCTCTAAGCGTCTTGACATCAGGATACAAGCTCTCGGTCTTATATACCTTTCATCGTAAAAGATGCTAGCCCCCCTTTACTGATCCAATGCCACAGATTCTGTTAAATCGAATCCACGGCTCTTGCACCAGAAAAATGTAGGGGCAGTCTTGCAGCTTCGTCAACACATAAGAGGCGGCTTTGGCATGCTTGAAAAATATTCATGTATAATGGAAAACAGAAGCATATGGCGCGGTCCGCGTGAAACGGGGTATCCACCACAACGCCGGAGACGCTCCCCCTCCCCTCGTGTTTGATTTCTCTGAGAAAAGCCGTACTTGGAGGTACCGCAGTTCCCATGTCCTCATCCATGAAAAATCTCATCTCATCCGCATAAAATTCATCTGTTTTCCACTTAGCACGTCAATGTCCTCATTCCCAAGGTATTTCATCTTCCTTCGCAGTGCCCTCTTCTGCCGCCGGCTTGGGACCTTTCTAAATTCACGGTGTCCGGGTCGCTTGGATCCATTTCTACATACTGGCGTTAAACCAGTAGCGTCCACGTCACAAGCTTCCCTTTCTTCCCGGTAAGGGTGAAGGAGCAGAATCTGACAGGCAGTATTCAGCCTGTAGTCCCCTCCCCCCCTCCCCTTAGTGGCCGAAGTTTCCTTCTGCCGAACCTTCCTCTTCCGTTTGCGGGTAGATTTGGGCTGTAGTACCGCGGATGGGTCGGCCGTAGTCGTATTCCCAGTTTCTCCGAAGTTGAGAGTTACCGTACTTTCCTTTCTAGCTAACTTCACCGTAGGCACTAAATGTAAGCTTTTCACTGAGTCGGAAAGCATGCCTTCTACAGATTTATCTATAGGGGATAAAAAAGTGTGGAGGCCTCCAAAATCCGCGCCTCAGCCGCGACATGATTGCACATGGTCGACAGTAACAGACTACTACAGGCTCCCCCACCACTACAAGGTGGTGTCCGAGGGGAGTGACTTTTCATGGGGTGGGGTTTTTAATGAAGGATAATATTATTAGTAGTGTTGTTCAAATTACATACTTAGTAATTTTGTTCTCATTACACCATTTTATCAAACAATTAATGAAAGAAGGAAAATTTCACTCCCACTCTTGAATCACACCCCCTTCGACTTTCTACTCTATTCAACTTTAACACCTGACTTGATATTTTCTCACGGAAACAACTCACAAAAACTCCATGTTGTGACCTTTTCATATCCTTTCTGGTTAATGCGCAATAATATCTCAAAAGTATGCATTCCTGTCCTGTAGGTACTCATCCATATTGAAAGTATTTGAGTCGCACAGTAGGAAAAAAACATTGCGTTGTAACCACTCATCCAAGTACGTATTACTTCTTTCATCTCGCACAATGGGTCGTGACGAAAGAAAGGATTTTCGGGATAGAATCGAGCCATAAAAGCCTACACTTTTGAGTTGAATAAAATGCTTGTAGGAAGATAATCTTCCTTTTTGACATGCCTCCTCTATTCTTTGATTTTTTACTCAACCATTTATTGGGAGACACTTTCAGCTTCCTTGTACGCATTTTAACTACACGCAGCTTGCTTGAAAATTATCTTCGCACTGTGAGAAGAAAAAAGTACCTTCTTGATGCAATAATGGGGCACGAAAGTATCACACACTTTTGAAGAAATGTTTTGCTTATTTACACTGCAGAGAGCAAAATCATTCCCACTTGACATTTTTACTAGGCTTGAGGTAAGATAGTACCCAAAGAAAAATTATCTTTCATTATTAAAATAGACACCGCCATTTAACAATTCATCTGCATGTGTCAACCCCTCTGAGCTATCGTTATCGGTTTCTAGCAATGTGTTGCTATTGATTCATTCTTCTCTAAGGCAAATAAAAACAGTGCGATTACTCATCAGCCTGAGAACCGATTTTGTTTGCCTCCTCCATAAACCTAGAGCAATTTAACCAAGGCCCATGACTCCACGGGAGAGCTAACAGATGACATCAGCATATTTGAGGTGTTTGAGGGAGGATGTCATGATCTACTAAATTGTTTCACGCCGTCCAGACAAGGCAGCATGGCCGATAATGAGAAGTAGTATATCCAATGGAATACCACCCTGCGGGTTCCTCTTTAGACCTCAAATTTCTCTAAGGTCTTATTGGCCCCAGGAGAAGCCAAAGCTGAAACCAGTCTGCTCCCATTTGGTTGAACCTTCGATATTGGAGATTTTTCCAGGATTATTTCAACTATTGCCGTTGGAACGACAGAGGGCATGATAATACCCTTCCAGTTCTAGCACTCAGGACGACTGCAAACCACAAACAACAATCGGAAAGTCAATAAGGGCTATATATATGGTAAGGGCTATATATATGGTAGAAAAAGACGTCGGCGCAAAACTGGCATGTCTGGAGTTCTTTCCTAAGGCGGACCTAGATCAGATACCGGTTGTTGCCCCGTTGATGATGATGACGGCACCAGTAGTATTTGTTCCATTTCTTGCGTAATCAACATTTGTCTTGCCTAAAATATGGAGTTATATCTGCCACTCAAAGTGATTGAGACCGCAACGATTAGAAGTAAAAACATTTCTTGCCGTTTCATTTGAAGGGCATGTGCCTGGAATTGAATCCCCGATTAAGGATATAGATTTCGATCTTCCTTTGTGTATGTTAAATAGTATATAGTAATGTTAAATAGTAATATCAACGCAAAATCCCGCCACCTAGGTTAACATTTTAACGTTTTTCCAGAATGGAGGCAATGCGTATGTCAAGGGCAGGTGTACAAGAGCGTGGTGACTACGGATTCATAAATCCCAGAAATGAACAGTTTCTCGGAAACGCATAAACACAGGCTCGTAAGCTCTGTCCAATCTTTGCTTGTCAACCAAACATCAATAGTTTGTATATTTATTGTATAATTGGCGGACGAGTACTTCGCATTACTTCAGGTGAAACGAGGTCAGTGAAATTATAGTCTAATAATATGTTTTTCCTAACTAGCTAAATTTTCAAAATCCAGGGAGATGGTGCCGCCATGTCTCTGGCTTTGGTAGATAAGTTTTAGGTTTAAGTTTCTTTCTTGTGTCGAGAAATGGTCAAAAAGCAGCTTCGGATAAGTTGATAATACGTGTTTTATTTGGCGATGAAAAGGGTATTGAAGTGTCATTTCCTTCACAAGTAGCACTTTAATTATCTGCAAACACTGCAGATGGAGAAAAATAAAGACGAATCTCCCGCGTCTAAAAACGAGACAAATTGTGCAAACTGCTCCTCCAGGTTGGGGGTTGGGTAGGGCTGATAACCCAATAACGAAAAAAACTTGTTACGAAGCCACAACAGGAGCCTCGGACTGGATGGATTTTACAACGGCGAACCCGACAACGAAAACGGAATAACGATTTGCGCATTTTTTCATGGAACGTATGATCCCTGTACAGAAATGGAGCTGCTAAGTAGCTAAGCAAGCCGATACCCTATCCAAATATAGAGCTGATGTAACAGCGTTGCAGGTGATGCGCTGGACATGGACCGATTTCCTGAAGAAGAGTCGCTACACCATACATCATAGTGGTCATCCAGTAAACCATACGCTCGGAGTAAATTTCTTAGTCAGCCCAAAAATGAAACCTGTTGTTATCAGCTTTGAAAACATAGGCGAATATAGATTCGGATCACCATCTCGCTGGCATGGTGCTCCGAGCTCGAATAACAACACCAACCAGAATCCCCTCTGACAATCAGGTGCAAGTTAACACTGCAGCCATCCACAGCACATCCCTCCGCAACACCTATAAGAGACAAATGGATGCGGCAATAACCGCACCCTACAGATGTCCTGGAGATGAAGCATCAGCAAATGATCTTCACAATCACCTGAAGAACGTTATCATTGGCACGGACACGAACATACTCGGCCCCAGTTGCAAGAAACGTAGGAACGGCTCATTTGACGCTGAATGTAAGATAGCAACGGAACGGAAGAATGCCACATACCGAGTAATGTTGCATTCTCAAAGAACGCGAGCATGCGCAGAGACTTATCACGAACTCCGGTGAATGGAGAAGACACTTCACAGACGGAAAAAGAAATGCTTGGAGAACCTACGGGTCTGTGAACTTGAAAAGTACAGGCGTGCAAGTTTTACCAACAAGTCAGCAGGATGAAGCCTTATACACCTCGATGCTCATCCTGCCGAGACTGAGATGGATATTTGATTTCCGACAGAATGGGCATATTTGACCGATGGGTTGAGTACTTTGATGAACTACTGGACAACCAGAATATCGGCGAGTTGGAGGTCCCGCCAACTGAAGACGACGGATAAATACTACCACCACTAAGCATAGAAGAAACAGTCCGTGCAATTCATCGGCTTAAAAATTATAAGTCGCTAGGGGTCAATGGAATTACAGCCGAATTGGTTAGATGTGGAGGCGACCAATTACACCAAGTGGTTCATCAACTTGTGCTCAAGGTGTGGGATAGCGAATCAATGCCTAATGACTGGCAACGAGGCATTATTTGTCTCATACATAGAAAGGGAGATATCACACAGATCACAGATATCAGGTTGCTGATTACTATCTATAAGATATTCTCCGCTATCTTGCTAGGTCGGATAGTCCCATACGCTCAAAACATCATTGGTCCATACCAAAGAGGTTTCACTCCGGCAATCTGGAAATCAGCAACAGATCAGATTTTCTCTCTCCGACAAGCGATGGAAAGACTGTTGGAATATGGACATCAGTTGCACCGTTTTTTCATCGACTTTAAGGTCGCCTATGATAGCATAGCCAGGGTAAAACTGTACAAGGCCATGAGAGAATTCGGTATCCCGACGAAATTGATAAGACTGATTAGGCTGACCCTGACCAATGTGCGAGGCCAGATAAAAGCAACTGGACCACTCTCAACACCATTCGACGTCAATAACGGTCGACGACAAGGAAATGCCCTATCATGCGTCCTCTTCAGCCTGGCCCTCGAGAAAGTGATCCGTGATGCTCAGGTAAATGTGCGGGGTACGATCCCCTTTAAGTCCACCCAATATCGATATCGATATCATGGGAAGGACGATCCGAGACGCACAAACTGCCTTCATCCAGATCGAGGAGGTGGCGATTAATGCGATATCTTGGGCTACACGTCAACGAAGGCAAGACAAAATATATAATATTAAGGCAACGTCAGCACTGCACTGGTCAAGCGGAAAAATAAAGATAGGAGAGTATAACTTTGAGACCGTTGATAATTTCTCCTATCTAGGGTCGAATATCACAATCGATAACAGCTATGACGATGAAATCCGCGCACAGTTGTTCGCAACCAACAGATCCTATCTCAGCTTATCCTGTTAACTGTTCCGCTCGAAACGTCTCCCAATGGGGTAAAAGCTCTTACTGTACAAGACTATGATCTTGCTAGTCCTCATGTATTCTCTGGAGACTCTTGGCCGCGTTCGAGACAAGAATCCTCCGTAGAATTTTTGGTCCCCTACATGATGATGGACGATTCCGTAGCCTACATAACGATGAAATCTATGAACGATACCAGGACCGATTGTGGGTAAAATCCGGCTCTATAGGTTACGGTGGACGGGTCACTTAATCCGTATGGATGAGGATGATCTAACCCGGAGAGTATATGGTAGAAAAGGAAGACGAGGCAGACCCTGCCTGAGATGGGGCGATGGCGTAGATCAGAGCGCCAAACAGCTTTTAGGGATGTCGAATTGATAAACCTTGGCGCAAAACCGAGATGTCTGGAGTTCCTTATTAAGGCAGGCCTAGGCCGAATACCGGTTGTTGCGCTGTTGATGATGATGATTGAATTACTTTAATAATCCTTATCCAAATGAAGGCATCCAATGTACTCAATGCTTTCGCGGCCGAAAATATGGTGAAGTATCCTGAACTGACTAGCCAAGAGTCAGTGAAGCATATGCTCTGTGCTCGTGATTGACAATACTCAACTTGAAACGCAGATGCATATGTTGCCCCAAAGAGTTGAAATGAGAGTTATTAGTGATAGACGGTTCGAAATAAGATAAGAAAAGAAGCAGGCCTTGTAATAATTTCAGTATGGTAGAAGAAAGGAATTCACTTTCAGTAGGACATTGTGCTTGGTGAACTTAAATTTGTAGATAAATGTGGGCGATGAATTTATTGGCCAGGTTCACAGGGTTATATATTAACGCACTGAGAGAATCAAAATTTTGAACGAGAAAATATAAACACTCAGGCTGCTCAGAAAGAACGCGCTGTACATTGGGACCACAAGTGGTAGTTCTTGCTGCGCTAGCTCTGGGTTCGGCATCACTTCTCACTGAGGTATTGTCGGATGATCAGATTTATGACTCGTGCATTATTAGCATATTAAGTTTCGTCACAGTGCTCCCAAGGGTCTTTAAAGAAGAATTTCAGATCCTTATGTTTCTCCTTTTTCGGTGTAGCTATTGTCTAGTTGCTGCCATTTTGTCTTCAAATTTGTCGCCCTGTTTTTCTTTTTCGCTTTGGAGAATCTGATTTTGGAGACATGGAGATATCCTAATGACATACAAGGCAGCTAATATTACTTGTATGTGCAATTCAAGGGAAGGGATTGGTTGGCAATTTTGAAATGCTAGAGGGAAGGGATTGGTTGGTAGGCAATTTGACAATGCTAGAGGACCAGCGAATGATCGAAACTTAGATCAAACTAGGGTTATGCTGATAGGTGGTTTCTTCTTTATACTTCTCGTTACGCCAGGATCGGATATATTATGGAATTTAGTAGACCAGTAGGTTATCAATAGAACCTACCAAACATTATTAAGTTCAATATTACGTTCCTACCGCCTGACGCAGCACTTACCAAATAATGCTGCTTTGGTAGCAGTTATGGAATATTTTGCGCGTAGTACTGGTGAAGTTTAACCTGTCAAACTCCAGTTTGGAACCGTAAACATTCTGTGAATACTTCAATAAGTGGTTAATAGGCGATTCTTCTCTTAGATTCTTCAATGAATAATATGGTGCAGGATTAAATAATTTCTTGTTCTGCAAACTAATTACTAAAATAACTTTAAGTAATACATGTTCCGAAAGTTTTATTACAAAGTATGAGATGTAGCTAGCGATTCTTGCATATCTACATAAGAGTAATATCCTGGGAATTATTAATTACATATTCGATAATCAGTTTCAGTTTCGATAATCAGTTTCAGTTTTTCACAAAGTGGACGAAAACAATTTCCCTTTACTGTTTGTAATAAAAAACACGAGCATCCTTCGTAAGTTGATAATTTCACTAACGCTACACCATCTCAAAATTAGGACACAGAATTTCATTCTTCACCTTTTTCCGTATCCGAAAAGAAAGCAACCAATGATCCTGGAATGAGTGAATGCTGTATCTAAAGTAGAACATTTTCAGTTCCGCCAAGCATGTGCATTCTACTAAGGTATAAGCAGCGTGGGAACGAAAAGATTCAGTCACCTACGCAACAACTACAAAGTGCAGTTTGCCTTGATGCATTTCTTCTGATCCTTTTCTAATTTTCGATTTTTTGCCTCTTCAATGAAGTTCAAACTACACATGGATAATAGTTTTGAGGAGTTCGGAGTTATGTAGTTCTCGTGTTGTGCTCAGGATGAAGTTGGTTCTTTTGATTTCTTCTCAAGTGTCCAATGCACGTGCATAATGAACCAGTTTCAAATTTCATTTGACCGTTATGTTTTGGTTTCAATGAAGTTTTTCCTCCTAGTTTTTCATAGAGGAGTAATCAGTGTAAGAATTTGTTGTGGCTGTACTTTTTTTTTCAATGGAAAAAGAATTCGGAAACTGATCTATTTGTTAAGTGATGGGAAAAATGGTTGAAATTAAGGATGCATTTATGGATGAAATTAGAGCAAAGAAGATGCATCAGGAACATGGTTAGATTGGAGATACCGTTTCAATACAATAAACGTACTGCAGTTGCGATGCATCATTAATAAATTCTGTTATAATGCAATGTATGTAAAATAATGCTAAATGACATACTGGTTGACATTAGTTGCCGGTTGACTAGAGTGCAAAACTGACAACTATGTTAAGAAAAAGCGTTTATCGTTACTGGTGAAAATGTAACAGTCGTTTTTCCTCACTTCCAAAACCACTTTGGGAAGTGTGAAATAACAAGTAATTGTAGTAATTAATATCTTACTTTGTATGTATTCTGCCCACTCTTTTGTAGAGTATTCCAGATCCCCCCTCCCCCCCCCCCCCCCCGGGTTTGAATTTTCTTGAATATTTTATTATAGACTAATAGTACAGGCGATTAAAAACTCCAAACACACCCGATTTTTATATCTCACGGAATTTAATCAACAACAGTGCGTTAGTATGTTTTGAAAGTTTGCTGGAGAAGAGAGAGTGAAATAAATTTAAAACATAGGCCAGTGGAAAGTATGGTGCAAACCATGCTTTTGATAACTTTTAGAGCGTTATGCTTTTAAATTAAAATTATTAAAAGGAAAGGTTTCCAATTTAACTATAGAATTTTATTTGTTTTGAGGTAGCAAACACGTGTTTCGGACACAACATGTGTCCTTCTTCAGTGCTTACTTTGTAATAATATATTTTACTTAACTCTAAGCATTATATACCCCCCCCCCCCCCAATTAAACCAATTAACATGATAACTAATATTAAATTAAGGGGCTCATCCCGTGTGAAGTTCGTTAGATAGATTTTGGGCAATGGTGGCAGCCGATTTTCAACATGCAGTTTCGAGAAAAACGCATTTAAAAATGAAAATGCGATTTTTAGCCATAAAACCTTAACTGACTATTAATCTGCTATACCTAGTCCATAAACCGTAGGTTTCTTGAAGAAACACATGTAAAGCCTTGGCTTCAATTCCTATGATTTTAGCCAAGTAATTCGAATGTCATTCGGACCGATAAATACGCGCTTTATTACGACGGTCGACATAAATCTGGCATGTGACTTATCACTTGTTTAGCACTATAATTTCCGAACAACTCCGAATACTTTCTGCGGCGTCTAGTTTGTAGACTTTATGTTTTTTTTGTATAATGTCCAAGTTGTCCCATGAAATGTTATGGCCGCTGTCTACTATATGTTTTACGACTGCAGGGTAACATGCTATAGTGGGTTTTTAGTCGCTAGTTCTGCTTCTTTAGTATGTTCCTCGAATCGTGTTTTTACCAATCGCTAAGTCTGTGCTATGTATATACTAGTGTATTCCGGGCAGGTGATTTTATAGAACCCGCTCTCTTCCTGTTTGGATTTTGTGTTCTTGACGCTCCTAAGTCGCGTTTGAAGGTGTGCATGCCTACTTGTTGGGACAGCCTCTATCTTTAAGCGCATTAATAATCCTAGGCCACAACGAGGTATATGTAATGCTCGATCTCACTGTTGTCTTGTCATTGATGCCTGGTAACGACGTCAATTGTTTCCTGTTATTGATAGCCTGTTCCTTATTATGGCGTCTATAACGTCGGTGCTATAACCATTCTTTTTCGCGGTGTCTTTTATATAAGCCACTTCTTTGATATATCTCGATCTAGTTAGGGGGATGTTTAGCATTCTATGTACCATGCTGTGGAAGACCGCGAATTTATGCTGGTATGAATGGAAAGAGCTACTAGGGATGCATCTTTGGGTGGTTGTCGGCTTCCTGAATATATCGAACTCGAGGTCTTCCCCTTTCTAATGATTTTGATGTCCAGGAATGGTATTTCTCCCATTTGTTCATTCTTCATAGTAAATATAATATTTTTATGGAGCTGGTTGATTTTTTCTAGCAATCCATTCAACTGCGATTTGTCCACGATGGCTAGTACATCAACATATCTAACCCAAAAAGTGCATTATCTAACGCTGTTCCACTAGTTGCTCTAGACCTGCCATAAACATTTCGTTTAGTAGAGGTGAATGTCGGTTACCCATTACCGTGCCTGCGGTGATTTTGTAGTATTCATTCCGGAAGATGAAATAGTTTTCACTCATAAATATAGACGCTAGCTTTGTATATTGGCGATTTCCCTCCTTTCCTTGGTTGAGGTGCGGCGTTTGTCGAGCCACGTTTCGAAATTGTGTAGGGCCTGTTTGACGGGTATATTCGGAAAAAGTGCTTTCCCATCAAACGAAACTATGATAGGATTTCATCTTGCCTAGTTTTAGCATCCTTCAGCTTCTCGACCACCTGAAAATTGTTTTTTACGACATATTTGCTACGGTAATCACCGATAGCGTTGACTTTTTGTAGTAACCATTTCACAATATTGTAGGTAGGGAATTAGTGTCCACAATAATTCGCTCCCATTTTTATGAACCTTGGGTTGAATTCTGAACCTAGGCAAAGAGGGATTAGGCATGCGGAATGTAGCTATGTTCTTGACAAGATCAACACATTCCCTTAGTGTTTTCTCCACTCTTTTGATTGACTCTGGTAGAGGGTTTGTTCTTAGTTTGAAGAAGATGCCGTTATTTAGTTTCTGACATGCCAAGTCTTCGTAGGTCGTTCGATCTAGTATTACCAGTTTGTTACCTTAACGCTATGTATTTAATTTGAATTTATTGCCTCTTAGACTTCATAGATTTTCAATATCACATTAAAGTGAATGGTTGGACATATGCATACAGGACAACTACTACCAATCTAAAAGCTTATTCAAAGCAAGGCAACAAGTTTTGACAACAAGGAGAATTAACGCCAGGCATATTGAGAACTCAATCGATCAAAGTTATCAGTTCCACACATCATCATTAAGCTCGAGGTGCGTTTTGGCTTGCTTCGTCCTGCGTATTACTCTCGTTTTCACTGCATCTTTTTAATATAACCTTGGTCTACCTGAATAACGCTTTCTAAACTGTTTTTTTATGAATATAAATCAGGCTTTTCTGTCAGTGAGTATTTCTCCTTGTTTATTGTTAACATCAAATTATTGTTGAATAACTTTTTGCCACGGTATCCACAGTTCCATATCCTCCAGAAGGAGCGACTCCCATTGTTATGTTTAGAAGGTGTCTCCGTGCTATAAATTTGAAAGCTTCAGGACTTGGACTCCCGAACGTTTTCACATACTACCAATAGTGATTTCGTTCGCAAAACTAAACAGGATAGCTGCACTGGGGGCTTATTGAGAATTATAACACCAAATTAAAAATCTCATTTCTGTGTTTCACTTCAAATAAGCCGTCAAACGTTTCCGAAACTTATTTTTGGATGGTGACCTTTGCCTGAATGTTTCTTAATATTATCACAGTTAATCCCTTCGCAACAGTTGTTAACCTTGGTTGATATCTGTTTCTCCCTGACTTTCTCTTTTGATAAAATTCACTTGTATTGTTATTGGCATAGTTTATTCCCATATATCTTTTGACAAGTGCAGAGCCGAATTGAACTAGGCACATCATAATAGATTTTTATCAACGGGCTGATGACCGTTTACTGCCAGCCGAGGGCGTGAATTGAGTTAGCTGACTGGGGTGAAGAGAGGAGCCCATTCCAACTATTTGTAAGTTGCTGACGCATACTCACTATTTATATTAAATCGGGGAAGATCTAAATGTGGCGATGACCAATAGCGCACTATGTCGCCAGACTCCGCATAACCATAATATACATGGCCAAAATTGAGAAACATTTGGGAAACTATCCTTTGGAGATCTCAAAGAAATCTCTCTCTCTAGGGTAAGAGAATTATTCTTTTTCGTCAATCAATAAACCACCCAACAAGTTAGTACATTCGAATTTTGCTGCTCCCTCTTAAAACAGCAAAGGGGAAGGATATGCTGACTATCAGTCCTTAAAACCTGGCCAAGTAGCACTATTGCAATTATTATTATTATTCTTTTTCGTCAATCAATAAACCACCCAACAAGTTAGTACATTCGAATTTTGCTGCTCCCTCTTAAAACAGCAAAGGGGAAGGATATGCTGACTATCAGTCCTTAAAACCTGGCCAAGTAGCACTATTGCAAGTTTGGTTTTCCTGGTTAACTTTTTCTGCGACATTTAATGAAAATGTCTCTCTCCTGGAAATGGTAGTGTGTGATACATGTTCAAACTACTGCAGCCAATTTCCAGCATATTTTAAAGTTCCTCTCTTACTGCTGTACTTTTATTTGGTGCCTGCCATTAAGTTTTCCTTGAATATGGGATAATTCCACTTCACGTTAATTGAGATAAACCCCATAATTTTGTTTCTCAGTCCATTGACGATTCAAAGGCCGGTTCTTCTTTGGCCTCCCTTACGTTCACTTCAATTAAAGTAAAAGTTAACATAGCTAAGTGCGGAGGAAGATTGAAACAACATTTTTCACATAAAGAAGCCACAAAACCTTTCACACCTAAAGCACCCAGCTTGGAATTTTCCATTTTTTTTATTTCAATCGTTCAACCCTTGAAGTTTGGATAATTCCACTGTAAAATGTGATCCCCTTTTAGCGCCTATTAATAAATATAAAGGAAGAGTGCTCCTGCATCTATACCGACAATCTATCCATTGGGACGTCAGATGTGGTTGAATAATTCTACATCGAGCTATATTTTTCTAAACTCTGTCCATTCAAATGTGAGATAATTTGATTCACCAATATGGGAGAACTGTACTCGATAATCAATCACTTGAATATTTAAACACTTACGAAAGCTCATGATAATAATGGTTGGCGCAACAATTCAATTGGATCTCGGCCTTGAATTCTGTAACAGCACTTCATTTAAGACCAGAACGGTACACTACAGGATTATAGTACCCTGTAGCAGGCAATGTGGTCAGCATTGCGCTCGACGGTGATTATTTCCCAGATTTGACGCTGATACTTATTCACAGTTGAGCCGACTGGTATCCGACGTCACAATGCAGATCCCACTGCGCCAGTGAGATTTGAATCGGGACCTTCGGTACCTCGCCTAACGATCAAACTACTGAGCCATTCGGATGCTAAAATTGACCTTGTTGACATAATAGAAAAATTTCCCCAATGTCGCCTCCGAATAAAACCGATTTTCTTGACGAGGAAACACAACAAGGAGAAAAGCGACTTGCTTTTTGTCCAACGCAGAGACAACTTAACAAAGTAGGTAGTATGCTACTCTCAAACCGGTCCCCATATCAAGTGGATTAGGTACACTTTAATTCTAAGTGAAAAAAAAATTGCATATATGGGGACTTTCCTTAAATTCAGCTTAGAATGATGTATCTCACTGCATGCACAGTTGTCACTCCTCCACCAAATTTCATGTTAATAAGTGTATGATCTCAGTGAAATGTACGTGTGGCGGACGATTTTAACAACCAAAACCTTAAAAAGAGTTTCAGTCAAGCTTAGGCTTAAACAACGCGGTCATAATTCGCATTCATGGTGTTTTTGCGAATGTATACAAAGGCTGAGGCAACGTCTGATGAATTGCCTCTACCCTGGATGAAACCGCAAGTCGTCTTTCTTCTTTTTGAAACACTTGGTAAGTTACTTTCCAGGACCTCTCAATCCTTAAAGAGAGAAAACCTAAGCCTCTTCGTAAAGAAAACCTTGCACTGCTTATTAAGTCGCACTCGGAAACATTAAGTCTATCTTTAAAATATGAGGTACTTTTTCATGACAAACAATTTTTTATCGTATACAGTATTTCAAGTGCAAATCTTGAGGTACATAGCCTTAAAATGCTTAAAATGCATCATTACAACGAATACACTTAAAGTTAGCTGCCCCTTTCGAAAATGATGGACGCAATGGCCATTGCGTGAACTATTGAATATTTTCAGCACATAAAGGCACAGTCATATGAAATAAATCAGCAAAAACCAAGAAAAGCATGGATGGAACTACCAAGGTTATATCCCATTACATAAAAACTGTTGTCTTCAATTGGCCACATGGCACCCGCCCGTCACCTCATTTTATGGAACCGCGTCCCAAAACACCAATCTGTCAAGCTGACTAGTCGATATTAGACAACTGCATGATTTTCGTAGCTCAATGACGTGAAGTTGTCTACATCAAACTAACTTATAGATGAAAGCTTGATCACTAAAGGAATCAAAACTTCTATACGCAGAGTTATCAAACTAATTAAAGTTACTTCCTCACCAAATACTGATCCAACTGACTGAACTTGTATAATAGATGGCCCAAGGATAATAGAAGATATTGCGTATATATCCCATCTTCATTGCTGAAGCACCATAGCCCTAGATATAGCGAGTAACTTCCAAAAGGAGGACTGGCAACCAGAATGGGCCAACATTCAATACGGGGTACAATATGTCGACATCCCGGAACTTTCTTCACTTGCAGAACATATCTGCTCTAACCTCTTCATTTTTAAACTCTACACAGCCTCCAAATAACACTGTCATCCCCTAGCTTTTCAAAAAACCACTATGGTAAGCCTCCCTAAAGTTACGTGGCGAAAAACAGGGAACGAACAGTGCAAGATTCTCTGAAAATTGTCGGAGCAGTTGAAGGACATTTTGAGGCACCAGTATCGACGACTTATAAGTTTGGTTGACGTGGTAAGCCCCATATGGAAATTCATGATAAACGGACTTATATAAACTAGTTGGCAGGGATTACTATGGTAAAAGGAACGTTTTTATTTCAGTTGATGTAAGGAGGCCCAGTTGATGTGGGACCGGAGCATGAAGTGTTTCTACCATTTTCGGAGCATGGACCTCTCGCTTTGGCAGTATAGAGAAATGAATCTGTTGGACCAAGCTTAGGCTATAGTTCATAGTCGTGTTGTGTGTACAAATTGATAGAAAGGAGCAGTAAACACCTAGCTACAAACAAGCAGCAATAAGCAGAAATGAAGCAGCATGTAATTAACTGATTCTCAACACTATTTACTGGCACTGTCTAACTACTTCGCGAGCTGGGGAACTAAGTCAATTGCCTAGAGAAAACTATTAATCAATCCTCTCTGAAAATGTTTCGAATTTCTCTATGCTGTAAGCATGAAGAATTTTCAGATTTAATTGAATCTTTTAAACACAATAAATAATTAAAAATACACCCGGTTCATGAAAAGATTCTATCGACTCATTTTTAAGATATACAAATTTTATTCCCTTGGTTTAAGCCAGGTAAACACCTTTGACTGACCTTTCAGGTCAACAGTAGAGACATCTCCAACCTCCAATTATTCGCTACATATTGCAAGAAAGATACTTTCGATATCCACCTTAAAATTAATTTACCCTGAATTGCATAAGAGCTATGTTCATAATCACCATCAAATATAAATTGTTGCCATCCGTATTACTATTACTAATTTGATTTATGCCAACAGCATCTCAATTATTTTTGTCTAGCTCCATTACAGCCTTTCGCAACTAGCGTAGAGCGTCACTTACGTCAGCCAGCCCAAAGTACTTTCCTGTGTTGGATTCATTTCTGGTTTTGCTAGTTCCAAAACATATGATGCAGGAAGTGTTGCCGACTGTATATGGCGCCTTTGCAGTTGCATCATCTACAATCATTGGAATTTGCCCTTATCGGTTCTTCCATATTTAATTTTTTTACCACTTCACGTTTGATTTCAATAGCGGTGTCCGCCCATGATCTACCATAAATGCCCTACTCGTCGTGCTAAAAGCAGCAAATTTGGACTTTATTGCAAATATCACCTCTAAATCCTGTATAGGGTCCAGTTGCCGCTATGAGCATGAATAAATAAGAAGCACCTTTATTACCTTCATGCCCTACATAATTGTGTGGGAATAACATTCTTTCCTTTGAGCCTAAACCGGATTGAATTCATTCCTGACTAGTTCATTCTTCCTGAACCACCATTTATCGAACGGTAACACATTATTGCGAATTTTCCCTAAAAGAAATTTGGTAGGAAAAAAACCTTTCGAAAATCGCATTCAATACATCTATGGGTCACGATGGGCCATCATCATCATCATCACCGTCAGCGGCAGTCAATAAATAATTTTTGTACAAGAAGATCAAGTAATGAAAGATTTTTGTACACCCTCCCAGCAGGCTGTCTGCGCTGTGATTCCATTTGCAGTACAAAACTACGAAGGAATTTCACGATTCCCATCTGGTCGTACCTTTGCAGCTTTGGCATATCGAAAACTTTCACCTTTCATGTAATCTTTCCGTGTATTACGGCAATACAAGCATAATCAATGCATGGGCGTTTGTTTTGTCTATGCTCAAACCATCCAGCTAGCCGGCCAGGGAGTCTACCAGGTATTCTATTTCGATAGTGGTTAACTATCCCAGTAAGAAACGGAATGTACTATGAAATCTAGAGGTGATGTAGGCACATAAGTCAGTATAGAGGAGTATGGTTAACATAAGGTTATAGTTTGCCGAATCCCTGCAAAAGCTTGTCAGTTTAATTGGCTCCAATACTTCCTTGAGCGCGAAAGATACTCAATAAAAGATACAACTGAATTCGAATTTCATCCAATCTGACACATTTCCGTCATTTCCCATTGGTTTTCTCCTAGCTCACGTCTTCGCAATACAGGCCGAGTTCATGAATCTTTTGAACTTTCAGATGTAGATGGTTCTCCGGTACTAATAACTTTGGTATTGCATACATTCGTATATGAATTTTGCTCCAGAGATACTAAGTGAACTCGTGGATCAATTTTTTTCTAACACTGAAACAGGTACAGGTATAATACGAACCGGTATTTAGCTGCCATCCAAGCTTCAGTTGATTAGATAAAATCGTGACGATTGCCCAATAAATTTGATAAATGACCATGTGCGGCTACCGTCACTTTATTGAGTATCAAATCTAAATTTAAATTTCAGATAATTGATTCCTTTTTTTCCATGCGCTGGATATTGCTTGCTCCCAGGGTGGGTGACCTAGGAACCACTTACGACAATAGTTAAATATAGGGAGCTCATTAAGACTTTAATATACTTTGCATAAAGGCTTGCTTTGGTCTTACTGGCTTCCTGCAAAGGTGATGTTCGTACTGCAAGGAAACAATGCGATCCAACTTCCTTAAACACCACCACTAATATTCCATTCCATTCCATTGAAAAAGAGCAATTTATTGTAAAGCTATTAGTAAGTGAATTGTTATACATGATTGGAGGCGTTCCTATTTTCACTCTCTTGATTGCAAGGCAATGTTTTATATAAAGATATTATAAAAGATTTTTATAACCTTTATTTACTGGTTCTCTGACTTACTGTTTTCATAATTCATCCTATGTACTATGAATTGTTCCTCTATTTAATATTAGAACATACATAGTTTGAGATAAAGCATAAATAATAGGGTTGATTTTATATGCAAAAGGACAACCCCTTGGATTAGTGCATATTTAGCGAGAAAGACAAATCTCACGAAGGAACGTTTGACGAACAACGACAACATTGTGAATAAGCTTCATCAGTTTAATTCACGAGCTATTTACATTTGAAAGCATAACATGAAATAATTTTTGCAACCATAGAGAACAATTTAACACATAATGTGTCATCTTCACTCAAAAATGGAAGAAATTACATATTGATAATTTTTGGGCGTGGGAAAGGTGAAGGGTTTAAGAACCAAGCTGGGGGCCTTCAATCTATCCGCGCTGGCTCAGCAGCATCATGTAATTTCTGAATCCTGGCTTGATGACAATGTACTGAACTCTGAACTCTTCGAAGTTTATTTCATTTTCTGCTGCGGCAGGGACCGCGCGTGGAGCCCTTATTAAAATTAAAGATCAATTCCGCACCGAACTCGTCTTTTCCTTCTCCTACGCGCCATAAGATTGTGTTGCCCTACGTGTCTCCTAGCCTAACTCTCACTCGTTGATTGTATCTTGTATCTACGTCCGCTGTGTTAGCCCTTCCCACCTGTACAAAGAATTGTTCGACAACTTGCCGAAACTTCTTACTGCCTCATTCCCTTCCCTCCCGTTCTTCCTCTACGAAGGTTTTACATGCCCCCCCCCCCCCCACACCCACATGCTCAATTCATTGTAGCCTTTCTATCGCTTCCACTAACTTCTTCCACTCTTCCTTTATGAACATATGTTCCGCCCTGAATTTCAACACCTCCAAAAATATCTTGGCCCGCACTCGCGATCTCTTCCTTTTCCAATCTCTCTGAGCGCCACCTCACCCTATTTCCTCGCCCATCCCCTATGTTAAAATTAAGGCTCACCACGCCCCGCTTAAATTTGATGCGGAGCTCCCTCGCTCACGCGCCAAAACCTTGCGTAATTCGGGTAAATCTAATTTCCGGAAAGTTTACTTTGACGATCGAAACTCGGCCCTAAGGTCAATCAACTGGAATCATATATTATCAACCTTTACCTGTGATCAAGCTCTTGGCACATTTTATAATATCCTGTCCGATCTCCTCTCCTGTTACGACCCTTCTTCTCCTACTTGCCTTCATTCCTACCCAAGTTGGTTCACCACGGAGGCCCTTACTAAGATCCGCTTAAAACGTGGTTTGCGGAAGAAATTTCAGATTCCAAAGAATGAAAGAAAATAGTGCATAAGAGATACCTGTTGAGCGTTTTGGTCCCACACTCGTCATTCCCGTAACCACAACCGATCTTTCTCTTCTTCCATCAACTTTGCTGATTCCTCATTCTCTTCTCCATGTTTATTCCCTCAATTACTACGCCCTCTACGCTTCTTCTTTATCCAGGCTGCTCTGAATCTCTCGCAATTCCTCTCCTCCCGCCTTCCTTAGTTGTGTTCTTCACTGGTAATCTTTACACCAATGTCGGACCTGGTCCCAATAGGCTTCTTAACCTCTTTCTTGTTAACTGTTAACAATATATTTCCCTCCTTCTGTGTATTATCTTCAACAAAAGCTTACAAGAACGCTACTTTCCTCATCTTCGGAAAGGGGCCCTTATCATCCCTATCTTCAAGAGCCAAGATTCTTCATTAGCTGCGAACTACCATCTTATCCCTCTTCTTTTGCGGTGCTCCAAAATCCTCGAGAGATATGTACATCTACGACTGGCTGGCCGCGCATTTCGGTCATCTTATTGTGAAAGAACAGCATGGTATTTTAGGAATTTACCTATTATTCCAATTTCAGGTCGCAAATGGAAAGTTCCTCGTCAGCACTAGTCTTCCATGCGACGTTCTAACGCTTTTTTGTTTCGGATGTAATTCACCAACTGACCCAAAATCATCCCTGAAGAATCATATATAATATTTCGGTATTTTTGAATAAATGAGCATTAGCACTGAATATAACTCAACGTGATGCGAAAATGGATATTATTCTACCAAAACAATTACAACCTACTTTTTTCCAACTTGAACTACAACCAATAATCGAATTTATTGCAAGACGTAGCGAAACACGTTATACATGGCAAAACGGCTGTCAACTTTTTTCAATTATTTCTATTCTGTCAAAAATAGTTGGCAAAGACCTACTTCATCACGGAGAACAGAGGTGGTGGCATCCATCAGTCGAATTAACAACATTCGAAATAAATTTCGAATGCTAACCCTGCTGCGCCATCGCGCGCGTATCGTGAAACATTCTATTGTTCAAACCTTTTGGTCTTTACCAACTTCGTTGCTAAATGCATTAATTCAAGACAGAAGGTACACACTATTTATACTGATTTCGCCAAAGTCTTGGATACCATTGTCCACAATGTTCTCCTCTTCAAACTCTCTCGACTCAATGTTGCGGCGTTTGTTGCTGGACGCACTGTCGAACAGGCGCACAGCAGACATGGCTTATTGATGCGGCGGGTATGCGGATGAATGACTACCCATGGGTTCAACCTTGCACTGGAAAAAAGCGAAATAGTCATCCTGACTAAAAAGAGAATTCCCACCCTGCGTCATATACCGTTCGTTGAGTCGATAGCCGAGTCAAACCAGCAGTAAAGTGCCTCGGGCTGATTCTTGACTCAAAGATGCGCTTTTTTGAGCAAATCAAATTAGCGACGAACAAGGCAGCTGGAGTTTCGGCGTTGAGTAGACTAATGGCAAATATTATATAAATATAGTCCTACGTCTAGCGGGCGACGTCTCCTGAATTCCCTTATTTGAAGACTCTGCAAGGCAGGAGAGTTCGGGAACTAGCCCGAAGTAATGTAATAAACGGTTCCAGACTAGCTCACTGAAGGAAGTGTTCAATTGGTAGTCCGACGGCGTACCGTTGCGGGAGTTCAACACTCTGTGCGTAAATGCATTCACCTATCCAACCCTAAAAGGAGTCCTGAGGGAGTTGAAGTGCTTTTCAGTGAACCATAAACGATGGATCGGAACTATGTTAGCGTTGTTCGTAAAGTTTTAAAGTGAACTATTATTATTCTGTTAAGGGAAAGTCGCACCGCGTCCTTAAC
Source organism: Hermetia illucens (assembly GCF_905115235.1). Taxonomy (NCBI): domain Eukaryota; kingdom Metazoa; phylum Arthropoda; class Insecta; order Diptera; family Stratiomyidae; genus Hermetia; species Hermetia illucens. The sequence continues at coordinate 185,687,312 of NC_051849.1, read as the reverse complement.
GAACTATTGTGCCCCTTTTGCTGGGTATGGTGTACCTATTAACCATAGCATCTCAAGCAAGTCGCTTGGATTTGTATTTCCCAATAGGCACCCTGAACTGCTCCATTCCTGGTAGGCGCGCACAGTATAGTTCCCTCAATCGTTCCTCTTCATTTTTAATGTCATAATCATGAACCAGTTTCCGATTCCACAGAAGTGTTCTGGCCCGTGTAAAGGCATCCTCGCTCCTTCTTAGCTAGTTCGTCCGCTGTCTCATGGCCTTCCAACCCAACATGGCCTGGAGCCCAGAGTATCTAGACCTTGTTGGATGAGTCGAGCATATTCAATCTCTCAAGGCATTCCCATACCAGTTTCGAGTTCACCTGGTTGGACCAAAGTGCCTTGATCGCTGCTTGGCTGTCGGTGAGAATAGCATTGTTCTGCTCCTTGTAGTTTGTTTGAATATTAAAGGAGGCACATCCGTCTATGGCGTATGTTGCCATTTGGAATATGCTAGTGAACTATATCACTATGGTTTCCGGGAAACTTATTCTTTCCATGTTTTGGTCTTTCAGTAGACCTCAGCAGTAAACCAAAATGAGTAAAAGTTCAAAGAGCAAATCACAAAGAATGGTATAAAATAGGTTGAGGGCTTGGTTGCATATTACAGGAGTTGGGATGAGATGCCTTTTGATAACCGTTAGGGATGAATTCAGACTTTCGAAATCAACCTTACAAGAGTTGAACTTAGCAGAGTTGTGCAATTTGTATATCGTATTTAATAGCAGATAATGCGCATCATTTGGAACGTAAGGAATAACATCTGAAAATTGCAAAAAATACACAGTTACAGGACAAAATGCGATTTAGCTCATTTCTAGCTATGTGAAGTACGGTGCAGGTCTTCATGATGTGGTATATAAAGGAGGAGAAGGTCGGAAGGAATCATCGAGAAAAGGGATAGAGAGTCAGGTGGGCATAGGGAAATTAAAATCACCAGAAAAAGTATGAATGGGGAGAGAGGAAAATACAGCTAGCAATTTGTTGAAAAATTCCTCGTAAAAGTGAAATGGGCTAGGGCAAGGCAAATATACATAGGGAATAACAAATGGACTTGAGTCGGGGGGAAAAATACGCAGAGTAACACAGTTGTAAAAAAAAGGAGCGGAGGAAGGCGTGGGTTCGGTTCGGAGGCAAAAAGACAGTTTAGAAACTATTACTTTCTTCAGGTAGATTAGATAAATGCATATATAGAAGCACTCTCACATTCTGGTAAAAAGGCCTTAATAGACAAGCTATTCACTTCCATCATTAGGCGAGCTAGGTGGGCAGCACATTTGATAAGGTTTTATGAGAACCACCTGCAGATAAAGCAAGATTGAGTGATGGCGTCATGGGGATACGACACTCCCTACACGACCGGAGGTCCTGTTCTTCAATAATTTCGCAAACGAGAGAAGTGGAAAATGAGCTGGTTTTGCTCCTAAACTTGCTCCTTCAGAATATGAATTGTAACTTCTTAGGTGAAGCAGCTTGTGGTGTAGCTTGCGGTGCTCAGGTAGTCAGCGTCAATGGAACGTTGGGCAGAAAGTGGGCCGAAACCGGTTTACCATCAAAAGGATGCCATGTGACACTGCGCAACGCTGAAATCATCAGGCGATGGTCGGATTCAGTAGAGTACCTAGATGAAACTTGGTCTGAAGATTTGTGTGGATGGCTGAATGTTGTTGCCACATTTGTGGTCTCACCGGAACCGTATGGAGCAACTAAGAGTAGAGGATTCGGAGTCCGGCGTAACTAAGTTCCTGGTTCAGTGTTAACGGTTCAGTCTTAGTTTCTGTGGAGAACTATTAGCCGATGGTATACCCGTGAGGACTTATACGACACAGGTGGTTGCACCATGGAGGGGTCAAGTCAACTGCCTGTTTGATCGCCAGTAATGATGCTGTGTGTTGGCGCTTAATATGGAAAAATTTCCCACAGTATTCATCGCAGTCAAGAAATTTGGAGGCATACATTATACCAGCCAGGATGAGGGAATAATGTTTATATTGAAATACTGGAGCTTAAAAGTCACTGGACTTTTTACTGTTTAAATTTTGGCAGACCTAAATTCACTAGATATTTTTAAAAGAAAACAGAGGAAGACTTATTCAAATTCAATTTTCTTAAAGGATCCAGAAAAAAATCATGCTATATTACCATTTCGAAACCCTTTTTAACGCTGATTTCCAAAGTAGTCAGAATGGAACTCAATAGATAAATTATAAAAAAACTTTTCTAGAGCTTCTTGAGGACTACCCAGGATGACAACTTATCACTTATACAAGAAGAAACATTCTTTCTTTAATGGATTATTTTTCCGCTGTTATTGTTTTTCTCGTCGTTATAGCGCCTACATGCAGTGCCAGGATATTCCAGACAAGAGTTCAGAGCAACTAAGTCCACAAAATAAATAAATTTGAATTTCCTCGTCATCACAGTTGCTCAGCAAAGACCGATTTACAAGCAGAGTCGACTTGACTAGCACACCATGCTTTCTCCCTAGTATCAATAGTGCTTGCTGGAGGCTAATTGATATAAACCCAAATATTTTCAAGGAAAGAATTCCGAAATAGCACCATCTTCCTGAAACTCACTTAAAGCTAATTTATGTTGACTCCGATCTCCTAGCACTCTCGCCTAATCTTAAGTCTACCTCACCTTAAGCTGTGACAAAATACCAACAGTCGGTGCGGCGTTACAATATTTTAAGCTACCATTAAAATGCCACATTCAAACAAATGCAGCGTAATATCTCATGCAGTCCGGAACAAATAAATTTCATCTATTTTCGCCCTTATTTCAATTGCATATTCTTCGTGTACAACACAACATGTTTGTTGGCATAAAATCAACAATCGCTCGAACTTTCAAATTCTGGACTGGCATCGGGGACTACAAGTGCACTGTCTTCCGCATTGAATATGATTTATCATGGTGGGGCGATCGTTTTTCTCAAGACAAACTAACGACAGAAATGTTCGACAGACTTTTACGTTTCGTACTTACGAAAATAGAACATTTTCCACAAAGACTGCAAGACTAGGTTGACTGATTCAATGCAATTTACTTGTTCTTGCAGTTGAGATCCTACACAAATTGATGCAAAAGTGCTTGCACTTAAAATGCTACCGAATATCGTATAAAGTCTGGTGACGCAGGCTTTCCACTACAAAGTAGATATTCAGTTAAAATTATCAGAATAGATAAATATCTATAATACCTACAGGTGACCATGCTTAGGATTCTCTCAGCCTGCACAAATGCAGTTGTTATTAGCAGAAAAGAGTTTTATTTGTAAATGCATCAGAACTGAAAATAACAATCTTTGAAATGCACAAGATACTTTCCACCTTCTTCCTGTATTGCATTCTGACTTCGTTTCTGTGCCCATCAAAAAACAAAGTAAACTCGGCACACAGCACAAATCATCCTAATTCCTAATTCTTTGATTGCTTTATTAAATCCAATTATTCACGGATAATCGTCAATAGACTTCGCCAGCTGGTATGGTCGTGTAGTGGAGCACTCCGATCGTATCGCAGGACAAGCATATCTATTTATTGCTGGACGGCCGACATTGCAGACGTCTATAGTGTCTGCTCAGCTTCCGTACTAGTGGCTCTATTGCACGCTAGATTTGCAGTTTTGGTTCAGACATGAACTTTTTGTTCCTTTACAGCCTCTTCTCTTCTCGTAATCGTTCCAAATGATCTGGGCAACCAAAGTTGTTCTCCTCAGAAATACAGATTTTCAAATATTTCAAAAAGGAACTATTCACTTCAGAATGCTATTTGCACACTAGTATTTGCTAATTTTTACAGACAGTCTATGCCTCCGTTGCCTAGTATGAAATATGGATGTGGTACCCACGCTCGGTGTTAAGAACCTCGAAGTGGCTTTGATCATCTAATTCGGCTTGAACTGCGGTTAGGAAGTCTCTTCCAATTTTGGCCAACAGTAAGGTGTGGGAAACAAGAAGAAACAAAGAGTATTCATATTTGAAGTTAATGATTGTGGAAAGTAGACGCTGGCATTAAGGAATGACAGAAGTTTTATTGAAGAAGTTTTGATTTTTGTAATTAAAAAATAAAGGCTAATTGAGAAACGAACTTCATTCTGGCTATCCTTCATTCAATGATACGTTAAAATACACCCACTATACTACACTACACTTTGTGAAATGCATATCGAAAAGATTAATAGCCAACTTATCCTCATAGCCATGGAAATGTGGAATTTAATTTCATGATTCCAATATCCGAGCTTTCACAAAAGTTATTATCAAATTAGTCTACATAAAGGTATTTTAGGAGCAAAACTCTCATATGTTTGAGAAGTTGAACCGAAAACATCCAAGGACAAAAGTAGAGAAATTTGGTAAAAAAGTAGGGGCAGAAGAAATGAACCCTTAGAACGCCAAATAATCGTGAACAGGGCAAATTTTCAGCCGATCACTAGACAAATGTTTGAGTGAAAATGTGCATGAAAGTTGGTAAAACGTTCATCATCAACTACGGATTGGGCAACTTCCCAGTGTATATGCACAAAGAGTTGAGATACATCAGAAAATATATCAGGCGAAAATCCTACCGAGATCTTCAAAGGAAACGTGTAGGTTAAAGAGCCCGAAAGGGAATGGACCTGCTCTCAATTGAGAAGGGGAAAGGGCTATTTTCAAAAGGACGACACCCGGATCCTACTGAACCTGAGACGGGGATAATAGGAACTCAGGAGCGAACTGAAACTGAATACAGTTGTGGAAGAGCTCAAGAGAATCGACATTGATGCATATGAGACCAATTCTCCGTCTAAAATCGTCATGTCATCAAGGGATCTAGAACAGAAACCTAGACAGAATGAAAGCGTAGGTCCGAAAACTCTTTGATTTTGCCAAACTAAACGGGGACTGGCCGAGATACAAAAACGCACTGACAAACATTTTTAAATTTTGTCAGCAAAAACTTACCAAAAAACGAGGAGGATCAGATGCTTCCACAGCAGAAGGCAACAACATTCTGCCTGACACCTCAATAAAAAACAGATGGAGGAGGAAGGAAAATTGGAAACGACGTATGCTCAGAAGCTAGAGTCAGATGGGCAGTGGGATCCTTTAATTTATTTTCTTACAGTTGGGAACACTGCGCCTGACAATTTGGTGTCATAAATATAATTAATTGTTAAGATCCACTCGTTTCGGTAAGACGAGAAAGTTACTCCGTGGATTTTTATAATATCTGAATTAGTTGAGCAGAGATCTTGTATAAAATTTCGTTTGCGCGGAAACTGGATATTGCAGAAGTTAGACGATAACTTGTTGAAGATAAAGCGCCTCTCGTTCGACCATCGACTTCAACTGACGATGCCCATGTCAATAAAATAAAAAAATGGATGCTCGCAAGTCGTCAATTATCAATCAGAGATCTTGCTGATGATGTTGACATTTCAAAAGTTTCGGTATATACCATACTGCTTTAGGGAAATCGATTTGAGTCGATTAAAGAGATCCAACGTGAATCGACGAGTGCTTCTCAGGTTATACTTGGAAGTGACTATCTGGCATGCATCGAAGACTTGAATAACCGCTGGCATAAGGGGGCGATCACTAGGCAGACCAATTTGCCTGACATCATTCGTACTGAAAATAGTAGGGAAGGTCTTTGACAACTATATCAGCACTAACGTTCTAACGCTTAATCTCTCTTGTATATGTTAGCATACTTGCCGTTGTTACGATATGAAACGTCCCCCGAAAGGTTTAAGCACTTTTGGTATGTAGCAATAAAATAGTTGGGAAACCGGAAGCTGGCCGCTTCAGGTATGAAAGGCTTTGTGTATTTCCTTTATAAAAACATTGCGGTGGATATTTGTCCCCTTAGAACGTAGCACGTAACATATGTACATATTAAGTGAGAATATCCACTTTCACGTCATAATGACATTCAATGTCTAGAATTTGCACAGAAGCCACAACGTTGACCTTTGTTTTTTTTTGTTCATAATAATGCTATTTTCACGGTAAGATCATACTCTATGTTACATCCTACATTGCTGCAAAATTTCGTAATTCCAGGATGAACTTAAGCTGGTTTCGGAGTCAATTTCCAAAAATTATGGTAATATACTATTAGGTTGTTGCAAATGAAATGTCGGATTTTTCAATGAAGTGAAGTTAGTTATGATTTTAATGTTTAAAACTGCCGCAAGGTGACTCTGGTGGTATGGGATAATTGAGTATAAACAGTCGTTCGTTCGATCAAGGAGTCATTTCAGTTTCAATCGTCATTGAAGTTCCAAGTAAAACTCAAAGAAAAAAGCATGGAAGAGAGTCAAGAACGTCTACTTTTTCTATATGAATTTTAACTTGGTCACAACGCAGGGGAGGCAACCAGAAACATTTGCAGAGCATTTGGAGCTGACGCAGCAAACGAACGAACGACACAGCGGTGGTTCGAAAAATTCCGATCAGGCGACATGACCCTCCAAAGTGAACCTCGTGGACACCCAGGACCATCGATCGACAACGACGAATTGCGTTTGATAGTGGAATCTGATCCCCGATCATCGATTCGTGACATTGCAGAGAAAATAGGCGTACACTATTCGACAGTATCTCGGCACTTACAACAGCTTGGAAAGGTGAAGAAGCTTGATAAGTGGGTTCCGCATGAACTCAACGAGCAAAACATGGCGCTGCGAATGGAAATATCCAGTTCTCTACTCAACCGCAACAGGAACAATCCCTTTTTGCGCAGAATAGTGACATGCGATGAAAAGTGGATATTGTACGACAACCGTCGCAGATCAGCGCAATGGCTAGATGCCGATCAGCCTCCACAACACATGCCAAAACCGAGCCTTCACCCGAAGAAGGTAATGGTAACTGTTTGGTGGCCTGCATCTGGAATTATTCATTATTCGTTTTTGGAGCGTGGTGAAACAATTAATGCAGAGAAATATTGTGCCCAACTTGATGAAATGCACGAGAAATTACGTGTTCAGCGGCCTAGATTGGTCAACAGAGATGGAGTGATACCGCTCCATGATAACGCCCGACCTCATGTTTCCAGAATGACGGTCCAAAAATTAAATGAATTACGATATGAGACTCTTCCTCATCCACCATATTCACCCGACCTCTCGCCAACCGACTACCACTTTTTTAAGCATTTGGATCACTTTTTGGCGGGGAAACAATTCAGCAATGAAGTAGCTGTCAAAAGTGCCTTTGAAGAATTTCTTAGCTCTAGAAACCCAGACTTTTACGAAACTGGAATAAATGCCCTTGTATCTCGTTGGGAGAAGTGCATTGAAGCTGCTGGTTCTTATTTTGACTAATAAAATTAATTTTCATAAAAGTTATAGTTTTTTGAAATTTTACTCAAATATCCGACATTTCATTTGCAACAACCTAATATTAACTTTCTTTGAACAGATATCAGTATAGAGAGTATTTCGGAGCGTAGGCACTATATAGTGGCAGCCTCCTGTTTTTTTTCCATACTCCACATGACCATATTTGGTGAAAAAAAATTACACTCCTTTTCGCATGTATGGGGCTCCCCCCTTAAATTCGACATAGAATAATGCACGCATTGTATGCGTGAGCGTTCATAGTTCCCATCTTTCCACCAAATGTGATGTCGATCGCTCTAACCGTTTCTGAGAAAAATGGGTGTGATAGACAGACAGACAGCCGGGCAGACAGACAGACTGACCTGTGAGGAGTTGCCGGATCTCCCATCAGACGCGACCCCAGGTGGCAGATAGGGGCATATCTATTGATGTGTAAATATGTGTGCATGCACTTTTCTTTTCTGACTGTGCATGGGCTAGTGTTTGCTCATCTCTAGTGCGTGGACCAAAATGGCTATGGGAAGAAAACCCAAAAAATAAAACGAACATGGACGGCTCGGAACCCCCAGTAGCAGAAGCAGGAAATAAATCCATTCATCCAATACCGAAAACAGCAAAAGAGAAAGCTCATGGGAGCCTAGCAATTGAACCAGTTGAAGGGATCCGTAAAAGGAGTAATCCAGCCAAGACTCACCGAGAGCAAAGCCCTGACCCAGAAGAACTTTCTTTTGTGCAGTTTTGGGCTAAAATAGTTTAGCTGTTAAGCCATTAAGCCATTAAGAACGCGGTGGGAGCCATCAGGGTGCTTTACAATAGGTCGCAGGAAGAAGAAAGAAAGCCTAAGGGAAAGCCAAACACCCCTGCCCAAAAGCGTCGCAGGCAAAATTTTGCACCCTCCATTCACATGATTAAACTTAATGCAAACTGGCGCCACCTGCTATATGTAAAGGGAACAACAGATCACACGCTTTTACCAATTTTTGTGACAATCCGTTTACCCGTTTCCGAATAAATCGGGTGTGACGGGACAGACAGACGGACAGGCAGACTCGATTCTAACCTTAAAAACGACAGCGGTCCTCATCAATAAGCGCCACATGTTTAGGGCAATATATATAAACTGAGTGCGGTCTACAGAAGAACAGCCTTAAAGGTGTGTACTGCCTTCAGGACCGTCTCAGATGATGTAGCGTTCGTCATCCCAGGAATGATGCCGATTGACGTCCTGGCAACCGAGAGGATGAACATATATAACACTAGGCCCTTCTCTCCCTTATCGCAGGTGAAAAAATCCGAAAGGGAGGAGTTGTTTGGACTTACAGGTTGATCCCATTCATAGGGGAGTGGTTGGAGTGAAAGCATGGGGAGATCAATTGTAATCTCACCCAGTTTCTCACTGGCTATGGAGTCAATACCTGTACAGATTTAAATTGGTCTCTAAGTGCACTGTTAACAACAGCAAATTCTGTCCGGAGAATTGTAGTTAGCCAGGAAGATTGGAATGCGATAAAATACATGATCGCAAAAATTCAAGATAAACTGCAAAAACCAGAAGAAGAGAGAAAGGCGCGGTTACGAGTCGCGCGGGTAGATGGAAGAGACTTAGCTAAATTATTTATTTGTTTCATGAAAACAATACACTGAAATCAAATTCCTTATTACGTATTGTCCTTAGAAGAAGGAGCAAGTAAATGGCATACCTTACGCTTAAAAGAAAAATTTTACACCCCTCCTTTGCATGTATGGGGACGCTCCCCCCCCCTTAATCTCAACGTAGAAGGATATCATTCACTGCATGTCTCTTCCCACCTTCTCACTAAATTTCGTGTCAATCGGCATAGCCGTTTCTGAGAAAAGTGCGTATGACAAACAGACAGACATTGAACCGATTTTAATAAGATTTTGTTTGCAAAAAAAAACAGGAAGAGTAGGGGACCAAGTATACAGCCTTAGGGAACGCCACAGAAAGGAGAGGAGGAACGAGATGAGTAACCATGAAAAGAAACTTTACACGAATGGTATGAGAGATAGGACGAAAACCAGGAGAGGACTGAGGAGGGAAGTTGAGTAATGAGAGTTTAGAGAGAAGAATATTATGGTCAACGGTATCAAAGGCATTGGAGAAATCAGTATAAATAGCATGCACTTCCTGTCGTGAATTGAGACATTTGGCAACGAAGTTGGTAAACACCAGAAGGTTTGAAACCGTAGATCTATGTTCCACGAAACCATGCTGCTCTTTGATAATGAGGTGACCGATGTGCACGGTCAACCACTCGTTGAAGGATGTTTCAGAATTTTAGAGCAAGAGGAGAGAAGAGATATGGGGAGATAGTTCACAGCAAGAGAAGGGTCTCCGCTCTTGAGGATGGGGACGTTAAGGGGTCTTTTTCCAAAGATGGGGAAAGTAGCATTCGTCTAGACTTTTGTTGTAGATTATACTCAAGGGGAGGCAAATCTGTTTTCTACAGTTAAGAAGGAATAGGTTAGAAATCCCATTGGGGTCAGGTCCGACATTGGGATCAAAATTATCAATGTGAAATTCAACTAGGATTCGGAGCAGTTTGCAGTTAGAGGACGGATCGAGGGAGAAAACACGAAAGTAAAGTAGGTGCGGAGAAGGCCATAGGATTGTTGTGGGGAGTTGGTAGTGAAGTCAGCAAAACTGATAGAAGAAAGGTGAGATTGAGTGGGATTACGAGAAAACCGAGTGTGAGACCAAAAGGGTTTCAAGTTGCAGCGAGCAAAGGCGGCTTTTGACATAAGGGGATGTGAAAGGAAATAAAGAGAGGTGGCGCTCATTGAGGTTGGAAAGGAAGAGATCGAGTGTGCGGCCCAAGGAGTTTTTGGCGGTATTGAAATTCAGGGCAAAGAAGAAAGTAGAAGGGAAAAGTAAGTTAACTCCGCCCCGTGATATAATACTTAAAGGTAGTTTCACGGGTTAGGGGGGAAGCGGGGGTGCTTTTAGTAAGTAAACGTCTCACACTCTTTTGTGCCCAAGTCAGAGGTTTTGAAGATTTCCACCTTCTTCAAAAAAAGGCAGATAGGCAAACAGTAAGTCTATTTTAATAAGATTTTGTTTTACACAAAACTTTAAAAAGAGAATCCAGCTGCGAACGGACACAGGCCACAGGCGAGTAAGTTTAAATATTTAGGTATGACACTCGTTGCAAAGCTGAACTAGAAAAGACACATCCTAAGAAAGAAGGACGAGTTAAACGCCAGATATAGACAAATGGTTTTTGGGAGAAATTTCCAACTTACCATCGAAAGAATCAAAACCTGTGAGTCATATAAGCGTTCCAAAATAAAGTACATAAAAGCATAGTAAATGCTGCCTGGTTCATTCGTATTGCTTGGATAGTGAAGTCATAAAAGAGCGAGCAATTAAGCATAGGCAAAATAATGAAGTCTGATAATTGACTGGTATTCCTAATATAATGTAATAATAAGACGTCTGGAAATAGTAAAGCTAAATTACTTACTAACACAATTGATCACCTGCCTATTGACATAAGCTATTAAGGGGGGTCATCCCATGTGCCGGGTTGGAGAAATCGATTTTTTTTTGCATCAATTGTTTCTATATATAATGTAGAATATGTGGGCAAAGGGATTTTCCGATATTCCGAGTCGTTCAGAAATTACAGTGTTAAACAAGTAAGGAGTTTGCAGCCGCGGTTAGAGTACTCGATGAGAAAGAGCATCGAATCTTTTTTTACCTGTTAGTTTTTTACCTCAGCCTTATAAATTCGAACAGGGGTATAAATATAAAAAGATGGAAAACCAATCAATTGTCTAAACTTATTTGCTGTTTGGAATAAAAGGGATAATCCAGTCACTGAAAGGAAGGAGTATTAAAAAAGGAATGATGATCAACAGGTACACTATAACCAGTAAAAGGGGCACAATAGTTCTTCAAGGACGCGGTGCGACTTTCCCTTAACAGAATAATAATAATAAAAAAGGAATGCGTAGGACATGTCGAGAAAGGAATGGGAACGCGGCTTAGAAATGCAAAAAAGAATCACAAAGGAATTTGTGGAAAAGGGGCTGGAAAACTAACTGATAAGGTTATTAACGACCTCATTACATTTTTTTGTCTAGCTATTCGTCGGCACGCAAATTCGATAGCAGGAATAAAGCAAGGAATTTGGGAAACTTTGTTCCATAAATGTTCTACAGACGAAAATCCTCAATATCAAAATTGTCCAGCAGGCGAGGACAGTTGGTGCAAATGGGCAAAGCGGAAGCTAAAAGAGAACTGGATAGTTTTCACCACGAGGAGGCACCTTTGACTGAAGAAGTTCAAACAGTCATCAAACCAAGATTTGTCACGAAATGATCTCTTGAACAGATGTTTAGGAGCAGAGACCCAGAATAACAATGAGTCGTTAAATGCATTCATCTGGACTTTCACTCCTAAACACCTTCATTCTGGGGTCAAGGTCGTAGAAATAGGCACTTTTCTGGCTGTAATTATTTTCAATGAAGGATTCAATGGCATTCTCTAAATCCTAGTGGCAATGGGATGTCAAGTTGTTCACATATGTCAGGTTTATGCCGACCGCCGTAATGAAGCGCGAATTTGGCGGTCCGAACGACGATCGACTGACCTCGCTAAAAGAGCCAGAATTGAAACCAGAGAGCGACAATCAGCCTTACAAGACTTTTTGAAGAAACGGAGTGTGCTCTCTATGGACCAGGTATAGCAGATTAATGGGGGGACGGTCGTTTTTTTTTATTCATAAAAAAAGCCGTAAGAAAACACCAAAATCCAAAAAATTAAGTTTAAAAGCCCATCAAAAATTTACCTTTTAATATTTTCTAATTATCCTAGTTTGCGGACCGTGGAGTATTGTCCACATTAAAATGCCGTTTAGTTTTTTTTTCTCAGATGAACACAGCTCCCTCCAGCGTGGCAGCAGAAAAACACCTTTTTTTTGGAGATGGGTGCATAAATTGACACGTATTCCGAAAATTAGCTACGATATCACATATACTAGAGATATCAATAAACATATAGTGAAAAAATCACATTTCTATCTTTATCCAGTCCTCCAAAATAATTTTTCAAAAAAAGGCAAAAAAACGGCCTTCACACGGGATGACCCCCTTAAAGAATAGCCTGGGGTTGGCCACACGGTTTTCTCCCAACAAACGCGAAACTCAAATTTTGCAAAGAAAGCTGCTGCACGGGGGCATCTCAGTCGTAGGTTGGCTAAAAATGGTATTTGGGGGGTAACACGCTCCCCTTAAAAAAAACCATGTTGCTGGCGAGCTGCTATTTCTTAACATTCTAATAAGGACATCTGCTAGTGAACGTTAGTATAATCTAACGTGAAACGTTTCATTTAGTGTAATTGTCGGTATCTTTTTCTTATGTATCATCGTCAAATTATTTCATGTAGACGAATAAAAGGACAAGGATATAAATCTCGGTTGAATTTAATCGATGAAAGAGAATTTCAATCACTTTATTTTGACCGGTTACTTAGTCACCACGATGCATGCAAAATGTTTGATGCAAGATTTTTGGTTTTATCTGCAACCTTTTTTCTACGAAAAGAATTAAGGAAAAGTGATCTGCATGATATGCACAATTTTATTTCCGTGAACATAACTTTTAAATTAATTTTACGATTACATAACATAACATCTAACCTTAACAATATTGAGGACCATATTGGAAACATTGCTCATATTGTGAGTAGGAAACAGCTAAAGTAGCAACCATTACCCATTAATCTAAAGATTATTTATAGCCTGTTAATAAATGACAGGAAAATCCTGAAGGTTCAGCGCTATTATCCAAGTCGTGCCCTTTCACAGTTACCAAGAGATGAAAGCAAAATTCATGTTTGGTGTGGATTTCTAAGCCGCCATACACTCTCCGTTACCAATAATTCATTTCATTTTCCAATTCTCATAGCAATCAATGCAATCACTTGGTCCATTCAATTGACTTCAACCGTGAACGTCATCGGCTGATATTCGATTTTGTTATTTCCTCAACTGATCTACGTGCTCCAGCATCTTTCTTGACTTCAGCTGCGTTATTCCTTTGGCCACTATCATTTTGAAGCTGGTGGCAGCCCATCCATAACTCTGCAACTCATACATATCGTAAAGCTTAAAGGTCATCTGGTGTGGAGTCTACATATAGTATAATGGCACCCAGCAGTACCCATCCACCAGTGGGCACTTGGGGACGGTTACAGCGTTTGGATACTCGGAGAATTCCAGTGATAACTGGGAAACACAGGATTTCGAAAGAGCATACAATTTTCTACATAATTTAAAAGAAAATGAAATTGAAGTAATGAGAAGAGGAATCCATCTATATACATATTAAAAGTTAATTGCGAGTGCACTCCAGAGGAATCTGCGTCCGGAAAAATTCACAAATGTGTCTCAATTATGACGAAATTTTGAATTTTGAAGAGAGTTGATGGAGACCTCACTTTTTGACTGGGTATGACAAGTCCTAATTCTTCCTGAAACATACACACGCATGTGTATGTATTCGCTATCAAACGGAAAAAAAAGCATAAACAAGCCAATTCTTAGCTCCACAATTCCTGACTTCACCGATGACTCGGCTATTCACTGTCCACGCAACTGATCCTCTCCTAGCGCTAAATTAACGGAATGGAACCAAGCTTGCGTTCTTCACTTCCACTTTGCATTAAGCCGAAACGAAAAAATATCATTTCAACGAAGACGTAGTGTTCCCATTGTTTGCTCTTATAAGCCCACTCTCCAATAATATCACACATGAGGAGAACGCAGAGTTCATATGAGCCAATAAGTGTTTTATGATCATCGCCTGGAGGCTGCAGAAATACCACTCGGTCAGCTATAATGTGTAGTTCCTAACCCGATTCCAACTCTCGTTCTCGACGCTGACAGAACTGTCCGTTCTTCTTTATTACGATGAGGCTCAAAGACATCATCTAGATTAACGAAGACAGTGGTCAGAGTTCAAATACCGTCAATTGAGCCAATCAAGTCTGAGGAATTGAGGAATGAAGAATGAACTTACAAAGCTTGGATTCTAATGGTAAATTGCTGACTGGATGTTCAAATCAGGCATGTGTAGATAAAGAAGAAAGACACAATCGAGAAGTGGAACTTATGCGACCCAAGAGCAGAATATAATTTGAATGTTATGCACACATGCTTATATTCGTAATTATCTATATCAAGCGTAACTCATAGTGAAGATAGCTTCAATTCCGCTTTGGGAATTCCGACCAGTTAGTGATGCATTAAAATTAGGCAATGGATTTTATATCATTTCTTCATCTGGATAAAGCAAACTAAATGATTTGTGAAGTGACCTTAAATACTGAGCAAGATTTCAAAATCGATCTTTTAATTCAATACAGATATTCAGAAGTTTGGTTCGCTTTGTTTTGATTTATAGGTCTATTTGCAGAAAAGAAGAAACGAACTAAGGTTTCTTATTGCTTGCCCTTACCCTTACCCTACCCCATATAAGGTTCTTTCCAGTTCACTCATAATCACTTAGTGTATGTCTGTTAATATGTACCATACTTGTGTTGCTCCTTTTTGACATTTCCTGTCCCAGTAACTGGTCGTATTCTTGTAGTGACATATTTATAAAAAATTCCGGATCGAATTTCATCCTCCTGGAAAGGTTGAAACAGTTAATTTCATTCAACTGGTTCATACTCTGATCAATGCTGATTTCCTGGAACTTTTCTGGAGATGAAAATGATTTCTCGGAAACAGGAGCAACGGCATAATGATCATTTGAAGAGTAAGGAGAGTTTCTTCCATACGATCCTGGAGTTAAAGCAACGTAGGTATACTTACCATTAGTTAAAACAATCCTCCATAAAAAAGTAAAAGTAATATTTGTCCTTTCCATAGCAGGTTAATATTTTCTTGAAATTGCATTGCTGCCTTCATCAATTTCGTCTTTCTCTAGCAAGAAACTTTATGCTGTCATTCTCTTATAAAATGTCGATCCCGTTTATCATATTTGCTCAATCCTTTTGATATTTCCTCTATTATTTACAAAAATATCGGAAGAGGCTCAAATCCAACAGTAATACGACATCAATATTGGTCTAGCCTAGATGATTCAAAACTCACCAAAATTTCGAGAAGAGTTTCTTCCTTCCTTATTCTCCGTTAGCCCCTCAACCCGTTTTTCTTCCGCCTTTCTCCCGTTAACCAGTGGGGTTAGCTCGTCTTGATCGGTCTCGCCATTTGGCCCTATCAAATGCCTGATCTGGATGCAATTTCGACGCTTTTAAATCCCCATCCAACGTATCAAGCCACCATTGTTTCGGCCGGCCTTTTGGTCGTTTACCATCGACTTCAATGTTCAGACCAATCTTGGCAAGTGAATTCTCGTTAGCTTGAATTAGGTGACCATACCATCGAAGACGCTTCTCTCGCAGCTTTTCCATGGTCGGTGCAACTCCATATCTATCGCGGATATCCTCATTTAGGGTGTGATCAAAACATGTCACGCCACTAGTCCAAAGCAACATCTTCGTCTCCATTGCCGCAAGACGCCGTTCATTGCCTTTTATAGGCGGCCAACACTCAGAACCATAGAGACCAGCAGGACGGACGACCTTGCGGTAGATTTTAGATTTGAGACAGTTGTTGATACGTCGCTCACAAAGAACACCAGTTGTAGAACACCACTTCATCCAGGTAGCGTTAATGCGGGAATCAATTTCATAATGCAGTTCTCCGAGCTATTTGAATCGCTCAGTTCTGGGCAGATCACTGCCGCTGACAGTGATTGTGCCTATTTCATGGGGACCGGTCTTCAAAAATTCAGTTTTGTTTATATTCAATCTGAGACCGTGTTGCATGAGGCGATCATTCCATTTTTGGACAAGATGCTCGAGGGCGTTTTTGCTATTATATGCTAGGACGTGATAGTGCGCTGGACGTTGGATATCCCGTGTGACGGTGTTCATAACAAGAACAAAAAGGAGTGGTGATAGGGTGCTTCCTTGATGAACTCCAACAGAGACACGAAACGATTTTGATACACCCGCCATATTTCGAACTTTACTTTTCGGATCGTGGTAGATAAATTGAACCCAGCGCACGAGTTCTTCTGCCACTAAATTTTGCCGCACAGAGCATACCAGATGAATTCTTGCGGCACACGGTTAAACGGTTTCTCTAGATCCAGAAAAGCAATGTAAAGAGGGTGATGCTTTTCACGGTGTTTCTCCATGAGTAACCGCGCGTCGTGTATTGCGTCAGTCATTCCGCAGATCTTGATAAATCCGGCTTGATTCACGGTTATTTGAACGATTTCGCGAATACGGTTGTCAATAATGCGTTCAAAAATCTTCATGGTATGGGAAAGTAACCAGATCGGACGGTAATTTAAACATTCTGCCGGATTACCTTTCTTTCTCTATATTGGAACTGTGGTACTTTCCTGCCAGTCAGATAGTATCCTTTCTTCCTGAATAACTCGATTAAAGAATTCACTGAGCCACAGTGTTCGGTCCCAGCTCTTCTCTTTTCAAAGCTCAGATGCGATGTCGTCAGGTCCTATTGATAATGCTAATGATTGTGGAAGTGGAGGATGAGCAAATGCTTCAGTTGAAATCTGCTCGAAATATTCTCGTCATATATCCGTCGTGGCTCAACGGTTGATAAGCAAAGTACTGTTCTTGTCATTAACGCAACGGAAGTGTTCGATATCCTGTGCGCATTCCTCTCGGCTTTTGGCAAGTCGATCTCTCTCGCCGTCCCAAGTGTCCAGTTTATCGTAAATATTTTTGTAATGGTCCACTCGGGTGGGGTGGGGTTGGCATTCTTATAAATTTACCAATTAGCCAGCGCTTTATCGTCGCGAAACTTGTGGTAGAGGCGTTTCTTTTCACGTCAATTATCTCTCGGTGACCCCGACGGTAGCAGAGGCCGCTTTATGGATCGTGTCTTTCATTTAGTTCCACGATTCTTCCACATTCGCAATGGTTGGTAATCACGTAAGTGAGATCATTTGTTCTTTCTTTTCACGAAATCGCCACCATTTGATGTGCGGCTGTTTTACGAGTGGCTTAATTCACAAAACGGCAATCAACGGCCGATGTTGAGGTCCGATGGTCTCATAGGAAGCTGATTTGCAATCAGTGACAGTGGTAAAATGTCGGCGTCTTATGAAAATATAGTCGATTTGCGTTTTATTATTCCCACTATAAAATATAGGAAGATGAGACAATCGTTTGTTGAACCATGTATTCGTAAGTACAAGGGCATGGGTGTCCGCAAAATCGATTATACGCTCGCCACCCTTATTGCGCACTCCAAACCCCCTTTTTCCCATGGCACCTGTTAACATCTGCCTTTTCATCCACGTGACCATTAAGGTCGCTAACAATGATAATATAGTCGTCAATAGGCACGTGACAAATCTTTTCATCGAGAAGTTGCCAGAAGGCATTTTTCTCGGCATCAGGTCAATCTGATACGTTAGCCCCTCTACCGTGCTGTAGGAATAGTGGAATTCGCCATTTTTCTCGGCCAGAGGCTTGGTCTAGTTATCACCATCGGACATATAAGACCATCGTAGTTTCGATCAGCATTTTGGACATTTCGAGTGCGGAGTCGTGACGGATAGTCCACCCGGGGAAGGTTCTTTTTGAAAGAAAGGTTCCGGGTGAGTTCTCGTTGTACAGCTTCAACAGCGTGACAGTGCGGAAGGGGAGCCAGCTACAAAGCAACATTCAAGGATATTTCTAACAAGGAAGTTGAAAAGTTTTAAAGAGAGCTGAATGGAGGTAAAATCAGAATAGGAACTTAGTATAAAACCAGACATTTTGGAAGCTCGATTGAGGATGTCAGTGAAGTGGAAACTGAAAAAAAGTGTGTTATTGAAGTTTACACTCAGATCTTGGGAGGCAATTCGCTTCGTACATCCAGTGACATTTGCTAACGTTCAGTGTTAGCTTGTTAACCGAGCAAAAAAGTTCAAGGTTGGACTGCAAGAGAGCACAGACCAGTAGTGACGAAACAGAGGCAAATAATTAAAGGTCGCCAGCTTTCAGCAGTACAAGTGAGAATGGAGGGAAAGTCATTGATAAAAAAAAAGGAAAAGTATGGGGCCAAGTATGGAACCTTAGGAAACACCAGAGGAAGGAGAGAAGGAACGGAAAGAGTGTCCATGAAAAGAAACTCTGCTTGAACGTACGGGAGGAGCGGGGCAAGTTGGAGAGGAGAATATTGTGTTCAACAGTATCAAAGGCTTAGGCGAAATCGGTATGAATAGCATGTACTCCATGTCCTAAATTAAGGCATTTAGCAATGAAGTTGGTAGAGACCAAAAGGTTTGAAGCAGTAGATCTGTGTTCCACGAAATCATACTGTTCTTCCACAATGGGGTGACCAAAATGCGCAGTCCGCCAGCTGTAGACGTATCTCTCAAAGATTTTGGAGCAAGACGAAAGGAGAGATATATGACGGTAGTTCACAGTTAGTAAAGGATCTCCGCTCTTGAGGATAGGAATAATAATAGCCTCTTTCCAAAGATGAGGAAAGTAGCATTCTTCTAAACTTTCGTTGGACACGCACAGAGGGAGCGAAATATATTGTTTATAGTTAACAAGAAAGAGATGGAAAAGCCTATGGGAACCAGGTCCGACATTGGTGTCTAGATTACCAATGAGGAACTCAACTAAAGAAGGCGAAAGATTCGGAGCAGTCTGGATCAAGAAGAGGAGACAAACGGATGCCCGGATAAGATGCCCTATCATGCGTCCTTCTCAACCTGGCCCTGGAAAAAGTGATTCGCGATACAGACGTAAATGCGAGAGCTCACCCAACTATTGGTCTATGCTGACGATATTGACGTTTGCTTTACAAACAAAACCTTAAAAAAGCGAGAAAACGGCCTTGACGCGGGATGACCCGCTTAATGCCACCATATACGGCAACGTCAGCGATGTTGAAATCGGTATGGAAGGAGTTAATAAGCCGAATCTCTGGTTGACTTTCCTGAGGTTTTTGACGATGATTCGAATTTTGTCTTCGGTTCATTTCCTTGTAAGGCCCCAAACCTATCGACTGAGACGCGCGTTTCACAGTGGAAGTCGGTATTAGCTGACGATTTTGTTGGATGAAATTGCATTCCTTGAATTTTTTAAACAGTTGTCACTGTGACCCGAAAAGAGAATCCTTCACCGTAACCTCAACCGACACATACTACCAGTGGCTGGCTCAGACTATCTTTCTTAATATAATATATAACAAAGTATGTTCAAATTATTACTTATATTAATTTACAAATTATTCGAGCAGTTTCTAGATAATTTATGAGTGCTCGTATAATTAAACTTTCTCGGTCTTATCAAAAAGATGAAAATGTAAAAGATACCATCTAATATTAGCCAATTTAAACCCAAAAATCATTAGCAATAAATCCAAAACTTTAATCGGATCCCTGTGTTTCTCTTGACATCGGCTCGCAGAATTTTTTTGGCAAAACAATAATGAATAGAAAGAATGATTTGATGATTGAAAATCAAACAAAGTGTGTACGCGCTTATATACGGAGCGCCTTGTTTATCATCGGCAAACACTTGCTTGGCCCCATCTCAAAGGTGTCACTTAAGATGTTCCATCTGTTTTGTATGTAAATTTAGATGAATAAAACAAAGGCAAAAGAAGAATAAAGATTAGTACACAGTTTAGTTTCCACCTATCTTTACGGAATTTGATTTTTCAGTTTTTTCCTGATGTTTGTTTCTCGCCTTTGCGATTATAATTAGTGAAATCAGGAATTTTCCTCTTTTTTCTCAAAAAATTAATATTATATTATAGATGGTTTACATATGTTCAGTTTCCTCCAAAAATTAATGGTTTTAATGATTGAATCAAGTGAAATGATTGTCATCCTATTTTTAGACCCAAGGCTACAAGTACCA
This sequence comes from Hermetia illucens, assembly GCF_905115235.1. Taxonomy (NCBI): domain Eukaryota; kingdom Metazoa; phylum Arthropoda; class Insecta; order Diptera; family Stratiomyidae; genus Hermetia; species Hermetia illucens. Next base: position 185,667,000 of record NC_051849.1, on the reverse strand, counting down.
GGCTATCCCCATCTTGTAGCTTTTCAGTTCAGAATCAGAAAACGTATCCACATTATCTGATTATCAAGTATTTTCTAACACCTACAGTATTTTCCACACGATTTCATACAAACTATAATAACATTCTCTTTCAAGACTCCAAGCTTTTTCCTTACAAAATCTCAGATGTTTTTGCTCAAACAATCGGTCCTTGTCATCTGCAATTTGAAATTTACGGAACTAATGTCTGGCAAATCATGTCAAAGATCTGTCATTCAATCGCTCACTATGCGGTCTTCTATGATGCAAATGAATAGGGGCGGGTTCCCACATGGGCAGGAACTAGGTCCCAAATTCGTCACGATCGCAACATTTGAACATACTCGCCCCCCGGACATGAACATGGCGGAGCAGAGGTGTGATCCTCCTCACAGCATCATACGCATCGAATATCGAAATGATCTTGACAACTTGAGAGTTGTGAAGTTCCCTGATTTGAAAATGTTTTGCTGTCATGAAGACAAAGTATTTTTGGAAATTGGGACATTTATCATTCGTGAGGTTAAACACGAAGAGCAAGAGAAAAATGTCTTGGTCGTTCTTAGAAAGATCAGAAAAATATTTGTCTATTTGTTAATTTGAAATATTCGATTTATATTGCTTACGGAGGGCTTATAATGAAGGTTCGTTTATCCTTATCCACATACATATATTATAGTTGAAGAAATGTAAACAATTCACGTGCAGTCAAGAAGATGTAGTGAAACGCGAGAATAGTAAAAGGTAAATAACGATGTGGTAAAAGCCCAGCGATTGGCTTGCTCAATTTTAAAATTATCAATTACTCATTAACGTAAATAAAAGGGATTGTAGGTCAGCTTACTAAATAATTCAAGGAGTATAATAAACATAAATCAAAAGGACACAGAAAAACTGAAATTATATAGTAAGTGCAATGAAGAGATGATGATAGTTTCTTCCTGTATTTACGGGAGATTTTGAGATTAGTCAGCCTCTCTCCAATTCTTCTAGGATGCAGTGCGACTTCCCTTGACAACATTATTATTATGTCTTCTACTGAAAAGCCTACTTTTTAAAACGATTCTAATCAAAACTGACAGCAAATTGCATTAGGCGATATCATTTACGTTCGATTATCAACAGGCCTTAAAGAAACAAGTCGGGAAACCGGAAGCTAAACGCTTCAGGTATGAAAGGTTTTGTGTATTTCTTTCATAAAGAGATTTGAGTGTGCATTTGTCCCTAGCTAATAGTTAGCACGTAATATATGCATATATATCCACTTTGAAGTGATATTGACATTCAAAGTCTTGAATTTGCAGAGAAGCGACAGCTTTGACCTAGTATAACTTTGTTAGTAATAGTGCGATTTTCACTAATGTACTATTAGTAACTTTGTTTGAACAGGTATCGATATGGAGGGTATTTCGGAGCCTAGGCACCATATAGTGGCAGCCCCTGAATTTTTTCAAATTTTTCGGTTTGGTAGTTTCTGAGAATGGGTTCGTTACAAAAATGATCACTTTCAACACTATAGCACTCCCCAACTTTTCAACAAATGTCAAAACTAAGACCGGCTTCGAAAAGTATTAACAGAGACATGACCCCACATGACTATATTTGATGGAAAAAATATTTACACCCCCTTTTTGTATGTATGGGGACCCCCTCCCTTAAATTCGTCGTAAAAGGATGTAACACACTACATGCGTGAGCGTTCACAGTTCCCACCTTTCTACCAAATTTGGTCCAATCGCTATAACGGCCTCCGAGAAAAATGCGTGTGACGGACAGACAGACAGACAGACAGACGGACAGACAGACAGTAAACCGATTTTAATAAGGTTTTGTGTTTACACAAAACCTTAAAAAGAGCAACTGGACTGAAAATTATGGACGATACGAAAAGCCATGCTAGTACTCTATTGTCCCCTTATGTTATTAAAGTCTTCTTTCGAAGCCTCTGCAAAAATCCCGGCCCAATCAAAGTGTCCTGAAATACGTGACCTCCTATGGAGAAGAAGCTGTAGCGATGGTGTTTCCACCTTCGACAACAGATCAAAGTGTATGATCGTGACCAGCCTATTTATCGTGAAAAAAGTTGTGCAACTCAGATTTTCTGGTTTCGGTCAAGTAAGATTGAAGCTATCCACGCTGCCTAAGTAACTGGATTAGCTAATAATCAATCATCACGCCTCCTGCTAAACTACTGTCACTAAGTTGTGCGGTGCATCCAGTTCTTTATCCATTCTCTCAAGACTGCTGACATGCTCTTAGAGTAGGAACACTCCCTGAATAGTCTAGAGGATGAATATTATTTTTCAACATTGCAAGTACGTAGGTCATCTCATAAAACCACATTCCTTAGGTCAAATGTTATGAGGAACCCGGCTCCATCTCCAAACTTCGAAAGGGAGGGAAAAATGCCTGCTGCCAAACATATATTAGCCGTGCTGTGTAGCGTGTGTGACTTTTAGTTCTTTATTGATGACGCCTTCTTCTAGTTCCTCTAGTCTAAAGAGATAACAGTCTGTTGTACATCCCTTCTTCAATATCGTCAGCTGGGATGGAGTGGAGAGACAAAAACGTGTGCATCCTTCATCTTAGCTTCGATGGAACACGGTAATAGGTGAGCTGCGAGAATTTAGGTGGCTAACGCATATCCAATCCCTTATGGAGGCGTTGCAATGTGGAGTTGATTAGCTCAACCGCCTGAGTGGCTCGGCTACCCGTTAGTAGCACTTTGACAGCCACGAGGCCGCGGAGCAACAGAGAGAGAGATTAGTTTGCCGTGAGAAATAAGAACGACGAATTTCATTCTTTTCAAATTCAATGTTTTGTAAATTAAACTAATTAAGAAGTAAAATAGAACAGAAACGAATTAGTATAAATAAATGATTTGTTATTAAATCTAAACTAAAATGGTGACGCGGGCAGTTTGGATAGCAAGACAGACGTATTGAGTTCAACGCGGCAGAAGCAAAAAGGTTCCGGGGTCGCCGTTCCATAGATCCCGGTTAGTGCCTTGCAGCAACGCGTTTTGATTTCCATGCGGAGTTCAATCTTTGTGGCTTAGTATTGTCCAGATTTAAGGGTTCCTAAATATCTCGCACGCCAACCGATCCACCAAAATCTGGAGCAATTCTCTACAAATCGGAAATTTCTGTCGTCCCTTAGTACATAGACGACTTCCAATACAGAGATCTCCTCTTAGGCAACAAAATATCGCAGCAAGCTATTGTGATAACGGTCCTTTATTCGCTTCTGAGTCTAATGTCTTCGCTATTCCTTTCGAGATAGGTTCGTTGGGAGCTCCGGTGGCGGCTACCCAAAACGCAGCTTCACGCTGCTTAAAAATATATGATCCCTTTAGCAAGCGGCATTACTTAATCGACACAGTTGCAGACGTCTCAGTTTTCTCAGTATCGCGGAATCACAAACTGATTTCGTATCAACACAAACTAGCGGCGGCAAATTACTTAACTATACACAATTACGGCTACTAGCAGTAGACGTAAGTCTGGGACTTCAACGAACGTTTTCATGGTGTTTTGTTGTAGCAGATATTAGCAGTCCCATATTAGGAGCAAACTTTTTAGGCCACTATGGATTGCTAGTGGACCTGCAAAATATGTCTCTTATAGATCCCTTAAGATCGCTCAAATCCTCAGGAAAACTTGCCACCTGCTCTACTGTCAGTCTTTCAATCATTTTTGACGAAATAGCTAACCCTTGCATTCGTGCTTCTTCAAAAATACAGCAACATAACTACCGCATATAGTACTTCCATATCTTTTCGAAGGTGCATCCATTACCACCCAAAAACTGTTGCTAAGACAGAATTGGACACACTTTCAAAGCAGGGTACTTGCAAACCATCAAATAGCTGCTGGGCTTCTCCATTACATATGGTCTCAAAACCCAACGGTGAATGGAGACCATGTGGCGATTACAGACATATGGATTCTCAGACCATTCCAGACCGCTTTTGCATACCACTCATCCACGACTTTGCGCACAACCTCGCTAACTACTGTGTTCTCATGACCTTGGACTTAGCCAAGGCGTACCATCAAATCCCTGTAGCTCCAGAAGATATTTCGAAAACGGCAATATGCACACACATCGGACTCTTCGAGTTCATATGGATGTGGTGTGAACTTTTCAGAGGTTCATCCACCCTGTGCTGCGAAACCTTAACTTTTATTTCGTGAACTTGGAAAATGTTTCGGTCGCCTCTTCCTCTGAGTCTAAGCATTTAGATTATATCGAATGCATTTTTCAATGTCTCCTTGAGGCTTGTCTTGTACTTAACGGTGAAAAATGCAAGCCTCTTATCTTCGCTTTTAAGCAGAAGTCCGACGAAGCGTTGCCTCGCCAACTCTGGCAACTGAGCTTCATAAGCCAGTTTACTTCGGACATCCAGCACGTGTCCGTCAAGGATAATGTAGTTGCAGACGCTTCGTCACGCGTTTCAGAGGTTAAAATCCCAGCCATGGTCGATTTTTCGGCAATCGCCGAGGCACAGAAGGATGCCGTAGTGCTTCAGAGCCTCAAGGACAACTCCAAATACAAATTTTGAATGTTTCCCCTTTTCGGTTCAACTTCCGAAATGTTCTGCGAGACCTCTAAAAAGAGACCTTGGCCAGTGAATCGGGTACCAGAAGTGTAAATTCACCAAGCAGACTCCTGGGCTTCAAACGTCACTGAACGAGTGCGTATCACCCGCAATCCAATGGGATGCTGGAACGTTGGCATAAGGCACTGAAGGCCGTTTTAATGGCACAAGATGATTCCTCGTGGTCGCAAATGCTGACCTTCGTTTTTCTTGGCCTATGTAGGCCATCGTGAAGAGTTTGCTCCACCGAGTTAGTACACGGTGAGAATTTGAGACTCCCCAGCGATCCAGTGTTGGATACCAGGTCAGACCTTTCACCACTGGGCTTTTTCCTTTGCTCCGGGACCAAATTCAAATCACCCCCGCCATCCCGTCATTCTTCGACGGAGGCCAACACCCTCAAGCACTCAGATGTCATCTTAATTCGCGGGGATACTTCCCTGAAGTCCTTGCAGTCACCATATGAGGGCCCATATGAAGTGTTGAACAAAGAAGAGCACTCTCCGTGTCCAGGCTAAAGTCTTTTGTCCCCGGGGCTGATGTTTCAGGGAAGAAGGGTACACGACGCGTGAGATTCGATATATTCCCCTAAAATTAACGAACCAGGAACCGGGTTCTTTCGCTGTAACCCAGTATCAGCTGGATGTGGGATAATGTCTAGGGGTTGCAACATGGAGCCGATTAGCCGAGATTCGTCCGAGTTCCACACCAAAAAAGCGCAACTCAACACGAATCATAACTCACCCGCCAGTTAAATTTTAACTGAAATGGAATATTGAAAATATGATGAGATGGAAAGGAAAAATCTGAATTCGAAATGGAAAATTCCGAAATTTTCTTGGAAAAATCTGCAAGTAATGCAACAACTTTTATCTTATGTTGTATAGAGTGCCCAGATGCTCATGAGAAAATCAGGACCTTTTCAAATATCATAGTAGACCTATAAAATCCTGTCCCATTCTGATACTATAAACATATGAGCCGGTGACTGACCTGATCTATGTATATGGATTCTATCTACAAAAGAAATTTAGTCAATATTGACGTCTCAATACATTTAATTCAACCTAATGATGAATCTCCAGGCATACTTACCATCCCACTGTCACTTTTCACACCTCTGACAGATTTATTGCCTCCACTTCGGAAATCCCGACGAAAATCAATTACAGCCTAAGATGCAGTAACCCCTGTCGAATACTTGAATACTTGAGGTATTGAATTGAAATGAACGAACAAACATGCATTTTTCATATGAACACCCAATCTCGTCATGATGGATTAGCTATGCGGTTTCAAGAGATTATTTTCAGATTTTCCTGGATTTCGGAATGCCGCTATTTGGAAAATCGTACAATTGTATGTTGAGCATGTTTTCTATTCTCCTAAGGGTTAATAAGCTAAGTCAAGTCAAGCATTTCACGTAGCTGCTGGTTGTGGTATTGATAAGTTCCAGAGAATAGTTTCTTAAGTGATTTGCATTCTCCGGAATTTTACGACAACAGCTAACGAACCCAAGACATTCTTCCTGGATTTAATTAACTAAATGAAGTGAATCCAACTTAAAATGAACATGTGCAAGAAAGTTGAACTGAAATATAATTGAACCAAGTGGGGAACTACTTGGAAGGACATTTATTCTGGAATATGTTCACTGTTCCTAACTAAACTTATTAGCATCTAATGAATTACTGAATAGAAATTAAATGAGGGACCTGAACGCAAAATAAGCCAAAACGATGCCGGACGCAATTTCAATCAAAGCTCCTTTTTTCTATAGAAAGTAACCTAGGTTCCCGCGGTACTAAGGCAATAACACCGTGGCAAATATTATCTATGAAGACATTTAGCGATTTTACGATGGCTTTCCTATAATTTATGGTACTTCACTTTTCTCCTATGTCTTTACCTTCAAACGCTACTTAGTATGAAGGATAGAATGTATCTGGTAAACAGCTCGAATACTGTTAGGCGAACTTGACCACCCAGTAATGACGCATTTGCTCCCGCACGTAGTTAAGTATTTGAAATCATTCAAAGTTAGCCCTACTTCCTAGAGCAATCTGCGAACATACAGGATAGGGATTTCAATTTAAGTCTCTACATACCATCATTTACCATCCAAGCACTTCTTGAGCTCCTTCTCCTATCTCCACCGGAGGTAATTACCTAGCGTTTAAAGATCTTCAACCGTCCAATTCAGCAGGAGTAATAGCATTCAATTTCGATTTATTTAGAAAATTCCTCAACCAGGCTATTGCCTGTGAGCACGCATCTTGCGAAGAATGGTAGCTCGTTGTCTTCTTAAATGTTGGGGGAAGACCATGCAGCCTCCAAAGAGATTAACGGATAGAAAATTGCAAAGCGGTGTAACCGTTTAAGGTCCAAATCGATTATTTTGTTAGATAGTTAATTCAGCACGATATCGTTCTAGAGCGGGGCATTAATTTCGTTAAGTAGAGGAAAATCACACACGCCACAGCCGGAAGAAGAACATAAGTTGAGTGCACGCCTTGTCTTGGAAGCAATGTTACAATAATTAAGTGCTTCTCTTTAACGAATACCTGTTGAATGTTCTGCTCAACAGAGCCAAGTGCGGCAATAAAATATTTAAGATGATTATGAGCTACTACAATTCAATGAGCAATCAAAAGTGGATGCTTAGGGCAAACAATCTGATTTACTCTTGCATTTGAGGGGGAGCGTTCGTATTTTCAGGACGAATGCCTGGGATACTTTCCAGGTAGTTGTTACACGAAAATAGCAGAGGCGTACCTGGTGGGTTTTCCCCAAAACGTTGAGCAACTCATATTATTGAATAGAAATATTTCAAATATCCATAATTTGACAGCCGCTTGAAAAGCAAAAATTTGAACAAATTGACAGACCGGCAATCTACAGGAAAATATGATCGCGGTATATAAAAAGTTCCGCGCTCCTCAAAATAATAATTTAGAAAATATTATACAACTTCTTCTTCTTCTTTTTCTTCAGCCTTTGTCCCGTTCACAAGCGGGGTCGGCTCGTCGTGATCGGTTTCGTCATTTGGCTCTATCGAATGCCTGATCTGGGTGCAATCTCGAGGCTTTCAAATCCCATCTAGCGTATTAAGCCACCGTTGTTTAGGTCTGCCTTTTGGTCGTTTACCATCGACTTTGATGTTCAGACCAATCTTGGCAAGTGAATTCTCGTTAGCACGAATTGCGTGACCATACCATCGAAGACGCCTCTTTCGGAACTTTTCCACGATCCGTGCAACCCCATAACGATCGCGGATACCCTGATTTCGGATGTGATCTAAACGTGTGACGCCACTAGTTCAACGTAGCATCTTCGTCTCCATTACCGCAAGACGCCGTTCATTGAAAATACAACTATATTATGTTTTTTTTTGTCCGGGCACGGAGATGGAAAATCTTAGAAAGACACGTTCGATTCAGCTCCGTCGCACAGATGACACACGTGTGGATTCGCACACAAGAAAAAACACTCCTGATCTTTTCAGGGCTCGCTTTCCTTCTCAGTGCTCGGTTTAGCCTCCTCCTCTCCGTTGCGAACATTGGGCAGTGAAACATTACATGCTCTGCATCCTACGGTGTTCCACTGCACGCAAGACAATTCGGCGAATAAGCCATCACAAAGCAGTGTAGATGCCTGTAGCAACCACCGTGTTCCGTGAGGAACACGTTTCCGGTCAAACCATACTTTAATGTTGCGAATAAGCGTATGCGTCCTGGGATTCTTCATAAACTCGTCCCGTCTGCGTTGCCGGATATCAGGCAACGCTTACCTTGCTGTTTCCCGCCTTCCGTGTTGCCCTCCATACATCTTGCATGGTATAGCACACTCATTTCATTCGCCAGAATATCGACTGATCATGCCTGCCACCACCAGTACTATCTCAACCATCGAAGCTATCAGCTAATAAACTAAGTTCACCTGCTTCTGTCTTTGAGAATTTATGAGCCCCTCTACCAATACGGTGACGCGAAAAGCAGTATGGATCGCACCACTTCGGTTAAAAGCAGCCTTCTACCGTGCTTGCAACTACCGTGTTGGCGTTAGCTGCTTTTTGACATAAATTCTCTAGGTGCTCCTTAAAACTCAGGTCGGTGTCAATTATCACTCCCAGGTACTTCATAGCCGGCTTAGAGATGACCATATATCCACCGATTTCCGACATCGCTGTTTTTTCTACGATTCGATATTGAGACCGCTTCTGTTTTTTCATCTACCTCGGCCAATCTGTCCTTTTCTAGCCAGGTCTTTACCGCTCTAAACCTCCATATCTTCTGGGGGTTTTGCTGCAACAACAACATGACATCCCATAGTAAGGAACTCCCCCCTCGTCTCGTCAACTGAAAATGACGGACCCACACTGCCACCGCCAAGCATGGAAGGAACAGTCCGTGCAATTCATCGGTTTAATAAACCTAAGTCGGCAGGAGCCGATAGAATTACTGCCAAATTGGTGAAACACGGAGGCGACCAACTACACCAAGCGGTTCATCAACTTATTCTCAAGGTGTGGTACGACGAATTAAGCCTGATGACTGGCAATCAGGCATTATGTGTCCAATGCATAAAAAGGGGGGTATCACGATATTCATCAATTATAGAGGTATTTCGTTACTGAGTACCATCTATAAGATATTCTCCGCTATCTTGCTAGGCCGGATCGCCCGTTACGCCTAGAACATTGTCGGCCTATACCAAATAGGCTTCACTCTAGGCAAATCAGTCACAGGTCAGATTTTCTCTGTGCGGCAAGTGATGGAAAACTGTTGGAATATGGAGATCAGTTGCATCATCTTCTCATTAACTACAAAGCCACATATAATAGCATAGCCAGGATAAAACTGCACACGGTCTTGAGAGAATTCGGTATCTCGACGAAATTGATAAGACCCTGACCAATGTGCAAGGCCAGATAAAAGCAGCACGATCACTCTCAAGACCATTGAACATCAACAAAGGTCTAAGTCGACGAAATGCCTTATCATCATGCGGTCCCTTTAACCTGACCCTGAGGCACCATCCTTTTCATGTCCACTCAACTACTGGCATATGCTGATGATGTTGATATTATGGCGATGGCGTAGGTCGGGGCACCAGACAGCTTTCAAGGATATCGAATTGGTGGACCTCGGCGCAAAACCGGAATGTCTGGAGTTCCTTACTAAGGCAGGCCTAGACCGGATACCAGTTGTTCGGCCGTTGATGCTAATGATGAATTGCGTATATACATATGTGTATGCGTTACTTCCAAGAATATATTATATATCAGCATCTACTGAGGATGCATCGGCTTCAGAGAAAGCAGAAAGGGTATTTTCGAAATAGCAAGAACAGGATCTGAGGGCCACTCAATGGCACAGGAGTGTTCAGTTGCTTTAACCAGACACGTTTGCATTCAAAACTGCATAATAGTATGTATTATAATTCACGGTAAAAGTTTATCATTTCCAAAAAAAGCATTTTTACTGAAAAATGCACTACCAATGTTCTAGATATTCAAATTCTCCTAAGGCAGTGACTAGAATATCCGAAAAGTTGTGAAAATTGCTGATTTCGGAATGCCTTGGAGGGCATCAAGGATTTGATGGGAGACAGAAGACAGTCGCCACTTTATTAAGTTTCGCGCAAAGTCATACATAAAAGGTAATGGGTAGCGACATAAAATAATGGGAGCATTTAGTTTACGGTAGTCGTCGCAAAGTCTTTACTATCCATATGTAAAGCCAAAGAAAGACAGCTATTAGAAGGATGGTAAATGTCCTGTTGGAGTAAAAAATCAAATTCTTTCCGCACAACAGAACAGTTTTTCAGGGTATTAAAGGCCACAAATCATAATAAAATTGGAGGACCTGAATTCAATGACTGACTACGTTCAGTTGTAATAGTGCCTACTTCCGAAGAAATAAGTAAACCTTCATATTGAGGACAGCCTTAAATGTAGTGGAAAAAGCACTCTTTTGCAGGATAAAGCTTTCCTTGATGATTTCAATGTCTCTCAAGAAAAATAGTAGCACCAAAATATTTACAGCTGTTATGATGTCTACGACTGTGAGCTTCCTAAAAAATGTCGACTCAATCCTAAATCTAGTGATACCAGCTACATCTGTAATACCAGTTATCGTCGAGTTTGATACCTGTAGTGACTTGTTGACATTGGCCGATGGTGAAGAGCCATTCGAGTCGACTAGGAGGACAAAGCTACCCCAAAAGTCTAAAATGATAGCGCAATCGACCATAAAGGTCCGTCTGGAAATATCCAGGGAACTGCCCGGTCGACACACTCACGCACATCTCTGCGATAGCCAGGCTCGATAATGTAGAAGGTTTTTTTTTATATTTTGTGTCATTTTACTAGCCATCATGTGCCGTTTAATCGATCCGAAAAACCGCACTGGAGCCTGAAGGACAAACATTGGAATATCGTTGCGGCTTAAGCTAAAAATAAAAAAAATAGCGGCCCGACGGCGCAGGAAGAAGTCTCAACCAAATTTCCTGCGAACCGGTTTCTACATACATACATAACGTTTTGCATTGGTCGGAGACAAACGCGAAAAGTATATTTGGTAATATGCAACATGATCGAGCATACGTCCGAGCCAGACAATGCATGGGAAAAATAACAACAAAAAACCCGGTGAAGACCCCTTTTGAGTATTGGAAAATATCAGTGTTCCAATCCAAAACATTTAAGTGGATTTTATGATTTCCGAAAATGTAAAACTTCTGTTGTTTTAGAGTAGAAGAAAAAGGGAGACATTCACATTAGCTGGATTTAGAACTTTGTGAAATCCTTTAGAAGCTTCGAAATCATATAAGGGTATGCGATCCATAGGTTAGCCCAAGAATTTATGATGATATCAGCATATTGTTAGCTTCTCAAAAGCCTAGTGCAACTTTCTTGCAGAATGAAACTTCCATGATTCAGGCCAGGCTCGCCTTCTAATTCAAGTATTAGATCTCAACCTAGTCAATTTTTCAATTGACACATCTATGACCACAATTTTCTGTTTAAGTTACGCTGGTTCCCTGGTTACTACCGAAACCATCGCATCGAGATTTGTTAACAACTAAAATTGCATACCAGTATGCATAAGGACCTCAGTAAATTCACGTACGTATCAGCACCTGGTTGGCTAATTTCGCGTGATAGATGGAATTGTTATTGATCGTCCGAGAATAGATTTTCAACATATGATTGAATTTAGTTGACACACTTAATACCACTTGACTCTCGATGACACTCTCCTCTAGTCGCGAGTATGAATTCGTATCAAGTACATTTTCCGCAATTTTGGGCGTTCCCTGATCTAGGCCAGTCCCTGCGTGGCTGAGGCAGGTGATTCTTGGACAATACTCACAATCACATTCAGGCTTTTTCACCTAGGCAGTCGGGTTTGAGCGCCGTTTCAAGGCCTGAGTCAGTCAAAACAGAACCACATTTTTGTATTTGAATTAAGGAAGCCATGAGTTCACTTGATCGCGAACTAAGCCAATTGGGAAAGAACTTCCTCCCCCTCCGCTTTGAGCTAGCGCTTAATTTTTAAAAAGGAAGGTTTTCCCTCAGTTTTTCCGGTCCGACATCAAGTAAGTGATGGAAAGTTATATCCGGAGTTATTCGACGCATCCTAGTCAAAGAATTGGCAAAAAAGAAGATTGGGTAGATTAAGTATACCAACTTATACCTTTTCCGAACAACTATAATTTTCACAATTACATATGTAAGTCAGTTTTCTACCGGGATCATCATTTTATGATTTTGAAGATTCAAAATTCCCTACTGCGCCCGTTAATCGAAATTAGATATAATTTGCAAGAATTCTCTGCAACATTGTTCTAGTGACGAGTAAATTCCCCAAAATGTTACATTTCACAAGGGATCCAATTACCTCAGATTAGCCGCAGGCGCACATGCGTCACGCCCTAATTACGAAATCCACTTCATGCTGAGAATATGTACAATAGGTCATTATCATCACCTCACATGTTTGAATTTATCAGGCAAACACGGAAAAGTGGTGTAAGGAAACGCACCTACTGAGGAATAGTCAAAAATTTCCTGTATTTATAGTTTTGTGCCCCATAGAAGCAGGCTTGACGAAGGCGATGGAAAGAGGGCTTCCCCGGGCTCGAAGTTTTCTCCGGGGCCCAGAATAGAAATTTCAATGAAGAAGGGCTAATAAGGGGCCCGCATAATTTTCACCTCAAGCCCCTATTTTCTCTCAACGGCCCTATACTCCACAACTCCATACAATTTGCTGGTAGTATCTGCAGATCAGATTTAGTAAACAATTATAATGTCCTTATCATTTATCAACCCAAATTACGTCAAGCAACCCTACTCTCCCGTACAGGTCAAGCATAGCTGACCAAATCACTTCATGAGTCATCTCCAAACAGGATGTAAAATATTCTCATGCATATTGTTGTTGGCAATGTCCACCATCATCACGTCGTTACACTATACCCATATTGACCATCTTCAGTCAGTAATTGTTTTTCTTTTGCTCAGTTCCTTAAATAACTGTCAGAACTCGAGAGTTCTTCACGATTTCCATGTTTTTTCCCACTTGTTTTCCTAATACCCGTTGGGGACACGACAGTCAGCTCCTCCTCATGCAGTCTCGTTCAGACTCAACTTCAGATTCAGTTGTGCATATGAAATGAGGGAATGGTCAGAGCAGAGATGGCTTCACAGTTTTTAGTAGTTTATTTGATTTTCACGATAAGTGATTCAATTCACGCAATCAAGTGACAACATATGTGACTTCGGAACCGGAGTCATACAGCTGTGATTTAATATTTTGCCTGAGAAATGATGGGTTTCAGTTTAATGCCATTGTTTCAACACCTTCGTTTTACTGCACATAAACGCTGGATTTATAGTCTTTTATGTCTGTAAAAAAAGCGATTAAACCCTTTTCAACCTAAAAGCGAGAAAACTATCTATATTGTAAATAATTGTAATTCTAATCATCTTCAGTCCATACCATGTATATAGTTCTGTGGGATGAATACGGGAAACAACTCAAACATGGATGGCAAAATATGCTTTTCCGTCAATTTCAAAGCGCCTCTTCATCCAAGAATCCATTAAGAATAACTGCCAGTAATTACCGCTTTTGCCCTAAGTATTCTTAAAGAATCTCTCATCATCTACATATATTTTTACGACCCGTACATGTCAAGAGAAAGAAGTTATTATGTGGACAATGTAGAAGTTCCAGAAAAATTACAGCGTTGATAATCAGAACCGAGAGATTGTCCCGAGGAGAAAATTATGCTCTCCTCCAGATTATCCTCTTCCTTTATTTTAATTACATCTCGACAAAATTTTGGGCGTTGCCTACCTTCTCCGGATTAACCTAGACTTCATAGAGAGAAGGAGAAAATCATGTATCACAGAGACGACGCACACTCCATAATAACTACGCGAAATTTTTTACCCAGAAGTGATTGAAGAACATCGAACATGCGTGATGTTTTTCTTCCACCATACAAATTCAAGCAATTTGCCGACGAATCTGAATATGTATCTTTTTGAGTTAGACCCGTTAAGGCCGGTCCAAATGCGACGTTTTGTCTGCGCAGTCGTAAAACGTTGCAAATACGCCAGCATCCAGATGGTACAAATCGAATTTTTTGCCAGTTTTGGTAGCATCGACAATGGAAGAAGAACTCCTCTGCTCAATTTTTGCATGTTGTCTTGCAAAGAGGATAAAAGAACTGGAACGTTTGAAAAATACCCGGCGCTCAAAGTGGTCGAGAAACTGGCTTCTAAAAAGATAACACTTCGCGCTACTACTTGAGAATGGGCATAGAGACATATACTCATTTATTGGAATTAGTGAAACCGGACATAAAAAAGAAAATACTTTTATGAGAAAAGCAGTATCAGCACATGACAGGCTGACGGCAACTCTAGGATTCCTATCTAGCAATTGGCAGAAGCTATAAAGACCTAAAATTCTCAACACTTATTTCCAAATAATCATTAACTTAAATCATTCCAGAAATATGTGAAGCTATCTATAGGGTGCTGAAAAAAGAATATTTGAAGGTAAGCAACAACACTGTTTGGAGGTCAAAGGGTTGTATAGGTCCCAGGGCAAAACGTGGATTGGTACACACGATAGAGCATAAAACCTGGGAAATGCCTGCTGAACCAGCACTAACCGCTCTACTACCAAACCCTATCTCTACCTCCGCGTGGTGACCGCTGGGAGCTCTTTCTAAAAGAAAGTTTACAGACAGAGAAAGATAAAGGCGAGTCTCCCGTGCCTAAAAACGGGGCAAATTGTACCAACTGGTCAACCCTACCCAACCATAACCTGGAGGGTTGGGAAACCGACGTTACAAAGCCACAGAAGGAGCCTCAGATAGGGTAGACTTTACAACGACGAAACCGGCAACGATAACGGAATACCTATTTGCGTATTTTCTCATGCAAAATGATTCCTGTACAGAGATGGGGCTGCCAAGCATCTAGCCGATACCTTGTCTCAATATAGAGCTGATGTAACAGCGGTGCAGGAAATGCGTTGGACAGGGACCGGTTTTCTGGAAAAGAACCGCTACACCATATATTATAGTGGCCATCCAGTAAACCATGTGTTTGGAATAGGTTCCTTAATTAACCAAAAAATGAAACTCTTATGGGCTTTGAAAGTTTAAGCAAAAAGCTCTGCACTTGCGAGGCAAATTTAGAAATATAAGCCTTATAAACGTTCACGGCACTACAGAGGAGAAGGATACCTTCTACGAGGCAGTTGAGTGGACCCTGGAAGCCTGTTCCAAGTTTGATAACAAAATCATACTTGGAGATTTCAACAGTCAAGTAGGGACGGAGCCCGTATTCAGGCGATACACCGGCTGGTGTGAGAGGTGAGAGTGAATCCTGAAGCCATTCACAACACAGTCCTCCGTAACAAATGGATGCCGCTATAACCGCAGCTAACAAATGCCCTGGAGACGAAGCATCAACAAATGATCTTGACAATCACCTGAAGAGCGTTATCAATGATATGCCCACAAACATACGTGTCCCCAGCCCAGAAAATACGGAACGGCTGGTTCGGCGATGAATGTAAGCTAGCAATGGAACGGAAGAATGCTGCATACCAAGTAATGTTGCATTCTCAAAGAACGCACAGAGACCTACCAAGAACTCCGTTGAGCGGAAAAGCGACTTAACAGACGAAAGAAGGAAGCCTGGGAGAACCAACAGGTCTGTGAGCTTGAAAAGTAAAGGAAGCAACCGCACCAGCTGCGCAAGTTTTACCAACAAGTCAGCAAAATGAAGCCTTATACACCTCAATGCTCATCCCGCCGAGACAAAGAGGGAAATCTGATTTTCGACCGAATGGGCATATTGGAGCGATGGGTTGAGTATGTTGACTGCTCAACAACTAAAATATATTTTTCAATAATGTTGTAACTCCAGATGCTTTCGTGGCTAAACTTTCAAGATGTGGCAGATATTTTAGCGTAGGTTGCGAGTGTATGGTTTGTTCGCCAATCCTAATCTTCATCATCGTTTGCTTTCTATGTTTGGCCCAGACGTTGAAAAATTTGTCTGTCTGTCTGTAACATGTACTTTTCTCAGAAAACGCTATACCGATTATCACGAAATGAAATCTAAGAAAAAATCATGAAGCTGCCTCTATATGGTGTCCACTACATAGCATACTCCATATCAATATCTACTCAAATGACCCCCCCTTAAATTTATTCTAGATTTAAAAATTTTGCAGTAATATAGACTATAGTATGAGGCGTAATATTCCTAAGTTTGGTCGAAATCATACTATCACTGATAAAGTTACAGTAGCTCAAAGTTGTCTTTTCCGTGGAAATTTATTGCAACTCAAAATACTAAATATCAATATCACACTAAAGTGAGTAGTTTGACATGCTAAATACATATATATATTACAGGCTACGTACAAATGGGATATTTCTGCACTCAAATATACTTACAGAATTCACTTGCCAAAATTGGTCTGAACAACGAAGTCAAAATGCAGGCTGAAGCAACGGTGGTTTGATACGCTGGATGGGGATTTAAAAGCCTCGAGCTTGCTCCCAGATCAGTCATTCGATAGATAGATAGAATAGATAGATGGAATGGCGAAACCGATAGCGACGAGCCGGCCCCGGACAAAGGCAAGGACAAAGGCTGAAGAAAAAGAAGAAGAAATATACTTACAGAAGAAATAAACAAAACCTTTCATACCTGAAGCGTCAAGGTTCCTGTTTCTCGTCTTGTTAAAAAAATGCATTAAATTTGCTATTGCTTTTCTCTGGTCTTCATGAATACCTATAAATTTTCCATTGTGGAACTCTGCCTTAGAAGATCTACTATTATCTGAATAGCATACAAGTCCAAAGCCTAGGTAATGGAAGAACGAGGCAACGTACATGGTACAATCCTCAGTAATAAACAGCGGTGATCGGGGAAAGTGAGAAGAGAAGTAGAGCTGTTTTTGGGATAACTCCACCATACTACATCCTATCTTCGTCAAGGGGTCCTACTTTCGTTAAGGGGTCTAAAGCAATTGACCTGGTTCTCCAAGTTAGGGGTTTGGAACGATAGGCTAACTACCCGTCATCCACAAAAAAAAATCACGACCATGTTCAGAAATAGGATGAACAGCCTCGGAAACAGCCACTCAAAACAAATGACTGGCTACGTTCTTGGATCCTTTAATGATAGATCGCTAAAAAAAATCTCATGTTCCCACAGACCTTTTACAACAGACTCACGCTTCTAGCAGTGCAGAAAATGAACTGAAATGGTTGAAAGATAACTGACATGAGGTCCCACAAAATCTTCCAAAGTATCAGGGAAACGTGGGGTTGGAGTCGTTTTCATCGTAGATCGGGACTTTGAACCAATTTTTTTAAACTTCAGATCTATGTATACACGCAAGAGTATGTGAGCTTCGCATTAAAGCTAAGTTTTCAATATATTGCTTGTCAGCACACATGCCCAAACTGAAGAAAAAGCTAGTTTTACGATAGCCTGAAAAGATTATACAAATCATTGCCTCCCAATGTCAAGATATTGTACGGTGAATTCAACGCCAAAGTTGAGGAGGAGGAGGCACATCGAGGAACGACGGGGAGTACGGTTTCCGTGACATATTAAATGACAATCGCTAACATCTCATTGACATTGCAAATATCAGAAATGTAATTATAAAATCGATATGCTTCCCACTCAATTGCTTTTGCAAGAAGACAAGAGCCCCTTTAGATGGCATTACATCGTCGACGTGAGATCATATCGAGGGACAAACTGCGACTACTATATACTAAAAAGCGTTTATGGAGCACCTGGATGAAAGCTTCATCAGAGCAAAGGCGAAAGGAATTCATTTCTCAAACTACTATGGTCCACCCAGGCTTACAATGCCGAGTATGCTCTGGTTTCGGATGCAAAAGTACGTTAGCCGACCATCGTAGCAGATGATTTTAATGCGTGCGCTCATGAATGGGGCAGCGGACAACGAATATGAGAGAACGTATTCTCCTCGAAGCATTCGCGGAGCTAGATGTGGTACTCGTGAAGGCTGGGACCTCCTACACTTTCAGGGAAAGGTCGTGGGGTCTATAGTGGACCCGACATACGTAAGTGCGCTTTAGTCAGTAGTCGTTTGACAAGTCAGCGAGGAATACGCTCACAGTGACAACCAGGCAATCGACACAAATCGAGCTCGAAGAAGAGCTCTCGCAGAATAGCAGGTGGTTTGCTTGGTTGGACAGCGGAAGCTTTTAAGGGGGGACAGCGGGTCTCAAACCCGGCATATCCCTGGACTGTACGGGTGGAGAAAATGTCACCCAAGTCACCCGATGGGTGACGGAAGCATGTGATGCTACTATGACCCGGAAGATCCCAGTAGCCCGCCCAGGTACTGGTGGAAAACCAAAATCACTGCATGTTTCCGGACAAGGAGGCTGTACCAGAGGCTCACGCAAAAAAAAAGCCGGTAGCGACGGACGAGAGAAGATATACAGGCAACTGCGCGGCCGCTTAAGAGAAGTCATTTGGAGGGGTAAAATGAACTGCTTCAAGCAGCTGTGTGACTATGCCGATGTAAACTCTTGGGCGAGGATTACAGGATGGAAAATAAAAGGCTGCAAAGATTACCCCAGGTGACGTATCCGCGCCTGCAGTAAGAGATTGTTACCACTCCGTTTCGTAATGACGAAAATAACGGAAGGTAAACGGTTGTCCAGTTCAACGGGGGCATAATATAACAAGGCGGCAGGTTCGGATGCATCCCTAACCGAAGTTTGATGCTGGCAGTGTAGACTAAGCCCGACCTTTTTGCAAACACCTTCAAGGTCTAAAAGAAGGAATACTCCCTGTCCAATGGAAAAAGCAAAAGTTGGTGTTGCTTCACAAACCCAGCAAGCTACCTGGAGACCCAGCATCATATCACGTGATCTCTCTGTTGAATAAAATGGAGAAAATAATCCACAACAGACTCCTACCCATAATTGAAAACAACAATGTCTTGTCACAGCGCCAGTTTGGTCTCCGTCATGCTAACTCTACGATAGATACAATAAGCACGGTCATGAACCTGGCAGAAGGCGCACTCCCGGGTATTTTATCGAATCTGGTGGAAAATTACCTCTCAAAAAGGCCTCTCTTGTGCAGGACGGATGAAGGCCCTAAAGAGTACATTTTCAGAGCCAGGGTACAACGGAAATCGGTATTGGGTCCTCTCAATAACGAACCCCAGGAAAAAAAAACACTGTGAAAATGGAAGTCAGTAGATATACGGTCGTGTCGAAGCGTGCATTAAATACCTGGGGATGATAAATGACACCAAACTGAGCTTAAGGGAACACTCTCAGAATGCATGCCAAAAGGCAGCCAGTGCTACCACGGCACTTGTAAAAACTTTGCCGAATATTGATGGGTCAAAACATTGGAGGAGGTTGCTTCTAGCAGTGGTGAGTGGTGCGACCCACCCTGCTTTACTCGTCACCTGTGTGAACAGAGGTGCGTGCAATCTCACAGAAACGGAAGCAGGTGAGTTTGGTTTGCTCTCTGGTAACGCAGATCCAACGAGTTTATGAAGGGTCGGTGGACGCACAGACGCAGGGCTCATTTCCAGCATTAGGGAGTGGCTTGAGCGGAAACATGAGGACACCAACTACCACATTACCCACTTTCTCGCGGAACACGTTGGTTGTAACAGGCAGTACCTGTACCGCCGAAGGATCCAATGAATTTCACTTCCCAAGGATCGCAATGAAGAGGAGGACTCTAAGCCAAGGGTAGGGCAGGAACGTGAGCCCGGAGAACTTATTTACAGAGATGCTGACGACGAAGGAGAACTGGTTCACGGTTTCCTCCACAATGGTGAAAATATAGGAGGACTTGCTGAAGAAGAAAAGCTGAAAGGAGAGGGACGAGTGCTAAAAGTAAACCCATCCCGCAAAGTAACATCAACATGGTGGTCCTCTGGGGCTGCTGCTGAAGAGACTGGGAGTGGTTTTTAGTGGGTGCAAATGCCCGTTCTACCTCCGGTGCTGGTACTTTGGAGCTAGAGCGAACATTTTTTCTAAGCTTTTCCACCTCCGTGTACGCAAAAAAAAAATTATCATTAACCAACATTGACTGCTACTTGTACACTCCCATTTTGTTTAGCTTTTCAAGATGTTTGAACAGAACCGGTAAATTTAGAAATGTGATAATTTTAATAACAGAAGAAATACGCAGTAAAATGACGAGCATTTCTCGCCACTATTCTATAATAGTATTATAGAAATGGAACTCCAGAAAAATATGTGACCGTACCCCAATGTGGGCTAGATTTATTTTTTGCGACTATTAAATTAATATATTCTATATATATTTATTAAATAGCAAAAAAATATTAAATTTTGAACTTGGAACCGAAAGAACCCAGACTTACTGTCCCAGTTTCATCTGCTCCTCAGCAACAAACATTGCTTACTTCAAAACAGAATCAAAAGTAACATGTCATCTTAGGACAATGCTCCGAACAAAATCTATTCTTGGGGCTCTAGGCAGTGCAATTATGTAGTTATCGCAGTCCTTAGTTACTGAAGCTATTAGTTCAAATGCACATATATGAACATGCATACTATATATGGGTACATGTGTGCCATATTTTTAGAATCCCTTAAACGGATCTGAAGATAGCTCGAAACTGTTTTCGCATTGAGCAATTATTTTAATGAGATATTAGACGGAGATTTTACGATAATCATTTCTGCAAAATTTATGGGAAACTTGAAGGCAATAAAATTAGGACCTGCACGTAATCATCATCTGCAAACATGTATGTAAATTGAGGCAGCGAACAATCAACTGAGGCTTCCCTAATTGCTTTGCTCCTATAATGTTTAAATTAAAACTCCTTCTAATCACTGGTTAGGATTGTTATGAGGCAATAAAGATTAATAGAGAAAATGTTATATTTATCTGGAATTCTCACACATCTAACGCCCTCTTTTAAAGTTAGGTAACGTTATATTCCGGAAATATCTACGCAGGAATTAAGAGCATCCACATTTGCAGTGGGAAGGCTCCTTTTGAAGTTTAACGACTATATTAATATCTGGTTGAGACATGAAGCAAATCTGTGCCTGCATTTTTATCTAAATTTAATACGTTAACGGAAACCAGTTTCAAAGGTTAGTCTCTATTAATTGCTTGAATAAGCAAATCTTGAATGTCATGAGATCAGAAGAGATCACACCACTGTCAATGTTATTATTTACTCATTTCCCAGAGGTTTGTGCTCCATTAAATGAAATGCATGTAGATCCTTTTTGCTCATACAAGAATAATGGAAAATCAACCCAAAAACCATCTTTTGCGTCCTCATTTCTTTTGTAATCATTCAAGGTTTTGTCGGGACTTTTTTTTAATTTTCCTAATGTTCTTCACATATTGAGCATAAAATTCGCGCCCTTTGATGCATCTGCCTCTTCGCTCCGTTTGTTTGTTTCTATTTCTATTTGCATGCGACGAACGTGACAAACAAACACAAAACATATCATAAAGTTCTAAAAGATATTTTTTTTTTATTTTATAACATGAGCATGTCCACTGAAGGAGATATGAAGAAAAACAATAAAGTCAAAGGATAAAAGAAAATGTATACATAAGTCAAATATCTGAGTGTGTCGATGAATAGGAAGAGTCAACAACACCTTCTTTTTGGTGTGTAGACATTAAAAGATTTTTAGAAAGGAGGAAAATTTCGTTCTAAATATTTATGTTTGCGTTTTTGTAGAATATTTTCAAACAAGTGTTTAGAATACGCAGCCTGTTAAAGTAGCGAAAGCCGCGATTTGCCGGTGTACTACATTCGACTAGTCGGTGGATGGTGCATTTTGTATATTTATTGAAATTTTTCAAATTTTTCGAAAATGAAATAGGAGTATCTGGTAAAAAACGTTATATGAAGATATACTTTGATCACATCAGGGTATAAGTTATTGCAACATAATAATTGAAATATATGCACATGTGTATAGAAGGGAATATGTATTTACTATTAGATATCCCTTCATCACAAAATATGGACATCAAAGTCTTTGTGTCAGTGCGAAAAGTGAAATACCATTTCATCCTGATTGCATTCGGTACGTACATAGACAAAACTTAAATGTAAAAAAATCCATTTGGAAAACCTTTTCCAAAATGCTAGTGAGTACACGTGACCAAGTCTCGATAGCCCCTTCCTGATCATGTTGACGGTTTTGTGAATCTTCCATCATTATATGATCTATAGTGGATTATTGGAATGGAGCCCCGCACGTTTGGTATATCCCAATGATTCAACTGGTTTCACCTAAGATAAACATGAAGCCAAGCTGTTTTGTCATTATATACGAATTATCTGACACTGTACTGATCTAAGAATGATATCTTGGCTTAACTATTCATCACCATCATTAACGGTGCATCAACGACCGGTGTTCAGTCTAGACCTGCTTAAGTAAGGAACTCCAGACATACTCGCTTTGAGCCATGGTCCACTAATTCTACATCCGTAATAGATGTCTATCATCCTGACCCACCGTATAACTCTATCTGAGGTAGACAACCTATTGAACCAGACGACCATAACCGTTTGGTCGTTCGGCTCGCTCAATAACTTCATCATTATATAGGCTTCGGAATCATTCATCCCGCTGGCGGGGATCAAAAGTTGTTAGGAAGACTTTTCTCCGAGCACGAAAATAGGTCGCGATTTTTCTTGCTAAGAACCCAAGAGTCTGAAAAACGCATGACGACTGACAAGATAATTGATACACTAGATGCAGTAAGAGCTTTGACTAGATAGCGGGACGTTTCGAGCGAAACAGTTCTTGTAAAGCGATTCCTAGACGATCAATATATTACGCAATATTTTGCACATTAGTATTACTTGGCCAACTAACACGATGCAACCCTGCGACCATTACCTACCTTGTCTCGGTAAGGGAGCTTAGAGGTGACATCTGAAGCTAAGCGGTAATCAAAATCCCAAGCCAAGGTGTGATGACCGTGTCAAGTGCTGAATGGTCGCAGGAGTTAAGATGTGGCCGTGAACGGTGAACTCTGGGTACTACGCTACCCCCAGTTTCCACTAGCCTTGTCTCGACAAAAAGGGGCTCTACCGAGATTATTTTCCGCGGTAAAACAAAGGCTATGGTAGCCAATTATGACGAAACTAAAGACAAAAGAAATCAACAGCACTTTGATCACGACGATCCAATCCTGAGCGAAGAGCCAACCTTGAGCTCTTTGATGAAGAACCTAAGTCTAGATTCAGTTTTTCCACGTATGTAAGTGGGAATCGGCCATATTGCGACCCAGTCCTTAAGGGACGAGTCGAAGCAATCCCTTTCTGTCAGCATTCCTGACTCCGGGCTCCAATCGGCACAACCTGCTGAGGCTAAAGTCTTACCGACAGGCAAGCATCTGTCTTCAAACAGCAACCAGCCTCGGGCAAAACAATACCTCCGGGCAAAGTGCCTTCGGGTAAACCGTCTCCGGGCAAACTGCCTCTGGGCAAACCGGCTCTGGGCAAACCGGCTCCGGGAAGACCGCCTTCGGGCAAAAGACAACCCCCGGGTTGGGCCAATGTTGAAGGGAAATGATCGTCCCGACTCTCCTGCTCAAATGGCTATACAGAAGGCTAGACCGGCAACGGCTAAGTCTTCATTTGCAGCCAAGGTTATCGAAACCGATGGAGGGGGCTTGGACAACGACACCAATCCTTCCGGTTGCGAGTGTGAGCAGCTTGGGAGGAAACTCCTCCCAGCTGTAAGGACTGCATTCTTGTAAAGGATTACACTACGCTTTGTGTCGGTAGGTACATGCCATAAAATCTTACGAATAAACTTTGCCGATGAAAGCACGAACCAGTAGCTTACACAGTACTGCTCCTCCTTCAACGATGTGTCATACGGTGCGAAACTAACCCTGATGAGGGTTTTCGAGCTACCATCGTTTAGAAAGTACTTTCTCTGGCTTTTAGAAGAGGAACGTAATGGTGCTGTGATTCTGGAACAACTTGGAATCCAGAATAACCTCAACACCTCCATCTGAATGCAAAAAGGTAGCAAAGCAGGGAGAAGAGCCAACAGGCCGGGAACTTTCCTCACTATCCACGATCTTGAACTGGATATTAAGAAGGTTCGGGAACAAACGGGCTATCGGCTCTACTACAGGCATGGGATCGTCACATTACAAGTGTCTGCTCTTAAAACCATCGAGGGGGACGTGCAGCCTACGGCATCTTCATCTGAACCGTAGATCAGGTGCCATACCTCTCAGATAAATTTGCAGCATTGTAAAGAGGAGACTGCACTTATCAGTCGTCGGATCATTAGCTGCAACATATGTATATACCTCATACAAGAACCATTGGGTTTTGGTGGGGAGATTAGAGGCTTAAATTTCCGACATGCTGACTTGCTGTATGCCGATGAAAGTTATAGACCCCGCTCCTGCATGGTGCTTTCAAAAGACCTCCAACGTTAGTTAACGACGTATGTGATGGCGATACCACAAAGATCAAATTGACCATATAAAAGCCAACTAGGAGATAAGGAGATTCAATGGTGCTTTGGTTATTTTCCTTATGACGTAGACGAAGTTCCCATTGGAACATTCATCAAAGCTAACCAATATGCCAAAAATAAAGGCATAGGAATAATGGCAGGATGTGATGGTAACACCCACCATATATACTGTGGAGGTTCCAACTTCAACGCGAGAGAATCGAGACTACTGGAGTATCTGGTAGAAAACGAATTGCATCAATTTCTCCACTTTCTTCAACGTGGTCAGGCAGGTGGTTCTCACGGTGTTGCTTCGAGAGCACAGCGTGTATTGCGTCAGTAGCTCCGTACAACTTAAACCCATTGCTTCACCTTTACAAGTAAATTTTCTTTTTTTGCAAATAAGTACTTATTTCGGGAGCTACTCCATTCTTCTGTGTTTAGTTACTAATTCTCTGGCAAGAGTTTTTAGGCTTTTACAGAAAAATTGTAAGTGTAAAATAATAATAAGTAGGTAGGATCATTCGAGCCTAAACGCTTGGCACTTAGTGCTAGTATTAGGTAAGATCCGGCATTCGCTGAGATTGTGATAACTCGGAAAAACTTGATGTATCTTATATGTATCAAGTTTTTTCCGAGTTATCACCATCTCAGCGAATGCCAGATTTTACCTAATACTAGTACTAAGTGCCAAGCATTTAGGCTCGGATGATCCCACTTACTTAAAAATAAACGGGGCGCTAGTGGTGGTGACCGGTGGCAGGTTGGTGAGAGAATCGGTCGTGAACTCTCCACACCATTGAACACGCAAGCAGAATGATGTATTTCCGCATGGTTCGAACCACATTGTATTAGAATTTCAGGACATCAAGCGAGGGATTCTGGTACAACATCTGTAGCTGACAATGTTATCGGAACTACAACTACTTTCTCAAAACGTCAAATTTCTTTGATTTTCCGAGTCAGTGACTCGTAGTTCACCTTCTTCTAAAGGTATTTTCGTTCAATGTAGCAATTATGGGGGATAGCAATAATATACGGGCAGCGATCCGCCTTGTCAACTAACAGCACGTCAGGCTTGTTGTATGGTGTATAGTGACAGCTAGAACTCCGGTCCGGTCCCAAAACATGCTGCAAACAGAACAATCAAGTACTGCTTGCGGCTCATACCGGTAAACCGGAAATGTTCCCGTGATCAGCCCATGCTTGTATCCAAGATTTTGGTGAATCGCTTTCCATGCAGCGTTATGCTTGTTTGTGTATTACACCGGTGCCATTACAGTGGAGCCGGAAATGAGATGGTCCAACGTTTCTAACGCCGGATCACACATTCTGCACTGGTTCTCCACTCGCTCTTTCAATATGATTCAGCAAAGTGCTCCCCTGCACACAGCCATCTGTTCGTTAAATGCAAATGACCGTCAAAGACAATTCACGTGCTCACCGTGCATTGCGTACGACTTGCATTCATCGATCCGCTCTTGGTCTGACTTCTCCCCACTCAGCGGATTGAAAGTTGGATCCTTCAAGTTAGGTGGAGTGAGCCCGCGTCTGCCTTACAAACAACGGCATGCAAGGCACTCGCCTGCTCTTTGTTGTAGTGCCACTTATTAAGGGGGGTTCGTAAAAGAAAAATGCAAAACTTTTTTTTTTCACCGAATATGTCCATGCTTTGTATTACATGAAAGGTCTCTTAATAGATATTAGTTTTGACACCAGCTGCGAAGGGGAGAAATGCGAGGTACGAAGAAGATCAATTACCTCAAGAACACGTTCTGAGAAATAACCCAACCCTAGGGCTCTTGAAAAAAATTATGGCGGTCGGTGTGCATGTATCTAGGTAAAATACTCCCTGGTACGATGTTACGACATCCGCTCAAATAAAGTTAATTATAATATATTATTTTATTTTGAAAATTTACTGCGAACGCCTTTTAAGTTTTAGATCTTTGCAGTAAGCTAGACCTTGATAGGAAGAATCATACTGGAGAGTTTTGTGGAAATCCTATAGTATATATATATATAATTAACAATGTTGGCAGTAAAATGCCATCCCCAAGACTGCTATGGACCCCTTTGGCGATAGATGATAAATTGGTAAATCTGAATTGCACACTATTAGAATGCTTTGAAGAATCTTGTAAGGTGGGTAGTTGATAGGATCGAAATCTGCAAACTCAACCAGAGGACCTGTAGAGTGAGATGGTAAAAGCAACAAATGTGAAAACTGATTCAACTTTAGGCACTCACAGCGCCAGGCGGTGCAAAGTGCTTAAAGAGGATGAGTCGGCGGAGTTGGACTCTCTTAGGTAAGCCGATGGAAGTTTCACAAACTACAGAGTTGAGTCCGTGCAGATTTTCTTAGAAGTATACCATTTGGATGAACAAGTGACAAAAGTATGGGGAGTCAGTTGGCGGTTTCTGCAAATCTTTGAGGGAAAAGGAATTTCGATGCTGCAAAAGTGATCTTTACCAATGAAAAAGCGAGAGCTTCTGCACTGTTTTTGAACACTTCGAATCACCGTGCATAGATGGCATCTTTCCAAAGAGGGCGTAGAGTACCCAGAGCGAATACTAAGATATTTTTTTCTAGCATGAATTTTTGGCAAAAATAATTCCACTGCCATCAAAGAAGCCTTGACCATTATTGGATTGAAGGGATATCTTAGACATTGGATAGTATTCATGCTAGAAGCAAGATAATCCAGACGGATCTAGGAGGCCACTGGACCAGAACTGTAAACAGAGAACGTTGTAACGTGCAGTGCTGTCTGGCTACGTGAGTCCGGATGCTGGACAGCGAAGCCCTATGCCCATGCTTCCATGCTGTAAGACTACGGGCACTAGGTAAACCATTCTTTGAGGACCTCAGAGAGATGTATAGCTGCAGGGTAGGAGAGCTGCTTTCCTTCGTGCTACGGGCTGGCTCTGAAGATCTGAGGCGGCTTGACTTTGCCTCTTTGCGCTCGTAACATTAGTCATGGTCTCGAGAATTTGTGGTATCAAAACGGCACACCACAGCGCTAATTGGACTCCTCAGAGCGGCCACAGATACCTACCCACCCATGCATTTACTTCAATGGTTTGAGGTTGCATTCTAAGTACTTGATGCCTTTTTCGAAGAACTTAATAGGCCGTCCTTAATGCTGCTGGTAAAATCAGCTTCATGATGTCTCCCGCACTGGACCAATCTGTGCTATGAAATGACATACATATATACGAGTACATCTATGCTTCCGGGTCACTATTATTAAGTTTTTATTGAATTCCAAACTCTATTTTAT
This sequence comes from Hermetia illucens, assembly GCF_905115235.1. Taxonomy (NCBI): domain Eukaryota; kingdom Metazoa; phylum Arthropoda; class Insecta; order Diptera; family Stratiomyidae; genus Hermetia; species Hermetia illucens. The sequence continues at coordinate 185,639,037 of NC_051849.1, read as the reverse complement.
GGTGAATGATTTCCTCAGATAATTAATATACTGCGTTGCTCATCTCATTCTCAACTTCCAATAATTATCATTTCATCTATTATTTCGATAAATTTTGAATAAGTCTTAACGCATTCATTCTTTTATTAGACTTACATTCATTGCGCAAATATTCATTTGGTCTATTCGTTAAAAGTACAATCCGTGAGATGAAAAGGAATGTTTTTCAGCATCGTCGGCCAAGAATTGTATATTGCCTATTAACACGGCACATTCACGCTCCAAGCATTATTTTTGAGATTTGGCCAAGTAGCAATTATTTTGAAATATTTGCGGATGTTGAAGAGTTGTTTGTTGTCAATAGGAAATATGCTCTAAGGGTGGTACACTCTAATAATTTTAGAAGTGCTATTAATAAGATATTTTGACGGCGAAATAATGATATTGATTAAAATAATTATTTATAGAAGGGTTGTAAGAAATAATTGTGATTTATTATGTGGATTAGATATGATTAAGCTGTATTTCTCATTCGGGTGGAAATGTCCGCATATGCATGTATCTAACATGAAATTATGCTGCTACTTATAAACGGAAATTAGTGAGTTCTGCTGTTAGTAAAACTAAACAAGATTGCGAAGACAAACTAAATCTCACAATTTTTCTTATTTAAACAGCTAAATCTAATTCTCTACCTTGCAGAAACCTAATCAATGAAATCATGTTTGTTTCTTGTTTTATTTTAAAGCAAACATTGTCAGTGCACGCTACAATATTCAAATGAGTTGTATGATTGCATTAACACTCGCGCTTCAGTATCTCTTTCCCTGCCATAAGCGCGGACCCCTTCCAGAAAATATGCACTTACTATATATCCTTGTACAGTCATTGCACCGCACACTTTACATTTCCACAATTTGAAAGTTTGTGGTTCTGAAATAATCGAATCAATAACCCCTAAATTCAGGATTTCCAATAAATTTGCAGACCGCCATTGTCAAGCCCCCAGAATAATAAAAATGCAGCGAATTGTTGTGCGCGTATAATATCGGAAGTGGAAAGCGAGGGTAACTGCGTCTAACACCCATTTAAGAAGGAACAAGTGTTCAAATTCGGAATTGCACAGAATTCGCGACATATGGGCCAATAGTTCCGTACACGTCGACCGTACCAATGTAATTTGTCATTTGACTTTCATCCCTAATCCCTTGATGATTGCACACCCCATTTTTTCGATCACTCTTCCTATAGATTATATGCAGCCGTGGTGGTTTTTCGCTGTCTCAATGTTAACCTTTGAATGGTAGCGAATTTGCCTTTCATAGTGACTATCCTGAATTTACGAATTTCTGGGAATATATAATTCCGTATTTTATTTGCCACATATTTATTATATTATTATTATATATTATTAATAGTATAATAGGTTACTAAACAAATTTTAGAAAATTAATAAAATTAGCAAGGATTATAATATTTTAAGAAATATTTTACATCTCTTTCTCAGCTGCTCCCCAACAGACAATCCAGCTACTGGTGAAACAAAGATATCACAAACCTGGCAAGCAAGGAATTGCAAGCCCAGTGAAAAGAGGTAATTCGAAGAAGCAGAAGAAACTGCTTCAAACACATCTGCGAGGATGAGGACGTTGTGTCGACGTTGATAGGTTGGTAATAAAAAGGATGCGATGATAAAAATCACCACTGGTAACCTGACTTCTCAAAGAAATAGTTAGTACTTTGATTTGACGAGTGTACGATGCTTCCGTTGTTATAAAACCGGCCAAAATAACAAGAGAGTTAACAGAGACTAATTTCGACCCAGGAACAACTTCTTCGAGGCGTACCTAGAAGAAGGCATGTTTCCTACACAGTCGAAAATCAAATATTCGTATTTGTGCTTAAACCCAATAAGCCAACGATCTACCTGCCAAATACAATGGGGAGGGCGGCAGAGAGAATATTTCTAAAGGAAAGCACTCAGCTATGGATGACTACGCAACGGAGACAGTGGAAGTGGTGAAATAGAGCTAGTGAAGCCTGGGCTGACCTTGGTTGATGAAAAAGCGGGAATGGACCATCGAAAATCGATGAACATCTAGTCGTCTCTATGCCGGCTATCAAGTACTTGGAAGTGGTGACCGACGCCAAAATTAATCTTTAGGCACATATCAAAAGCAGCCAGCTGATGCCACCGCAGCACTTGCCAAATGTGGACGGTCCTGTTTGTTCTAGCTGGAGTCCAGTACACGCCACTTGTGTAAGCGAAGGTACTTTCAAACTGGTAAAAGCGAAACTAGCTTAGTTAGGTTTACCTCCTGATGACTTTGAGCAGCACCTATAGAACCACATCAAATGGGGCAGCACGACAACTCGGAGTCATAACTAGCGTAATTTCTCCTTTTTTACGCATTTAACGCATTGCGGAGCCCCGGCAGAGCCGTATTTCTAAAATTGCATATTTAAAAAAAAAAATGCTGAATTGAAAACAATTGTTACCAAGCGACGGAAGTGGCCTCGGACTGCATTGACTGCACAAGAAGAGACCCAGGGAAGAAAACGGAGAAATAATTTACGGATTTTTTTCATGGAACGTGCGCTGCTATGCAACTATCTGACACCCTGTCACATCGTTACAAGAGATGTGCTGAGACCGGTTTTCTGAGAAAGAGCCATTATACCATGTATTATCGTGACCACCCAGTAAATAATGTGCACGGGATAAATTGTCTAGTTGTCAAAAGTGAAAGATGCTTTTATCGGCTTTCAAAACTTAAGGAACACAACACCTATACATTTTGCTTTTCCAAAGCAAATTTCAAAATTTACGACCCTTTAACGTTAACCTCCCTATAGATCTACAGAGTTGTAGGGAGAGTTCTACGAGGCAGTGGAACGAAGTCTGCCCTTAGTATGATACCAAAATTATACTTGACGATTTTTAACAGGCGGTCAAAGGGTAACATAGGTCCCAGGGCGAAACGTGAATTGGTACATAAAACCTGGGACACGCCTGCTGAACCAACACCAATAGCTCTCTTACCAAACCCTACCTCCACCTCCAAGTGGTGATCGCTTGGAGCTCTTTCTTAACGAAAAGCTACAGTCGAAGAAGGATGAAGGAGAGTCTCCCGCGCCTAAAACGGGACAAATTGTACCAATTGTACCTCCAGGTTGGGGGTTGGGTAGAGCTGGCAACCCTATACGGAAAACAGCTTGATACGAACCCACAACAGCACCCCAGGACTGGACGGATAACACAAAGACGAACCCGGCAACGACAAAGGAATAACGATTTGCCCATTTTCTCAAGAAACGTGCGCTCTATGTACAGATATGAAGCTGCCAAGCAGCTAGCCGCTACCCCGTTCCAATATAGAGCTGATGTAACAGCGTTACAGGACATACGTTGGACAGGGACCGGTTTCCTGGAAAAGAGTCGCTACACCATATATTATAGCGGCCATCCAGTAAATCATGTGCTCGGAGTACCTGCTGTGATCGGCTTTGAAAACATAAGCGAATGGGTATGCAGAAATATAAGCCTCATAAGCGTTCACACCCCTACAGAGGAGACCGCAGAGTCGGAGAAGGATACCTTCTGCGAGGCAGTTGAGCGGACCCTCGAAGCCTGTCCCAAGTGTGATATCAAAATCATACTTGGGGATATTAACAGTCAAGTAGGGAAGGAGCCCGTATTCAGGCGATACGTCGGCTCCCATCGTTTATATAGGGATACCAATGATAACGGGCTGCAGATCATTCAGTTAGCAGTAACGCATGAAATGGTTGTTGGAACTACCTGGTTTGCGCGGAAAGCGGTCCACAAACATGCCTGGGCCTCTCCACACATGACCACCACATCAAATTGACTACGTGCTGATTAAACGCCGCCACCTCTCAGCCTTGATGAATGTCAGAACATATAAGAGGGCCAAACAAGAATCGAATCAGTATTTCGTTAGGATGGTGCTCCGAGCTCAAATAACAACACCACCCAGAATCACCTCTAACAATCACTGAATACTGAAGCCATCCACAACACAGCCCTCCGTATCAGGAGGAAATGGATGCCGCAATAACCGAAGTCAAAAGAGATCCTGGAGATGAAGCATCAACAAATGATCTTCACAACCACCTGATGAACAAACATACTTGGCCCCAGCCGCATAAGGAGTCGGAACGGCTGGTTTGACGATGAATGTAAGCTAGCAACGGAACGGAAGAATGCCGCATACCGAGTAATGTTGCAATCTCAAAGAACGCGGGCAAGCGCAGAAATTTATCACGAACTCCGCCGAGCGGAGAAGCGACTTCACAGCCGGAAAAAGAAACTTGAAAGAACCAACAAATCTGTGAACTCGAAAAACACAGGGAGTAACCGCACCAGGCGCGGAAGTTTTACCAACAAGCCAGCACGAGGAAGCCTTACACATCCCGGTGCTCATCCTGCCGATATAAAGTGGGAAATCTGATTTCCGACAGAATGGGAATATTGGAGCGATGGGTTAAATATTTTCCTGAACTACTGAACAACCAGAACATCGGCGAATTAGAGGTCCCGTCAACGGAAGACGACGGATAAATGCTACCACCCCCAAGCATAGAAAATACAGTTCGTGCAATTCATTGGATTAAGTCATAAGCCGCCAGGATCCGATGAAATGACAGCCGAATTGGTTAAATATAGAGGCGACCAATTACACCAAGGGCAGCGAATCAATGCCTGATGACTGCCAATAAGGCATTATCTGTCCCATACGTAAAAAGGGGGACATCACGTAGAGCAGCAATTATAAAGGTATCACGTTGCTGAGTACCGTCTGTAAGATATTCTCCGCTATGTTGCTAGGCCGGATAACCCCATACGACCAGAACATCATTGACCTATACCAAAGAAGCTTCACTCGAGGTAAATCAACAACAGATCAGATTTTCTCTGTGCGGCAAGCGATGGTAAAACTGCTAGAATATGGCCACCACTTTTACCATCTTTTCATCAACTTTAAAGCCGTCTATGACAGTATACCCAGGGAGAAACTGTACACGGTCATGAGAGAATTCGATGTCCCGACGAAATTGATAAGACTGACTAGGCTGACCCTGACAAATGTGTCGAGCCAGATAAAAGCAATAGGATCACTCTTGAGACCGTCCAACATCAACAACTTTGTAAGACAAGGGGGTGCACTGTCCTGCGTCTTCTTTAACCTGGCCTTGGAGTCCACCCAACTACTGGCCTACGCTACGATATTGGCATCATGGGAAGAGCAACTCGAGATTTACGGTCTACCTTCATCCAGATCGAGTAGCCGGTGCGAGAAAATCACAACCGATAACAGCTATGACAATGAAATCCGCACACGGTTGTTGGCACCCAACAGAGTCTATTCCAGCTTATAAAAACTGTTTCGCTCTAGAAGTCTCACCTGACCCTATGGTGAGACGTTTCGAGCGAAACAGCCCTTACTGTACAAGGCAGTGATCTTGCCAGTCCTCATGTATTCCTCGGAGACTTGGGTTCTTAGCAAGAAAAATTACGAATTCTTGGGCGCGTTCGAGAGAAGAATCCTACGCTTTTAGGGATATCGAGTTGGTGTAGCTTGGGGAAAATCGGGGTTTCTGGAGTTCCTTATTAAGGCAGGCCTAGACCGGATACCGGTTGTTGATGATGATGATGATTCGAATGATATTGTGTAAAATTTTCATAAGGAAATATTAAAAAATATAGCAATGGCAGCAATTATTCGGAAGCTTCTCAGAAAAAAGTAAATTTGCGGTGCCACTCATAACTCGGTGCTGGATCATTCTGCTGGGAGGGTTTTTTTCGAAATTTCAATTTTGCACTTTTTGAGAACACTTTGAAGTGAAAAACGCGATTTTTGCGAAAAAACCAGCTAATTTATTATTTAAAAATAAAGGACGTTAACAAATTTGAGAAAAACTCCAGCTTTACCTCGCAAATTATGCACAGAAATAATGGTCGAAATTTCATAAGGATCGGTTCAGTGGTTTTGGAATTGTGAGGGGAAGCGACTTTTGAATTTTTGAACACTAAAAAAATGAAATAAAAAGTTCATAAGCAAGTTTTATCAGCTTAACTTACACTGACTCATCAGTGCTAGGTCCATAAAGGATGTTGATATTATCCATGATGTCTAGCGCACCTTTTCGTTCCTCCTATCTTCGACGAATCCTGCCTTTCGTGGGTGTTTGGTCCACTACTGATTCTCATGCCCCACATAAAGGTTAATAAAGCAGAAAAGAATATTTATTGAAATCACAGGTTGCCACATAAGCCACAATCTCAACGATGATAGAGGTTCCACTTAAGTGCTTTGGCCAGATTTTAAAAATAAGTTGGTTCGAACTGTCATTGTTATGCTGTCTAAAACCTCTGAAACATCGCTCCAGAAGGGCATCTTTGCTCAGATCATCATAGATTGGCTTGATAGCATCCAAAACATCCTTTTGAAGAACACCATATGTATGTATGGACGAATCCAATGGATTAGCAGTTGCAAGCTTTTACTATTCGACCCACGAGTCCGCGCTGAGTCATGTAGAAAAATTTTCACCCAATATTCCTGAAAAGTTCTCCAGAAAATCAAATAAGGAAATGGGAAAAAGAAGTGTAAAAACGCTACACATCTCCACCTACCCCCCCCCCCCCCTGCGCTATATACCTTCCTAAAATGACAAGCCCTACAAAGATGATTTCTGATTAAATATGCCAGCAGCAGGACGGAGCGAAAATCCACTGGAAACTGTAATATAGAATGAACACAAAGTAGGGGTTAATAAAAGCCAAAATGCACCCTATCCCCGAACAAAAACGTATTTTATGCAATATTTGCCATGAATCGAAGCCAAGCAGGCAGTTTTACTGATGCTATAATTTTGCAGTTGCTACACTTTAGTGCAATGAGTGGCGGTTTGCGTGTTCCCCCTCATCCCTTCAATTATATAAATGACATTATAACAAATTGCCTCGAAACAAAGTAACCAAACGCTACGATAGCCATTTATAATATACATAGTGAACCTCGGTAATCAATTGCCATTGTCTTTGGCATTCCGTGTAATTATTATTGTTTTAGATAAAACGACGACCACTAGTGGCTGCAGAAGACGAATAACCACCCGACAACCGCTATAATATCAAAAGGAATGAGCCAGTATTATTGAGGCCGGCATCAAATTCCCGTAATTTGATTCAATTACAAGTACGAGAGGGTGTCGATCGATTTTAATTGTCCATGTTAAAGGTCGACACTTTTCCGGTTGCATGTCGTTTGCGTTTGTTTCGGAATTTTCACTTTGAAGTCGGATGTTGGACTTGAAGAGAGAGGTGCCGGGATCGTTAAGAAATTTCAAAGATAGAAGATGAGGTCGAATATGGGGGTTGATATAAATCATATGAACGGGAAGTCACTTCATCTTATAAGTGGTGGAAGCCAATTTGATTCTGTACAGTGGAAGGACTATTTACCGCAAGGATTTCTGAATTGGTTGCAATATCTGAATCTCACCATGCAGTTTAGGTAATATGGTGATTTTTCTCTTCTCCCATTTAAAATATTTATATTTAATTAAAAAACGACACAAGATTGAGTATTTTTCCATACGGTTTCCTGGAAAATCAAGGAAAACTATTGTTAAGCATTGTAGGCACGAACGTTTCAAAACACATCAACCAATCTGGAAAAGTGTAAATGATATCCATCCCGAGTATCATAAAACCCAACGACAAACTCGTGCCACACGTTGAAACCGCTAATTATATAAAAACGACACCAGTCCATCTCTTATGAAATCTTGTCTATTGCTATCAAGCAATTAAAAGGAGATAAGTCAGAGAGCAGATTACCACATTGACCCACTTTACGACCAAGAAGCAGATCTAACCCGCCGCAAAAATTCTCGATTTTCCGCCAGTTGCATTGGATCGTCTCACATTTTCCTATCCGGCACTCTGTTAATAATCTAAGAAAATTCCAAGACATAAGATACAAGATGTCGAAGACATAACAGACATAACTGTCAAGCTAACGAGCGTCAACGCTTTACTCAGCACCATCTTGATCACTTGTCGGTCTATCAATTTGTCTCAGGTATTTTCCCTCTCTGAAAGACATCCGCGAGATGCGACTTTTCCGGCGTGGAAAAGTGCAGCAGACATAAGATCGGAGACCGCAGCATGCAGTTTCTTTGTGGCTGGGTAATAAGTAGCAAATAATCGTACGATCATATAAGCCCAGAACCAGGTGACGCCGAGATCGCACTTATGAAATAATCTATCCATGAGCAAAAATAAAACAGAGACTCGACTGTCTGTTTGCCTGTCTCCGTCCGTGTCTGTCTGCCTACCCAGCTGGAGTTACCATTCGCCATTAGATCACCTGTTACGTTACCTATTTCTATTAGCGGCGGTTGATAACAGGGAAAGATACTAACCGGTAACTCACATACGTAATTCAAAGCCTACGATCTATGGCCGTATCTAGATTTAAATCTTAACACCCAGGATTGGTATTCACATGAATTGGGTAGTTTGAAGGGAGGGATACAGGCATCAATCTTTCTTTGATTTGAGAACTGCTAACAAATCTTTCCATATAAGATCAAAAGAGTGCGTGAAAAGGGGAGGGGGATTTGACTTTGATTCTGTACTCGAACATTTGCCCATCAATTTCTATTGCGACAATTGGGGCACCGACTTGCCGAAATATTTGATTCGAAAAACATTGTATATGGAAATGAAATTTTCTAATAAAAGCGCTAATCACCTTAGAGCTAATTTCAAGGTAATTCTGGGTCTCAATATAGCCTATTAATACGGCAGTTTGTGTAACCGAGTTAAAGGTTAGAGACGCTGTCAAAAAACTGCACGTAAATCCTTAGGCTAGGAAGAAAGGACTGTATTTTACTTATTACTGGTCATGGTATATGGATCGTAGCTTTCATCCATCGAACAGTGCTTCCCCCAGTGTAAAGTAGGCACTGGAAGAGAACCCGAGGTAATCATGGTTTAGCTAGCTACCTTTAGTGAATCAACTCCTCATCGTCATCGAGGCTTTACAACTCACAGGACCTGGTCTCTTTACAGACCATGGCCTTCAAGATACTTTTCCTCTAATCATTTCCATCCATCGATCCCGTCCTTCAATTTCAAAATCCGGGCAACGATGCGCTATATTCGTCAATAGGATCTGTCCTACGCTTGCAGGGTTTTTGTTCTCCCAGCGAATACTCTTTTAGGTATCCGAGTGTCATCCATACCTTGAACGTGGCCAATTCATAATAACTTCCAAAGTTTAATTAACTCGGAGACTTCAGGCTCGTCAAAAATTTGCACAATTTCGACTCATTTGTCATTGGTCATCCTCCCGATTAGCTCCTATTATTCTCCTCAGGACCCTCCTTTCGAAGGTATTAATCAGTTTATCGGAAGTTTGTGTTACACATGTTTCAGACCCGTAGTATAGTGCCGGTCTTATTATCGTTTTGTATACTCTTTCCTTCCTTTGATTTCCTGTATATGCAGTCGACTTACAAGATTGACAGAACTGTTTGCGAGCTGAATTCAACGTTTTATTTCGTCAATTGCAATTCTATCTTTCGTCAGTTGTACACCTAAGTACATAAAATTGCTTACATTTTCTAAGTTTTACTCGCCAATGGGTATATTTTGTCTGGTGCTGCTTTGCCAATTTTGTTTTGTTGAAGAGCGCCATGATGTTTACACCGTATGCATATGCAGAGATTACAGAGCGAAGTGACTTTTGTGCCCACAGGCAAATTTCGTAGGACCTGCTGCAGTGCCAGATTGAACGCTAAGGTTGGCCGCCCATCTCATCATCATCATCAACGGAGTAACAACCGGCATCCGGTCTAGGCCTGCTTTAATAAGGAACTGGAGACATCACGGTTTTGCACCAAGATCCAACAATTCGATATCACCAAAATCTGTCTGGCGTTCTTTGTCCGGTATGTTGCATTCTTCCGTTCCGTTCCTAGCTTACATTGATAGTTGAACCAATCGTGCAGACTTGTTTTGCTGCATAGACCGAGTATGTTTGTGGCTGTATCAATGATAAAGTTCTTCAGCTGGTTGTCCTTTATTAATGCTCCAGTGTTGACTCTCACCTAATTGTCAGAAGGGATTCGAGGTAATGTTGTTATTCAAACTCGGAGCACCATAGCAACGAGATAGTGGTCCGAATCTCTATTAGCCCCCTTTTTGTTGTGACATTCATCTGTGTTAGCCCCCTTTATGTTGTGTTGAGAGGTGGCGGCTGTCGATTAACACGTAGTCAAATTGGCTACATGGCTGTTAACGTCTCCAAGTATGATATCATACCTGCTGTTGTTCTATTGCGTCGTAGAGGATATCTTTCTCCGATCCAGCATGAACGTTGATTCTAAATTTGCCTCGCATGCGCAGAGTACATAACCTTTCGCTTATGTTTCCAAAGCCGATTACAGCAGATTTCATATTTTGGCTGACTAAGAAACCCACTCCGACCAGATGGTTTACTGGGTGGCCACTATAATGTATGGTGTATGGCCACTATAAGTATGGTGTAGGGTTCCTACTTCTCCATCTGCAACTGTTCGTTAAGAAAGAACTAACACCGGTCACCACATGGAGATGGAGACAGGGTGTGATAGTGTGATAGTAGTGCAACGTCTGTTACATGGGGATCAGTCGTCAAAAATTTAGTTTTATTCAGATTCAATCTGAGACCGTGTTGCATGAGGTGATCATTCCATTTTTGGACAAGTTGCTCGATATCATTTTTGCTATTAGACGCTAGGAAAGCATTATCTGCGTAAAGCAGTGTATAAGGTGCTGGTCGTTTGATGTCCTGTGTCACGGTGTCCATAACAAGAACAAAGAGGAGTGTTGAGAGGGTGCTTCCTTGATAAACACCAACAAAGACAAGGAGATCTTTTCGGATCGTGGTAGAGCAATTGAACCTAGGACGCGAGTTCTTATGGTACTGAGTGTTGTCGTAGAGCACACCAGATGAGTTCGTGTGGCACACGGTCAAACGCTTTCTTTAGATGTTGAAATGCAATATAAAGAGGGCGATGCTTCTTACGATATTTCGCCATAAGTAACCGCGCAGCGTGTATTGCGTCAGTAGTTTCGCAGTTCTTGTCAAACCGGGCTTGATTCACGGTTATTTTAGCGATTTCGCGAATACGGTTGTTAATAATGCGTTCATAAATTTTCATGGTATAGGAAAGTAACCGGATTGGACGGTAATTTAAAGATTCTGCTGGACTACCTGGGCTTGTATGACGAAAGAGCTCAAGATTTCCCCTTTTAATGGTATGGGCTTCTTCAACTATGTGCGCTGCCACTGATGATCTTATGCACCACTTCTGTTTCCGAACACTACTTACCGCTTCCTTTATGTGTTCATTAAATGTAGTTGTTATCAGGCGTTTAGTCGGTCCTATGTATATCTTATTACAGTCACTGCACGTGATTCGGTAGATCCCGCTTTTTCCTCCGCTGCCAAAGAATCCTTGACGCTTCCCAGTAAATTACACAAATTGGACGATCGGCTCGAACCTACGACCTTCAGTTGAAACGTTTTTATCCGATTCCTTATATTGTTAAATAGGTAGGAATACTTCCGTCTCGAGGTCTCCTTATCCTGCGAGAATAGTGTTGCATAGGCATACCTATTATGTTGATTAATTTTCCTTACGATCAGCTTCTCAATTGGCTGAGGATTACACCCGTTCTCAAGAGCAGTGCCAATAATATACTGTCATTCCTTATTGAAGCCATATTCCGAAAGAAGGTATGTCATCAGTCGGTGAATCATGCAATTATAGCCTATTTGAAATAATAAAAACCTGTTTTTCCTGCTGCAAGGAGCAGACTTATTAGCACTGATGAAGGGAACAAGTGGTTCCCCATTTTTTGGCAAAATTTGTGGTGCGAAGTTGCTGGTATCGTTCTCTTCGTTTCTGTAGGCTTAGGGTCTACCTTGAACTTAAGCTTCCCGCTAGAGTTGACGACATTCAGAACCCAGCCCCAACCTTTTCTACCTACGCCTGGCAAGATTTGTATAGATTCCACCTCTTCATCTCCATTCCGGACCAGATCCAAACTGGCTCAGCTATCTCTCGAGTAAGTTGCTCCCGAAATATATATTTACATTGAAAACTAAAAATTGTAGTTTAGAGGAAGCTACCCCTTGTCTTTCATTATAAATGATAATACAAAGTACGTTGCCTTAAATCCTCCTCCTTTACCTGGGTTTGGGACCAGAATGCTATGTTAATAGAATACCGGAGTTAGGTTTTATGCTCCGTCAAATCCAGGTATCGCCCTGCTCACTTTAAAAAAATTAATATTATTGACATTGCTCGGGAAAATCATGTCTTCATTGTATGTCTGCCTCCATATTGTACCCATAAAATGCAACCTAAGGACCTAAGGTTCATACACCCCCACAAAACATATCCTTCGGTTATTGAAAACTGGCCAAGGAATCACATCGGAAGAACAGTTACAAATAGTTATGTTGAAATATTGTTTGAAGAGGCTTCTAAGAAAGCTGCCAGTAGGGAATGATTCCTTTCGAAAGGGCAGATCTCTTTCCAGCAATAGAAATATCTTCAGAGAAGTAAGAAAATTGACCATAATTATGACCATTTTCATCACAGATATTAAAGATAGAGATATTCCACAAACCGTAGAAGACCTCTTGCTTGACCTCATAAAGTTTTTTTGCCTTGTTACGTGCTACGATGCGTTAGTCGTGTTCCTGCTAGGAAAAATGACATCTTTCCAGGCTCGTTGAGCGAATTTAATCAGGTCTTCACCATGCAAAAAAAAAAAAATACCGAATTCAACCAGACAAAAATTAGAACTCGGTCTTATCGATTTTAAAAGCCAGCATACATAGGAAAGCAAAGTTCCGAGTATACAAAACGAGAATAAGACCTGTGTCATGCTACGGATTTTGAAATCTAACTTTAACACAAACTTACCAGAAAACTGGTAAATAACTTCGAGAGGAGAATGTTGAGAAGAATAATAGGAAGTCTCCAGATCAATCAAACTACAATGGGCTGGCCATATTCATCGTATGAATAACGCTCGGATACCTAACAGGGTATTGGAAGGGAGAACAAAAGGGCGAAGACCGGTAGATAAACCCCGAAAGCGCTGAGCAGATTCTGTTGACGAAGACACCGCACTACTCGAATTTCGAAATTGAAAAGCGCGAGCGATGAATCGAGCTAGCTGGAGGAAAGACATCTTGAAGGGCAAGGTCCGAAATGGACTGTAGAGCCTGGGCGCCGACAACAAGGAGAGAGGAATAAAAGTAAGGGAGTGAAAAGAGGAGTTCTCGAAGAATCTTTAATATCCAGTGGACATGAGACAAACAAGATTCAAATGTCATCACCGCGCTGGAGGATGAAACGCCAAATGCCCATCAACTAGCTAAGGGTGTACGAAACCATAGTGCATCAATTCGGATTTCCGATGGCATGAGATTCAGAAAGAAGAAGAGGAGTTTCATCCTAATAAAGCATGGTATCAAAATGTGCGCTCTAAAAAACAATTGCTATGCTATTACCGAAACAATTGAACAAGTCTCATATTCCCAAATCCAGACTAGCTTTCTCAAAGAAGTCCAACGTGTATGACTCTACATAAGTGAATAATCTGTATCAACCTAAGCCAGAAATGTGAATTTCTTTAGGACAGTCTGTCTGTCTGCTATAAGCGCAAACGCATTATGCGTGAAGTAGTTACGTATGCAGTTCAACTGCACAAGACTTGCTTTATTGCATAACACAATCGAAGTAGAAGCATAAACACACTATTCGAAATTCTATTCAATCTTATCCGGGTCTTTTACGAATGCAACGGATCGCTTATCGTCCCGATAGGTATGCACTCCAGCACATCGATACAGGTAGGACGCAGAGAGCAAGTTGATATATGTACTTGTGCATTTAGAGTAGTACAGTAGGTTTACTGCAACGGTCTATGCAGTCGATCAGTTGCACTTTACCGAATATGTTGCAGCTTTCCCGTAATGCAACAGTAAATGAAAAGATGAGTTTTTCTTCGAAACCCGTTTGTTTATCTTGAGAAAATGAAAAATGGAAAAAAAAATCAGAGAAACAGATCAAGAACATTTTTTCTTTATTGTGATGATCCGTTTAGGCTTAATTGCAATGGGAGTATAATAGGAAATGGCATGGAAAACTGTGTTGAGTCTTCGGTCATCTGCTTGTATACCAGGGCATCAAATAGTTGATAAACAACGTTACAATCAGATAATATCCGCTTCAAAGCAGAGAATTTTCAAGCTACAATGTATACATTGTATTTCCAACAATTCCAAAGATTATACATTGTTTTCTTTTTAGGAAACTGGGTTACTTCTTAAGCTTCATTGGGACGCCTTATGGAAGTCTGGTGCGTGGGGGCATAGAATATCACAGTGAACCTAGTAACTCAGGGAACAACGCTTCATCATATTGTATCTTCCTAGCAGGAGTGTGAACCTAGATACATAGATCGATAGAGTAGCAATTCTACTCTTCCTCCTTTGTCTGTCAATTCATACTCTTCTTGGAATTTTATGCTAATGCTGAAGCTTCACAGGTGTCCACTTGTAGGCGCTTGTAGATTACGCGTATAAAGTGCAGCGCAATGACATTGTTTTTATATCATCTATGTATATTCACAGCCCGCATATATTATTCTGCAGCTCCTTTAAATTCTGTAAGCCCAAAAAACCATACACTATACCCTGGATGTGTATCCACGGCAGGATACCTCTTCTAAATGTACATATATAAATTGAAAATCACACATGTCGGCTATAATGATATGACGGAAACTAATGTCCTCTTTAAATCGACAAAGCCGACCAATTCCAAGAACACATGGTTACGGAAATCACACAACACAAAAGGATAAGGATAACCACTGAACATTTTTTAGTAAATTCCACCCCGAGGGATTGGAACATCTTAATGATGTTCAGCACAATCTGATCTTGGTATCATATCTTCCTTTCTTTCTAGACAACCAAAACGTACAATATAAATATATACACGTATTTTCATATACATATATATTACCCATAAGAAAGCAATGGATTTAAAAGATCCGTTATCTGTGGAACATCTTTGGGCTGAAATTCAATATAGGGCCCCGGAAAATATCTGAAATGATTTTCATGAACTGATTGTCTCTGTCGGGTATAGCCAAAGAAGTTCAGTATCTTTTCTAAATAAATTTATACCTTTTCTAATGCAATCCATGCCCAAACTAGTAATTATCATTGGAGGGCAGTAATTAAGGGCTATAAGTCGATTTTACTTGGATAGTTCTTAAAGGTTTAATGGATTTTTAATTTCTAATGCTATAGAATTGATCTAAAATAAAGAAAATATTGAAGAGCTTGATTGTTAACCTAAAAACTAAATGTAACCCAATATATATTTTATCAATTATAGTTGATATGTATAGTGCGTAGTTGGAGTATAATTAGGGCAGTTTTGATTGATGGTTCTACCAAACTTTTTAAGCATGGTAAATCAAATTTTTTAGCTGACTTTGAAAGTGGACTGTTTTGGAGTGATACCTAGAGAAATCCATTCCGTTATGAAAATTTGAAAACCATTAAAAGATGGTTATGGTTAGATGAAAATGGAATGTTTACTAAGGATTTAATGACTTTATGAAAAACAATTCAAATATTTAAGGACTAAAAAAAAAGAAGCATTTTTTATATCACAAATATCACTTCTCTGAAGTCAGCTCCTGTAAGCTCTGCGATTCTCTAAGATCCTGAAATACAGTATATTCGAAATAAATAACAGTTTAATCAACATTGCGAACATCTTCAATTTATCTAAGTGTAATCTTGCGGTGTAGCTAACGATGTCATTGATGTATTTGAAATAATTATACACGTCCATGTAGCAATGATTAAGGGAATAAATGGTTCCCGAAATACCTGTATACAACAAAAACCGTCTATTTATTTTAAATCTTTTATTTGTTATATTTAATTTCGAAATATTTGAGGATTTGGAGATTATTATCTTTTGACGGCGCGATTGTTAAAGGGATAGAGTGACTGCCAGGATACTGTACCCCTAGGAGCAGCTTTCGTAGTAACGTACTATCATATTCTGTGAATGGTCTTATCTCGCTCAAATATGCTGATCATCATCATCAACGGCGCAACAACCGGTATCCGGTCTAGGCCTGCCTTAATAAGGAACTCCAGACATCCCGGTTTTGCGCCGAGGTCCACCAATTCGATATCCCTAAAAGCTGTCTGGCGTCCTGGCCCACGCCATCGCTCCATCTTAGGCAGGGTCTGCCTCGTCTTCTTTTCCTACCATAGATATTGCCCTTATAGACTTTCCGGGTGGGATCATCTTCATCCATACGGATTAAGTGACCCGCCCACCGTAACCTATTGAGCCGGATTTTATCCACAACCGGACGGTCATGGTATCGCTCATAGATTTCGTCATTGTGTAGGCTACGGAATCGTCCATCCTCATGCAGGCGGCCAAAAATTCTTCGGAGGATTCTTCTCTCGAACGCGGCCAAGAGTTCGCAATTTTTCTTGCTAAGAACCCAAGTTTCCGAGGAATACATGAGGACTGGCAAGATCATAGTCTTGTACAGTAAGAGCTTTGACCCTATGGTGAGACGTTTCGGGCGGAACAGTCTTTGTAAGCTAAAATAGGCTCTGTTGGCTGACAACAACGCGGATTTCATCATCGTAGTTGTTATCGGTTGTGATTTTCGACCCTTGATAGGAGAAATTGTCAACGGTCTCAAAATTGTATTCCCCTATCCTTATTCTTGTTCGTGCTTGTGTTTGACCAGTGCGGTTTGATGTTGTTGGTTGATTCGTCTTCGGTGCTAACGTTGCCACCATGTATTTTGTCTTGCCTCCATTGATGTGCAGCCCAAGATCTCGCGCCGCCTGCTCGATCTGGATGAAGGCAGTTTGAACGTCTCGAGTGGTTCTTCCCATGATGTCGATATCGTCAGCATAGGCCAGTAGTTGGGTGGACTTGAAGAGGAGCGTACCTCTTGCATTCACCTCAGCATCACGGATCACCTTCTCGAGGGCCAGGTTAAAGAGGACGCATGATAGCGCATCCCCTTGTCGTAGACCGTTGTTGATGTGGAATGGTCTTGAGAGTGATCCTGCTGCTTTTATCTGGCCTCGCACATTGGTCAGGGTCAGCCTAGTCAGCCTTATTAATTTCGTCGGGATACCGAATTCTCTCATGACCGTGTACAGTTTTACCCTGGCTATGCTATCATAGGCGGCTTTAAAGTCGATGAACAGATGGTGCAACTGTTGTCCATATTCCAACAGTTTTTCCATCGCCTGCCGCAGAGAGAAAATCTGATCTGTTGCTGATTTGCCTGGAGTGAAGCCTCTTTGGTACGGGCCAATGATGTTCTGGGCGTATGGGGCTATCCGGCCTAGCAAGATAGTGGAGAATATCTTATAGATGGTACTCAGCAACGTGATACCTCTATAATTGCTGCACTGTGTGATATCTCCCTTTTTATGTATGAGACAGATTATGCCTCGCTGCCAATCGTCAGGCATTGATTCGCTGTCCCATACCTTGAGCACAAGTTGATGAACCACTTGGTGTAACTGGTCGCCTCCATATTTAACCAATTCGGCTGTAATTCCATCGGCTCCTGGCGACTTATGATTTTTTAGCCGATGAATTGCACGGACTGTTTCTCCTAAACTTGGTGGTGGCAGTATTTGTCCGTCGTCTTCAGTTGGCGGGACCTCCAACTCGCCGATGTTCTGGTTGTTCAGTAGCTCATCAAAGTACTCAACCCATCGCTCTAATATGCCCATTCTGTCGGAAATCAGATTTCCCTCTTTGTCTCGGCAGGATGAGCATTGAGGTGTATAAGGCTTCATCCTGCTGACTTGTTGGTAAAACTTCCGCCTTTTCTGCCTGGTGCGGTTGCTCCCTGTACTTTTCTAGTTCACAGACTTGTTGGTTCTCCCAGGCTTCCTTTTTCCGTCTGTGAACTCGCTTCTCCGCTCGACGGAGTTCGTGATAAGTCTCTGCGCGTGCCCGCGTTCTTTGAGAATGCAACATTACTCGGTATGCGGCATTCTTCCGTTCCGTTGCTAGCTTACATTCATCGTCAAACCAGCCGTTCCGACTCCTTTTGCGGCTGGGGCCAAGTATATTTGTGGCCGTATCCATGATAACGTTCTTCAGGTGGTTGTGAAGATCATTAGTTGATGTTTCATCTCCAGGTCCTCTATTGACTGCGGTTATTGCGGCATCCATTTCCCTTTTATAGGTGTCGCGGAGGGTTGTGTTGTGGATGGCTTCAGTGTTCACTCTCACCTGATTGTCAGAGGGGATTCTAGGTGGTATTGTTATTCGAGCTCGGAGCACCATGCCAACGAGATAGTGATCCGAGTCTATATTGGCCCCCCTATATGTTCTGACATTCATCAAGGCTGAGAGGTGGCGGCGTTTGATCAACACGTGGTCAATTTGGTTGAAAGTGGTCCCGTCTGGAGAGGCCCACGTATGTTTGTGGACCGCTTTCCGCGCAAACCAGGTACTTCGAACAACCATTTCGTGTGACCCTGCTAATTGAATAGTCCGCAGTCCGTTATCATTTGTTTTTTCGTGTAAGCTATGGGAGCCAACGTATCGCCTGAATACGGGCTCCTTCCCTACTTGGCTGTTAAAATCCCCAAGTATGATTTTGATATCATATCTGGGACAGGCTTCGAGGGTTCTTTCTACTGCCTCGTAGAAGGTATCCTTCTCCGACTCTGCAGTCTCCTCTGTAGGGGCGTGAACGTTTATGAGGCTTATATTTCTAAACTTGCCTCGCAAGCGCAGAGTGCATAGCCGTTCGCTTATACTTTCAAAGCCGATAACAGCAGGTTTCATTTTTTAGCTGACTAAGAAACCTACTCCGAGCACATGGTTTACTGGATGGCCGCTATAATATATGGTGTAGTGGCTCTTCTCCAGGAAACCGGTCCCTGTCCATCGCATCTCTTGCAGCGCTGTTACATCAGCCCTATATTGGGACAGGGTATCGACTAGCTGCTTATCAACTTCATCTCTGTACAGGGAGCGCACGTTCCATGAGAAAATGCGCAAATCGTTGTTCCTTTGTCCTTGCCGGGTCCGTCGTTTTAAAATCCGTCCTATCCGAGGCTCCTGTTGTGGCTTCGTAACAGGTTGTTTCCCGTGTAGGGTTGTCAGCCCTACCCAACTCCCAACCTGGAGGACCAGTTGGTACAATTTGTCCCGTTTTTAGGCGCGGGAGACTCGCCTTCATCCTTCTCCGTCTGCAGCTTTTCGTCAAGAAAGAGCTCGCAGCGGTCACCACGTGGAGGTGGAGATAAGGTTTGGTAGTAGAGCTGTTGGTGTTGGTTCAGCAGGCATTTCCCAGGTTTTATGCTCCATCGTGGGTACCAATCCACGTTTCGCCCCGGACCTATACTACCCTTTGACCACCAAATATGCTGATACAACCTGAAATATCCAGATGTAATAAATCCTGACTGCTGTCACGCTTCCCTCTGTCCATCATATATCTGCATGTACAAAATGTAAGGCCATCAAACTATTAGTTTACGAACCTATATAACGATGTTAGGAGCTTCGTCTCAATTATGACTGATTGAATATGAAGTATTGTAATATTTATCTCCGGCTGATGCACCAACCAACCTGACAGTCAAAACGTGGGATAGGTCCCAGGGCGAAACGTGGATTGGTACCCACGATGTTTATGGTCCATGAGAAATGCCTACTGAACCAACACCAACTGCTCTACTACTAAACCCTATCTCCACCTCCACGTGGTGATCGCTGAGAGTTCTTTCTTAATGAAAAACTGCAGACGAAGAAGGATGATGGCGAGTCTCCCGCGCCTAAAGACGGGACAAATTGTACCAATTGGACCTACAACCTGGGGACAGGAGCTTTGGACTGGATTGACAACGCAACGACGAGCCTGTCAACGAAAACGGAATAACGATTTACGCATTTTCGTATAGAACGTCCTCTCCCTGTACAGATCTTAAGCTGGTGAGCAGCTAGCTGATACCCTGTCCCAATATAAGGCTGATATTACAGCATTGCACGAGACGCGTTGGACAGGGACCGGTTTCCACGAGAAGAGACACCACACCATATATTATAGCGGTCAACCAGTAAACCCCGGAGAAGTTTTCCTAGTCAGTCAAAAAATGAAACCGACTATTATCGTCTATGAAAACATAACAGAAAGGCAATGCACTGTGCTATTGCGCAGCAAATTCCGAAATACAAGCTCATTCACGTTCACGCCCCTAAAGAGGAAACTGCAAAGTGGGAGAAGGATAGTTTCTACGAGGCAATTGAGCCGAACCTCGAAGCCGGTCCCAACTATGATATCAAAATCATACTTAGAAATTTTAACAGCCAAATAGGGACGGAGTTGGATTGTTGGAAGTACCAGGTTTGCGCGGAAAGCGGTCCACAAATATACACAGGCCTCTTCAAACAAGGCCACTTTCAATCACATTGGCCGCCACCTCTGAGTGTCAGAACATATAAGTGGGACCAACATAGACTCAGATCACTAATCTCATTTCCATAGTGCTCCAGATTGAGATAGCAACAACGTCCAGAATCTCCTATGACAATCAAGTGAGAGTTAATATTGAAGATATTCACAACAACGCCCTACGTAACACTTATAAAGGGGAAGAGGATGCCACAATAACCGCAGTCAACAGATTTCCTGGAAATGAACCATCGATAAATAATTTTCAAAACCACTTGAAGAACGTTATCATTGAAACGGCTACTTGGCTACAGTCTCAAAAAAATTCGGAGCGGCTGGTTCGGTGTTGAAATTAAATTAACAACGGAACGGAAGAATGCAGCATACCGGGCAGTGCTACACTCTAGAAAACGCGGGCGCGCACGAACTTCGTCGAGTGGAGAAGCAACTTAAGAGACAGAAAAAGGAAGCCTGGGAGAACCAACAAGTCTGTGAACTCGAGAAGGTCAGGGAGCTACCGCACCAGACACAGAAGCCTTACCAACAAGTCAGCAGGATGATAGCCTTACACACCTCGATGGTCATCCTGCCGAGAAAAAGAAGGAGATCTGATTTCCAACAGAATGAGCATATTGTAGTGATGGGTTGAGTATTTTGCTGAACTGGTGAACAACCAGAACATCGGCGAGTTGAAGGTCCCGCCAACTGAAGACGACGGGCAAATGCCGCCACCACCAATCATGGAAGAAACAGTCCGTGCAATTCATCGGCTTCAAAACCATAAGTCGCCAGGAGCCAATGGAATTACAGCAAAATTAATTAAATATGAAGGCACCAAACTACACCAAGCAGTTCATCAACTTATAGTCAAGGTCTAGGTCAAGGTCATGCCTGACAACTGGCATCGAGGCATTATTAGTCCCAAACACAAGAAGTCACTTAGCACAGAAATTATTGGGGTATCACATTGCTGAGTATCATCTATAAGACATTCTCCGCTATCTTGCTAGGCTCCGCCCATAACATCATCGGCCCGTACCAAAGAGGCTTCACTCCAGGCAAATCAGCAACAGGTCAGACTTTCTCTCTACGGCAAGCGATGGAAATACTGCTGGAATATAACCATCATTTGCACCATCTTTTCATCGACTTTAAGGGGGTCATCCCGTGTGAAGTCCGTTTCTTTTGGCTTTATTTAGAAATTTTTTGTGAAGAACTGGAGAAAGTTACAAATTTTTCACCATAGATTTACTAATATATTGGACGTGCATAGTAACTTTTCCAGCCCGATCACATAGTTCGTTATTGAACTACAGAGCATTTTATACACCCGTCCCCAAAAAAGGTGTTTTTCCGGGACCACGCGCTGCGATCACCTTAAAGAAAAAAGGTAAATGGCATTTTAACGTGCAGACTTAACTACAGCCCGCAAACAAGGATTATTAAAAAATATTAAAAACTACATTTTTGGTGCCGTGTTAAACTTTTTTTTTGAATTCTGGTGTTTTTTTACGGTTTCTTCAATGAATAAAAAAACTACTGAATGAATCTCAATTATCCTAGTTTGCAGACCACAGAAATATGTTCTGAATAAGTCGTGAAAATTTCAAAGAATTTCGTTGGATAGATTTTGCGCTATGGTGGCCGCCGATTTGCAACATGCAGTTTCGAGAAAAACACATTTAAAAAGTAGAGTGTGATTTTTAGCATAAAAACTTAACTGACCATTAATCTGCTATACGTAGTCCATAAACCTTTTCTTGAAGAAACACATCTACGGTCTTGACTTCAATTTTGTCCTTTTAGTGGTCCTTTTAGGTCCGACGTTTCCTCGTCTTTTCTGCTGCTAGCTTTTGGTTTGCAGCCTCCTTGTCTTTGAGCAGACGGGTCCCTGCCGATTTATTCAGTTGTTCCCGTTTATCCTTCTTCGTCTTCTTTCTTTCGGACCTGCAAATTACTTTAATAAAGTCTCCTTCACCTACGTCGTCCACTTTCCGCTTTTTCCCCACTTCACTTTGAAGTGGGCTATCTGCTGTCCGTTTGGCGCCAGCAGGGTTCTCAGCGGGAAGTGCGGCTGATTTTCAATCTTCTTCCGCTGTTCTCTACCTTCTCCTGTAGAAGGAGATGCAGTCCAATAATTCCTCCAGTTCCATCAGCCCGTTTTTGACACCTTTGCTGACGTTCCTCTGGTGGACCGTTGCCGCCCGCATACGCTTCACCACTGCCGTGCATTTCCTGAAGAGCCTTTCCTCTTCGACTCTAGCTAGGACGGTCGACTGCACTTCCCTTTGGTTTGTATCCGCTTTCACCCGCTCAGGACTAGCGATTCTGACTGGGCTTTTTTTCCAGAACAGGGGCACTACAGGGTATTGGAGTTGCCTTCCCGGACCGCCGGCCTCGCTACTTGGTAAGGCTTCCTCTTTATTTGGGCGTTCTGGTATCACATCATGTATGTCGGCTTTCGCTGATCGCTGCGGTGAACGACGCATTGTTGTGATGGGCCCAAACCCACTCAACTCTTCCTTCTTCCCTTGCATTTCATCGATTTTAGGTTTTGGTTGGTTTATTATCTATGAAAAACTCACCAGCGCATCGTGTGCAAGGGGGCGGGCCACAATAGTCAGGAGCGGGTGTACCCTCGGTGACACAGCCACTACCCCAGTGTCCTGAGGCCTGACCTACGGTTATAGCTGATCCCGGAATTCACGGACGAATCAGCGCTCGCTCGGGGCAACGCGGTTTACTAACACCGATTCAATGTACACTACCTGACCAGAGTCCCGAAGGGGCTAGCTCCTGATACACATCACAACTACCACCTTAACAGAGCTAGGCTCACATCACCCCATCGACGTTGGCAGAGAGCTGTCGGCGGCTCCGGGGACTCCCAGTGTGTCCTGACGTGTACCGATCATTCGCGGTTCACTCTTCACCGGCTACATAAGGTTACTACCTAGGACGCAGGTATACTGCCAGCTAGGGGGTCAGAACTACTTACTCGGGCACCTCGGGGACATCACCATCCGTACCGTAAGGTCGCTGACGACCCCTGAAGGTATTGTCTTATTTAATGGCATAGACAAAAAGATGCTGTTTGGAAATTCGTCTGAGGCTTAAGGTGCTCAAACGCAGAAAGGTTTAATTTCTTTTGGATCGATTTCAGCATTTTCAATATGGGCTAAATGTAAAATGAGTCCGTGTTTGTTCCTCAATAGAACTAGTTGTATTTGTTTTACCCCAGATGCCTTTTCTTACGACTTCACTTGGAAAAATATAGTTTTTCATTAATTATGGTTTTTTTTCGCCAGTCGTTTCAAGGATCAAGGGGTACCTGGTGCTGTTTCATTGTACCGCGGACACATGATTATGCTTGACCCATTTCTTACATAGACTAGATCCTAAGGAAAAAATGAAAAGTTGAAAAGAAAAGTCTCATGTGGGGTGCTATTAGTAAAACCAAATTTTGTGCTGCTCCTCTAATTTACATGAAAAGTTGAGAGTACGTTACAAGCAAGGATAAATGGATCAACAAGGTTAAATGATAAGAAATGCGGTGAGTGAGTGAGTAAATACAAACAGATGACGAGCCAGTTTTCATAATTATTTAGGTTTTTACATCAACTTTTAGCATGATAACGGTTAGAATTATTCAAGATACTTCGTCGTATTCCAAGAAGTCGATACAAGTTTTGTCTAATATTATAAAACCTACTAGGTGTAAGAAATTACTAAAAACTGAACTGGATTTCTGCGAAGGAGTTAATTGACTTACATCTGCATAGTCGTTTGAATCCACGGCGAGTGTTTAGTTATAAATATATCTCGGGGAAATACATTCCTGAGTCAGATAAATTCCAATTACCACGTTCACAGAATCTTCAAGTTCTGCTTCTGTCTACAACACAATCTTCTCGGAAACCGATACTACGACAAGGAAAGTACCCCAACAATATATCAATCATAGTAATTATTATTCGCAACCAAAACAAATTTCCCATATCAGAAAACCAGTATCTCAATACAGATACAAAGTTTCCGACTTACTTATGTCTTCCGTAAAACCCCAGTTAGTGTTATCGGTTCTGCGGAAAAATACGATTATATAACAGATACAGATCATGCATGCATGCGAACAGAGATACATCCGATCTTGTAATAAAACTATCATATAAAAGGCTACTCTTCAAAAAGATATTGCTTCATGGAATTATAATGAGATCCAGTTGATATATGGAAATTTATCTGAGCTTTCGAAATTCTCGAGAATTTCCTAGGTGGATTGCGAAGGCGTATAAGCTGGTTTGATTCTTAGCACGTTTCTTGCTTCTGTGTATCGTCTTCAGTGCCGCCATTTAACAAAATCTCGTAAGGTAAGATTCACTATCTTTCCATCGAAAAAAGTTTTAATTGCGTCTAGTGGGAGACGCAGTATCTGCGCCTTACTGAGCCTATATTTCCTACGAAAGCAGGTGTAACTCGTAAAACAAAATCAATTGAAATTACTTCCAAATACCCCGGTCTTATCTAATCGAGTGACGTGCGCTTAATAGGAAATTTTCTTGGATAGGTGCCCTCTAGACCATAAGGCGGCCGAATAATCCAAAGAGTCAGGCGCATTCCATGCTATCAAACGTATATTCTTGGGCTCATAACTGAAATGTGATTCGGTAAAGAGAAGGAGATGTAATAGATATTTTGTAATCATGTAACTACTAAGCATGCCTCATACCTTCCTTATTAGTCTTATCAGGTGTTACAAAATTTAATTCTTATTTTTACTCATCGATCATTCTGAATAAATAATGACTGTAATGATCGTGAGATAGCCAGCAAAAGCACATGGTTCACGGTGAGGTCGTTAACTCTAAATGCCTAACAAATTGTAAATAAATAATGCAAATGCTCGACAGAATAGATTTTTATCTAGACTCCAGAACTTAATCATTGCATACCAATCAGCAAAAGTTAAGTATGTGTGTGAATATTTATGTGGATATAAAAGTAAGATACGAGTCATACATGGAGTTTTAACTGATGATTATCATGACTTGAAAGCTATGCTTCGTTAAGCTTATAATGACTACAAGATTCGCATTAGTTTGCAAATTGTGGTTAATAACAATCAAGAGGAGAAAATAAACAATAATTGCACTTGAAGACTGTTGTCAATTGAATCTGCATATCATTGGGTTCGGAAAGTCATCATTCGGATTTTATGAGGCGTTGAAATACATACCAGAGTCCGTGCGTTGCCTTTTTATGCACGAGGTGTCGCAAAACTCAACTCAGCCAAATATCGAATAACAGGCACTGTCGATGTAAGGTACTGACTTTCGCGAGATATTGTCTCAGATACATTATTTAGTCTCCCTAGCCTTAGAACATTTCGTATGCGAAGTTAGAACAGCTTTTTCGCACGGAAAAAGTGTATTGTCATCATTATAAACGTAACAACCGGTATCCGGTCTAGGCCTGCCTTAATAAGGAGCTCCAGACATCCCGATTTTGCGTCGAGGTCCACCAATTTGATATCCCTAAAAGCTGTCTGGCGTCCTAACCTACGCCATCGTTCCATCTCAACAGGGTCTGCCTCATCTTCTTTTTCCACCATAGATATTGCCCTTATAGACTTTCCGGGCTGGATAATCCTCATCCATACGCATTAAGTGACCCGCCCACCGTAACCTGTTGAGCCGTATTTTATCCACAACAAGACGGTTGCGGTGTCGCTCATAGATTTCGTCGTTACGTAGGCTACGAAATCGTCCATCCTCATGTAGGGGGCCGAAAATTCTTCGGAGGATTCTTCTCTCGAATTCGGCCAAGAGTTCGCAATTTTTCTTGCTAAGAACCCAAATTTCCGAGGAATAAATGAGGACTGGCAAAATTGTTGTCTTGTACGGTAAGAGCTTTAACCCCATGGTGAGACGTTTCGAGCGGAACAGTTTTTGTAAGCTGAAATAGGCTCTGTTGGCTGACAACAACCGTGCGCGGATTTCATCGTCGTAGCTGTTATCGGTTGTGATTTTCGACCCTAGATAGGAGAAATTTCTCCTCTCAAAGTTGTAGTCTCCTATCTTCATTGTTTTCGTTTGACCAGTGCGATTCGATGTTGTTCGTTCTTTGGCTTTGGGCGCTGAGGTTGCCGTCATGTACTTCGCCTAGCCTTCATTAATGTGCAGGCCGAGATCTCGCACTGTCTGCTCGATCTGGATGAAAGTAGACTGTACAGCATAATGCATAATGTCAATATCGTCAGCGTAGGCCAGTAGTTGGGTAGACTTGAAGAGGATGGTACCTCTCGCGTCAATGTCTGCATCGCGAATCACTTTCTCGAGGCTCAGATTGAAGAGGACGCATTACAGGGGAAACCCCTTGTCTTAGACCGTTGTTGATGTTGAATGATCTCCTGAGTGATCCTGCTGCTTTTATTTGGCCTGGTACATGAGTCAAGTTTAGCCTAGTCAGTCTTATTAATTTCGCCGGGATACCGAATTGTCTCATAGCCGCGT
The DNA here is from genome assembly GCF_905115235.1 of Hermetia illucens. NCBI lineage: Eukaryota > Metazoa > Arthropoda > Insecta > Diptera > Stratiomyidae > Hermetia > Hermetia illucens. Next base: position 185,611,950 of record NC_051849.1, on the reverse strand, counting down.
TCAGTTTTACCCTGGCTATACTGTCATAGGCGGCTATAAAATCGATGAAAAGATGGTGCAACTGGTGGCCATATTCCAGAAGTGTATTATGCAACACATAAATTGGCTTTTCTGGACATTATTTCAGTCAGCTCATTTTCAAAACCGATTGTCAAGGAAGTTCAGCCCCCCGCTGAAGAATTAGTAGGAAGGAATCCAATTTAAAAACTTAGAGCACGTTATCCTAAAGGTGAGATTGATATAACGGAATCAATTTTCATCTTTAAATCCCAGCCGCAGTGGCTGTTGAGCCATTCATAGAAGGTTCAGTTCTTAAGGAAAGACACCAGTGAGCTAACCTCCAGCTAGAATTTTTGAGCTTCACTTTAATCCATTATATCACTAAACAAGTCGGGATAACGGAAACTAGCCGCTTCGGATGTAAAGGTTTGTGTTGATCTTATGTGGGAAACTCTCCATGCATGATTTTCCATTTGCACGTAGCTAAGAATACAAAATACTCCGTTATATTTTGCCAAACGCTAAGGTACACATATGTACATACAAATCAGCGTCATAAATACTGTTTACATACGTACATTTATGACAACATCATAAATACATAAAACGTTCCCATTGACCCCGCGGTTCACATTAGTTCACTTTATATGATGATGACGTCATACTTGCCTTGGGTGCCATAAATTTACGTGAAATGCGAAACTTTGATCTTCTTTAACTTTGTTAATAATAGTTGGATTGCCTCCAACTTTTCGGAATTATGTCTTGCATAATCGTCTTTGCGACGTCATAGACCGCTTTGCGGTAAATTTCTAAAACATGGTAATATACCATTATTAGCTTTATTTGTGCAGATATCGGAATTGGATATATTTTGATACCTAGATTCCATATAGTTGCATTGCTGTGATTTTTTTCAGATTTTTCGGTTAGGTAAGTTCTGAGAACGAGACCTGTTTCACTTTTTAGGGCCCATATTTTTTAGCCCAAAAGTGCTAATTGAGCCCTGATACCCCATATGACCATGTTCTGTGAAAAAAATTACACCCTCCTTTCACATATATGTGGAGCCCCCCTTAAAATTCAACACAAAATTCCGCCATCGCTGTATGTAATGGGACATATAGACCACGTGTTCTCCCCAAATTTCGTAGCAATCGGTTTAGCCGTTTCTAAGTAAATCGGGTGTGACAGACAGACGAACAGACACTGAACCGATTTTAATAAGGTTTTGTTTCACACAAAACCTTAAAAAACAGAAGCAGGCCATAATTAAAGTCAAAAAGAGCTAACAGAAAGATTATGTAAAACAACAACTTATTAAAATCGGTTCATTGTCTGCCATTCGGTTTCTCTTTCTGCCTGTCACACATACTTTTCTTAGAAGCGGTTATACCTATTGACATGAAATTTGGTGGGAAGGTTGGACCCATGAAAGCCCTGATATGTACTGAATAGCATCGTTGTATGTCGAGCTTACGCGAGGTAACCATACATGCAAATTTGAGATATGGAATTTTTTTCACCGAATCTAGTCATATGGGGTACCAAACGAAAACTATTGACTAGTACTTTGTGAAGGTAGTCGCTTATTTGACAGGGCCAGTCTCAAAAATTATCCAACCACCAAATCTGAAAAAATCACAAATCATCATACCGGTATCTGCTCAAATAATAAGTATATAACTAGATTTTTGTTGAAAATTGAGTGAAAATACTCTTTAACTTCATCCTAGGATAATAAAATTGTAAAAACATAGGCTATAATATAAAACATGGTAAAAAGTTTGGTGAAAATCGCACTATTACTGACAAAGTTACAGTAGTTGAAAGTTGTCCATATCCTCCGAAAGTAATATGTTCAGTCGACAAGCTTGAAGCTATAAAGGTACATGCGTGTTCGCGATGGCGATGGCATACTATGCCTCATTAAGCTTTATACGTTTGGTAACAAGCTCTTAAAATAAAATGTCGTTTGAGCATTGTTGCGAATATATAGCTCGTTCGCCAATTCTGACCTTTATAGATGTTCCTCCGTTTTATACTCTGGAAGTGCAAGACCAGCGTCTTCAAGTCTTCATATCCTTAAAATATTGTTTGATTTTATTGCCATCCCGATGTCATATGTGAAGTCAATAGCTATTATTTCTGCGGAGAACTGAAACATTCAAAAGGACTTTCGTTACTCATAAAACCCCACAAGCTGGCCGATTGATTTTATGTGGATCATCCGAATTTTCTAGCAATTCGCACCAGCTATTTCTTAGTGCTTCTCTTCACTTTGAAAGTATCTACCACGCGAGATTTATTGCTGTCTCTGTCTGTCTCTGATTTTCGTTGCCCTACGCATGGACTGTAGGTCTTGCTTGAATCGGGGCTACCTATGCGAGAAACCACCTTTCGACCGCCATAAGCGTATTGTACATATTTAGTTTGAATAATTTATGATGAAAGATGGCCCGAGACTTATCCGACTCTATCTATCTTTTTTTATTTGGACTTTGCTGGAAAACTCAACTTTTTCAAGCACGCGGTAAATGTTTGAACAAGCCAGTTTGGAACTGTCTTAAAAGCCACTAGCAGACCCTTATTCGATATGCTTAGTTTTATTTTCGATAATCTCACTTCGCGCCCTCTCAGTTTTACTTCTCGAAATGACCGCAAGCAGCAAGTAACAACGCAATTGATTTCAGTTCAGCTTTAGAAAATTCATTTATGGGGAGCTAAAATCGACTCCTTTAACGCCGGACATCTAGTATTGCTTGTGGTATTGTCGATACTTTCTTTTGCCATTTGTACTAGAAGCGCTATTGCGGTAATCAGAGAACCACCATCACCATCTTATCACAAGCAGGCTCACGTATCGAATGTAACTCCAGTTGAATCTTCAACGCCTTGCAGATATCCGGTTTTGTGTCCTTGCCCTAATATTTGCGGGTCCTTGCCCTAATGTCTGCCTGTTTGTCTCTCTGTCTGTCTGGCCGGTCTGTCCGCAATTCGCAGCTTGGCAGACATATGGAAACTATGAAATCCCCAGCATGCAGTGAATGGCATCAATCTGTGTGGGACTTAATGGAGGATTCTTCACGGATACGGACATTTTTTTTCTCCAAAAGGGGGGACAGGCCAACAGTCTCAATAATTATTAAAGGGGCAAAACTAGAAAAATAAAACGGGACAGAACTGATTTTAGGAAACTAGCTAACCGAAAAATCTGAGAAGATTTACAATGTTGCGTTTATCTGAAATCTGGGCTCTAAGGTACATCCCATTTCATTCAAATTCAAAGATGCCACTACTGTATACTATTTTATTATCACATTTTTGTAAATTTTCTATTATTTCAGATGATTGACTGATATATTTTTAACCACATACGCATGTCACAGAGGTCGACCAGATGCCGGGTGGTAAACATGTTCTAGATTTTGCGAATTTAGGCGACTTTATTTATGTCAGCACATGGTTTATTGAGCCGTTGTCTCATCTTCCCGGATGTTATAGAAGGAATACTACGACTAGAATCGATTATTCATATTTTCATAAGCGGCCAGCATAAGACTGTTGTACCTCAACATCGGCCTTTATAGGTTAAGCCACCGTTCACATTATATGAAGAGCGCACTGGTTCATCCCGAATCAAATAATGGCGATTTTGTGAAAAAACAGAAGAAATGGTTTCGCTCAGTCGACTTCCAACTGCGGCCATAATGGGTTCACTAACCGATCTACTAGCTTTATACAACGCAAATTCACCCGGACCCTCTTTTACAAAAAGAACCTTCCACGGGTTGATTATCCATCACGACATCGCCCCCTCAATCTCCCCTTCCTACAGCAACGCCGAATCTTCCTTGATATGTGTATTCTTTTCAAACTTTGCAATTATCTGATGGACTGCTCCGCCAACTCGGATATTACTTTCCGTATCGCCTCGTCTCATAACAGAAGTAATGCGGACATTTTTTATGTATTCTTCGCGGAGCACGAGATTTACTTCCACTCTCCGATCCCGTGGTTATGCCGGTCCTACAACGCCCTACAGCTAGGGTCCTTTGACTCTGTCTCCTTTTCTAGTTTTAAGCGTAAAATAAGCCATTTACTTGCTCCTCCCTCTGAGGACAATATGTAATAAGGAATTTGTTTTCTGTATATTGTCCTCATTAAATAAGTAAAGAAACAAATGCCAATAAAAGACCATGAGAAAAAACGCCTTTATCATAAGTCTTTAGGTTCTAAATGGTTGCTCAATGCAAAAATCTTTACGATAAACTGGATACTCGGAACAGCAAGAAAGATCTGCATTGATTTGCCACAAATCGACACCACGCCACACAAGATATCGAACACTTCTGTAATGTTAATGATAAGAAAGCACTCCGTTGCTTACACTGCTTACCAACCATCGAGCTACAATGGACAGTTGGTGGAAATACTTCCAGCAGATTTTAACGGAAAAACTTGCTAACCCACCACTACCAAAATCTCTCAGAGTTAACAGAAGTCATCCTAGAAAGAAGAGCTATTCCAAAAACTTGTGAAGGTCCGCCCGCAAACACTGACACTCCACTGAAGAGTACCGCTGATACATGCTTCCACACTTGTGTTGTATCCTCGAACTGGTGGTTGGGACTGTTGAAATATTATCTTTCACATTTCATACAAAAACTAATTCTTTTCTACTTTTATTACTGTACCCTAATAAACCTTTTTCTTAGAAAAGAGATAAAGTCCGGAACTCATTCTTTTACTGTTTATACAAGTGTGCATGTAAAATGAGTTAGATAAATGCTTGTGGTACATATAGTTACATATCTGCTAATTTTGTTCAATAAGTACAGTCTTCGATAGACCTTTTTCAAGTTAGTTAGTCACTCCTTGCTTAATAGAAAAGAATAATAAAATTAATAATAGAAGAGAACAATTGTGCTTTCATTTAAATAGATTCTGTGCCAATATTTCAATAGGTTATGGGCCCAGTACACGTTGTGAATTAGTTTCGGTTTTGAAAAGTAATTTTGAACAATACAAAGACAGTGAAGAATAGTGGATTCTGTTAAAATTGAAAAACAACAAAATATAGGTAGTTATGGACCGTGTTAGTGCGAAAAGAAACATTAAACCCTTTGACGCTGAAAAATATAGTGTCTGGAAATTTCGAATTCGCGCCTTATTAACCGAATTAAATGTTGTGCATTACCAGATGATAGCTTAAGTCTAGCTTTCGTTAAAACACGACTGTTGGACCATGAAGTTAAATTAACGAATGAGGGACGAAATTTATGTGAATAAGTGCTCCATGTTGAAAATGTGTCATACAATAAAAAGAAATTTAAGCAAAAAGGTGCTATGAATAAAAGCGACTTTAACAGACATAATAATAAAATTAATAAATTAAAATTCCCTAAAAATACAAGAAAAATTGAATGTCACCATTGTGGAAGGAAAGGGCACATCAAAAAGGACTGCTATTATTATAAAAACTCTAAATCGAAGTTCGATAAAAAGAATGAAACTATGGATAAGAAAAGTGAATCATCAGCAAAGAATGCTTACGCTTCGGGATTCGCATTTATGATTGGTGATAATTATGAGAGTGTCCACGTGAAGAATGAAATAGAATTTGTCATCGATTCTGGTGCATCCGACCACATAATATCATAAATAGAGAGGATTTAGCAAAAGACTTTGAGCATCTTCAACATCCGTTGAAATTATCTGTGGCAAAGACTGGATCATTTATAACAGCAACTAAGAGAGGCAAACTGAACGTAATCAGCAAAATAGGGATACAAGGAGAATTAAAGGATGTTTTGTACTGCTCGGAAGTTCCATACAATCTATTATCTGTAACAAAAATGCAAGCAGCTGGAATGACGATAATTTTTAATGAACGTGGTGTCGTTGTTCAAAAAGGTGGTAAGACCTTGATGACAGGTGAGCATTTTAACAGTATTTTGAAATTGAATTTTAAAGTTGGAATTTGTAAGACAGAAAATATTGATCGCGCTTTCAATGTTACAAAAGTCAATTATAGCCTGTGGCATTAACGATTAGGACATATAGGCAAACAAAAGTTTATAGAATTGAAAAATAAACAAATGATTTATGATTTAGATCAAATTTGTAACATAAATCCTAGTGATGACTTGTGTGAAGCTTGCATTAAAGGTAAGCAAGCTAAGCTACCATTTAATAAAGAAAAGGATAAAAGTCATGTAAAAGGACCATTGTTTATTATTCATTCTGATGTTTGCGGTCCAATATCTCCTACGGCTATAAACAACAAAAATTATTTTGTGTTATTTGTTGATGAATATACACATTATTGTGTGTCATATACGAATGCACATAAATCCGACGTTTTCCTGGTTTTTAAAGACTTTGTGGCAAAAAGTGAAGCACATTTTGATTTAAAAGTAGTAAATTTATATAGTGATAATGGAGGAGAATATCTATCAAATAAAATGAAGGACTATTGTTGTGAAAAAGGTATTACTTTTCATTTGACAGTTCCGCGAACGCCACAGTTGAATGGTGTTTCGGAACGAATGGTAAGAACGATAACCGAAAAGGCTCGATCCATGATAATTAGTGCTTGTATGGATAAAATTTTCTGGGGTGATGCAGTTCTCACTGCTACCTATTTAATAAATATCACTCCAACTAGAGCCCTAAAACAAACCAAGACACCATATGAAATGTGGCATGGTAAAAAGCCACAAATAATATATCTGAAGATATTTGGTTCTACTGTTTTTTACATAACAAAAACAGTAGAACAAAGTTTGACGATAAGTCTTGGAAGGAAATATTAGTTGGATACGAGCCAAATGGTTACAAAGTATGGGATGTTGAAAGAGAAAAGTATGCAATAGTAAGAGATGTAATTGTTGATGAACTTGATTTTATAAGATCAAGACCTATTGCGAAATGTGAAGGAGTTAATAAAAGAAACTCTGAAGTTAAAACTGATGTTTCTGACAAAAAGTCAAAATCAGTAGAAGGTCAAGTATCTGAAAATATATCAGATAAAAATAATGTGCAAGTAGAAACTGATTCCGCTGGTATTCAGTCAAAATCAGTAGTTGACCGTGAAAAATCTGATAATAGTAAATCAGATGTGACAGATCCCATGAGTGAAAAAAATGAAAATGAACTTCTGTAAAAGAGAATAATAGTCCGAATTCATCTGATAGTGATAAAAAAATTTCCTAATGAACCAAGGAGAAGTGATCGAATTAAGTGTAAGCCATTGGTAAATTATAACGAAGATAATATAAATGATGATCATATTTTATGTGCTCAATCAATAATTTGCAAAATTCCAACTTCATATAATCAAATTAAAGATAGTGATGATAAAGATAAATGGGAAGAAGCAATCAGGGAAGAACTAAATTCTCTTTCAATTAATAAAACTTGGACTTTAGTACCAAGACCAGAAAATAAAAATATTATTGATTGTAAATGGGTTTTTACAATAAAAAATGACGAATTTGGAAATCCATTAAAATATAAAGCACGCCTTGTTGCAAAAGGTTTTAGTCAGCAATACTTGGTAGATTATAATGAAACCTTCGCACCTGTTGCAAGAATTTCTAATTTCCGATTCATGATTGCATTCGCCAATCAATTTAATCTACTAATTCATCATATGGATGTAAAGACAGCCTTCTTAAATGGCAAATTAAAAGAAGAAATTTATATGAAAGTTCCACAAGGAATATCATGTAAAGAGAATTTAGTTTGTAAACTGAATAAATCCCTATACGGTTTGAAACAAGCAGCAAGAAGCTGGTTTGAAGAGTTCGATCTTGCTTTAAAAGATAGAGGTTTTCGTAGTTCACCTGTTGATAGGTGTATTTATATTTTAGACAAAAAAGATATTTCGAAAAATATATATGTAGTACTTTATGTTGACGATCTTGTGATTGTGACTGCTGATATTGATACATTAAATAATTTTAAAACTTATTTGATGAATAGATTCTCAATGGTTGATTTGAAAGAAATAAAGTTATTTTTGGGAATAAAAGTTACTAGGAATGGTGAAGAAATTACTTTAGATCAGAGTGCATATATAGAAACAATTCTAAAGAAATTTAATATGCAAGATTGTAAAGCGGTTTCCACTCCACTCGAAAGTAAATTAAACTATGATGCTCTTAGTTTAGAAGAGAACCACAATGTACCTTCTAGAAATCTAATTGGATGCTTAATGTATGTAATGGTATGTACACGACCTGACTTGTGTGTAGCTGTTAATATTTTGAGCAGATACATGAATAACAATAATCAAGAGTTGTAGAAATATTTGAAGAGAGTATTAAGATATTTAAGAGGGTCCACTAACATTAAATTAACATATACAAGAAACAATTATACTAATATATTAATAGGGTTTGTAGATTCTGATTGGGGTGGAGATGCTAATACAGATAGAAAAAGTACCACTGGATATCTATTCAAATTATTTGAAAATTGTACAATAGCGTGGAATACTAGAAGAAAAAAATCAGTAGCAGCTTCTTCTACAGAAGCAGAGTATATGGCTTTATTCGAAGCAGTTAGAGAAGCATTATGGTTGAAATCTTTATCAGAAAGTATCAATCTCCATATCCCAGAACCAATTATAATATATGAAGATAATGTTAATTGTATCAGCATAGCAAATAATTCGACCAATCACAAGAGATCGAAACACATTGATATTAAGTATCATTTTTCTAGGGAACAAATAGAAAGAAAAATAATCAAAGTTAGTTATATTTCAACAGATAATCAGCAGGCAGATATTCTAACGAAGCCCGTATCAGCAATCAAGTTTAAGGAGCTCAGAACCGCGATCGGCTTGGAGTAATATAAGGTACTTTAAGTGAGTGGTCTGATTAGGTTTTGACTGGGTTTTCCTAATCCTTGCAACAAATGTTGGACTACAGGTATTTTGTAATTTTCCCAGAACGAACATACAAAGGAGTGACTCTAGCATTTTTGATATGATAAATTCTTAGAATTTAAAACATTACATTTCACACGATTAATTTTTGAGGGTCAGTGTTGAAATATTATCTTTTACATTTCATACAAAAACTAATTCTTTTCTACTTTTATTACTGTACCCTAATAAACCTTTTTCTTAGAAAAGAGATAAAGTCCGGAATTCATTCTTTTACTGTTTATACAAGTGTGCATGTAAAATGAGTTAGATAAATGCTTGTGGTACATATAGTTACATATCTGCTAGTTTTGTTCAATAAGTACAGTCTTCGATAGACCTTTTTCAAGTTAGTTAGTCACTCCTTGCTTAATAGAAAAGAATAATAAAATTAATAATAGAAGAGAACAATTGTGCTTTCATTTAAATAGATTCTGTGCCAATATTTCAATAGGGACCTCATCGGACCCTGAAATATTAACGAAGGGAACGTCACGTAAACCTATCGAAAAATACGAGCAAAGCCAAAATAAAAATAAAAATAAGTAGACAACCAAAAGCCCACAGTTCAAATTGAAAGGATTTGTAAGTGTATTTCAGTGAACATTTGTATCAATAATAGCTCGTGATGTTTATTTATTTGATATGTCATGCTATTCACTTTAGTGTCATGCTAACAAACTCGTCTAGGATACAGTAAATTTGCCCAAAAACAACTTTATTATATTTATATTTATTAACCTAATTTTGGACTTGTTAGCACTGATGAAGGGAACAAGTGGTTACCGAAATATCAGTGTTTACAACCTTAATAAATATCACTAGCGAATAGAAAAAGCAAGTCTTAAATATTTCAAATTATTAACCTTGTTTGAGTATATATCGCCATGAGGGTATTTCAGAGCCAAAAAACTGCCGTCGTGATTTTTTCAGATTTTTCGGATGAGTAATTCTGAGAATCGGTTCGTGGCAGGAAGGGGGCACTGCCCAGCCCCCACACACCCCCTTTTTATATCAAATGTCAGAACTGAGCTTCAAAAACCAATCAAGTCCTCAAATTTGATATCGCACACCTTTTTTTGCATATATGTGAGAAATACTGCATGCGAGGGATTCACAATTGCCACTTTCTCATCAAATTTGATACCAGTAGGAAAAACCGTTTCTGCGGAAAGGGTGTTTGACAGACAGTAAACGCCAGTTGTGGTAAACTGTTGTGTAAACACCTTAAAAATATATTGGCTTGACCACGCACGTGCTGCCGTTGAACTGAAGAACCTAGCGTCGCGACCGTAAGGAAAGACCCATGACAAGTAATATACTCAAGCGATGCTGCCTCACATATCCATGAAACACGGTCTTTAGGGTTCCTTCCCGCCTGTAACACCTTCAGGCCACGAAAATGGAAGCGGCCCCTTTTGATTAGCATGAGTTCGCCTACGTAGGAGAAGTGAAAGGGCGAGCCGTCAAATCAAAAACTATGCTCTGTGTGATCTTAATTTAATCAAATGTAACTCAATAATGAAACTTCACAACCGAAAAAGTTAAAAAGAAGATAAGTAAAGAAAATAGGAAATCCAAAAAAAAATGCAGAAATTGAAAAATAGGAAAAATAATGTATAACTACATACATTCAGCAAGAAAAACTGATTAAAAACGAAAAGAAACAAATGAAACCCAGTAATCATACCCCCCAATTGCACCCATTGGCAGATTTGGAAAACTAGAACCAAAAGAATCGGATAATGGTTGTCACATTATGCGTATATATACATATATTATATTATAGGCAAATCTTAGAACAGTAAGTGCAAGGAAACTGACAACTAGAAAGGTTTCATCAGCTCTGGGTTGAGTTCCTTTTTGTGACACGAAAACAGATTCAGATGATACCGTAAAAGATATTCGCAGAACCAAAGATGTCACTTGGTCTATCGCCTGGAAGTCCCAAGTCTTTTCAAAAATTATTATGTTAGAGTGGAAAGAACTTATGGTGTTGCTACGATGCCGGCTTCCGTTTATAAATGAGATGTTTCGCATATTTTTCAAACTAGTTGCCAAAGATTCTAACGCGGTTCAAGTAACTCGAATTTATTCATCACACCATTTCCCCAAAACACGAAGAATCACAACGAGGATGACTAAAAACCTCATTCCCCGTTTCTTCACCCCTCCAAGAATCAAGAAAGTCTTCCTCAAATTTCTCAAGAGCCCAAATTGCAAAATTAAACTTGTAGTTTCGTCCAGGGCAGAGGCAACTCATCAGAGGCTGCCTCACCTCTACCCTGGGAGTAATCTTCTATCTGCTATAATATGGAAATTTCAGACAAGAATTCGAGATGCAATTCTGGTCTGAAATTTCTTCAGTATACTCTTAACATATTGTGCTTTCAAAATGTGTATAAAACAATCGATTTCTGGAAGGCTTCATATAGGAAAACCCCTTAAATTAGTTGCAAGGTTTCAGGATATTTAAAAGGTGGCAGGATTTTATGATCAACATTTCCAAGACATAATTAAAATGATCATTTTCAAATTAATATTTTAAAATATACTGCGAAATCACGAGCACTACAATGTTTAAATTATCATCCGATTCGATTGTTATTGCAACTGGCCCATGAAATCCACAACTGGTATCTTTTATGGCCGATGCATTAACGAACGCTTCAAATCTAAAATCTAAAACAGCGTCGTTCTCCGTGTCGCCCTCTATGGTTCCGAGTGCTAGCTGAATACCGATATCAACGAACACCGCCTCCTAGTACTGAAAACAAAGATGCTGCATGGGACCAGTGGGGCAAGATACCATGATAACGTCCGAAATGAGAACATCCGCGACCGATATGGAGTTGCGCCTGTCACAAGCAAGCGGTTGACAAGAACTCACTTGATAAGGTTGGCCTGAACATCCAAGCGAATGGGAAACTACCCAAAGGCCGACCGAAACAACATGGTGTACTAGATAGTGATTTGAGAACCTTTCCATTCCACCTAGACCTAGGCTATGACTGGGGGAATAGCAAATGTGACGCTACTATTGAGAAGAACAATTATAACGATAAATTCCATTTGGCAAAATTTCGTGTTTGACATATCAACTGACCATCTTTGATCACAGTTCGGGATTGATAAACAGGAAAGAAGATTGATCATGACAACGACAAACAGGTACATCTTCGAGACTCAGGAATTAAATTCGAAAGATCTTGAATGGCCAGTTTAGATGCATCCCCCCCCCCCTCTGATGTTGCATCGTGAGATTATCCCCCTTGAACTGAAGAAAGGAACAAGTTTTTCACAAAATACCGGTATATGCGTTAATAAAAAATTTACTAGCAACGGAAATAGCATCTACAATTTAATTTCTTTATTTTCTTCACATTAATGCTAAACACAGTTAATTGACACTAAGTTTGACTTTTATAACGAGGCCTTGAAAAAAAGATACAAACCCCCTTTTCCAATCCCTCAGAGAATAAGACACGAAAGGAAAATTGTTTATTTCTTAAATACCAATTACAAACGGAAATAAATATATCACCAAATCATGCTCCCTGAATTGCACATTTTCGAAAAGGAACGCATTAAAATAGCGATTAAGGCATTCCATTACGAAATCAACGATAATTAAGAAATTACAAAATATTCAAGAAAACTACAAAAGTTTCCTGAATGTAGTTCCACCAATTTACAAAATTAGTGACTGTGACCCATAAATTTCCTTAGTGTAATCCTGAATGAGATTTTATGAGTGCCTACGAAAATCTCTGTAAAAGTTATGTGCTTTCCTTGCAGGAACCCATAGTGTTTATTCTTCAATATGTAAGACAGTGCTTAGACGATCTTAAGGTCGATTGAAAATGTGTGGTGATTTGGGTTTAGCGTAGATTAGCAATTGACTTCGATTGCAAAAGGAAGTGGTATTTAGTCGTGATTATTCATCCTGGCAAGGAAATAGTGACGCTTTTTAAAAAAAAGGAAAATATATTTAATGCGATAAATATTTGTGTGCAAGAAGCTGATATTGTCGAAAAAAGTCAGAGAGACTTCAACCCAATCCCTTTTGAAAAATTTCAACATCTTCTGCTTTTTATCAGTTATCTTGATGTCATTCTCATTCTCCTGAATAATGAGTGTCCCAAACGGCCACACCATATGTACATAACAAACCAGACTTTTGAATTTATTGCCTGCGATCCAAATATAACTTTCCCTCGTATTCTGATGGTTGCTGGGGGTCGATTTTCCAGATCTATGTGGATGGTTTTTATCCTTAGATAATTTTAGTGAATACCCCACACGATATGCGTGATTTTAACAAGCGTATAAGCAAACCTCTTCAGACACATCCTTAATCAAACTATTTGACTTACGGAGGACGTAATGGATTATGAGGCTAGGAATTTTTAACTTAGGGAGTCGGAAGCACGTGACCCGCACACGATTTATAGGAGGGTGGAGAAAAACGCACATTTTGAAACATTTTACTGAGTCACGTAGGGTTGATCAGGACAAATATATGATGAATTCAATTTGATAACACTGAGTTTCGGCTAAATTTAAGGTTCACAAACGTCTAATGTGTCATAAATTCAATCTCCTATCTGCATCTCCCAAACCAAACCCCTGCACCCGAAAATAATTTCCGATGGATAACTTTCAAATTAAGCCTCTCCAGAGCAAAAATCATGAAGATCATTTGGAAAGAGTTCGGAAGCGATCAAATTAATTGAATTGAAATCAGGGCTCAGACAAGCATGCGACCGGCATCGCATAACGTTCATGAAGACACAACGCAACGTCCCCGTCCATCAATTTAGGAAGAGAAGAATCTTGGAGCAATTGGCACCAACATCTGAATCAATTGGAACAATTAAGCATTTGATTGGTATTAAATGATTGCAATGAAATTGTAATAACTTCCCATCGTTTGTTAGTTCAACACAAAACGATGGAATAGGCAATGGCAGCGGGTTAAATAAATCCGTGGACATTTTTCGAAATTAGGACAAATATGTAAGCAGTAATTGCCTGCATGTCTTTAATTGTTGATGCGACGAAACATTGGACGCGTGTTTGTTTATGGACGTTGACATGAAATCACGGAAGTATTGTCATTAGTATTGGCTATGGGTTTTCTTGGGAATGGGGATGATGATATTGATATTTGAGAACTGTGGAATGCTTAAAGTTGATTGATGCAATTGAAGGCAAAGGGGAAAGTTCACGTATTGTGCTGCTTCCTTAACATATGGTTAATATTTCTTCATAAAATATAATACTCTGAATTCAACCATTTCCTCCTGCCTCTCATTGCTGTCTGTTCGGACGTAGCGAAGAATGGAGACATTTTCACCTATAAAGGATACTGGACATCACTAAGCTCTTCTCATCTTGCTTGTACCCCAATAGTGAGAACGTATTCTGTCCTGACAATGTACATATGTAGGTTAGTCAATCCCGAACTCTAATATAACTAAAATTAAAGAACTTATCAGGTAAAACCATCTTAACGCCAAAATGAACAACCTTGGAATACGAAATCTCACTATGTAGCAGAAGCCAGGTGCCATGAAATGAATTATTAAGCGGCGAAAATGCGTCATTGTCTAGAGTTGGAATAATTCACAAAGAACCAGCTTTATGCTTTTGAACATCAGAAATCACACAGCTAAGGAAAAGCTGCCTGCAAAAAGAATAACAACAGGATTTCCACCAAACTTTCCGTGATTCCTCTCCATATTATGGGTTATACTATTGTAAGGCCTTATTGTCTATATTAGGATGAATTTAAATTATTGGGATTGATAGTAATTTGAAGCTTAAATGTCATATACAGTCACCATGAGTTTCCTGATTTCTCAGTTAGGTCCTTAAAATAAACGATCACTTTCTAACCAACCGTTCCCCCAATTTCCACAAAAAGTAATACCTGCTTCGAAAAGTACTAATCGAAATCTTTCATTCCATATGCGACACACCAATATTTCAAGAAAGAAAAATTTGCACCCCCCTTTCAGAAACATGGGGAGTGTCTTAAAATCAACGGAGAACAATGTCATCCGCTGCATGCGTGCAGTTTCACAATTCCAATATTCCAATTTTCGAGTAATAGGTATGTGGCAGTGCCAATTAGTTCCCTTTCTTTCTAATCTACGTCCTAAAGGTTAGCTAATTGCTAGGTTAAGTAGAGCAGTCCCTCAGTGGAAGAGTCAGTCTACTCACAGCTCTCACCTTGTGAATGTCGATTCTGCTTCTCATTGTGGTGAGACTGCGACCGCGGTAAACTAGGTACCAAGTATTCCAGACTTCAATCCCCACGACCCTGAGACTTGGTTTAAAATAGTGGAGGCAAGCTTTGTGAGGTACAACATAAAAGACCCACGGCAGTAACATTTGCAAGTCATAGGGGTGCTGCCACTGCGATATGTCACCGAAGCCGGCTACATAATTACGAAGTCTGTGACATACAGCTCGTATAACGGCTTACGCGAGCAATTAGTAAAGCAGTTGTGTGCCAGCTAGGAGGAGAAAATGAGACAGGTCATGAAGGACACGTCTGCAGTATCTCGGCGATACTACAGTTCCGGAGCCGCTGATGAGAAGTCTATGGTTAAGACACCCGCGATCTGATCAGCCGATTATAACAGCAATGGATGGTCAGCCACTACAAACTGCAAGTGATATAGCTGATAAGGTCTACGTGACACTTCCGTCAAGAATCGCAGAAACAACATTCTCGCCTTCAGCAGCGGAAACGAGTTTAACGCAGCTGGTCTAGCTATTATCAAGTCAGATTTCAGAGCTGTGAACGAAACTACACACGGTCAAACAGCAGTCCTAACCAGAGAATTTATTCGGACATAAACGATCCGGAAGTCTTTTTCCCCAAAAAATACACTGGTATCATTGGAGACTTAATGCCGAAGCTACCAAATGTGTGAAACTGGACTTCGGGAAACGTAATCGAAAGCCATTAAAGATAACAAACGGCCCGGTTTCATCGTCTTCATGCCGCCTGTTCATGTCCGACAAAAATACGAGAACTCGGTTCCTCATAGACAACAGGTGCTCGGTTCGAGCTTTCGGTCGCCAACGGAACACCAATTGATATATATGAAATCGCTAACTTCACACTTAACCTCGGCCTTCGACGAGATTTCCTATGGAGATTTATTATAGCAGACGCTTCTTAACCCATACTTGAAGCAAATTTTTTAATACATTACGGACTCCTTCCAGATTTTCAGCACGGTTGTCTTCGCGATCCAATAAGTCACCTTACCAGCCAAGGAGAGATGGTAGAATGTTCAATCCCGACCATCACAACAATTACTGGAGGAACCCCTTACCATGATATCCTACATGAATTTCCAGAAATAATTCGTCCGGACCGAAACTGGAAAAATGTCATGTCACCGAACCAAGGGTCATATACTCACAATGCCAGGACCGCCAGTTGCTTAAAACCCAGACGAATAGCTTCGGACAAGCTAAAACTCGTGAAGAAGGAATATCATGATCCAGCTAGATTGGCGCGTCCATCAAATAATCGGTGGGCTACACCCTTGCATATGGTACCTAAAAAGAATAACGAGTGGACACCGTGCGGAAATTATCGCGCACTCAACGCCAGGACTTCCGGCAACTAGTACCCAGTTCCACCCAGTACCACAATGAGAAGCAGGATGGACATTGGATTTAAATAAACCAAACAAAAATATAGAGACAGGCTTTCGTTCAACTTCCGCTAACAACCTAACCTAGCAATTCTCAAAAGTATAACCGCCGATTTTAATAAGAGTTTGTTTTCCACAAACCTTTAATTCGATGAACTCCGGATGAACCGGAACCGAAAGGATGGGCAGATTATATATCCAAACTGAATGTTGATAAACATCCAAGGACGGAACTATTCACCCGCTTCCCTGCAGTAAATTTAGCAGAAGAGGAAAATGAAAATCAGAGAGACTGACAATGCTGAAATTAAAAAAGTAAAAACTCAATCGCAAGCCCGGAGCTAAATTGTTTGTAACTCAGATGCGATTATTATGAGGAAAAAATCGATGACCGATTGCATTCTTGCCATTATTCTTCTATTACCTTTAATAGCCTGAGTTACTTTCCTTTCCTCGGCATCTTCACTGGGACAATGCTGTCAGAAAATGCCTTCAAATAGAAATAGAGAATCGAATTTCAAAAGCTGTGGCAGGCAGGCTACAATTAAAGTGATGTCATCATGGGCTAGAAAAGGTCGTTAGTTCCTTCAATTATCTAAATGACTTGCATCAACCGTTTGGATTGGCCACAGCAGCAGTGACAAAATGGTGGGGTTAATACGGTTCAGTGATGCGTGATGCTTATACTGTCGTAAGGGTCTAAAGGATTTTCAATGTGCGGCTGATTTAAGCTAGAAATAGAGCCAGCCCCTAAAGGTGTTAGTTGGAAAAGGTAGTACATCTGGTAAAATTGTCTAAAGATTCACACAACAGTGTAAGTGATATCCCCAAGAAACTTACAACATGCGTTGAATCTGCAGTCAAAAAGGTGATGGGTAGCAGAGATTAACAACTATTTGACCTGGCCGAGGATATGCATCACGTTGTAGTGCTCGAGCTTTGCAGCATCATTTCATTCGTTCATAGCCTACAGCGGGCTGATGCACGATTTATTTTTTTTAAGCGTTTTTTCCTTTACCTCATTTCCTTCGGTATCTCCCTTACACTCATTTCAATTTCCTACCTGCAGTCCCGACATTCACCTATTTCAAAATATTAATTTAAAAATCATTTTCATTCTTCATACTTCTTTTATTTTTCTTTTTATAATTCTGTTTACAAAATCCTATCACTTTGTAACTTCCCCAAAACCCTGACATTCATTCAACTATTTGAAATTTTATTGTAAGAATTTTCTAATAGACCTGCTGATGCTGCATATTATTAAATGCATTTTTAACATTTGTTTGTGGCATAAGTCGAAATCTTATGCATGCAAATGCTAATAATGCTAGGGATTCTGCGAAGGTTTGGTTTTTGTATTGAGGTCAGTTCGAGATCGCACAATTTCCTGCGAATGATGAAAAAACGCGAGGCAGCTTTTATTGTGGACACAACAGGTGAGGGAGTTTATGCTGCGGGGTTTTCGTTGTAGATGATAGTGCGAATTTTTCTTTAGGATGAATTACAAATCATAGCATGTAAAAAGATTGCAGATTCTGGAACTAATTTTATTCTTCTGTGTTTCAAAGATTTAGTTTTGGGAGTTAAGTTGGAAGTGACAAAAATAACGAAAAAGAGAAGCATAACTAAGAAAAACGCGAAGAACTCGCCGGTCCATGTGTAATAGTGAATAAGTAAGTAAGAGCAATTTATTTCAACTAGTGGCAAAGCAATTAATGATAAACCCGATATCATAACCAAGTCCGATGGACTGATCCGGATAAGTGATTCAAGATGTATGGACACCGTGAGAAGTAGAAAAACGACAGATTTGAGTGGACATAGTTTATGGAGGAAACCATCGTGGAAATTTCCCGGGCGGAAACGCAAATTTCGTCAGGGAAATGATACTTCTAACTAATTGTCCTTCTGTGTCTACTCCTGATCCCGGCGATAGCTACTCGGCTATTCGAGACCTATAATCTCCTATAACCAAGCTCTTTGCGTCGTCACCTATCAACAGTCCTCGATTTGAAGGGGGATTACGAGCTAAGGGAAGAAAGATCGTGCTTAGATCGTAGCTTCAAATATTTAATGTTCATTGGATATTCTAGGAATGTTCGACAATTGGTATGTTCTGGATGAGATTTCTGGCAAGTTTTTGAGATTCTGGTGAATCTCTGGAACATCGACATTTTGTGCAATTACTAATTTAGTGCCTGTTATCTTTTATAATCTATTAAAGTTCTAGTTATTCCATTTTTACCTCATTTTCGTATTTCTAGCATTAATCATTTTTCTTGTCTATTTACGTTGTATTACATTTGATAATTTTGGTATTACCTCGCGGGGCAGGATCGGTTACGAACTGCGGCTGGTGACGTTATTTGCTACTTTCCTCCGAAACCCCCTCCTTCCTCAGCAGATTATGGATCGCTTTCATTAATCTTTTCAGCACCCTCCAAGCTCAAAAGCTAGCATGAGGTCCACGCTATTCTCGGAGGACAACCGTGCCACGGCATAATTTCCGCCTCAGCTCTGTATGTGAAGAACTTCAGGCAGTTCAAGACAACATGCTCCGCATCCCTCGGAATCATCTCGCATGTCGAACAATATGGTGACTCGCCACGCCCGAAGCGACAAAAATATGCAAGGTACCCTACGTTTCTGCTTATGAGCATTTCATCCATTTTTTTAAGGTTTTGTGTAAAACAAAACCTTATTAAAATCGATTCAATGTCTGTCTGTCTGTCTGTCTGTCTGTCACACGCATTTTTCTCCAAAACGGCTAAACCGATTGGAACGAAATTTTTGGACAGATGGGAACTATGAAATCCCACGCATACAGTGAGTGGCATAAATTTAGGTGGAGTTTAAAGGGGGGCTCCCCATTAATGCAAAGGGGGGATTCAAAAATTTTTTTTCACCGGATATAGTTGTGTAGGGTATCAAATGAAAGGTCTCGATTTATACTTTCCGAAACTGACATTGGTTTTGGCATAAATTGCAAAGTGCATGAGTAAGGAGTCAAAATGTATGCACTTGAAGTAAGACAGGACTCATTTTCAGAAACTACCCAACCTAAAAATCCGAAAAAAATCAGGGTGGTGCGCTTAGATGAAATCTTGGCCTCAAAATATGTCCCATTCCGATATCTGCTCAAATAAACTTACTAATAGTATATTACTACTTTTTAGAAATTTACTGAAAAACCCCCCTTAGGTTCATCCTAGGACTTCCGAATTTTGTACCAGCATAGAGGACAATATTTCGTATATATGTTTCATGGAATTTCATGGAAATCAGGCAATTAACGCCAAAGTTATAGCAGTTCAAACTTAGCAATTTCGCACGAGTTTACTGCTTCCAAAGCCATGCAAATCAGATGCTGACGTCATAATTACCCGGAATAATTGACATTCGAGTGGAATATTAAAGTCACATTTATGAAGAATCCATTATCTGCAGCCCTTTTTAAGGTTTTTTGTAAAACACTTATGTGAAATCTAATCTTCGAGAGATGTCCCATTCCGCTATCTGCTCAAAAAATTTACTAATAGTATATTATCAACTTTTAGAAACAGACTAAAAAACTCTCCTTAAGTTCATCCTAAGTGTACTAAATTTTGCACCGACATAGAGGACAGCCTTGTGCATACACATGCCAGGTTTCATGAAAATCCAACTATTAGTGGGAAAGTTATAGCAGTTCAACTTATCAATTTCGTGCTAATTAACAGCATTCTAAGCCATACAAATAAGATGCTGACGTCATAATTAACGAGAATAATTGAAATTCGAGTGAAATATTAAAATTCCATTCAAGAAGAATCTAATTCTCTCTAGCCCTTTTTATATTTGATGTTGGTTAAATTGTGGGCATTTTCTAATAATATTAAACTCAGTGTGAAGCGTATGAGGTTGACCATTATCAACACAGGGCTTTCCATCAAATGATTTAGTTAAAACGCTTTCTAGAAAATGGAGGGCAATGGAATTTTTAGCTATATTACACGGAGCTGTCGTGCACTCGTCGCTCCTCACATCTTTTTCTTTTTCTTCAGCCTTCAGTTCACAAGCGGGGTCGACTCGTGGTGATCGGTTTCGTCATTTTATTTTATCAAATGCCTGATCGGGATGTAATCGCTAGACCTTTAAATCCAGCGTATCAGGCCACCATTGTTTTGGCCGGCTTTTTGGTTGCTTACCATTGCTTTCGATGTTCTGACCAATGTGTGTGTGTGTATGGTGGGGGAGAAGCTACAGCTTCTGAGCACTCAGGCCGTGTTGGCCCATTGTACTCGCCTCCGCCGTTCTGACCAATACTGGTTGATGAATTCTCGTTAGGGTGAATTACGTGACCACACCATCGAAAACGCCTCTCTCGCAGTCTACGATCGGTGCAAACCCATATCGATCGCGGATATTCTCATTCCAAACGTAATCAAAACGTGTCACGCCACCAGTGCAATGCAACATCATCGCCCCATTACCGCAAGACGCCGTTCATTGTCCTTTATAGTCGACCAACACTCAGAACTATAGAGAGCGGCAGACGGACGACATTGCAGTAAATTTTAGATTTGGAGCGTGCGCTGATATGTCGATCACAAAGAACACCAGTGGGGGAATGCCACTTCATCCAGGCTGCATTAATGCGTGGAACAATTTCATTACGCAGTTCTCCATTGGCTGATAGCATTGACTAGAAATATTTAAATCGCTCAGTACTGGCAATGGAAGTAACCTGCCCTTCGAGATATTAAAATCGCTCAGTTCTTGCAATGGCAGTAACCTGCCCAGAACTGAGCGATTTCAATATCTCAAGTCAATGCTTTCAGTCAATGGAGAACTATGTTATGCTCCTCACATAGGGAAACACAAAACCTTTTATACCTGAAGCGTCAAGCTTCCGGTTTCCCGACTTGTTCTTTTTTGCCACTCCAAAATCGCTTTATTTCCTGCTAATTGCTTGTGATACGTGGCATTCGCAATGCATTCAATCGGTATGGGACTGTGATTTTTCTTTTATTTGCATATAGCTTCAATTAAGATGCCCAGGCTGAAGCTGCATAAAGCGAGATAAAGAACCGACGGCTTCACCTAGGGCCACTTACATTCGGTAACATTCTTACTAACAATGTAGCAATCCCGAAAGCTTTTGTTGCTAAATTCTTAAGATGGAGCTTGAATTTCAGCCTTTGGTCAACCATGATTTTGTCTTCCTTCGCTTGATGATAAAAGTTACCACGGTTCTGTGAGCGTCAGACCAGAGTTTTCTAGTCAATATCTGATTTAAAAAATTGCCTCGTTTGGGAGAACCTCGATCTCCTCAATATCTTGTGCCTCGATAGTCATTCCGATGTCGTCTGCGTAGCCAATGATTGTCACTCCTTTGGGTAGTTGCAACTTTAAAATTTCGTCATACATTATTATCCACTTGAGAATACCGAGGACCGATCCGTTCGAATCGTAACACAATAGCCTCGCATCAGGTATTTAGGAGCGCCTAATTTAGTGAAAGCTGCTATTATTTTGCTCCATTTTGCAGTTTGAAGACACTCTTCGCATCAAGAGTGACTACCGCGCAAGATTTATTTGTCTCCATTGCTTCCTCCCCAATTGTTGTCACTATTCCAATCGCATTGATGATAGATCTGTCTGTCTGTCTGTTTGTCACACGCACGTTTCACTAAAATGTCTAAACCGATCCGAACAAAATTTGGTGGACATATGGGAACCATGAAATGACATAAATTTGCATAGAGTTTAAAAGGGGGCTCCCATACATGCAAAATGGGGGTGTAAAATTTTTCTTTACCGAATATAGTCACGTGGAGTATCAAATAAAAGGTTTCTCTTCCCTTCCTCCAGGCACAGGCGTCATTCTCCAATATTTTGACCTCAGGAAGCCAAGGCAAGGTGGGAGCCCCAAAGGCAGCGCTTCTTGAACATCTGAAGCGGTACGGATTAATGGCATATAAAGTTTTGTACAATGACATGCGGGGAGCTGAAGTACTTAATGGGCCACCCTCAGATTTCCGACCCTGACTAGTAAAAAGGCGCGGAGCGCATGTCAATGGAACACTTCAGTAGAGCTTCAATATTTATGGGCGTATGCTGCTGTTTGCGCTTCTGGGGGATCATCCAAAAATTCAGAAGAACATAACCTATAATTCAATACCGTTTCTGCAGGAGCAGCTTCCTCAAATAGCGTTCCCGGTCAACCTAACGGACATCAGACTTCATATAGTGATTTTCCAGCTTGTCTTAGCTCCTAAATGTTATCCTACGAACGGCGAATCAGGGCTCAATACGAATCAGGACTTAGATCAAGTTGGCTGTGAGGTAATCAGGGATCATCAAATTCAACCCTTTGAAAAACAACTGAAACTGTTGCGCAATGGAATGCCGGTCAGCAAAGTATGGATTTAAATAATATGGCGTGGCCTTTGTGGATCATACACATATCCCGACACGACCGAAGGAGATCGCTAAGGAGATCCTGGTGAAACGTAATGAAGCAGTGAAATATAATGGTTCAAAAATAAATCAAAATAAGACCAAAATCACGACTCAAACCAAAAAAGAACTCCAATCGGACAAAATGTGACCTTGGACCATGGCGATAGTTTTATATATCGTAATTAGGCGCAACTCTGATAAAGTTCAACAAAGAAATAGACAAAATCAACAGGCAGATCATACTTACAAAATGTAGACAGGAAAACAGGGTTCACAATATACAAAACTTTGATCGTACTTGTCCTGCGCTACGGCAGTGAGACATAGACGGCGAAACAGACCAGAACAGAGCAAAAAATCAATACTTTCAAACATCGAGGGGGTACGGCGGATAGCGAATCAGATTAAAAAATGAGTTCTGCCAATTGTACGACTATATATACCAGAAACCGTCATCCATGTTAAAATTGAAAAGCTTCGTTGAACAGGCCGTGTAGAGTATATGGTCCAGAGTAAAATTCCCAGGAAGAAAAACGGCCAACAGGCAAGCTTCGAATTCAGTGGACAACACAACTTACACGCAACTCGGTTTCCAAATTTTGGGGCACGATCGTTCGACTGAGAAGAGAAAAGAATAAGACTTTGTGAGGCCATGGGCGACATCGACTGAATCTCTATAGAAGTGAGTAACCGTTGGGTTTATAGAAGCGAAGTCCGAGGTAATTCACTATAAGCGGAAGCGGAACGTATATAGGCACAGTAGAGTAGCTTCAGTACATCGAAATTGTATTCGATTCGAGATAGGTCTGGTTATCAGTGTCATCGTTCGCATTGATCTATCGCCAGCGAGCGATAGAAAATCTGAAACGCCAATAGGAAAAATAGGAAAATTGACGGAAGTTGGTCGCGAAACTAGGCGTTCTTGAAATGATAGAAGATTCCGCAAATTTTCTCAATTATTTCCATCAAATGAGCTAATCAGAACATTTACGCTTTATTTTTGTTAATGCAGAAATAAATGATTCTGAATATAGCGTTTCCTGTTCACTCTTTGGTGGAGTATGGGGCATCCACACAGTCAGATTGTGCTTCAGTTTCACTATCATCACACTTAACGCTGCGCAAGTGATAAACTCACAGCAACGAGACAAACACAAGATAAACACAGACACCCATGGCGACTAGGATTCGAACTCAGAGCAACGAGATTCGGAGGTTGACGCTCCACCCCCTCGACCATCGTCGAAGCATAACACACCCGCCAACCGCCAAATTTTTATGTGTAAAACAAGAAAATCCTAAAAGTGAACTCTGTGAAAACTTATGAAATTTATTGACATTCGTTTAGTTCCAATTTATCTCAAAAGCGAATATCCTCAAATCGCCTCTACAACTTCGAACCATAGTATGACCGGCATCACGCCCCTCTATAAATGTTCAGTTTGTATCTCTCTCAGCGTTTGTCTACCGCTGAATACTACCCTTTTGATATTATTTCGTGGATTATTCTTTCAAATGCATACTTAAATTGCATCGAAGTTTTCGGGTTCACTATACAGCCTATGTTTGACTTGTAATTAAAAGCTGAATAACCTTTAGTTCCTTGAGAGGGTCCTCTTTGATCGACTGGTTGTATAGGGAACATCTGAACTCTATTGCCCGCAAGGTCGGCCTGTTAGAGTTTTCTCGTTTTCATCTCTTGGCGCTGCTCAATCCATACTTTAAGGTACATTTTTAGTACATACATATATGTATAAAGTATCTATTGGTCTATTGGACTTGCTTATTTCAGAACATTTCGATTTATATGGTAGCGGACAAATTGATTTCCAGTTGACTAACCATAAGCACTCTCAGGACCCTAGAGCCATATGACCTGCCTCTGGAAGGTCATCTAAATTTAACCTTTAATCAAATTTTTTAACCAACTGTGTCAACCCCTCAATTTGGCATAAATGTATTACCTATGTCACTGCAAAATCCACCTTCCTCTGTCTGCAAACTCTCAAACTCCTTCTGTCGCCATTATCTATGCAACTTTATTATGTCCTTCCCATCAAAACATACACACCATAATAACAAAAGAGTTATTGCAAACATTTCTAAAACATTCCTGAAATAGTTCAGATCATTCACAGAGTCATGGACGTTTCTTGTACATAAACAGACCAACAACCCTTTAGAAATGCCAGCCACAAAGGCTACTGAACTCTCTTGGCAAGAGGTCCAAGTTCAAGTGATTTGAATTAGACAATTAGAAGATACGCAATATGCACCGGCTAGATAGCTCCAATTATAGTCGCCAGTAATAGAACATAGCGTTAACAATGCCCTAGCCTCCCTTCACTCACTCAAGCCGACAATGATCCTTTATCACCAATCTAGCCAAGATGCAAGAAATATTTTTGTTGTCCCCTGAAAATGCGCCGCCGGCAATATGAAACCCCTTGTATCTGTGTTCCGCGATCTTTCTCAAGTTGCTACGATCGCAACAATGATGCTGCACTTCTGCTCGTTACGATCTCCATTGTAATGAATTGATGGTAATTACACCAGTGCATATTGTGCATGAAAACCGACGTTTCTTCCGCTTGACAATCTCACTAGTGCCCCATAGTGGTCCATATGCGATTATGAACCCAACGAGGAATTCGATAGATGAAAGCAACAGAATAAATTCAAGAGATTTGAATATCAATTCAATTCTGTGCAACTACAAGTTACTAGCTAGATGTATCTGATAACAGCAAATTGATTAAAATCACAATATTGTTTTTCATAGTTCAGATAATAATATTTTGTTAAGGAAAAAGCGTTTAAGGTTATATAACTAGATCAGCAATTCTTTTAATTTTCTCAGCCCATTAAGATAGCATTAGCACATATATATGTACACTATGTATAGTAGAGAAAAGTGTCTTCGCGCTCTACTTTCAGAGTTGTTTTACTAACCGAATTTCACTCCACTGAAGACGGAAAGACCCAATTCCTCACTGGTAACTTGTTCGCATCATTGCCAGTTGACTATTTCGACATTATGTGAATATTTGTGACTTTAACAAATGCGTTTGCAAAATTAATTAAAATAGTGCTCCACTGGTTGTTGCGACCATAGTCATAATATCTCGACAAATACCAGAAGTCATGTTCACTATTCAACACGTCTTGCCTTCCTCATTGAGTTCTCTGACTTGACAATAATGGTAAAGGCTGTATGAAGGCTACCAATGGATGTGACTTCTAATTCTCAGAACTTCTTGCCGAGGCCTGTTTCAATGGCATTAAATTAATTGACTTCTGCGGCTGAACATTTGAGCTATTCTTGTCCTGATGCCAAAAATAGGAGGAAATATTTTTTGACAGCAAACTGCAAGCACTTGATAGTATGAACAGGGTCAACGTTTGCAGCATCTTTGATGGAAGTTCGTTATTTCGATTGTTGTTCCGCAGTCGTGTATGTCAATAAAGAAATTAGTATAGTTTACATTTGAATATTTATGCTATTTTTAAACATATTCATCTAATTTTTCAAAGTCCTTTAATCGTGAACAAGAACTATCCTTGAAGTCCTTAGTGGACTTTAACAGCACGCGATACTCATGCAACTGACGTTAAGTTTAGCATAATTTTTGAAAAATCGACTAAAGTCAGTTCTGAACTAGCTTTACACTCATGACCCCCTGTTAGGGCAAAGATAATAGACCGCAGGTTAGGAAGAAAAAGCGGACAGGCCAAAAAATGTATCTAAAAATTAAAAATTATTTATTAATGAATAAATTATAGATACGGTTTCCCTTGATGTCCTGAAACTTTCGCACAGTCTGGTTCAAACCATGCAGAAGTACACAATTCTGCATACGTGCTCGATGTTGCGGGGAGTTCTCGACGGATTCTCCCAATAACCTACCAGCGGCTACGACCACCAGCGCTCCTTTAGTTTTTAAGTAGGTAGGATCGTTTGAGCCTAAATGCTTCGCACTTAGTGCCAATCTGCCATCTGCCGAGATTGTGATAACTCAGAAATAGACATAATTCCTGAGCTATTTTACGATGAAAAAGTTTTTAACATAGAGCCGCAAGTACACCGTGATTCGCCGTTTTGATGCCACAAACTCCTAAGGCCGAGACTGCTGCTACGACAGCAGGGAGGCAGAGTCCAGCCGGCTCAAATCTTCAGAGTCAGCCCGTAACATTCACGAAGGAAAACAGCTCTTCCACCCTGCAGCTAGCAGTCTCTCTGGGGTTCCCAAAGAATAGTTTACCATGTGTCCGTAGTCTGACTCTAGCTAAAGCTAAACAATCGCAAAGGAAGTGCCTCACGGTTTCCCCCTCTTCTCCGCAATGCGAATTGTAGGGTATGCTGAGCCTGGCGAAATAGTCCTTTATGAACCAGTGCAGACCGCCCTAATCTTGTATGCATTTCCACGCATTTGGCACAGGAGATCGCGTGGTCGACTTTTCTTATAAACTGGCCAAATCCTCCTTGACATGGTACAGGTGGTGAGTCTTCAAGTCGCTCATTCCCCTCTATGCTCCTATGACCGGGGACCCAGAGGAGGATGACCTTAAAAGTGCTTCCCACTCTGTTCAGCGCGTTTCTGTAGAGCCTCACCAGCCTGGACGATGTCGTCACTGAATACAAGTCTTTAATGGCTACTTGGCTGTCAATCAGAATGGCGCTCGATCACGCCCCAGCCACCGAAAGATTTCCAGTATCGCCAGTACTTCCACTTGGAATACGCTGGTGAAACCTGGGAAACCATACGACTCTGATATACTGTGTGTATTAGAGAAAACCCCCGCGCCGACTCCACAGACCATCTTTGATCTGTCGGTGAAGAATACCGTGTCAAAGCCTTGTAACACACCGCCAGTCTTCCACTTTGCCCTGGTTGGAAAGTGCAGAGCAAAGTTTCTCGTGAAGTTCAGCTTGCGTGTGGCATAGTCCGGGGGAATGCCCAGATTTCCCGAGGTACGTCTAGGATGTTACTATGGCCGTAGGACTTCGCTGTCCAGCATCAGGGCTTAAAAAGTCTGATCGGACTGCACAGCACAACGTATTTCATGTGAAGGTCTAGGGGAGGAAGATGCAGGAGTACATTAAGAGCAACCCATCTTTCTTAATTCACCCGCAGTAGATGGAATCAGGTACCCTTTGGTTTGGTGGTGAATAGCATCAGCTCCGTTGTGGTTGGGTTTGTGCCGAGTCCGTATCTTGCGGCCGACAAACATCCTTTTGCAACCCTCCTCTCATAATGTCACTTATAAAGGAAGGAAACATCTCTGACACTGATATCACCCCACTGCTGTCCAATTTTCGCAAAATTTCATTCATCATTATTAACCAGAGCACCAGAGAGATGGCGCCACCCTGGGGTGTCTTCACAGCTTTGGTCAAGTGGTTACCTCTTAGATGCGACTGGATTATCCTGGTTCTTGGTATGGATATAATCCAGTGCGTGAGATACCCCTCTAATCCAATACTGTTCAATGCTTCCTTGATGGCAATGGTATCAACGTTGCTAAATGCTTCCTCTATATTTTGGAAGGCTCCTAGGATATTCTACTTGTACTGCGGTGACCGCTTAACCGTGCCAGGCCCCTCGTGGATTTGCCTTTGAGACAGGCGTGCTGGCACTTAGAGAAAGGCGTTCTCTCCATAATCACCCTTAAGTGGACGTCCAGGACGAGATTCAGGATCTTCAACACGAAAGAGGTGGGACTAATTAGTTGAAAGGGCTTACGCAATTTTCAAACAGCTTCCTGGTAATACTCGTGGCGCCAGAAAGATTTATATGGACTTCTTTATGATCGAGCGTATGCCATCGGTGGATCTTCTGTCCACCAACCGACATATGAGGTATTCAGAGAGAGAGCATACCTCTATCGATTTGAGTATGACAATTTGTCATATTAACCTGCCTGAACAATGCAAAGTTATAGGTTTTATTTCAATGCCCAAGATTGGCAGTTCAAATGACCTCATTAGAGACTACAACCAGATAGCACTTAAACCGTAAAAACATCTTGGAGTGAATGCTAAATGCGAAAGGAATATGGACTCAAGCTAAAAGGTGATAGCAGCCATCCATAACAAGCTTAAACATAAAAAAATCAGTCGAAAGGAGGAAACAAGTGAAGAGTGTGTGTGTGTGTGTGTATGGTGGGGGAGCACTCAGGCCGTGTTGGCCCATTGTACTCGCCTCCCCCGTCTAACGGAATATTCCGGATTCGTTAACGTATAGCAGGATTTCCGTTAGTGGATGTGATGCTACCCGTCCCAATTGGAGAACATCGGCACCAAAGATCTGATGCCTGATGCGTCCATAGACAGGGCATTCACATAGGAAATGCTCCGTGGATTCCGCTTTCTCAGTATAGGAGGGACACGTATCATCTTCGGTAATTCCTATTCTGAACATATGCCCAGCTAGTGAATTATGGCCTGTCAGAATACCCACAATACACCTGCAAGTCCTCCTGCTTTTCGACAGGATAAAATTTGCGGTACGTATATTAGGCTCTGGCAGGAAAAGTTTGGTGTGTCGAGCAGCATTTAGGCTTTGCCACCTGTCATTATGGGAAACTTGTTCCCAGTTTTTGAAAACAGATTTAGCCAATGCTACTGATACCCCAATTGCTGGCTCTGGTCCCGGCATAGGGGAGATTGACCCCTCTTTCGCTAAAGTGTCCGAGATTTTATTTCCCTCTATGCCACAGTGACCAGGTACGATTTTCGAGGTGATCAAAGGACTGCTCAATGCCCTCAGTGCAGCTTGACTGTCGCTGCAGATTGCGATGCGTCTGCCCTTCAACCGCTCGGCAATCACCCAGTTTACCACCCTTGGGATCGCATAAACTTCGGCTTGAAAAACTGTTGCATATTGTCCCAAAGGAAAAGCCCACTTCTCGTTTTTATTCAAGAGATAGACTCCGGCTCCAGAACCCTCTTCTGTTTAACAAATGAAGAACAAGAACATGAATACGAATGCAGAATCAATTTTGATCACCACGACATAATAGAGTATGAGAGTGCCTTGGGGAGAGCTGAAAAGGAGGGGGGGGAGTAAGGTTCGTCAAGTCGGGGTGGGGTTTGGGTTTTTGGGTTTGGGAGGACTGAACCACTTTCCACACAATCAGACAGACAAACTGTGAGAGCTTGCCAGATCTCCTATCAGGGTCAACCTTATTTGACGGATAAAGACACACTTCTTT
This sequence comes from Hermetia illucens, assembly GCF_905115235.1. Taxonomy (NCBI): domain Eukaryota; kingdom Metazoa; phylum Arthropoda; class Insecta; order Diptera; family Stratiomyidae; genus Hermetia; species Hermetia illucens. The sequence goes on along the minus strand of NC_051849.1, from coordinate 185,581,668 downwards.
ATGTGTAAATATGTACTTATGCACCTACTTTTCAGGCCATGCATTGGTATATAAATATTCTGTATGCAGTGATATATAGATATTCTGTACATAAAACCACCATTTAAGACGAGAGAAGGAGTAAATTTGCGGTGCAGGGGATCAAATCCCCAGCCCCTCTCTCCCCTCCTCCTCATTAGGAGTGAGCATGCAGGCTCCGTGTGGCCGATATCCCTCGCCGGCAGTGGACTGGTGGTGGACCACTTGCCCACCGTGGTAGCTAATGCCAGAAACAGCTTAGATTATGAGAAAGTGTTCAAACCTAGTACCGCCTTACCGAATACACCAATAACAACACCGCATTTGTTCAAGTCATGCAACAGCAGGAGGTATCCCAGAGAAAGGCCTATTCAGGAGAAGCTCACCGCTAACATCTTCGTCATCACCAAAGATTTTAAAAAAAATAAAGGCCAGGGTAGGTCAACGAAAGCTAAAGGTGAAAGGCTGTATAATAGGAGTAATCCGGGTGGGGCGGAATTGCTCTTCACACAGCTAATTGATGCAATCCGATGCTATAAAAAATAGAGTGACAGCTATTAGGGTCCTCCAGAACAGATCGCAAAATTGAAGAAGATATTCCAAAGTGCCTGCTGCCCCAACAGGGAAGGTTATTTCCTCCACTGTGATGTCTATGATTAGAGAAGCGCATGACATAAAAGAGTTTTAGTCGCACACTTGCTATTCCCGTAACCACTCCCAATCTCCCCTTCCTTCATTAATTTTGCTGACTCTAATGTCAACTCCCCACAACAGTCCTATGACCTACTCTGTTCTTACTTTTGTTCCATGTTAACTTCCACCTCCAGTGCACCCTCTACGCCTCACCTGGATGCAGGTTGCCCCGAACCTGTCGACTTCTTACGCATTCCTCAATTGAGTTCCTCATTGGCAACCTTGACACCAATGTCAAACCCGGCACCGATGGGCTTCCTAACCTCTTAATTGGTAATTTTAAATAATACATTTCGCTCCCTGAGTGTATAACTTTTAACAAAGTCAAAGGCTCTTTTTATCCTTATCCTCAAAAGTGGAGACCACCTCTAGTTGTGAACTACCTCTCTTTCGTGAAACATCGACCTAGCACTTCAAACCTTCTGGTCTTTATCAACTTCACTGTTAGATGCCTTAATTTACGACAGGAGGTACATGCTATTTATACCGACTTCTCGAAGCCTTTGGTACCAGTGGCCACAATATTCTCCTCTCCGAACTCTGTCAACTAAACTTCCCCTCCTCAATCCTCCCACGGCTATTCTCTTTCGTATTATATCGTTTCCGTAGAATTCTTTTCTATGGTTACTCATCCCATTCCTCTTGTATTCCCCTAGGCTCTATACTTGGCCCTCTACTATTTTTATTTTTTATTAATGACGTCCCCTCCACCCTCATCTGCCCGTGCTTTCTTTACACAGACGACCTTAAATTAAATAAAAATTAAAATTTTACAGTCCAACCTTAATAACATAGTCCGCTGGATGCCACTGAATGTGTTTTCCACTTAAACCCTCCCCAATATCCTTTTCCTACTCTTTTGGTGACTACTGCTGACCTCGTTTAAAGCCCTGGATCTTCCAAAATTTTTGGTTTGCTATGAGGGGAGCGTACATAGCAGCCAATTAGCATGGCCAAAGTCGAGAAACACGTGATCTGCAATAACTTTGGATGAACAGACGTTCATAGAGGTGTGGCTAGACCACATCCCCGAAACGTGTGATTTGAACATGACTGGGAGATGCAAATTCGCGAGTAGAAAAGCTAACTACTCGTGGCATAGTAATCAAGCCAGCCCTCGAACTACTCAAAGGATAGCGGCAAGGCGGGGACACCTATAAGGAAACCCGCAAAACCTGCAAAGTGGATACCAAGCGAAACAAGAGGGAATATTTTAAGGAGCTCTGTTCGTTGTAAACCCATGGGGAAGCGCTAATAGAATCAGGATAGAAATGGGAATCTTCTCCACAGACTACGTACCCTACCCTCATGTTGAAAATAAATCAGTAACCAGAGACGAGCTATTGAAGATTTGCAGCAGAATAGGAGACAATAAAACCCCGGACATGGCCGGAATACCCAATAATGCATTTAAGCTAGCTTTGTGAACATGTTTGCTGAATAATTTATTGTGTATGTACGAGAGGATATTTTCAGCAGAATCTGGAGTTGCTGCCTAGGACTGGTAAACCTCCAGGTTTGGGGATTATTCCCGGTTGTTGAAAGCCAAGGAGACGTCAGATCGACAGTAGTCTGGTAAAGCCAGATCCACCATTATGCCATCAAATTTGCTACTGGCTTGACAGAAGATGCAATTCATCAATAGGATAGTACCAGCACATGGTTGTGACCCGGGCGTGGGAAATGCAGAATTCAGCTAAATGAAACCTTATACGGAAATCGCGACCGAAGATTGGTATTCCCACATATTTCGATACTATTGTCAATAGTTATTTACAAAAAAGAAGGCTCAAGTTTGAAAGCTATTGCGGAATAGGTTGACTCCGCCGGTATACCACAGAGCTCCGTCATGTGGTAGGTTACTCTGATGCGATAGCATGAGTTTTAGTCGCAAAGTATCAAGCAGTTAGTTCTTTTAAGGCCTGGTTAGAGAGTTCCGATCTGACGTCTGTGGAGGAAAAAACTGAGAAGGTCTTCATCGCCAAGCGCCGTAGAAAAAAATTACCCACATAAAAGTCGGGAGTCATACCATCACTTCAAATAACTGTTCAATTGTAAGTAATGCGTGCATTATGCTTGAGACAAAGCATCCATCGCAAATATAACTCTAGGAAAGGTTATGGCGAATGTAGGAGAGCTGGTGCTCTAATTTGGGGAAAGACTTTGCAGGTCTCATTTAATACTCATAAACTTAGTGCAGTTTACAGGAGAACAGTCTTCAGGACTGTCATTTAGGGAATGACGGTGATTGACATTTTGGTAGATGATGAATGATGAGGAACATATACAATGTGAAGTCTCTCCTTTAGTACGCTGAATTTAAAACAGTGTTCATTGCCGCAACCTGTAAACAAAAGGAAGGGTTCCGGTTACTTCGATTTATCTAGAATTATTTTACTTTCCACTGAAATTTTATCTAAATAACTGTTGATGAATTCCTATAAAAAAATGCTGGTCTCGATTATTCGAACGGTTGAAATTTAGCTTTTGGTCAACGTGGATTTTCTAATTCAACAATATCATCCCCAGGATATGCAGTGTACATACCACGTACAAATATAATTACCTGACTAAGTAACTATCTAATAGGCTTAGTATTTGTATAAATAAAAACGAGAATAAAATTTGAAATGCAATGAAATGGGGAGAGCACCCGTTTGCAGCTATTTCTTTTATTTATAAAATGATTCAAAGAATGCACACGTGGGCTTTGTATCTACGAAAACATATTTGGGGCGAAAACACCCAATACGTTGTACGAATTTCCAATCCATTAAATTCAGCGGTTGATATTTTCACTCCCTCATAATTCAGTAATAGTTTCTATGTAGTTTTAAAAATATCTACTAAGGGGTAATGGGAAAATAAAATTCTTACAAGCACATAAAACGGGTAAATTATGTCCGATCTTTTAAGATCACAACCCCAGTTTGTAACGCAATCTTTACGACATATCCCGAACAAATCACAACATGTGACTTTGCATAAAATAAATCTCAATAACAAATCGCATTAATTGAAACTCCCGAACAAATTAAATTTAGGAAAAATAATAAAAAAATCTAATAAAAATAGAAACATTGATGCTTAACCTATTACTTATCTAACGTTGCGCCATTTTGTAGTAGTCATTCCATGAGTTTATATCCATCAGGTATGTATGTAGGTAGCAATCACAATGTGCACGGAAAAGATATCTTTTACGCATCCACTTTAAATCTTGGCTAAGGATTGTTCTCATTTGATTTATGGCAGCATTAACACTATTTTTACCAATAGGCAGCAATGGAGCGGAATCTTTATCGATGTTTTATATGTGCAAGATGTCACACGTAATTAATCAAATGTGTGACGAGGAATTCACGGTATTAAAAGTGTCCTTTTCTCAAAACCAAATCGTATTTTTTCCGCCGATACATTTAGGATTATACTAATGACACAGCTTATTCTGTATTCCAATGAAAGTCCATTGCCGAGAGAGAAATTGTAAATTATATGAGGCATTTTTTGAATGATTTTGGAATTGTATCTGAAATTCATCACTGCTCTATTTATTTTCGCTTTGTGTGCGACAAAGCTTTTCGTTTTAAATCTCCGGAGCAGCAGGTCATGAAGAATAAATTTTATAGTATATCGCCGAGTGGAGACAGTTTAAACATTGATATATGTGGTATTTTCATCCTTCCTAACGTAAATTAAAATTGCATTCAGTGGAACCTCTTAAATACAGTTACTGTTAAAGTCTTCCTGGTCTAACCTCATGGTATTTGTTCTCTTTTGGTGGTTACGATAGAGTATACCTTCACAAAGACATAGCTGGAAACCACATGATCAGTAAGCATCAGAATCATTAGATGTTTGCCAAGGAATTTCAAGATAGGCGTATGTCGGTATTATCATCTTTCCACGCGTCAATGGTGTGTATACATCCAGTTAATGCATTAGGGTGAAAGTCCTCAGGTCTCACCTATCCCAGTCCTACAGCTCCAGAACAATCTGCACGATGTCTCATACTATTACTGAATTTAAGGCTTCCATGTCAGCTTCAAGTCGAGATGTACTTCTAAATACTTGACCCGACGAATGCGATAAGACCTGAATTTAGACTCAGATTCTTCACTTACTCAGGTGGGAATCAATCTAATTGGGACCCAGTCCTGAACGGACGAGCCGAAGCAGGCCCCTTCTGTCAGCACTCCTGACCCTAGGCTCCAATCGGAGCCACCTGCTGAGGCTAAAGTCTTGGGTAAGCATCTGTCCACGGACAGCAAACAGCCAAACCGCCTCCGGGCAAACCGCCTATCGGCAAATCACCTCCGGGCAACCCGCCTTCGGACAAACCGCCTTCGGGCAAACCGCCTCCGAGCAAACCGCCTTCGGCCAAACCGTCTCCGGGCAAAGCGCAACCTAAGGGCTATGCAAAAGTTGTGGGGAAAGGATCGTTCGGGGCACTTGCGGTAAACCGAAGTGGCAGCGGTCCTCGGACGATCCTAACTCTTCGACACAAAAGGAGCAAAGAGGGCTCGGCCGGAAACGGGGCCGTACACCGTAAAATGTTACGGTTAAACCGCCGATAGGCCAGACACTTTTCTCACTACCGGCGTTCCCGAACCCGATGTTAACAAGGTTCGGGAAAAATCGGGCTGCCGAATCTACTACGGGCTAGGGACCGTCACGTTACAACTGTCGGTTCCTAAAACCATTTAAAGGGACGTGCAACCCTCGGCATCTTCATCTGAAACGTAGATGAGGTGCCATATTTCCCAAATAAATTTGCAGCATTGTAAAGCGGCGACTGCACTTATCAATCGTCGGATCAGTAGCTGCAAGACATTTATATACCTCATACAAGATCCATGGGTTGTTGGTGGGGTAGTAAGGCCTAAGCCTAAGCTTCCAACATGCTGACCTGTATGCCAATGGAAATGATCGACCCCGCTCCTTCATGGTAGTCTCCAAAGACTTCCAGGCTAATCTGGTTAACAAGTTATGTGATGGCGACACTATATCGGCTAAACTAACCATAAAAAGTCAACAGGGAGATAAAGAAATATTATGGTACTCCGGATATTTCCCCTATGAAGCAGAAAACGTTGCCAGTGGAACATTCATCAGAGCTACCCAACATGCCAAAAGTAAAGGTATGGGGCAATATCAGGATGTGATGTCAACGCTCACCACATATGCTGGGGCAGTTCCAACATCAATTCAAGAGGATACTGGAATATCTAGTAGGAACCGATTTGCAGATCCTTAATTTGGATAATCAACCCACTTTCTTCAACGTGGTCAGGCGAGAGGTCATCGACATCACGGTGGCATCTCCTGACATCGCGGCTCTGGTCGGAGAGTGGAAAGTATCAAACGATATCACACTTTCGGATCACAGACGCATTGATTTCGTAATGGGCATGGATCCACCTCCACCCATTTCGGAATCCGCGGAAGACAGATTGAGTGATGTATAAAATAGAATTGAGCGCACGATCCCTGGCAAACGCATCAAATCCATTGCTGGAATTGAGAAGATAACCCAAATGATCACAACTACCATGAGAGAAGCTTGCGAAGAAAGCTGTACACTCAAGATGCCAAAGAAGGGTAAAACACCATGGTAGAACTCGGATTTGCCAAACAGAGGAGAACGACAAGGATGCTCCTAATTCGTGCTCTGAAGTGTAATTCAGCTGCTAAGTAGAATCGCTATAAAGAGCCAAAGAAGACTCTAAAGTAGAGCATAAGATCCACTAAACGATCATCACGGAGACGCTTTCGCGAAGAGACTAAGAGATTCTGGTTAAAGAACGTAGCCAGAAGCTGGGTTATTTACGTTTATAGAACGGGAGGTACACAGAAGCGAGAAACGACAAAGCATTTGCTGGAAGTGCACATCCCAGCCAACATCCAAAATCAAATCTTGCGCCAACAGGAACATACAGCCCTCAAATCTGGCATGCAAAACGGTATCATTGGGGCGAGTAAAATGGACATTTAATTTGTTCCATAGATACAAGGCAGGTCCGGATGGCATCATTCCTGCGCTAGTAATAGAGGTAATGGATGCCCTGGGTCTAAATATTCGGAATATATATCCCGCATGTCTACCACACACTTACATTCCAATTAACTGGCGTGATGGGAAGATGTTATTCATTCCAAACCAAGGAAACCCGCCTACACAGACGCAAAAAGCTTCCGACCGATCAATCTAACGGACTAGAAAGACTAGTAGATCGGTTCATAAAGGATAGATACATTCCAAGTGGCCACTTTACCATAGGCAACATACCTACCAGAAAGGCAAATCCACGGAGACAGCACTCTATGAACTTAAGGCAAAAATTGAAAAGGCGATGTTAGAAAAGAATACGCCTTAGGCACATTCATGGATATCGAAGGTGCCTTCAGTTATGCCTTATTCGCGGCAATTTGTGATGCGGCAAGACAGCATGGAATCGAACCGCTGCTGATAAGTTGGATCCTTCACATGCTAGAGTGGAGAAAAATCCACATATTGGTCGGCCAGAAGTCGATTGAAGCAGGATGTCTAAGGGGCTGCTCACAGGAAGAGGTTCTCTCTCCACTGTTATGGCTCTTGGTAATGGATATACTGCTGTGGCTCCTGGAGGATAAAAAAACCTCGCACAAGCATTTGCGGAGCCATAATAATTAACGGCAAGTTTGCGAACACACTATGTGACCGCTTGAATGCAACTCTGCATGAAATCCACAGTTAGTGCCTCCGCAATGGACTCACGGTGAACGCTAGAAAGACTGGACTAGTTGGACTGGGATCGAGCCCAGGGGTGTTGTCGGGGAATCCGATTATAGAACTGGCCCGACCCCCCGGGAAAATGACGACCATATTCCAGGCGGAGGTATATGCCATTTCATTAGTAGCAGAAAAAAGTTTGCGACAAAAATGGAGGGGTCGCACCATTCGACTCCGTTCGGACAGTCGGGCCGCATTATCAGCACTAAACAGTAACGTCATATTAAGCCAGTTAGTGTGGAGTTGTCATCAGGTGCTGCTGAAACCCGGCCGACTGAACGAAACATTCGTGATGTGGGTGCCGGGATGCTCTAACATCGCTGGTAATGAGGAGACTGACAGACTGGCTCGCCGAGGGTCTGGATCCACAATGGTGATGCCAGAAGCAGCTCTTGGAATCCGATCATCTACTGTCAAGTCCCCTCTGAAGGGTGAAATTGTAAGGATTCACGCAGCCGAGTGGAACAATTTGGACTCTTGCCGGCAGGCGAAAATCCTTGTGAAAGAACCTAGGGTCCCTAGAGCGGCATTTTTGTTGTCCCTTAAGAAGTGGGACATGAAAACCCTAGTTGGGCTTTCAACGGGACACTGCTCCTTAAACTACAATATGAAAGAAATTGAGGTGGTGGTTTCGGCTATGTGCAGTCAATGTGAGGAGAAGATGACCCTGCACTTTTTATGTAGCTGCCCGGTCTCCTCAGATCTCAGTCGAAGACACCTTAGCAAGGTTTTTTTCAATGAAGAATCTGCACCCTCTCTGCTTTTAGAGAATGTTCTCAGATTCGCTAAAGCCTGCGAACGCCGTAGGCGGTAAGCCATTGAATAGGCAATTTACGGGGATAGTATAGTAGCCTGAGTGCTCAGAGCTGCGGCTCCCCCCAGTAAACTAAACGAATTAGTCTTCAATTTAACTTAGTATCTGGGATCACACCCAGATACTTTAATCTGAAAAAAAGTGGCAGTCTTTGTTTATTTTTCTGCGTGACGTAACGTTTCTGGTGCTTTCTTTTTCCCAAGTCTAATTGATGTTGCCCCATTCAAGGACAGCATGTTAAGCTCTTAACTTTTCGGAGAATACCTCAAAAATCCTGCTTATTAATGAACGCTCTTGCGTTACATAGCGCATAGTAGTGGAGAGAAGTGCAGGCTTCCCGCGAAGTCCTGGAGGGAACTGCAAAACATTCCAGCGAATCGGCAAAGATGTCGGTTAGATATGTTTGACACACTATGCCGTATTTAAGGCTCATTATAAGCCTGTACTGTCTTTCAAAATGATCCCTTTTCTATACAATTTTTGGGCTTCTTAAGGAAGCTCACATAACCCCTTATTCCAACACACTACGAATGATCTCTGTTCATTCATTCATTTCATTCTTTTTCATGGTCGTTTTACATTTCACATAAACGCCACATCTTCATAAATGCTCATCACTCAGTAAGTCTACTTAACATCGCCGCGTCCGTCATATTAGTAAAAATCCAATAAAGTTTTATGACACCCCTAAGGAACTGCTTTAATTATTTCACCGAGGAGCCTTCTCCGCGTTTCAACCACTTGACCTTCAGCAAAATATTCCAATTCCAGCTGAGAACTAAATCATTTGATTTCCTGTTTAACTCTTAGATATCATAATTTTTCAGCAAATGCAATGCATCTAATCTTTATTACCAGTTGATTTTCATTTCCCCATTTGAATTGTAGTACCTCATGGCGTGAATTATCCTCACCAAATCTGAAAGAAAAACAGAAAAGAATGAAAGACGTGAAAAATACCAAACATAAAAACACACTCAATTCGGGAAAATGAGGAAACAAATGTAGCTTTTGATAATCATCGCGGGCCAATATTTCTGTAGTAAAAATTTTCAAAAATAGAAAAACCCATGGAAATTAGTGTACGTGGCTCGAGTATGATGTGTTTCAGAAATAGGAATTCGGAGGAGGAAGGGGCCATCCTACAATTCGGGATATTACAGGGTTTTAATGCAGAGGCGGATCATTTGGGAACTTCAGTTCGAGCAGTCAATGTTCGAAAAGGGATACCATTAGTAGAGCTAAGGGGGTAGTAAGTGGGAAAAATAAGGGAGCGGTCTTCTGGATGACTTTGCAGTCATTAACTGGATAAATTTGGACGTTCAGGACCTGATGTTCAAAAAGGGATCAGCCGAATCTACCCTCTAGTATTCGCAATTAAAATTGGTCCCAAAATCTGCGGAATTAGTCTGAGTCAGACCCCATTTTGCTGTACCAACGTTACATTGCTGATTGTGCTTTTCGGGCACCTGTAGAAATTAAAAATAGCCACATGGTGGGATTAAGAAAATAAATTTTCACAAGAATACATCCTCAAATCGTTTTATGGCTGCCTCAAATGGTCCAAGATCGGAAAGTTACGTTCCCGCCCCATGGCATTAGGCCCATTGCAATGCACCCTAGTATCTCTAGTGGAGCAAATAGTCAGCGCATCCGCATGTCTAGCAGCGGGAAAAGCGGATGTATGGGAAAACGGATAGGGATTAACTTAAAGGGGGATTTCCTCTATTGAGGTCTACCGCAGAGGCTAAGTCGATACCGTTGGCAAGCGTCGATTAATGGTCACAGATCCAATGTTATGATTGTTTACAAATCCGTTTTGTAACGACCGGGCCCCGGAATAAATGATTGGTTGGAACATTCGACAGCGTGCGTTGGTACAGCTTCAGCCGCTCTCATAAATTTCCCGATAATTGTCATGTTCGGCACTCAACAGTGAAACGTCCGCTTTGTTGTTTGTTCTGGATTTAAGTGTTTTACGATATCTAAGACAGCTCGCTTTTTGATGATCCACGGCACACTTCAAATACGAGATTTTCGGATATGATTTTGGGTGGAAAAATATGAGGTATACCATGATTTATTCAAAATGTTTATAGTTCGGAACATAATTAATGTAAAAGTTTCTATAAAAATATTATATTTGACTGGATAAGGCAGCTGTGCGGAACTATACGAAGATGCAAGATACTGAACTACAGTTCAGTCAAAAGACTGAATTTATGATAATTTCTAATGCAGATACTATCATTCGAAGTATTTAAAAGGGAAGTTCTTTGGATTTCTGGAGATCACTCCTCTATTTATGCGTTTATCGCCCCATATATTAGGTGCGCTACTTGAAAAACCGCGTATTTGAAATAAAATGTATTTTCATTCGGAAGAAATGGTTATACATAAATCAACCTTTTCATATTTGTCTGATCCTTTAACGTTATCCTTGAATCGTTAGTTGATATCAACAGAAGTGCTGTCAAGATAACTCATGGGCAAAGCAGGTGAAAGTTCGAAGAAGTCACGTCTAGTGAATACTGAGGATGGGGTAGTACTTTCCATTTCCTTGTTCCGAAGTATGTTTTGACTCGTCTTGCAACATGCGGCCGATCGTTAACATGTTAAAGGATAGCTTTGTAATGTCTTCTTTCGTATTGTGGTCGACGGTTATTTCAGTCTTATCAAATGCGGTCGATATCGGTCTCAATGATATGCTGATATGATATGATGACCATGCTCATCTAATCCCATCAAATGCTGAGCATGAACTTCAAGAAATGGATATTTGGCTTTCCTGATAAAATTGGTGCATGATCCGGCTTACCTAATTATCATAATGCATCCACTCTTCTTCGCCGGTAACAATACTATGCAAAAAACCTCTCCGAGTTTGTCGTTCGAGCAGCAATTCCACGCTTTTTAACTTCAATTCATACAGTACCCAATTTCCTTGTCTTCGGACCATCTCTAGTAAATATGGGAAGCCTAAAGTTAACTTCACAAATAACTGATACCGACTTCAAGAAATGGGATTAGATTGGAAGGGCTGCCCTTTTTGAACAAAAAAACACCCTAAATCAGCTTTGATTTAACGAAGCTAAATTATTTTGCTTGGCACAGACGGAAAACGCTATTTTCGGCATCCTGAAGGTTCGACCAAAGGTACACCTTTAAGGCCATAAAGTTAGAGATGGGTCAGTCATCATTTGGGGTTGTTCTTCAATTGCTTGTGCTGGTTTTCTCTGCTTGTGGAAAAAAGAACGTATGCTGGATAGTACCTACACACTCTGAGAACAAAAATGCCAATAAATGCTAGAGTATTCATCGAAATTATTGAAAGCTTGGCTGCAGTCAGTAAAAATTCCACTTATGGAATAGTCCTCAAATTTCCAAACCTTAACCTCATAGGACTGTGGCCTACACACTTAAATAGCGACTAACAAAGGCATCATGCAAATTTCCATTTGTTAATTATGAAAACTCAATTAGAAAACAATGTCATTTATATTTTTTTAAATTCACTCCAGAAACTCAACTCTTTTTCGCCGACTACTCACTCTCTACTTTTTTTTCCTCCACGATTTCCGCCAGCTTCATGACTTTCACCCCGCTACCCACAGGTAGGCGAGCAACTCAGGCGGGTGAGTTTGACTCCATGGTGAATTGCATCCTTGTGGTGATCCTTCCGCTCAGGACAGTTGTAGCGTTTCTTAAAAAAATATGTGGGAACTCATAGGAATAAAAATAAGAGTGAATTCTGGGCAGGAGTCATAAAGCAGCATCTCTAGTGAAGGTAGTTCTAAATTTCTTAATTTGATGTTGTAGCTTCTCTCTTTTTAAGGAGTTGCAAACAAATACTATTAATTTATGCTCACTTTATATTTAAACCCTTCTTCTTCTTCTTTAGCCTTTATCCCGTTTATAAGCGGAGTCGGCTCGTGTAATCGGTTGCGCAATTTTTCTGTCAAAGGTCCGATCTGGACGCAGTCGCGACTTCCATGTTCAGAGCAATCTTGCCAAATAAATGCTCGTTACCGCGGCTCTCTCGTAATTTTAAATCGCTCATTTCTGGGCAGATCACTACCGCTGACAGTGATTGTGCCTGTTTCATGGAGATCGGTCGTCAAAAATTCAGTTTTGTTCAGATTCAATCTAAGACCGTGTGGCATGAGGTTATCATTCAATTTTTGGACAACGCTAGAAAAACACTATCTGCATAAGTCAGCGTATAGGGTACCGGACATTGGATGTCCCGTGTGACAGTATCCATAACAAGAACAATGAGGAGTGGTGAGAGAGTGCTTCCTTGATGAACATCAACAGAGACACGAAGCGATTCTGATACACCCGGCACACTTCGAACTTTACTTTTCGGATCGTGGTAGAGCAATTGAACCCAGCGCATGATTTCTTCTGGCACTAAGTGTTGAAGTAGAGCATACCAGCTGAAATTGTGTGGCACACGGTCAAATGCTTTCTGCAGATCCAGAAATGCAATGTAAAGAGTTCGATGCTTCTCACCGTGGTTCTGCATCAGTAACGGTGTCGTATGTATTGCGTCAGTAGTTCCCGGCCTGATTCACGGTTATTTCAACAATTTCGCGGATACGGTTGTGAAAAATGCCATGGTATGGGAAAGTAACCGGATTCGACGGTAATTTGAACATTCTGCTGGATTACCTTTCCTTTTCCATATTGGAACAGTGGTACTTTCTTGCCAGCCAGATGGTGTTCTAGCTTCCTGAATAACCCGATTGAAGAATTCTTCGCTTTCCAGATCTCAGATACGATGTCGTCAAGTGCTGTTGCTTTCCTCGATCTCATTCGTTTTATTGCTTCTTCGGCTTCAGTTGCCCTTGTCAGTGGAACTGCTGCATATGTCGGAAGTGCTTGTGGAAGTGGCGGTTGCACAAGTCCTTCCGCTGAAATCCGCTAGAAATATTCTCGCCATCTATCTTTCGGGGCTCGTCGGTCGGTAAGCAAAATACCGTTCTTGTTGCAACGCAACAGAAGTGATCGATATTCTTCTTCGTTGGTGTCGGCTTGTGACAATTCGATACAGATCTCTTTCGCCATCCCGGGGCGTCTTATGAGAATATAGTCGATTTGCGATTGCGATTACATGTACAAGGTCATGGGTATCCGCAAAATCGATTATACGCTCGCCACCCTCATTGCGCGCTCCAAAACCGCTTTCCCCCATGGCACTCGTCACCTTCTGACTTTTCACTCACATGACCATTAAGGTCACCGGCAATGATGATATAGTCATCACCAGGCACGTTACATGTTTTTCTATCAAGAAGCTGCAAGAAGGCATCGGGTCGACTTGTCTGTGGTGCGTATGCGGTGAAGAAGTGAATAGTGCGATCAGCTGATATAATGGTAAGCTTCATCATTTTCAATGGCACCACGGAAACCCTCTGAGATGGTGATGCCAACGCCGTATTGAGTGTGTGGACTACCAAAACAGAGAAGTTCATAGCCATTTTTACAGCATTCGCAGATTTTGGCACCAGACCATCGGGTTTTTTGCAAAGCGCAGATATCAATGCGCCTTTTCCTTGATCCTTGCGCCTTGCGTTGCTCTTACGAGTTCCTGGGCTTTTTAAGTTATATTAGCGGCATTTAGCATGCAGGCATGTATCTGTTTTGCTTCTGCTCGGACTAACTTTCTTACGTCTTGACGGCATCCATGCATCAAGAACGCTTGCCCATTTCTCAACAGGACCGGGACCCGTCCTGCCGCGTCGAATGAGATGGACGCCGTAGCATTTTTCTGAGGTTTATAACTTGATCCGATCATCTTGTTTCTAATGACATTGGATGTTTTTCTTGGTCGGCCTGCCATGGGACCTGTCACCAATCGAGATCAGGTAGAATTTAGCACTCCAACTATACTTTATTTATCTCTTTCCCTGGTCTCAGAATTTAATTTTTGTTTTACTGAGGATAGTACAAAGTACGTTGCCTCAATCCTTCTCCTTTACCTGCATTTGGGACCAGCATACTATGTTCTTAGCATGGCGGAGTTGGAGACAACTCATCATCATTATGAAGAATGGTTCCTTTCTATTGGTTTGTTCAACGAATACTTTCATTATAGGGGGGTTAATTGTATTTTTTCGCAGCCAACTTCACATGAGTATTTTGACAGGTGATATGACAAAGTTCGTCCGTGAAAAATATTGTCTGATTTTATGCCGTAATTTTTGTTTGGTGCCCTATCGAATATGAAAGTCATTTACGTCATATTGTATTTTGTACTACCAAAAAGATAAGCATGACATTCCACCATAAGAGAAATTAGTCACTATGTAACTGATGAAACCAAATTGAAGGAAATGACAACCCAGCTACCCGCCGAACAACAGATCGCTGAACGATTAAATATATCAGTTAAAGCAGGAGATCATAGAGGAAAAATACGAATCCTCTTAAAGCACTTTGAAAATTGATATGCATCAAAATAAGGTAATGCTATCTATTTTTGCAGTATGAGTGGGATATTTATCTAAGTTACTATATTTTTCAAATCTGGCACGTTCATATTACTAGTTACTCAAGCTCCGTAATTTTTTTTTTTGTGGCAGAATCTTATCTTAATGTATATGAAAATTTCAAGAAGGTGTTGTGTCTTTTGCTAGCCAGGATCTAAACTTTTATAGGGGTGGGATAATGCTAATATTTAAACACTACAAAAAAATAGCGTTTTATTTTCACTTCATTTCATTTTCACTTTTCCCAAAACCTTATATTTACTAACGAGTTTGTAACAATTTTCAGCCGACATACGACCTATCCACTACCTTTTTCGCCTTCTGATTAACACGTTTGCAGGAATCTGGTCAACACTTCGAAGTAGTTATTCATTCGAAATTATCCGACGGAGGCACGAATTGACATAAGTTTGGTGCGGTGACTTTATACATAGATAGGATCATCGAATATATCTTCAAGTAATGGCTGCCTTGTTTCGGCATCTTTCCATTTCTTGTGGTAGCTTTTCAATAATAGCTAATCCCCGGAATATTTCTGCTGTTGAAACAGTATCTTCTCTACCTCCTCTGGTTTCAGTTGCATGGGGATTAGTTCATTTTTGTTTTCAGTTTTCATTTGTCATCATCATCAACGGCGCAACTACCGATCTAGGCCTACCTTAACAAGGAACTCCGGTTTTGCCGCGAGGTCCACCAATTCGATATCCTTAAAAACTGTTTGGCGTCCTGGTCTACCCCATTGTTTCATCTCAGGCAGGATCTGTTTCGTCTTCTTTTTCTACCATAGATAATGCCCTTGTAGACTTTTTGGACTAGATTATCCTCATCCATACGGATTAAGTGGCCCCCACAGATATTCGCTGGACCATCTATTTCCTATCTCAGTTCAAAAAATATGTTAGTTATTATAATTTTTTACTTTTTATAGGGATCCTAATCGTTTACTTTTACATATAAGTGGCCGTTTTGAATAGATTTAGGCTCCAACAACCATCAAAACCTTCAAAATTTGAAATTAAACAATTCTCTACGAGCCATTCAATCATTAGACGTATTTCAAAACTGAGGAAAACAAGACAGAGGAACTAGTCATTATTTTTAACACCTAATTAGCACGACAATCATAAACTACACAACAAATAAACTAAAATCGCGTTATCTCCTCGTTAAGGCCATGTCAGCTAATTGTAAAAACTTGCATACGCTACTTCCACCCAATATTTCCTCACCCTATCTACTCCGAGAAGAATGGAAAATCATGGACATGGCACCCAGAAGAGGTCCCATAAGAGCTACAATTCTGTCCAGCAGTCTCGTTCAACAGAAATATCCCCATCATGTAGTCGTTAAGTGTCGATCAAGCATATAAAAAACTTTCGAAAAAGTCATAAAACTAATTTTAAAAAATCGTAAACAAGACAAGATGACGACTGCCTCCTGATTTTGACTACCTTTTGGATCTGCTGCCACCACACGGTATGGTGATATATTTGAAACAGTTTTGAAATTTGAATTTGAAAATCAAGAAATTCATATTTTTTGTACGGAGGTGTTGTCAATTCGAGGCTTGCCCAGTTATTTGCAACTGCCGTGGGTGGCACATTTGTGATGACTCATTAAAGGTGGATAAGCACCCAAAGAAAGTTCTGGAGATAGGTGCATTAATTTAGTGGGGTACCAAATACCATACTAGGTTCGGGGATGCAAAAATGACTATATACATTGTAGATACAATGGCAAATATCCCCTTTGGTTACCTATTTCATCCTTTATCTTTTATTTGCTATAATCTATTAAGGACTAGCATTGAACTGACAATTTTCACGCAATTTTGCTTGTTCCAAAGGCAGATCTTTCTAAGACTTTCTCTGACAGGCAACCCTATCCGTCCGCTCATATTTGTATCCCAAAAAAATGAAATCTGATTCTAATTTCGAATTCTAATGTTAGTTATGAATCTACCATATCATGTTCAACTGGAAATCGCGTCATCTCATTTCATAATCAGTTCACGAAAGTCCCGAATCGACGTAGTAGCCGCCTCCACGTCGACACGGGCGTCTCATCATCTGAATAATTTAATGTTTGTGTAACGATTTATGAATTAGTTCTTGCTTTGTTTCAGATATGTATAAACCACGATCAGCTCATCTAAAACCATCGCTTCATCATTCTAATGTGGCGCGTATAGCGCACACGTCTTACCGCGGATTTACCCTAAAAAATCTTCTCCAAGCAGAAAAAATCCCCGACAGTTTTTCAAGGAGCTTCTTGAGCTTGAACGGCGGCCGATAGATAAACAGAAGATGTTGTCATTTGGAAGCCTTGCCTAAGAACTCCAGCGTTTTACAGACGTCTGCTCTGGTTTCTGGATATATCGAATTATGTTACGAATGATAGGCTGACATGTGGAGATGCAGCGTGCATATCGCGAGAGACATTTGAAAATACCCCACATTAGGACGTAGGCCATGCTGTAAGCATATGTTGCGCCCTAAGTACAAATTTGACGCTTAGACAAACTGAAAATGCATTGGAACAACAGTCGTGCTAATGACCTTTGGCAATATGTTTCAATGACGTTTACAAGTCATCAAATGCAGGGGAGATTGAGAAGATTGATGTCCCCTAATCGCCGGATGGATGAAAACAAATTTTCGTAACACATTTCAAATGATGTGCAATGATTTAAATCTTGGAATCTTAGTCTAAACTTTGACGCGAAATTCCGGCTTACTTGCCTTTTGAATTTCAAATTTTGTTTTGAATTCAGCTGGTTTATTTCATCCCATAAGAAAAGTACCAATCTTACCATTGGGTAATCAAAGGCAGGAAATTAATTGAGTTGCAAACCAACGAGGACACTTCCCCAGGCATTATTCCTGTTTGCTATATTCCCAAATAACCGTTAAGAATTTACAATTCATGATTCCACTTTATGAGATATGTCCTTAGTTTGAAAATAAAAATGTTGTCCCTTCTATAACCCTATTCCTCTTCTTCTTATCCTTAAAGTGGGGCCAAATGAACTCCGATAGATAGGAAAGCAACTTTGTCAACAATCGTTATTTCCGAACCAAATCGACTTACACCACTCCCTGGATAACCACCATTCAGTCTGGTGGCGGGCTAAGAAGAGTAACATCTGCAAGTACGTTAAAAGCAGGCTCGGTAGATTCCTGACTAGTGCGTAATCCCGGCTCTGAACACTAACTCCCATAAGGATTTACATCAGTCGACACGTGAACTCCTTGCTTGCATAGACAACCAAAATGATCCGCTTGGTGACTGCACTTCCCAGCGAAAATAGCGACTTGCAGCTGGATCCCAAAATACAATGGCCAAATCAGCAATGATAATTACAACGACACAACCGGGAACAGTAAACATTTTTGGAAGGAGCGGTAATACACCACCCTTATCGCTTCTGGCAGCTAAAATGGAAGATTCTACTATAAATCCCTTTGCAAGAAATGCGGTATTACGATCATCGCCTACTGGAAAACCAGAAAGGCCCACTATCCGAACAGAGTGGCATCGTAGAATATAAAAGTTCTGGCGATGAAAAGGAAAAACACCATCCAAGTAGAAAAAAGGGGAACGAGAAAAGATGGCTGTGTAACCCTCCATTGTCAGGAGAAAAACTTACCGGAGAGGAAGGACCTCATCTGAAAGGTAAGGGTAGAGACGAAAAGATTACTCAAGAAGTGTTTGGTGATAATCAATGTGTGATTCGCGGGAAAAGTTTAAAGAATTCTAACGTAACATTGTCTCCTTCGCTAATAGTGATTGTTTTTGTTAAGCAAATATTGATATTTCGGGAACAAAGGGGGAAGTTGTTCCCGAAATAACGATGTTTGCTTAATAAAAATAATCACTATTAGCGAAGGAGACTATGTTACGTTTTAATTCTTTAGGTCTTCGTTCGTTGAACAGAACATCTTTATAGATGTGAAAAATGCCTGCTGGACCTTATTACATTTCAGCGAAACGCTTGCAATACAGCCGAAAAGAAACTGATGAAGAAACACGTCACCAGCGGACAAAAGCGGTGACCTCAGCACGGCAGAGGCGAACAAAAAATGGACAGAAGGAGACGAGAGGAAAATAGCGTGAATTTACACCCAAGAACGCAGTAAGACGAATTCCACGAGGTGGTTACCAAATGGACCAAGCAGCATCGAAAACAGAAAAAAAATCACTAACAACAACGTAAATTGAATAGTGACGTCATTAACTCCACTGTAGTAAAATCGAGGTCAACTTCGACCACAACATCAGCGCTAAAGAAAAAGAGAAGAGACGAACTACAGTCAATGGTCATTCTCATCAAGCCGAACGAAGGGAGATCTTCGGCGGAGATTCTTCGAGAAGTTCACGATAACTCCAAACTAGATGACGCTAGGGTGCGTGCGTAGGTCTAAAACTGACAGTATATTTCCCTCGAAGTGACAAACGGCCTCTCCCAATGTTCTGATGTCCGGCAAACACCTACGGGGTGGAAGATCGGCAAAATCAACTTTGAAAAATTTACGGAAACTCTCGCAAGAGGGAGAAATGAGCGACAATACCCAGGCACGGACAGAAGAACTACAACTGAGTCACAAGTACATTCAACAATGAATGATCCCTTCACGAGAAATTACTTGTATACTGGTAAGCGCCTGCAAGGAAGGAACTGCCTCAGAATATACAGAGAATAGAAGACAGCAAAAAATAAACTTCGCCAATAAATCAATAGTCAATAGAAAGAACGCTGCTGGCAAGAACTAATAAGCAACGTCAACAAGGAGCGATGGGGTTTTGGGGACAAGTTGGTTACCGAAAAATTCGGTACCCATCGATCACCATGTTTTACGAAAACAGTGAAGATGGAAGAACCCGTGCAGGCACTTCTCTGCATTTAGAATATTAACGATTTGCAGGCTGATGTCCAACTTCGTAGGTGTCTTATCCATTAGGTGCCGTTTGCTGATGAATTCATTTCAGTCCATCCTTCTTTACTGCTCCTAGGTATGGGCTGGCCTCCTCCAGTAAGAAGATGTACTGTAAGCGCCTAGCGCAAGAGCAACGGCGAGAGGCTTTGCGAGATGCGTCCGCTTATCCCACCGTCTTGGAGCCAGCAGTAATGTTGGCAATAGGAGTTATTCCGATCCCTCTCCATACTGCTGGGTGAAGCTTTATATAACTCTGGCGGGGCGAGGGAAATAAGGAAGCCGGTGCTTGTGCGGAAAGAGCTCATACGTACGACAACCCTGGAGACGTGCGCTCATGGTTTTCATACTGAAAGCGGATGAGCGCGGCGACGAACCCGAGATGGACTTTTGGCCAATCAGCCTCACCTCTTTCATATTAAAGACTCTACAGCACGCCCTGGACATTAACTTAATTGCGATCATGGATAAAAAGTCCTTCTCCAAATCTCAGCACGACTACCTCAAAGCCAAATCCACAGGAAGCACTCTTAACGAAATAGATAGCAAGGTTAAGCGGTTGCTACACTACAGGCTATATATCCTACCTGCTTTACTGGATACAGTGGGAGCATTCGATATATCAAAGCATGTAAAGATTCCCTAACCCGAATAGGATTGTAGTTGCGTCTTACGCGGATATTATCCATGCTAAAAACTAGGATAATTTATTGTCATTTGGGATGTAGCTACATGACCAGAACTTAATAGAATTCAAAGAACCGCGTTTGAAGGTGCTACTAGGACGTTACCGGCCTGCCCGCAAATACCCTCAATGTATTCCTACACCTCCTCCCCCTAGACCTTTACATTAAACACACTGCATAGTGCAGTGCTGTCAGACTGCGGCCATAATAAGATTCTGGAATACCTCGGCAACTCTGGGCATTCCAATATTCTTCACCGACGGATGAAAGATCAGCTAAGGAGTCGGTGCGGGAGTTTTCTCGGATACGTACAGTGTAATCGAGTCGTGCTGCCTTCCAGGATTCGCCAGTATATTCCAGACGGAGGAACTGGCGATACTGGGAACCCGTCGATGACTGGAGCATGATTGTAGTTCTAAACGTAACATAGTCATTTTGACGGACAGCCGAAGGTCTTGTACTCAGTAGCGACATTCTTCAGTCTGGTGGACCAGTACATGGAGTCACCTTCCTCTTCCCGACCATGGAAACATAGAGAGGAATGAACGGGCCGATGGGCTGGCCAGGCTAGGTTCTGCTCTTTGCAGCCCCTCGGTGGTCGCAGGCAGCATATTGATAGCAACTGTTAAGAATGGAATCTACTCGCTATACTTAACAGCCGCTAACTTCAGATGGCCAAGGCTCACCACCTGCGCCACGTCATGGAGAACGCGATCCTCTTCTAGCAAGACATAAGAGTTTTTGGACCAGATGACGTGACGGAGAGGAGAAGGTAACCATCAGACACTTTCTCTACTAGGTTTAACTAGAGACAGGCTGCACACGCTAAGCAAACAATTCTTTGGGGACCTCAAAGAGATTTCTATTTGCAGGATGGAGGGCTCTGCTATCGGTTGGACTCCGTTCCCTTTGCTCTTCCTACGGCAGCATGGGCTTAGATGTTTGTAGCGTCAAGACTGCGCATCACAACGCTAATTAGACGCCTCGAAGCGTCAATCAGTCACAATAATTCCGCTTGTAAGGGCCTATACAGTATATACGATACGTTAGCAATATTCTACTGACAGGTGGTTATCAAGCTTTTTTCCCTAATCGAGAATTGGATCAATAGTTTTTAATTAAAAATGGAGTATGCTGAAAATGTATATCAATGTAGCCCGAACGATTCTCTTAACTGTCTGAGTTGCAAAGCCGGAAAAGTGCTCCAAGATATTTTCTTCTGTTGCAATTACATATGTATATTGCAAGCATCTTCACCTCCAACCAGATGAACTCTAAACTAGTATGGGAATGCCTTGAGAGACTGAATACACTCAGCTCGTCCAACAAGGTCTGGATACTTTGGATTCCAAGCCATTCTGGGTTGGAAGGCAACGAGGCAGCGGATGAACTAGCCAAGAAAGGAGCAGGGACGCCTTTACACGGAACAGAACCCTTTTGTGGAATTGGAAACGGTTTCATGGCTATGACTCTAAGAAATGAAGAGGAACGGTTGAGGAAACTATTCTGGGCGGGTCTACCAGGGATGGACACTGCCTGCAGGTTTTGTGAGGAGTGTGACGAAACCTCTATACACCGCAGTGTCCGGCACTTGTGCAAAGTAGGTCGAGGCATCTGTGAGAACACTTAATACCAGATGCAAAGTTGAAAGATCTGGAAGTAGAGAACATTCTAAAGTTCCTAACGATTATAGGCTTGCTTGAAATATTATGATCAATAGGTACACTATAACCAGTAAAAGGGGCTCAATAGTTCTTTAAGGACGCGGTGCGACTTTCACTTAACAGAATAATAATAACTATATCGGCAAGGGAGGTAGTGTCGGTTATAAAACTTGCAGTTTTAACAAAATTCACAATAAAAATATGGAACCAATCAAGGGTAATGTAATGACCATAACAACTCAGGAGTCATATTTGAAGAAATTTTCAAAATTATTCAATGGAAAATAATTAATAATAGAATTACACATTACATTTACATTAGTCACGTATGATTCATGCCACCAGCGTAGAGAGTTAAACACGATAAAACTTATCTAACTACAAATAAGGGCATAGATTGAAACCCAAGGCGAATAAATTCTTTACCCCCTATCCGTATTTGGATAGTGAAAGATGTTTAAATCTATGTTCACAAACAAGCTAAACATCAAAATGTTGCTTTAGTAAGGATATTTGCATCAAATTACCTATAAAGTGTGATTACTACTTTATTATAATGCGATATTATCAATAAATAAATACGTTGACAATATCCAAACATTTAACTAATGAATAATTGTAAATATATTCAACGAATATTGCCGAGACGTACCTTTTTTAGCTACAAATATGTGTACTTTATAATAATTAAAAAAGTTGAAGGCCATGAAATGTTTGCATGCATATGATACATACATGCCCATTACTATCATGAAATTGTTTTTATTTACTCACATTTAAGTTTAGGCGCCATACCTACTAATGATTCACAGCAAAATCCAGCCTTTGTATGTATTTTTTCTGGGGGTTGTAATGGATAACTTATGCGTAATAAAGTTTATAAGGAAAGACATGAATACACGCTTTATTGCAATAGGTTCTAAAATCGGCAAGTGCAGGCTCGTTTCGTTCGTGACAACAAATATATTTATATATTGTGGAGCTGGGCGGATCATGTCATCTATCTTCAAATACCCCAACTACGCTCATGATACCACCAAGTTATGGTAAAATATCTTTTGGAAGCAGGCCAGCAGAGTGAAAGTAAAAATCAATACCAAAAAACTAAGGTTCCCAGTCTGACTTATCATCCCAAATTGACGTCGCTCGGCATATTAACAGTTCTAGACCCACCCTGGCTCCTTTGTTCAGAATCTGGAAATGCAGCTATCTCAACAACTTCAAGTTGAGACTAGTCCGTACACATGTTCTTCTTATACTGCTATATGTACAAAGTAATAGTACAAAGAAAGTAACCATCAATGTTAATCGAGCACTTTAAGCCATTGCCAACACTTATCTGAGCCATGAAACCGAAGTACTCTGGCCTTACACAATTTAAATCGAAGAAATTCGTCGGGCCAGGTAGAGAGAGATGAGAAGACGGAAATGGCAGCGGATAGGTCACATTTTAAAGAAGAACAAAAACTGTTCTAGCTCAAGATGGCCGCGAAGTGAATCGCCCCATGAATATACATTTTTTGAAAAATGAAGACATCGAAGACCACATACCCTGTAAAATAAATAATTAATCATCATGATCATCCGCGGCGCAACAACCGATGCCCGGTCTAGATTTGCCTTAGAAAAGAACTACAGAAATCCAGGCTTTGCGCCAAGGTCTATCAATTCGATATGCCTGAAAATTGTCTAGCGTCCTGGCCTACACAGGTTGAACTCTACCTAGTAAGGTCTGGTAATATACAACTCGACCGATCAACTCCTAGGCTTACACCTCGAATTCAATGTTGTTATGATCCTAAAGCTATCTAGAAAGTCCATTTTTGCCAGCAATGAAGTACCCATAAAATTCTCGCTCACGGCCTAAACAAACATGTCTGGCCGGTTGACTGAACCATTTTTCATTCGATCACCGCCCACCTGAACAGTCAAAACTTTCAGACCAACTGGATCCCATCCACGTTACGGCCGTCGTTCAAATAAATACTCCCCAGGCGTAACTGCCCTATCAAACTGAAAGTGAATGGCGGGTTTTAAAGTCTCTTTCTTCCTTTGATAACATGAAAATTTATCATTTTTGTGTTTCTCCTGGAATTTAGGTTCCAAAAGTAGTTGTCTTCCTAGAATCGTTGGAAACACTGGCCTAGCTGTTATGCACTGTGAGACGTTTTCTGTCCAGGCTTCTTGTGGGACTTGTATTTCGTTCGCTTTTTATCTTCATCAGAGGGGAAAGAATATTAGTTATTGCGAAAAAGTCTTTTCAGTCCTCATTGATTTTTCCAAATTACTTTAATTATTCCCTTGTATATTGTATAGATATATGCCACGGGGTTTTAACTCACTTTGTTTCATTTGGAAATGAAACAAGTCGGGAAACCGGAAGCTGGACGCTTCAGGTACGAAAGGTTTTGTGTATTTCTTAGTGCGTAGCACGTAATATATCCATATATTATGTGAGAGTATCCACTTTCGGGTGATATTGACATTCATAATCTTCAATTTTCAAAGAAGCAACAAATTTGAGGTATTATAACTTTGCTAGTAATAGTGCGATTTCCACCAAACTTCGTACGATCATGCTCTATATTATAGCCTATATCACTGCAAAATTTCATGGAACTAGGATGATCTTAAGGGGGGTTTCTAACCAATTACAAAAAAATATAGTAATATACTATTATTAACTTTATTTAAACAGATATCGGCATGGAAGGTATTTCGGAGCCCAGGCACCATATAGTGGCAGCCTCCTGATTTTTTTCAGATTTTTCGGTTTGGTAGTTTCTGAGAACGGCCCCCTTAAAGAAGTGATCACTTTCAACCCCCCGCGCTCCCCACCCTTCCAACGAATGTCAAAACTAAGATCGGCTTTGAAAAGTACTAATCGAGACCTTTCATTTGATACCCCACATGACTATATTTGATGAAAAAAAATTTTACACCCCCCTTTTGCATGTATGGGGACCCCCCCTTGAATTCTACGTAAAAGGATGTAATTCACTGTATGCGTGAGCGTTCACAGTTCCCAACTTTCTACCAAATTTGGTGTCAATCGCTATAACCATCTCCGAGAAAAATGCGTGTGACGGACAGACAGACAGACAGACAGACGGACAGACAGACAGACAGACAGTAAACCGATTTTAATAAGGTTTTGTGTTTACACAAAACCTTAATAAGAGCCATTTGTAAACATTTTGGGGGTTCGAATTGTCGATGGTCAAGGTTGAAAAATATCTGAAGTTGGAACCGAGTGATCCGCTGGAACACTATGGGATATCTAGTAGTAAGGTGGAGTAAATGGGAGTAAATTCAACCCCGATGATGGGAAAAGAAACGAGGGGCGAAGGTGGCCACAAGAAAGTGATCGTTCCGGTTTTGGAGAAGAAACAGGCCCAAGAACTGGACAATCGTGTAATATAAGAATAAAAAGCGGATACTAGCGATACACCACTGGCCAAGTGTTGATTGACAGTCTGAAAGCAGACTTCTACTGCATTTCGGGAGCTAAACTAAATAGCAGGTATAACGTGCAATTCACCGGGTATAATATTATCCGGAACGACAACAACACTGACGCTGCCCTTTCAGTCAGAAAAGACTATCAATTTGAGGAAGTCGTTATAGAAAACCTGCTGACCTCTTCCGCCGTGACGGCAATCGTAAGAACCACCGATGGTAGACGAATTTTGGTAGTTTCCGCCTACATCAAATGCAACTCTATAACTGAGCAACTGAGACAAGACCTTAAGATCTTGGGCAATCTCCAGTTAAAATACAAGTACCTAATTTTCGATGGCGACGATGGGGAAACCCTCCTTAAATGGATCCAAGACCCTTACCCGCCAGCCAATGTCGATTTGCTCTTGCCAGATTCTGCTACAAGACCCAGTAGTCAATCAAACATTGACTACTTCTTCCTATTGGAGGAAACTTCCCTGAACTTTCAAGCGATATCTTGCAACACTCTACCAAGCATGTCTGATCAGTTCGCAGTACAACTCAAACTTTTCTCGTCCTCCTAACTGGGAAAGCGAGTGATGACCACCGTAAGGTCCTCCGCCCACACCGACTGGGACGAATTCAAGTCAGACCTTGCACCAAGGCTGAACTTGAAAAAACTCACACCTGGCCGCAATCTATCAGACATAGAGATCGACGAAGCCATCATTTTGACCACAGATGCCATTAATATTGCTACACGCAGAAACACAAGGCTTATCGACTAGTTACAGTCCCTCACGATATCATGCTCCACATGAAAGTCGGACAAATTTGGCGTAGGAAACTCAAACGGATTTTCCACAAATACGGAAATAAAGTTAATGCTGAGTTTAAAGCATTGCTTTCCCCGATTAATTGTCTGAGTACAATAATTCGGCAAAGAGTGGTGATTTTCCACAACAAAGTACTCACAAGGAAACTAACAGATATGTTTCAGCATATCAATTGACTAACCGCAAACATAAATCCCGCAACATCGCTTTTTCCAAGAACGGGGAGCACATCTGCAGTAACGCCACGAAAGCGCAAGTTTATTGGCAGTTTTTAACAACTCCATTAATAATGGCTACTTCCCATCTGCGTAGAAAGTTGCAAAAATTATTGCGATCCGAAAAAAAGGCACCTCCAACGAGCCAAACAATTTCAGGCCCATTTCCTTATTATCTAACCTTGGCAAACTGTTTGAGAAATCATGAACAATTGGGCTAGTCCAGCATTGTAACCTCAACAGCATTATCCCTGACCACCAGTTCGGATTCCGCTCTAAACACGGAACCCAGCACGCACTGAGCTACCTTCACAACGCAGTCGTTTCAAGACTTAACATCAATAACAAACCGACAGTAGCATGTGCGTTAGATTTAGAAAAGGCCTTTAACTCCCTATGGGTAAACCGACTTCTATATAAATTAATATAAAATGAATTACCAGTCCCGATAATTGTAATTGCGTTAAGTTTCTTTGAAGATAGGCACTTTTTTTGTCAGCCTGGGGAATGAATTCTCCGATCTCTTGCCGGTAACGTCGGGAGTACCGCAAGGATCCATTTCTGGGCCAATCTTTAACAATATCTTCACGGCTGACGTTCCGATCCCTGATAATGGCGTTGACCTGATCCAATTCGCCGATGACACGCTTATCTTCGCATCGAACCTCCACCCCAACAGGGCAGCCAAAGCGGTTGAGAACTACATTGTAGATCTCTGCAGATACTACCGTAGTTGGGGAATTAAGATAAATAAGTGAAAAACGCAAATCTGCACTTTTAGGAGAAAATCTAGATACTTAGGTTCTAGAGCCATGCACAGAAAAGCTAAACGCTTGAAAATAAGAATCGGGAACACCACACTGAGCAGGGTAAAACCCCTCCATTGTCATATACTTGAGGCCCTGCCAAATCGTGAGTTCATCCCTTAAACCCAAAATCCGCACCCTTTTTGACACTCCTGGCCTGGTAGGGGTAGATAGAGGTTAAGCACAGGAAATTGTTAGTTAAGTATTTATTTTATGTTAGGTTAAGCTAGGTTAAGTTAAAATAAGTTAGGATAAGTTATATTTTACTTTAACTAGAATATTTTTCGTATTTAGTCTTTGAATAATTTAAGGCTGAGGGAGGATGTACAGTAAACGGGTATCCACTATATATACACATAGTATCTGAATAAGATTTTTGCTTTTGTTCTATTAAATGCAAGACAGATAAGTAAACAAGTCGGAAACTGGTTTGGCGCTTCAGGTATAAGATTTTGTTTGCTTCTTATGTAAGTATATTTCAGTCCAAAATTATCCCATTTGTAGCCC
This sequence comes from Hermetia illucens, assembly GCF_905115235.1. Lineage (NCBI taxonomy): Eukaryota > Metazoa > Arthropoda > Insecta > Diptera > Stratiomyidae > Hermetia > Hermetia illucens. The sequence goes on along the minus strand of NC_051849.1, from coordinate 185,553,788 downwards.
CTAATATACACATATATTTAACATGTCAAACTTTACTTTAGTGTGATATTGATGTTTACTTTTTTGGGTTGCAGTAAATTTACACGGAAAAGAAAACTTTGAGCTACTGTATCCTTGCCAGTGATAATGCGATTTTGACCTTACTTGAGCATGATATCTTAATACTCTGGTCTACAATGCTGTATTTTTTAACTCTAGGATAAACTTAACGGTGGTTTGAAAATAAATTTCCCAAAAACATCGTAATACACTATTATTAACGTAATAGATATCGATATGGAGAGTATTTTGAGGCCTGCGCACCGTATAGAGGCAGCTTCATGATTTTTTTCCAGATTTTTTGGTTGGGTAGTTTCTAAGAATAGACCCGTTCGACCCTCAGCACTCTCCGCCTTTTGAGCAAATGTCAAAACTAATAGTGGCTTGGAAAAGTACTATTGGAGATCTTTTATTTGATACCCAACATCTTTATATTTGGTGAAAAAAAATGTCCACTCCTCCTTTGCATGTATAACACCCCACTCAATACAGAAAGTTGTAACTTACTGCATGTGTGGGCGTTCACAGTTCTAATCGTCTCACCACATTTTGTCGTTGTCAATCAGACAGACGGAACAACAGGCAGCCACATCCGAAGCAACGGAAAAGCTATTGCTGTTGGCAACATTCACCTTGGCTGAGTCATCTGTCGACTGTGAGAACAGACATCGCAGTGAGGTGTTTCAAATTGCTGGAATTTGGACACATTTCGAGAAACTGTTCAAGCAAGTACGATAGGTCTAAGTTGTGCTGAAGATGCGGGGAGGAAGGAAGAAATATTGCCAAAGAGTACAATGGAAGTCCTAAATGCCTGCTATGCAGAGAAACACAGGAAAGTAACATCGAATATATAACAGTAGTTACAAATGTCCGCCACAAGAAGGCGGTTTAAGCTTTTCGTATGAAGTTCCTTCAGCTGAATGTAAGACATAGCAAATCAGCCCAGAACCTGCTCTCCCAAAGAATGCTAGAAAGTAAAATTGAAAAAGTAAGTGGCATTCACGTTGCTACGCTACGCCAAGCCTCATGTATTAATGGTGGAAAGATTAGCTTCCGAAGCAAGGCATCACAACCTAATAATAATAGCTGACGATTTTAACGCTTATCCCGAAGATTGGGGGAATCGCGAAAGAAATGCCAGAGGACGTATATTACTCGAAGAGATTTCACAGGGATAGGGATGCTATCCAAGCCAGGCCCTTTGTTCACAACTATTTTTTTCGCAGCTTCGACCTCCTCTTCACTTAACAAAGGTACTTCGTTGATGTCCATCTCGCCAATGGGAAGGTTAGCGGTACTCACGTTTTATGGAAAAGATCCATTACAATTTCGACATCATTTTCTTGTAGGCACCACCCCAAGGATCCGTGCCAGCTTCCTTACAAAGCCAGATCGATTTCTGTTTTACTAACTAAGTTTTCTGCCTTTGGCAGGCTTTGCGGCATTCTTCGATTTTAGAGTTCCACCAAAAGTTCGGAACTCGCTCCTGGTATACAATACTCCTTGGCATGGGTACATCACATGTTCGCCGTATCTTTTCGTCGATTTGTAGGGCTTTGTCCTTTGCGTTTCCTTCGAGCCCTGTGCTTTGCTGCAAAGATCTCTCGTCTCTCGTCAAACTTACTGGCTGCCCATCTCTTAGCTGTGTTCCCGAACCAATTCATTTTTGAACGCTGTGCTGCTCAAAAATGATGGCACCGTGGTCAGTTGGTGTATATTTTTCGCTGACGTACCACCAGAGATCCTTAGCTAGAATATAGCTGACAAATGTGATATCCGTTACGGACCCCATTTCTCCTTCTTGAAAAGTTTTGACGTATCCAGTGTTTACAAGAACGAGATTCAGACGATAAAGAGCAGTAGTATATATAGGTCATCTTGCGTTCGTTTCTCGACTGCCACATTCTTCAGACCACGCATTCAAATCGCCAGCGACTATCTTATGGCTCAAAACTAAGATCGGGAAGTACTAATCGAGACCTTTCATTTGATACCCCACATGACTATATTTGATGAAAAAAAATTTACACCCCCTCCCCCCCTCCCTTAAATTCTACGTAAAAGGATGGAACACACTGTATGCGTGACCGTTCACAGTTCCCACCTTTCCACCAAATTAACCGTCTCCGAGAAAAACGCATGTGACGGACTGAGCGTTACTGTTATTATTATTATGACTACGCATAACAGCTACCGGTTGCAATAGCTCTAAAGAAAATATTATTCTAGTTTTGGTTGTGGCTCATTGACAGCGCGTCGGTTTGCCAAACGTCGTAACCGGGGTTCAAGACTTGGAGGGCGAGGACAAGCCCACTTCCTTTTTTGGAGAGAAATTTATTTATTTAACGGAGCTGAAGAAAAGCTGTGTACGACTATAAATTTGCGAACGGAAAAGGATGATTTAAACATATAACTAACAAATGGAAGAACGCGAAGTCCAACCCGGGGTAGGGGAACCTACTCCAACGTCTGAGGTAGATGCAGCCTCTGACGCTCCTTCCATTTATTTAAAGAAATTCACCGAGAAGTCGTCGATGTCAAAACAAGAAGATCCGGTCAGAAAAAGTAGTTGGATAATGAGATCGCCATCAAAAATATGCAACAGTGAATCGAATCAAAGGAGTGACCAGCAAAACAGAAGGAGAAATCGAACCAAAGAAAAACCAAACAACCCTGGAAGAATCTCCCACGAAAGCACTGGCCAGTGTTGGAGCAAAAGGAGCCGACAGGCAAAGGGATCCGAGTCCAAGCTGGACACTAGTTAAATCTAGTTAAAAAGGATCACGACGACCTACAAAAAAACATGCAAGCTTCACTCGGCGAAGAAGCCACGCGGACCCGTTAGTCGGCCAATGGTTGTAATAGAGTGCAAAGATCTTAACGAGGTTATCACCAAGGAGGAAATTTGCGAAGCACTCAGAGACCAACTGAAACTAGAAGACGTACAGGAAACGAATGTGAAGAGTTTAAGGCGAGCATACGGCGGAACACAGACAGCGACTCTTACTATGTCTGTTGCGTCAGTTACGAAAGCATGGTCTGCGGATAAGCTTCGTGTAGGGTGGGTCGTGTGCAGACTACGCGAGTAAATTTCCATAAAAAAGTGCTTTAAATGTCTCGAATTCGAATACATGGCGAAGGATTGCACTAGCACCATCGATAGATCGAAACTGTGGAGGAGAAAACCATTTGGCGATCGACTGCACCAAGGACCCTCACTGTCTTCTAAGTAGGGAAACTAAAGATCGCGATGATAACCATATAACAAGTAGTCCCAGGTGTCCAGCCTACCGGATTGCCTTAACTAGTTTACATAAATGAGAATCATCCAGCTGAATTTAAACCACTGCCAAGCTGCTCGGGTTCTGCTATCACAAAAAGTATTTGAAAAGGAAATTGATGTTGCTATTGTTTTCGAGCAGTAAAAAAACCTCTACCAAGGGTTTGGGAAACGGAAAGGCTGCGATGTGGGCCTGCGGAAACCGAGCTTTGCAACAAGCAATGGAGCACCGCGAATACGACTTTGGTCGGCGACCTCTACTTTTACAGCTGCTGTGTCGCACCAATTATGACCAGATCAGAATATTGCAATATGCTAGACAGACTAGTGAGAGATGTCAAAGAGCACAACCCCAAAATTATTGCCGGTGAATTCAACGCCTGGGCAAGTGGGGAAGTCGCGGGACAAATGAGAGGAGAAGAATTCCACTCCTGCCTAAATATCACCCCGACTAATGTCGGAACCGTAAGCACGTTTAGGCGCAGAGCACTTGGCTCCATCGTGGATCTTACTTTCGTAATTAACTCGCCGATCAAGCATATACTCTGGCATGTTAGCGATGAGCATACGCATAATGACCACCAGGCGATATATGTCACCATTGATAAGCGATCTAGAACCATAAATATTAACCTGAAAAGACGAGAACCAGGTTGATCATCAGGACCAGTTGAAGAGGATACATTTCTAGGGGCATTTCGATGGAGTACTGAGTTCACAGGAGCGGCTGCAGATAAAGCGTCGCAGTTATCCCAACAGATATATCGGGTCAGACATGCTTCCATGACGTATGCATACTCAAAAGCGGAATCCCAACTACTGGTGGAACGCTAAAATAGCGAAATGTCAGAAAGAATGCTTGAAGGCCAGAAGGCGGAGTCAACGTCAAAGAAACAGAATAGGGACAAAAGTACCTCGAGTGTAAAAAGGCGCGTAAAAAGTTGCAATGGGCCATCAGGAAGAGTAAGAATGATTACTTCAAGCGACTCTGTAATAAAGAAGATTCTGAGCCTTGAGGAGGTGCGTACAAGACGGTAATGTCGGCAGTAAAATGTAAATGATCTCCTTCTATAATGTGTCCCAGATTGCCGCGGGAGATCGTTTCGACACTGTCTTCCCAACATCCGGAAACTAGATTTCCTACGATCTCACTAAAGGCGGAAGATATCCCCCTAGTAACCACAGACGAAGTTCTGGATGCAGTAAAACGAGTTCGGGATAACGCAGCCCCCGGTATTGTTCGTATCCCCAACAAGACACTGAAAATAGCAACGAGAATGGCACCAAGAATTTTCGCAAAAGTATTCACGGACAGCCAGTTTGGCTTCCGGAAAGCTCGGTCCGCGGTTGATGACGCCAAAGCGGTTTTTGACCTGGCCAGGAAAGCCTTCGATGAAGAAAAATACTTCGCATTGGTGACTCTCGACATCAAAAACACATTCAATTCTGCCAGATGGAACCGTATCATCGAAGCGCTCATCGCAGCGTAAACGCCAAATTATATGCTAAATATAATCTTCGATTACTTCCGGATAAAGAGTCGAAGACATACAATATAATGGCAGGAGTTCCGCAGGGGTCTGTTCTGGGCCCTGTGCTATGGAACATAATGTGCGATGGCGTTCTACGGCTCCCAATACCTAAGCAGGCGGTTGTCGTGGGATTCGCAGATGACGTTGGGGTGAACATAACATCCAGTCACCCTGACGAAGTAGAAATTTATGCGAGTGAGGCTATCTGTACGATCAAATCTTGGCTTGAAGCTTGCCAAACAGAAAAAAAAACTAGTACTTTGTACGAAGCGACGAAAACGAAAAACCATTCAGATCTGCATCGGCTCATATACCGTTCATTCCCAGCCATCGCTAAAATACCTAGGAATAACTTTCGAAGCAAAGCTTAGCTTTAAACCCCATTTAAAGATTACTTGGCAAAAAACAATGACAATCAGCTTGACATTGGCTAGAATGCTTCCAAATATAGGCGGCCCGAAACACAGCCGACGTTTACTTTTATCGCGAGTCGTCACATCGGTTTTATACGCGGCACCACTGTTGGCATCTGCGATAAAAATTGTGGAAAATCGCAGAAAGTTTCAAGCTGTATATCGGCTAAGTGCTCTCCGCATATGCTCTGTCTACCGGATAATATCGTATAAGGCAGCATGCGTAATTGCGGGGATGATTTCAGTAGGGGGACGCATGGGACCAGGCGAAGAATGATTGGCCAGTTCCGAACATAAGGATATGGACTACACGAAACCATGGTGAGACAAGGTACAACTTGACCCAATTCTTAAGTGGACATGGTGGGTATAGAAAATACCTCTATAGGTTCGGTTTGGATGAATCGTCAGGTTGTCCTTCATGTGAAGGTGCACCAAAAGACGCAGAACACGTTTTCTTCGTCTGCCCCGAATTCGAACGCCTAAGGAGAAATTTCGAGAATGGGCCGGGGTCCCCGTTAACGGTGGAAAATCTCGTTACCTGAAAAGGTTAGGTGAAATTAGATACCACGTGGAATGCACTAGTTGGAGCGGTGAAACGGGTGCACCAACGGCTAAAAGAAGCAGAGGCTGAACGGAGACATAGAAGTCAAGCTAATGCTAAAGCAGAAGCAGCTATTCTATGAACAATTAATAAACTGAACAGCCCCGTGAAGCAATACCAGAACGGTGATCACACGGGGAGAATGTAGGAGAAATATGAGAGGTTTTAGTCGATAAAAGTCCGGCACGCACGTCCTCCATTGTAGATGCGTATCCATGATGAATTTCCCCCAGCCAAAAAAAAAGACAAACAGTCATCAAACCGATTTTAATAAGGCTTTGTTTTACACAAAACCTTAAAAAATGTGCAACCGTGCTTTCTTCTGTAGGGGAAGCCACTTTTAATTTTCCTATTAGCCAACTCTTGATGAGGAACCCCGCTTGTGAATAGGACAAATGCGAAAGAAAAAGAAGAGGATACATGTCCTTAAAATTCTTACATACACGCCTTTTCCATGTTTTTCTACCCGCTTTTGTTGACAAACATAATTCACCATCCTCGCACCGCCCAACTCCTTTTTCTTCTAAGTTACTTAGGTAAGAAATTGAGAAAATGAGCGTGCAACCTTCGTTAAGGCTAGGCCCTTCACCCTGTTTACAACTCCCTACAGGGATTATCTCACAAATTCCTCAAGCTGGTTCTGGTGTGAATGTCCGAAACATTGCCACACCATGTAGCTTCGGCACTTTTAATTTTCCAGCTTCGGGGGTGGAAAGTCACTTTTGCTATGGACTCCTAATCGCAGACCACTCTTTTGCCTAAAATGTACTGTATGTTGAATTTCCATTGCAAAGATCCGGTGTACATCTTTTCTGACAAAGTAAACTAAACAGAACCATTCTGTTGAAACGTCTTTCACATAAAAGATTGCTATATACCAAAAAACGTCCTTTTGAGAAAAATAGTTGGAATAAATACTTTATTCGCATACCAGTTCCAACTATAAAAAGATGACCTCGAGGTATTACTGAAAATGATGTTTTAATTTGCTGATAATTTTGTGCAGAGTATGCCAATAATGCAAATGTTGTGTTTTAGATATTACCAGCAGTTAAACAGATTACAAACCACTTTAGTGTGAATATATTAAAACACCTACTTTAAGACCCTTTCTAAAAAACTCAACTGGAAAGTCAGTTCCAGTGGTCAAACCGCAATGCTGACTATTTTATGTCTGGTGCGGCTAAAAGATCATTTCGACACCATGGGTGATAGCTCACAGAACGATTGGTCATAATGTCGATGATGAAATGATAAATCCACTGACTAATAGGAATTTGCTATAAAAACGCAAACCAATTCAGGAGTTGCAGAGCAGATGATAGTAATACGAAATATATTTCCCGCAGCCGACTAAGCCACCTAAACCAAAAAATAAAATGAAGGATATCTGTAGATGCATTATATGGACAAAGATAGTATTCACGCGGATGATTCACCCCTCGTTCGTTGAAGAGAGAAAGTGGGACTTCAGTGATCTTCAAGACGTGCTTGCATGTACGGAGAGTTCCTAAAACGCAAAGTATTTGGGACATATCCTGAGCAGACCAAACAGCAGGCTTGGTTTTTACTTGTGACTGGAATACTAATAATGAAGTCTTATAATTTGATAGAAAAAATAGCTAAGGTAAAGAATCTGAAATAATTAACCGATGATTAACGAGTCTGATCCAATATCCTCAAACACAAATAGTAAGCTATAAATATGTGATCCCCATGAAGCCCTTTCAAAGGCCATCAAACCTGTACAGCATCTTCTTTGCAACAAGATCAATGCAACATGAACAACATGTTGAAATAAGACTCTCCTTGCGGCCAATACACTTCCGGTCACCAGTATAACATCTATTCGAAGAATTTACGATCAAAAGCCACGATTGCGATCGCAACCAGCGAAACATCCACAATCCTGTCCCTGGTTGCGTGCACGTTGATTTTACGCTGCAACCACAAGAAATGCATCCATCCATCTGTAGCTTGAGACAAAATCGAACGGACATATCAGGTGTAACCACAAAGTCCTCCTAATCAGAGCCCCCCAGAAAAGACAAAGGGCGCACTCGCATAGAATGAGGCGAAACGAGAAGTTGATCTGAAGAAGCGGTAATTTCAGATAACGATCAAAAGACTCAGCCCAATAATGTGTAAGATGAGACTGCAATACGGGTCCTTCTATGTCTTCCAGGTTCAATCCTATCTTTCCAGTGCTTTGTTGCCTATTATACAATGCCAGGCAACACACTTCGACAAGTTGCTGCTTTATGCTTTTCTTCATTTTTTCCTCTGAGGCGGTTGTCACACTTTACACATGATCACATAATGCTGCTTCCGCTGAAACGACCTCTGCACTGAGCTATCGTCTTAAACAGGTATGCTAATGGTTGGATGCTGGTATGTTCATTATAGGTATCGGTACACGATTACGTAAAAGTATTTGAACAGTACAAATCCAGTGCTTCCTTATTATATCCATACTATTAATACATACTGAGCCTCATTTCAATATTCAGAATATCCTTTATGCTGATAATGGGCTTCCTTCCCATTTATTCTATTAATGCTATCGTTTTTTAGATCTCCCTCCTCATTACGTTGGAAATATGCAGGCCTGCTGAAAGGGGGTGGAAAGGTGGCAGAAGTTTCCCCGGGCCCGGAACTTCTTTCCCTCAGGGGCCCAAAAAAGATAGTTCAATGAAGAAGGGAATAATATGGGATTCGGATAATTTACACGCCGAACCCGGATTTCTTCTCTACACCCTGGCCTCCTGCCATCTAATATTTAGCTGCAATTTTGGTCTTGACATTCGCTTTTCCCAAAATTCGAAAAATTGGATTTCGCCCACTTTTAAGACAATGACTCCAATTTTTTGGCATGTTTCTTTATCAACTAAAGACAAAGAGAATTTGCGAAAAAAGTGTTCACGAACTCCAAAAGATGGATAACGCACCAACCTATTCCATGCGGTAATGGACCGGCTGAAGAATCATACACAGAATGGGCCTGTTAAAAAATAAGTGAGTGAGAGCATAATCACCACGAAACCTACGGATCTCCCTACTAATAATCTTTACTTCGTTATATTTATAGTCAAATCCCTGATTCCCTAATGCTAGGACACTATAATTTGCTTGGACAAATAAACTACACCAGAAGAATCTATATCTTCCGTTGTCAGCGAAGCTAATGACTGATGATGCTTAGTAAAGGTGAAAGTAAAGAGGAATCCAAATGAAAGCTCCAAACTTTTGGAAAATAAAGAGGCGTTGTCCCTCCTGGGCCTCAGAATAATCTGAAGTCCAAAACAGAGTCCGCCACTGTTGCAGTCTGTCGCCGATAATATTTCTTCATATTAACGACAATACTTTCCGCGCTAGCTTGTCCGGAGGATACACCTCGACGCTAACCGAACTATTGCAGCCAAACACCAATAAACTGAGAATGTTGAAAATGTCGATTGGTTTGTTTATCTTCAAAACGTTGTTTCTGCCGATAGCGACGTCCTAACACCACCAAGGCTAATATCAACTTGAAGCTGCTCCAGTGCCAATAAAAATAGTTACTATTATTCTTCAGAAGCTCCAAACTTTCATTAACGCTTGCCTGAATCATGTTATCGGGGTACTTTGGCCTGAGACCCTAATAAATGAAGGACTTTACCAAGGTATGGGACAAATATCCGTGGAAGCATCTATTAGAAGGCGGAAGTGGCAGTGAATATTGTGAACATTGAGAAAGAGCTCCATTGTGAGCTTTGTCATGTAATCGAATTTCTTACCTCACAGTAGCCGATAGGTGGATAGTAGAGGCATGCAAACTCCTTAGAAAGACATGAAGGGGCAGAAACACATGACACTGACATTTGCTGCATCTAAAGTGGAGCTTTGTGATAATGACGAAAGTTCGGTAAGAAGGTCGGTGTTAAAATTGTTTCACTGCATCAGTAGAATTAGGTAAGACATCAGTGCATACACACAAGAATGAGTCTGGCTTAAATTCAAGCCCAGTTTAGATAGATTACTTAATAATAGACGATTTGCGGTTTCGTCCAAGACAGAGGCAACTCATCAAACGCTGCCTCACCTCTGCCCTGGGACCAGCTCGACCGAAGTAGTTACTAGGTATCATTTGCCCCCTTATATACAATTTATAACACGTCATAGGTATGAATTACATTCATAACAAAAACCGACTAAATAAGTTCAGGCCTAAGCCGGCCGAGGCTAATCTAAATTTTGTTTAAGGATTTGAGGGAGTCCTGAGTCCACCATCCACTAGTTGGCGGACCAGACCAATTGGAAGGAAACTTTCTTCTTCTATTTCTGGTCTACAGATCGAAGCGTCTGATGAGTTGCCGCTGCCCTGGACGAAACCGTGAGTCGTTTATTTTTGTAAAATTGCGTTCTAGCCCAGAAGATAGGGGTCTGCCGATTAGAAATAGAGAAAGTTTCTTTGCAATTGGTCTGGTCAGACTCAGGACTCCCAACAAAATTTAGATAAGCTTCGGTTGGCTCAAGCCTGAACTTTTCTGGCAGTTTTTGCCATTTCTTTTTCTTCATCGGGGAAACTCTAAGCTCCATCCTCGGTGCTTTCTCTTTTATTTTCATAAATAATCTTCTTTTTCTATCTAAAATTATTTTAAGTTGTTAAGTCGCCAATCGAACGAAGAAGCCTTCAATCAATATTCAAAATGATATATCTGTGGGGCATTCGTATCAAGGTGTCAACGTATTTAAACTTTTTTTGCATTTCCCAAGGATGCTTTAAATGTCCTCAAGCCTTTTGATGAAGATCTGGGCAAAAATTCCCTCCTGGAGCAACAGAACATGTGGAAAAGCTCACCAAGGCACTTGAGTGGAACCTCTGTCATAGTTGAGATTGCAGCTTATATGGCAGCCAGGCGGGAGAATCAGTAGTAGATAAAACGTTCATGAATGGGAGAGATAAGCCGCGCGGAGCCGGGTGTTGAAAATCAAACTAAAGAAGACAGGATTCGTCAAAGCAAAAAGATACTTTAGACATCATGGATTATAGCAGCATCCTTTATGGACCTAGCATCGATAATTCAGTGTGAGCTAAACCGAAAAATCTCGCTTATGAAAGTGTTATTCCAATTTTTTGGGGGATCAAAACTTCAAAGCGTTTTTCCCACAACTCACGTATTCAAAATCGATGCCCCTCATTACTCCAAAGTTACTACACCGATCCATTTTAATATTTCGAATTCCAGTTCTATACATAATTTACGAGGTAACGCTTGGGAGTTTTTTTTTCAAACTTGCAATAATAAATTAGCCGATTTTTTTCAGCAAAAATCGCGTTTTTCACTTTAAAATGTTCCCAAAAAGTTAAAAAAATGAAATTTCGAAAAACCATGCCAGAGGTACCTGGAAAAAGCGAATATCCTCTGAAACAACTTTGATTTTTTGATTTTAGATGATCCAGTACTGAGTTATGAGAGACACCGCAATCCTCTTTTTTTCGGAAACGCTTCCGAATAATTGCTTCCATTGTCTTATTTTTTTAATATTTCTTCATGAAAATTCTACACAATTTTCTTCAAATATCATACTTTAATATACTATTAGTTTTAATAAATTTCAACTGTGTCCTAAAAAAAATCACAGAATTGTGCCTTTTTTGCAAGAAGTAATTTTAGCCTCCCCCCTTAAATTAGCAAGGACCACGTGAGCAAATACCATTCATTGCAATGTCCACCGAAAACCCTATGACTACCTCAATATTAAACCCTTAATAGCTATTTTCCCGTTTAAGAATCTCATTCTTTCTTCCCATCGTTTACAACATCTCAAGATTCGCTTTCTCTCGCTTGTTTTTTAAAGGCGTAGGAGAAAGTAATATCTGCGAGCCCTGGGTATGTGGATTCTACCAATATATTTCCTAACCTCCGCGCGAAGAGTAATTATAGAGAAGCCCACTAAAGATACTGCAATTTCCTCTAATTTCTATGAGTCAAAGGCCATTATTGATCTTTACTCTCTAAATAAAAATGTAAAGTAAAAATGAGTTTCCCAATATTATGAAATTCCAATCTTTCCAGGGAAAAATGGAGCATTATATGGTATCTGTCCATAAGATTTCTGGCTCTTTTTTGTCCTGTTCGAACTTCAAGTTGAAACGTTTGTGAATTTATTCTTCCTGGTATTCGTAAACGTTGCCCTTTAGGGTCCGAGATCAATGCCAGGTTCTGTTCACCCAGCATGCAAAAGATGTCCCCAGGTCTTCTTCCGATGACCGGGTATCTAACATCCTACATATTATGCCTAGCTCTGTTCAGTATTTATGATAATCAAATTAGCCCGATCGCCAAAACTAAAACCAAAATTACCTACTGAAACCAATTGAAGACAGCTTTATCAATGCACTCTAAACACTAATACTTCTTTTGGAAAGAACCAGCTTCATTGAGATCTATCCTTCTGATTTGATCATCTCTTGGTACGCCGGTCCTAATCCGTGCGGAAAGTTTAAAGTTAGGCCCTAGCGCGGAGCACAGTGAAGTTTCGCCTTGTTTCGCAATGTCTTCATCTGCCTTCCGCTGGGAGCTTTCCAATTTCATAGTGCAAGATATGCATGACTCTATTTGCCCTACTAGCATTCACATTATAAGCATCCCTTTCTTCCATTCTTCCTAGTAAGGGTGGTAAAAAGGGCTCTTCTAGGCTTCCTGCCTTCCTGCCGACACTAAATGCACGTTTCCAATTGAAATGGATAGGATGGCTTCTCCGGGGCAGATCTAAAGCTGGTGAAAAATTTGGAAAAAATGACCGTCTTCGTCTACGCAGTTTGAAGCAATCGAACCAAGTTAAAGGACGAATCCTGTTCCTTGTTTACAATACACTAATTGATTTGAAGGCTAGGCATACCTCATGGCTACACGCACAAACAATTCCAGAGGGGTACTCCTCAAATCCTGGATAGGACAATACCAGACAGAGTATGAATGCGAACTGCGTGGATTGGATAGTCCAACCTGCCCCAGGGCAAACTCCTGTCTAGATTTATTCATTGCTGATGCGCTCCCTCAATTTTAGAAATCCCCAAAGAAGACTATGATAGCGACTATAACGATATTTTAAAGGAGGCTCCGTTTGAAAGACACGTTCTGCCGGTGGGCAGTGGTGTCTATGGATTTTCGTTAAACTTATTATACTAGCCAGATGGAAGAACTAAGTATCTTTGAAAGGAAATGGCTGCGCCCTTGCACTTACTTTACAGGATTGTTCCCTCAAATTATGAACATTATGTAACTAATGCGGCCAGCGTGTACGTCAGCGTACTACAATCTCTGCATTTCCAGAGAAGATATCATCGGCACAATTTTCTCCGGGGTCATCTCGCCTTTTGATTTTTAACCACTGCCCTTACCGTAGTTCAGTTACCATTGCAACAAATTCAATTCAAAATCTTTGGAGAAACTGCAAATTTTCCCCATCTCATTTCTGGTCCTTGCTCCTTCGGATGGGAGACTTTATGCAGGCTCAACCTCCGAGTTTGGGGAGGTTCTATCTGCTTTTTAAGAAACTCGAGCTTGAACAACATATCTCTTTTAAGGATTCTACACCGCTCTTTCTGGAGGTGCGCGTGCATGAGCGTGTTTATCCACAGGTGAGGCAGTTCTAAGGAAAACGCCCTCCTTTGGACAAACATGGCTATGGGAAGCTCACCCAGAATAATAAACTAGAGATAACCGAATCCGTTCAAGAGAAGCTCAATCATTATGATACTTTCTTGAATTTCCAAGGCAAGGAGTAAGAGAGCTAGGCCAAAAGAGCTTTGCAAGTGTCCCGACAACAAGAATGGAGGTCATTCTGAAAAAAAAAAACTGTGGAACAAAAATCCGACCAGGAAGAGACATCCTTCATTTTGCTTGGAGCGAAAATTGTTGAGTTGTCAGAATTTATCAAAGATAAACACAACGTGCACCGGCAGATAAAAGACAGTTCAGGAAAAGGAAGACAAACCAGCAGGTTGCCAAAAAACAAAAAAGGCGCACATATAGAGGCAGGGTCCCAAAACCCTGGTATGTGGAAAAATAGTGCCTAAAGTACTAGCGCCTATGCCCAGCCAAAAGATACGTGACGTTTGGACTAAGGCTGGGACAAAACAGTTTAAAAAGGTGAAGGAGAGAATGAGGATTCGCCTCGAGGCGATCAGCATTTCAAGCATGGGTAGTATGTCCTACGAATACATATTAAGTAGAGTGAAAGTTGATCCTGAGGTCAAAGATTTGGGCGGAAGTGTAATCAAGATCGGCAGCAAGGAAATGAGGGATCTCATGCTGGAATTTAAAATGTCCGACCGCTTCCAAAGCCAATTCAAAAACTTACTTGGAGAAAGTGCTGCCGTGGATGTTCAGATCACTATACAGTGCAAGGACCTAGACGAGTTCACTTCTAAGGCAAAAATCTGCATTGCCTTAGCAGAGCAGTTCCAGCTACAGGTCTTGCAGTGTAAGCTTCGCAAGACTTATGGAGCACACAGATGCCGACCATCCGGCTACCAGCAGGGGCAATGCGCAAGCAGCTGGATGTCAGGAAGGTTCGTATTGGAACATCAAACGTTGTCTGGCCTTTGCAAACGATATATGTTACCATAAAAAATAGATAAATTTTGCATCAAATTTTAATGGAAGGCTTGTTCGTAACGAATGACTGAGAATTTAATGAGCTGGAATTCTGATATTACGCCATGGTTCAAAAAGTAGTTAGGAATGGATGAATGGTTCCAATGGAATTTCTGGAGATTATTTTTAAATTGTCAAATCTTCCGAAAAATTTCTATTTTTTATTATTCTGAATAGCCTCCTAAATTCTGAATTCTCTTTAATTAAAATTGACTTACGAGAAGGACAACGTGTATAGATACGAAGCCAAGAGTGCATATGTCAGTATGACCCACTCGTATCAATTACGTACAAAGTTGAGCGAATGCCTGCAATCTTTTGCGAAGATAGTTCCCTGGATAGGCCAGTTACCTTTTAACATAAATGCAATTTAAGCTACTTAAGTAGAATATTCTAAAATTTTGAATACCTTCCAATATTTTCCCTGGAAAAATGTTCAATGACTTTTGAATTCTAATATGCCCATAACTCTTGTCCGCAACATTACTCCTATCTTGTGGAGATCAAAATGTATTATTTTCCTCCTCCAATTCCAGCTCTTCCTCATCTGTCTGACAATACGATAAAAAAAAATAAGATTTCAATAAAGAACAAATAGCGTACACTTTGGAGTACAATTCTGGAAATGCTTCTCGTACATGTGCAAAGAAAATGGTCGAGGGCAAGAGCACCAGAAGGAATGGTGAAAAGGCCCAAAGATTCTGGCGTTCAAAATGGACCGAAAGAAGAAGCATAGAATTATCTTGGCCGCAAGGTGATACAAAGGGATCTTGGGCGTCGGGATGTTGATTGAAAATTGAAATGAAATGAACTACGTGAAGTGTATAATAGGTAAACCGGTTCCCACTCATAGTGATCAAGATGATGATGCTGCTGATGGTAATGATGATGATCGTGCGGATGATGGCTACCTTCACGATCATTTCATGCCTTTCTTCTCTACATATTGTCTTCTTGGCGTATTCTTCCCTTGCTTATGCTCACAGAACCTTTACACTTACGTGGATATGCTTGATCTTGTAGCCCCGATATGACCATTTCCGAGGAATTGATCATCAAGCAAATGTTGAGAGATGTCCGCCCCACAGTGAAACAACATTCACAACCTGCAAGGCTATTTATTTTCGTTAAGAATGTTTCGCGCAGATATTTTCCTGGTTCAGATTCTTATTTTTAGATCTTAATGAAAGAGATTAATATTTTTTAAAGTTTCAATTCTTTCGGGACTGTTACGCCAATTTGTTTGTTGGTACTTTTCCACTGGTTCATTGGTACATCTATCCCCGAAAATTTTTGCGCTGACTTGGGAGTACTGAGACATGACTGGAATTGCAGTCATTTATTTACTCAGATAAGTTCTTGCTTCTTACCACCCACTGATATTGAGCAACAGGTTTTCTCATACCAGTAGCCGCACATGAATTAAGAGAAAAATGAGTTTATCCCACATACGAGGTTCGAAAATATTTACTCTAACAATTGCTGAGCGTGCGAAAGTTATCCATGCACAATCTAGCTCTGCTGAGTGTAAACTGAATACCGGCTTCAAAATGCAAAATTTACTTCATTTTAATGTCCTTAAGGCGGATCATATTTTAAGCTACCACCCTGGAGCGTGTCGCATTGCAGCCGAGTTGGTTCCCTCACGCGTATCAAATTTCATGTAAACTTGATTGATGATAAATTCACAAAAGGTGCACGCGAACCTGTTTTGTGGTTCTCGTAATGTCTGGGGAGATAAGTTAACTTGGAAATATAGTTTCCGAATTTTTCAACCATAGTGATAATGGCTCTATGCGTCAGCCATAGGGATATCAGTTACCAACACTGTGTAAATACCCCCGGTGACAATAAATGCAATTATTTTGTCCCGCAATGAAAAGGAATCGAATCAAAACCGTAACATTTGTTAAAGACTAGATACAGGTTCTCGAATTGGATAAGTTACTACATATAAATAACATTTTTTACACCCCAAATGTTACTTGGAACTAGAGACTCTTAGATACTCGTACTTAGAGAGTATGCCCTCGAATTTCAGCAAGAAAAGAAGGACGAACTACTAACTCTTCAGGAACCTTTTCTAGAACCAGGTTCGGTGCCAAAACGTGCAAATTAATATTTACCTGAAATGAAAATTTGTTGTATTATCCAGCCAATCCAGGAGCTCATTTTAGGACCAGGATTGGTCTTGTTTGAAAGAGTATCTAGTTGAAGTCAAAATTAGATGACGGGAGACCCTTTTTTTTTTTTTGAGGAGGTGGAAATCTTCGAAAGACACTGGCCTGGACACGCCAGCGTGTGGGATTCTTACCCACTAAAACCACCCCCGACTTCCTCCAAACCCCCTGGAACCACCGTAGTACGGTATTACATCACGGGGCGGAGTCAGCTCATTTTAGCTTCGTCCCCTTTCGTCTCTACGCGGCGTACGTAACCGCGCTTTTCTGATCTCCTCTGCCTTTCGCAGTTTGCTCTGGATAGATACGACCATGGAGTTGATCGCATCCCAGTCTTCCTGTCATATTAGCATTCTTCGCACCAGATTCTCTGGTACCTCTCCTAGAGTCTCCTCTAAGTCCTTCCTTTCCTCCACAAACCTTGGACAGTGGAAGAATACATGCTCTGGGTCCTCTGCGACTCCATCGCAGTTTGGACAATCGGGTGAGGTATCCAGTTTAAACCTGAACAGGTACTGGCGATATCCTCCATGCCCCGTGAGAAACTGGGTAAGATTATAATTAATCTCACCGTGCCGTCTCTCCAACCACTCCTTGATGGCAGGGATGAACCTGTGTGTCCACCGACCCTTTCCCGAGCGTTCCCAACGCTCTTGCCATCTATTTAGCGATCTCTCCCTTTCGGCGTTCTTCGTCTGCGATAAAGGAGAGATAGACTTTGCATTATATATATTCGTCATCTCATCTGCCAAGATGTCAATGGGCATCTTTCCAAAAATGACGAATGCTGCATCATCTGAGACAGTCCTGAATGCCGAGCACACTCTTAGGGCTGTTCTTCTGTAGACTGAACTCAGTTTGTTACCATTAAATAAGACCTGCAATGCCTTTCACCAAACTGGAGCTGCATAGAGCAGGATCGAGCTCACTACCCTAGCTATAAGCAACCTGGAAGCATGCCGTGGCCCTCCCACGTTCGGCATCATTCTTGCCAGGGCCACACTCGCAGTGGATGCTTTGTCATAGACATACTGCACGTGTGCCTTATAGCTAAGCTTCCCATCTATCATCACTCCCAAGTATTTGATCGCAGGCTTAGAAGTGATGATATGATTCACAATTTGGATACGGGCAAAATTTCTTTTACGGCGCTTGGTGATAAGGACCGCTTCTGTTTTTTTCCTCCGCAAGTGTCAGACCAGAACTCTCAAGCCAACCCTTAATAGCTCTGATCGCTTCGCATGAGTATAACTCAGCATCTTCGAGATGCTTTGCGGCAACAACCAGCGCTATATCATCGGCGTAGCCCACTACCGTGGCTTTCTCCGGAAGGGGAAGATTAAGAGCATCGTTGTACATGTTGTTCCACAGCAGTGGGCCCAGTACGGAGCCCTGTGGAACACCCGCGGAGACAACGTACTCTTGGGGTCTGTCATCGGTGTCATACCAAAGCCTCCGTTCTTGTAAATAGCTGTTGACAATAGCTGCAAGATAAGCGGGAACACCAATCTTCGCCAGAGATTCCCGTATTAGGTTCCAATTGGCCGAATTGAATGCATTTCTCACATCCAGGGCCACCACTATGCAATATTTGCTAGTACTGCCCCTTCCGTGGATTGCATCTTCGGCCAAGCCAGTAACCATTTTGATGGCATCAATGGTTGATCTGGCTTTACGGAACCCATACTGCCGATCTGAGAGACCTCCCTAGCTCTCAACAACCGGGAGTAATCTATTATAGATTACTCGCTCTAGCATTTTGCCCACAGTGTCCAAAAGACAAATAGGTCTGTAGGAGGCTGGCTCACCTGGAGGTTTGCCAGCCTTAGGCAGTAGCACCAACTTCTGTCGTTTCCATGATGCAGGAAATATCCCCTCGGACATGCACGCTTCGAACAACTCCGCGAACATGTCCGGTCTGGATTTCACGGCAAGCTTAAGGGCCTTATTCGGTACGCCATCCAGACCCGGAGCTTTATTATCTCCTATCCTAGTGCAGATCTCCAGCAGCTCACGACGGGGGACCCTGCGTAGAAAGTGAAGAGAAGAGACAGGATAACAAGAGTTTAGGCGAGCAAGAAGAAAGGCCAGAGTTGTGGTCAGAGAAAAGAAGAGGAAGGGGAAAAAAGAAGCCGGCGGAAGAAACAGTCAAAGGATGCGAGGGGACGGGAGACAAGAAACAAGGGAGAGAGGAGAAAGGAAGGTGAAAGGGGGGGGGAACCTAGAGAGGGAGGAGGATAGGAGAAGTTTTAAGCAATACCTTAAAACGGCAAAATGCCACTTACAGCCAAATCTGTTTAAATACAGAGAGAATAACCAGTCGAATTTCGGTAAGAAAATAGAAGCAATAATACTAACTCTGCAGGAAACTATTTTAGAACCAGAAACGGCCACAATTGAAAACGTGCCAACCAATATATATCAAAAATCAGAATTTTATCCAAAAAAATCAGATCAGATTGTGTCCTGGATAGGGACCTTATTTGAGGACACGGTCCGGTCCGATTTATGAAAATATTCAACGAAAAGTGAAAAAGTTAAAATTTGGCGAAATGATCCTCTGAATGAGCGAAGAGGAGCGGAGGAGACGGGAGAGGAGAAGGACGAGGTGGCAGAGAGAAAATAGGGAATCAGAGAAGGTCCTGGGCTACCTCGGAGTGGTTAAGGTTGATTTATATCAAACTTACCAGTATTTAGTTATACGATTTAGCAAATTCAGGTAAAAGTATTTAGCACACACTCTTTTCCTTTATACAGAGTGCGGCAGCATAACTTCCTTTTTTAAAATGCGCGCCACTCAGTTAGTTGATGTCATAGCGGAGCGCTAGTGGTCTCGTCCAAGAGGGGATACTGAAAAGTTTTGTCCCGACATGGTTCAGTCGCCATCATGTGTTGGAATAGTGAGGAGCGTGCCTTTGCCGTTGAGGTTTACTTTTCAAGCGGATATTCGGTTATTGCAACACAGCGTGCATTTCGGAATCGCTTTAATTTAGCCCCGTTCGCTCCCGTCCCAAACCGCAAATCAATTGTTACATGGGTCACTACATTCAGACAAACTGCAAGTGCGACAAAAGGAAGAACTGGAGTCCCTCGGCCAGTTAGATCACCTGAGAACATTGAAGCAGTGAGAGCGTCAATGTTGCGATCGCCACGGCGTTCTGCGCGCAAACACGCATCTGCCTTTGGACTATCCGATCGTTCTGTGAGAAGAATTCTTCGTGATGATCTTCATTTTCATCCCTATAAGATGGCGATAGTGCAGGAACTTTCAGAACGTGACTTCAATTCTCGGATGAACGCGTGTGAGCTTCTTCTTGATGTCGTTCCCGAGGGTGCTATGGGGTTTTTTGAAATCCCGTGTTTATGTGAACCGTCCAAGAACCCTACAAGATTTGAAGACCAACATCCAAGAAGAAATTGCCAACATAACACGTGCTATGCTAACAAGAGTCATAACAAACGCCAGAAATCGGTTTACGCAATATATGGAGAATGGGGGACGTCACCTAACCAATTTGATCTTCAAAACAATGTAAATAAAAACTTTAGACATGTACCTACATTATAAAAAATAAATAAATATTTTCCGATGCATACAATAGTTTTTATTGAGTTTTGAAAAAAGGAAGTTATGCTGCCGCACCCTGTATAAGAAGCATCGTGGATTTCCAGTGTAATCTCTTTAGTAACCGAACCTACTCTACTCTCTATCTCTCCCGCGGTAATTAAGTAAACCATTACTTCCACTGGCACTCAAATTAAATTGTTCTTTTGGCACAAAAGAGAGATCTTCCCGCGAAGGAACCCGATTTAGGTCGTTGCGTTCGAATATTATCTCCTGCTTTAGGACTTAACTTAACTTCTTCCTGCTCTCCTGACATTTTATACAGCGGCCGCGGAAGCAATTCCTTGACGTGTAGGGCACATCCCCTTTCTGAGAAAGCTCTATTTCTTCCCGACAGATCTTCCATTTGTCCTTTTCTCTCTTTTTGCTGCTCACGTTCAGCCATTGCTCGGCCTTCAGTGTTGGATTCTTTACTTTTGCCGGTGCTGCAAACGAGCAAGTAATAATTTTCCCGGGGATTTTTCCCGGTCTAACTTTCTTCGGTGGATAAAATTGTTTATCTTGGCAACTTGCTGAGATTCTAAATGCTCACTGCGCTTTCCCTTACGAAACTTACCCAATTTATTTATACGATCCAACAGCCAAAAGGACGCTATTCTGGATTTCTTGGCCAACTTTTCAAGTGATAGTTCAAAATTCATCGCTTGAGTAAGTGTTGGTGCTTATCAATCTACTAAATAACCATATCGAACAAGTCCTTTCTGGAATTAGGTAGGATAACGTGCTTTCGGTTGCCCCCATTCTGAAACGCGCACCCACCATTATGGTTTGAACGTACTAAGACCCAATTTCGTGTGCGTCGGATCAACAAGGACGTTAGGAGTTAGGTTTGACAAAGTCATACGCGAATTCAATCCCGAAATATTGTCAGTCAAGTTGGCGACATAGTTGAAACGTCCCCAGATAAGGCCTTCAAAAGATGGTGAAGATCAAGGTTTCGTCCTGGTAGCAGTCGCTCAAGCCACACAACTTCACAAGGGCGATACAATCGGGGTTCATTCCATATGTTTCTTTCATCCTAAATTGCGCGAGTGGGCAACGTACTACTTAAGCAATTCCCCAATGCGGTTAATCCATTCGTATATATTAACGCTTAACACCAATTTCAGTATTATATTGTCGCAAATGGTCCTTTGGCGGCAGATGAGCCTTGTTGCTTAAACCCAAGAAATTGCAGACAGCTTAGTAGGACTTCGATTACTCGTATTTACCGAAAATAGGAGATTGTTGACCCTCCAGCAGTCCTTTCGCATCACCATTACACCTCATGCCTAAGAAGAATAGCTCCATGCGTAGATTTTCATCGACGTAACGAGGCCAGATCGGTTTCTGATGCCGCAGACACATGACGTTATTTCAAATTTGGCCAACAAAATAATTTTCTCAAAGGCCGAACTATTTTAAGCATTCCATCAAATACCTACTGCCCAATTCACAATCTTCGGCTTGTTTTAAATTGTGATGGTGACCTCCGTTCTATGAGAGGCTAAGCAGTCATTTTAGCGGTTTCTAAACGAGGTATTACGTGGTCTCGACTTTTGTACGTATTATGTATCGACATCTTGATCGAATTGACAGAGCGGTATCTCTAGCATCATAAACTCGTGTTTGAAAGACCGAACAAGAATGGCATAGTCATAGCCAAGTGTCAGAGGCCCAATACCTGAGCTATATAGTATCTGCCAAAGGAGTCGCTACACCTAGTTCCCGTGCCGACCTGATACAAAACCGCAAGAGGCTGACGACTTGGAAGGAGCTTCGTCGTTCTCTGTTGCCATAGATTTATTGAAAATGCTACTTTGCAAGCACCACTTAATGATATTAACCTGAAGTCAATAAACCGATTTCGGATTGTAGAAGTGTTTTTGTACACTGCACACTGATCTTTCACTACCCGCCTAATTTACCATTCGCTCTGGTCACCAATGCGTGAGACGTAGCCACATGGTCAGTACTGGAGTTGTACCACAATAACAAGCGAGTTCCTTGGGCTTGCTTCCAGTAAAAGCTGTCATCAGCAGGAAGAAGTTAGGCACATACAGTCGTGAGGTACTGTCCATTTATTTTAGCGGTCGACATTTCCATCATTTTCATGGAAAACTCAGTGCAAGACGCTGACCGCATTCGGACAAAAATCGGAGACACAGTCAGCGCCCCAAACCAGACAGTTGTTTTCATCAATCAATTGCGGATTCATGTTTTGATCACATCCAAAATGAGGATATCCGCGAGCGTTATGGGGTTGCACCGATCGTGGAAAAATTGCAAGGGAGGCGTCTTCGCTGGTATGGTCACGCGATGCGTACTAACGAGAATTCACTTGCTAAGATTGGTCTGATCATCGAAGTCGATGGTAAACGACATGTAGTGGCCAAAATGGGAAGAAACTTGTGTTTAACATCTCATCGGCGGTGATTCGATTGTGCTTTTCTATGGTCACTTTGATTTGGCATACATTGGGCATTCCACTCTGGGCTCGGACACTTTTCAACATTTAGCTGTTCTAGCCACGCGCATTCAGCAGACCAAGAATGCGCTCACTCGCTTAGAAAGCCTACCGATATTGAATTTCCAAGGTCCTGCATCATAAACAAAGCTCCTTTCTCCTCTACTATATCTGATTTTGTAGATACGAATGAGCTTTATGTTGTTATGCGTGCACATGTCCAGATACGCATGTTCATAACGCATCCATGGTTACCAAAAAACACCTTGGTGCGGCATAGCGGGCCAAATAGACCTACGTGCCATAATTGTCGGTGTCGAGTGATTTGATTTAACACCTCTGCCTCGTTCAGAAACGGGGTTGGGTCGTCTTGATCGATTGCGTTGATTTGCTCGATCATAGGGTGATCTCAAATCACGACCTAGCGTATCGGTCGACCTTTTAGTCGTTTCCTATCGACTTCGATACTTCGACCAATCTTAGCAAGTGAGCTCTCGTCAGCACAAATTACATAACCATTGAAAAGGTCTCTCTCGCAATTTGCACGATCGGTGCACCTCCCCATCGATCTCAGCTGCAGGCGTGTCCAGTGCAACATATTTGTCTCCATTACCGCGAGAGGCAACAAATTGCGCTGATGCGTGAAGCAATTTCATAATGCAGTTCATCATTGGCTGACATGATTGACCCGACATTTTAAATAGCTCACTGACAGTGATAGCGACTGTCCCATTGGCGACAGTCGTTGAAAATTTCGTTTTATTCAGTTTCACCCTCATACGTAAGGCGTTTAGCGTTATTTAAAAAATTAATGCATTTTTCCTCAACTCTACCGCCTCTCAGACCCGCAGCCTATATACTATTTTGCAGGTCGAACCCTCCTCTAAACTTAGTGAACACGAGTTTCGTTCCTTTTCTCCAAATTCCCAATATTGAGGACATTAAGGTTTTTCAAAAGGTT
The DNA here is from genome assembly GCF_905115235.1 of Hermetia illucens. NCBI lineage: Eukaryota > Metazoa > Arthropoda > Insecta > Diptera > Stratiomyidae > Hermetia > Hermetia illucens. The sequence goes on along the minus strand of NC_051849.1, from coordinate 185,530,063 downwards.
CTCTGCTCGAGACCAGCTTTGTTATGAGATGCTAGGAAAACTTCATCTGTATAGAGTAGTGAAGAGGACGCCAGACGTTGGATGTTTCGTGTGACAACGTCCATAACAAAATCAAAGCGGAGTGGCTAGATTCCTTGGTAAACACCGACAAAGGTATAAAACGGTTTTGATGTACCTGCCGCCTTTAGAAATTCATTAAGTTTGTATCGCTTTCCCATTGGTGAACGCCACTGGCCAGTACTGAATTTAAAGGATCGACGCTCTATTCCCTTTCGAGGCCGATGTCAATAGTAAAACACCTACGTCTCTTCCTGATCGCAATAGGGTCCATCGCGTCCATCCCGTTGCAGGCTAAGTTCCCAAGACCATGCGTATCCTCGACAAAGGTGTTTTCAGAGCCGCCACTTTGGTACAAAAGTCTGCAGGCTCTTTTAATGGATACCTTCACCTTCACTTCCTTGATTCTATTAAGTCATTAAGTTTTCTAGTATCTATAAAGAAAGATATGGTGACGCTATCTATATGTGCCACAACTGTTAAATATTAAGTCTTAGTTACGACAAAAATATCATTTTATTCTGTTAGTAGATGCCTAGCACTGATAAAGGGAATCATTTGTTCCCAAAATATCGGTAATATTTGCGGAAAATAAGTATGCATATTATGTCCTAAGTATCTTGAGCGCACATAAATATACATTTTACTATTTTGGTAGTTTTTTCTACTACCCCACTTCTTTTCGGTGTATCTAAGGAAATTAAAAAGTCTTACAAATATGCGCATTTCGTTAGTTGGGAACTTATAATTTTTCACACAATTTATTGTTGTCCTATGTGACCATCAGGATCACGCATAAAACCAGTTAATTTTATTTTCATACAAATTCCCAGGAAAAACCAAAATATTTAATCTTTCACTATTATGTTTATTTGCACTCATTAGTGAGGTATGTAAATTCCCTTCTCTGCCGCCACAACTAAGTCATTGCTACTACGTCACACTAGCGACTTCATTCCAATCCAAATAACGAACGTTGTAAAATAATGGTCCAGAGTTGGGTACTGTGACTGATACTGATAAAGTTACTTCCTCCCCAGAAATCTTCTTTCCAACAAACTTGAGCCTACTGCATACTGCAGAGATGATAAAGCGCTTACAGTATCTAAATATAATTTGATAATTTAAGTCACTACGAAATCCGACCAGAAGCTTTTAGAGCCTATAAAACAGAGTAAATCCAGATTAAATAAAAAATAATGATGTAAAACCAGAATCGGCATTTCTCCCCATCGAACGCCTCAATGAGTCATTTATTTATTTTCACTCATTCGATTTCAGATTGAATCTTTTTTTTATTTAATTTTGTCCCGGGAAGAATGATTTTCCTTTGCCCGATAATAAATGAAAAGAAAGAAAAGAAATTTATTAGAATTCAGATTTGAATAAATGTTCTCTTTGCGTCTGCCCATTTTTCATGGTGTTGGCCAAGTGCCGGGTGAACATGTAGAACCTCCTTTCCGAGATTTGAGTGACGTTTTTGCGGAAGGAGGCGGAGATTAGAATTTTGTAAATTTCTAGGGTAGAAAGAACGATGGTTTCCAAATAAGTACATGAATATTTAGGCATTTTGAATAGTTGTCTTTGCATATGAGAAAAAGATGGAACGCATTCGAAATGGAAGTAAAGGTCTTTTGAGGATCTGTAACGACATTCGAACCTATGCTGGAAGACCTGACGGGAGCTATTACACCCAAGGCCACAATTTTCTCGACATCTCGTGGGGATAGAGAGCACATTGCAAAGGAGATGGATAGGACCTTAAAGCCATGTTCGGTGAAACAAAGGACAGTTTACAAACTAGCCACCGGCAAGCCTTATTCTTAGTTCTGGCTTATACTCCGCAGCCTGTTCTCCGACACCCGTGACAGTTGGTGACCAACAAAAACCCAAGGAAGCGGAATTCATTGTTAGGCCTCGCACAATTAGGTGTGGTACTAACTAACAACGTTCAGTTGTGGAATTCACTTTCGTGGATGTTGCGCTGATGCATATCATGTTTTAGCACTTTTGTAAGGATTTCCCCCACAGCTTGAGAAACAATTTTAATCCAACTATGGAGGAAAGCTATAGAAAATTTTCAAGACCAAACGAAATCGTCAAACTGGCCAACGAAAGCAATGACCAGCAAAGTTTGGGAGGGTATTATTAAATCAGAGAGCTTTCTACAGAGCAAAAGGGGACTCAATGTTGGGATGATATACATTCCTCAGAAAATTTAACTACTGGTGGAATAGTGAACTTCCTAACTTTCGCTTGGGTCGCTATCGAGTTAAACAAATGCCCAGAGGGCGACAGATATCACTTGTTAAAAAGGAAAAAAGAAACCTGTAAAGAAGCATTAAGAAACCTGAAGTTAATTGTGTAGTGAAGTAAGTGAAGTTTATAGTGAGTCTCCAAAGAGTTACAATGCAACCACTCAAACGCTATACAAATATTGTGTGTGTGTACTCCATAAGGCCATCGCACCCACAGTAACGATAAAATTCGCACCCAACGACAGGAATACGCTCTGAGGAATCAACCAGAAACTAAACGATAATAAACATTTCATGCCAAAGTGTGACTACTGTGCCGATGGCTGAATGATCCGGGTTAATATGTACCAGCGAATCATTAATTCTGGGTACCAGACAAACCCCAGTTTCAACTACCCTTGTCTCGACAAAAGGGAATTTCGCCAGGATTTTTCAACTTAAAAAGCAGCTAAGAAGCGAAGGTCCACTGGCCTCCTACCCAAGAGCCAGTACCAGAAGGCCATGCATATTCTCAGCAAGACTGCTAAGAATAAGGAGGCCGGTACTGTCGATGAGCGAAATGAAAAAGGCTTCGCTAAATACCAGGTGATTGTTAAGGAATATAACAGCAAACGCATGGCAGACGAGAAGAAGACAAAGCCCATCGCTCTCAAACGCAATCGATCTCAAGACAAGGTCGAAAATATCACAAGCGGAGCAGAGTGGGCAACAGCTCGGACACTAAGCAATATCTGGAGAAAAGTACGCAGCAACAGTCAGCCGACGCAAGGCATACGCTTTGGGGTGAAAATCGACGAAAGTGGTGAGTCATTCTTTGACTTTATTATTACTACAAACGTATCGGTGTGTAACAGGGCACTACACCAACCTTCCATTTCCCTAGCTGGGAGAACTGTGACGGTTGAGAGGAGGTTCTTGGTATCACCCTACTAACCGACAATGGGATTCTTATGGTGGAGCACTGGGGAGTGTTTGACCAGAGATCCTTCTCAGATCACAGTTGGATACTTTTCAGTCTAGACCTCGCCCCAGAGGTCTCCAAACCCTTCAGAGATCCCAGGAGGACCGGCTGGAGAAAGTTTGGCCAAGTAGTTAAGAACAAAGTCTCCGGTGCGTAAATTGGCAAGATTGGCAAGACAGACGAACTGGAGTCAAAGGTCGGGGCACTAGAAAAGGAATTCGATACCGCCTTTCAAATCTCGTACCATGCTAAATACATCAAGAAGACACTGCCACTGTGGTGGAATAAGATCTCTCCAGCCTCAGGAAGCAGACCAGAGAAATCCTCACCATCTGCTACAGCGCAAATAAATATTGGCAGCCATATAAGGACTAACCGAAGAAGTACAAATCGGCCATCAAGACCACCAAAAGACGGTCTTATTTTTTAAAAGTCGGAAGGCTTCTGGACGGAATCTTCTGGTGAAACCTTGGAGCTGCTGGTTCACGAATGGTTTTCATACCGCGGAGGACTTTCGACCAATCAGCCTCAACTCTTTCGTGTTGAAGACCCTAGAGTGCGTCTTTAACATCCACTTAAGGGCGATTATGGAGAGAACGCCTTTCTCTAAGTCCCAGCATGCCTAACTCAAAGGCAAATCTACAGAAACTGCTCTCCACGCAGTAATTGGCACGGTTGTGCGGTCACCGTCTGGGTGTAATCCTGGATCCAAAACTAGATTGGAGATTGAACATAGAACTGAGGGTTAAGAAGCCCTGCCGTTTATATCTGCAAGAGAACCTTTGCAAAGAAATTGGTCTCCGGCCGAAGATGGTGGTCTGGCTGTTCACTGCAGTGATGCGATAAATCCTAACGTACGGCTCTATTATATGGTGGCAGGTTTTGAGCAAAAAGTACAATAGAACGAAGCTTCATAGGGTTCAAAGAACCGCGTGTGCAAGTGCTGCTGGGGCTCTGCAGTCCTGCCTGGCCGATGCTTTCAATGTACTACTACATCACCTCCCCCTAGATCTCCACATTAAATACGTTGTAGCGAGCAATGCCGTCAGATTACGTGAGTCCGGATGCTGGACAGCGGAGCCCTACCACCACAGTCGACGAAGTACCTCGGGAAATCCGGGCATTCTCCACGGATTATGCCACACGCAAGCTGAACTTCACGAAAAATTTTGCTGTGGACTTTCCAGCCAGGGTAAATTGGAAGACCGGCGACGTATTACAAGGTTATGACCCAGTACTCTTCACCGATGGATCAAAGATGATCTGTAGAGTCGATGCAGGGGTTTTATCGAATACACACAATGTATCGTTTGGTCTCCCACGTTTCGCCAGTGTTAGTTAGAATACTAAGCAGAAATACTCGCGATACTGGAAGTCTGGATGGCTGGAGCATGATCTATATAACATAGCCATTCTGAACGACAGCCAAGCGGCCATCAAGGCTTTGTACTCAGCGACGACATGCTCCAGGCTGATGGGGTAATGCAGAGACGCGCTGAACAGTCCTGGCGACACACTCAAGGTCACCCTCCTCTGAGTTCCCGAGCATAGCAGTGCGGGCCTTAGGTGGCGAAGGCTTACCGCCTATACCAAATCAAGGAGGATTTGGCCGGCTTATAACATATATAACTCGATCTCAAGAGCTATTGCACCGGAGCGTTCAAATGCACACGAGATTACAGCGGTCTGCGCAGGGCACTACCCATAGGGGATCATGCCGCCAGGCTCGGCATTCCCTACAATTCGCATTGCCGAAGCTGCAGAGAAGGGAGGGGGGACCCTCAGGCGATTTCCCAGCTCTGACTAGAGTCAGGCTACGGATAAGGATAAACCATTCTTTGGGGACCCCAGACAGATTTCAAGATACAGGGTGGGAGATCTGCTTTCCTTCGTGAATGCTACGGACTTGCTCTGAAGATCTAAGCCGGCTGGACTCTGCCTCCCTGTTTTCATAACAACAGTTACGGTCTTAGGAGTTTGTGGCATCAAAACAGTGAACATAGCGCTAATTGGGCTCCTCGTAGCGGCCACTGAACCTACCTACCTACCCAAGTTAAGAAAAGACCAGAAGTCCAATCATGAAACTATATACATAATGAAACCTAGAACAAGAGTGCGGGGAATTCTTCACTTATTCAATTCGGGATCAATTCAAGTGGGATCCAGTCCTTAACGGACGAGCTGAAGCAGGCTCCTCCTGTCAGCACTTCTGACCCTGGACTCTTGTCGACGTCACATGTCGGAGCCTTGCTCTCAGTTAAACATCGCCGCCGACCAAATCGCCTTCGAACACAGTAATGCACAGGGGAACGGCATACGGACAATTACGTCCTGGTGGTCCAACGTGAATGGTTATCTCGTAGGCTTAATCCCATGGTCTTCTTAAGATACGGATTCATTTTGTGACCACATTCAGAACCCCGCCGAGACAAGCACAACGGTGGTAGTCTATATTAAATGCTGCTGGCGCGACTCTGTTCGCTTGAACGTAACCACAACCAACATAAAGCTCCCACTGGGGGTCCAACTGCAGCAACCAAGCTGCATGCACATGAAACAGGAATTCTCCTGACAGATGTGAATTCAGGGACTATCCGAGTTCCCATGGTACCAGTACACCCCTGGTAAGGTTTCGTGACTTATTGCGATGAGTCCCCATGCAGACTTGGGTCTGATCGCCCTAATTAGGACTTCGGAGCACTTGCCTACTGCATCACGACTAGCAGTAGTGAGTGCATCGTATTCCGATGTCACCACGTGAAGATTCTACTCGTCCTCCTCCTCCGGATCATTTGCAGCTATGGGCAAATCAAAGCAGCAGCGGCCCTCTGACGATTCCAGTTCTTCAACCCAATTAGCAGCAAAGAGAGCTCGAACAGCAACGGCGAAGTCTTCTTCTGCAGCCAAGGCTATCGAAGCTGGATTTTGTATAATGAGACCAATCTACCAGGTCACCAAAGCGAGCAATGCGAACAGCTTATGAAGGAATTCCTTGTCGCTATAAGAACTGCACCTTCGCAAGGCGTCAAGCTTTGAGTCGATAGATGCATACCGTAAAATGTTAAGGCTATTGACTATTGCCGGCAAAAGCACAAATGGCTGGCTCAGACAGTAATACTGCTCCTCCAATGACGTATAGGATGGTAAGAAACAAACCCTGAAGAAGGTCTCTGAGTTTCCATCATTCTGACCTCCAGGCGAGGAACGTAATGGCGCTCAGTTTCTAGAACAACTTGGTGTCCAAAGCAACCTCAACACCACCACTTGAATCTTACCAGACAGCAGAGCAGGAACGGAACGAATAGGCTGAGAATTTCCTTGCAATCGGCGCTCCTAAACCGGATGTTAAGAAGGTTTGCAAACCAACGCGCTACCGGCTCTACTACTGGCTTGGGACCGTCATGTTACAAGTGTCGACACTGCGCCAAATTTTCGATTTGAGACGTTCGTTGATGCTTCGTGAAACGCTACTTCATCAAAGTTCCGCAAATGCATGAAACAATTTCATAACGCAGTTCACCATTGTCTGATAGCATTGATCCATGATATTTAAGTCGCTCAGTTCTGGGCAAGTCACTACTACTGAGAGTGATAGTGCCTGTTTCATTAGGATCGGTTGTGTTCACCAGATACTATTTCTTAAACTAACACTTCAGAGAAAAGAGAAGCAAAATGGCCCTGTTATTTATTTACAACTACCAGGCTTCCTCACATCTCAGACTTCTTCTCATACTTCAGTTTTCTTCAATGAAGAGCCTGTGCCTTCTTCGCCCATGTAAGACGTTCTCAGATTTGCTAAAGCCTGCAAGTGTCGCAGTCGGAAAGCTGTTGGATTGGCGATTTTTGGGGCAGCGCAATAGGCCTTATAAGAGTCCTGAGTGCTAACCTTAAAAGGCTGGATACGTTCACTATGGTGTACTGATTATGCATTGCAGAGGAGACCTCCCCTTCATTATGGGCCTGATAGAAGCTCTTGTTGGTGTCTGGAACTGATAAACCTACAGAAAAGAGTACAGTCGGCCCGATAGACCTTATAACACTAGAAAATACTCAAGCGGATAATGACTACTCTGATCTGCTGATAGTCTGGAAGCTTTTCAAATTGGTACTGCCCTTACTATTGCCGGATATCATATACAACGATCTGTTCATCCTTCAACAACCACATAATAGTATCATAGATAACACCAAAGATAACCAAAAATTCAAAAAATTGACTAATGGAGAATTCGGTATCTGAAATTAATGACTAAATAGTCTGACGCTGACTAAAGTGCGAAATAAAATAAAAGCAACAGGATCACTCTCGAGACCATTCAACATCCAAAACGATCTAAGGGGATGCCCTATCATGCGTCCTCTTTAACCTGGGCTCGGAAAACGTGATCCGTAATGCTGAAGTCATCATGTATTCCTCGGTGACTTGGGTTCTCAGCAAGATAAAATGCGAACTCTTGGCGGCGTTCGAGAGAAGAATCCCCCGAAGAATTGTTGGCCCCCTACATGAGGATGGACGATTCCGTAGCCTATATAACGCCGAAATCTATGAGCGAAACCATGACCGTCTGGTTGTAGATAAAATCCGGTGGGCGGGTCACTTGATCCATATGGATGAGGATGATCCAGTCCGGAAAGTCTATAGGAGTCTATAGGATCCAGTCCGGAAAGTCTATAGGAGCAATAGATGATAGAAAAAGAAGACGAGCCAGACCCTGCCTGAGATGGAACGGTGACGTAGGCCAGGACGCCAGACAGCTTTTAGGCATATCGAATTGGTGGACCTCGGGGTGTCTGGAATTCCAGAAAGCAGGGGTCCGTGGGCCACAAATGTGGAAGAAAGTTTCCTCCCAATTGGTCCGTCCGACATTAACTGGATGCGGACTTAAGACTCGCTCAATTCTTAAACAGAAATAATGCCAAAGATAAAATTGGTTGTGTTTGCAAAACATCTGGAGCTTGCCGAGTTGAACTTCTCTCAAAGCAAATTTGAGCCGAGTGTGGAGAGTATTCATTATCACAACGCGCGTAAGGAAAACTATGTTCTCATTTGCATTGGGAACTTCATCGTCCGCTTTTGAGTCGACCTCTTTTTCATTTTGCTTAGCTTTCGTTGGTCGAATGATAGTTCCTTCCGTATATTGGTTGAAAATAATCAGCGACAATCATACCTAGCAAACCCAGAAGGAGCGTCGTATACTTTTAGGTTGCTCAGGTCTGAGAACAGAAGTAGAGAAGAAGGTGATTTACCTAAACTAAAAAATGTCACAAAATCCTGTAATAAAACTATACAACCAAATACGAATACGATAATAATAGCAAGGTCCAGATTTTCTGTCTATAACCTGAGATACAAGGTAGTCGGGATTATATCATAAATATTTCCTCGAAGATGCTGAAGCAGGAGGGTCAGAGTTCTATACAACAATCAACCCAATTGGGGGTAGGGAAAATAGGCAAAGCGAGTGGTTTGCTCTCTACAAATCCGATGAAAACTCGAAGCTGCGACCCCCTCTCTAAAAACCCCTTAAAATCATGGTAATGTTTGAATTTTTCAGCAATACCCCCTGAAAAGGAGAGAACAAGGAAAGTATACAGGAGGAAGAAGAAGAATTTCAACCTCAAATGTGGAAACGGTAGCGTATAGATTTAAATTTCACCGTCGAAAGGGCTGAGGAGGGTAGGGTCCTTAAAAAGTTATGTTGTCGCAAAAGGGGGGAGTTTTAATACTATTATAGCGAATTTCGATTTGCCAACTCTACCCCACACTGATAGAGGATAAGGAAACAGGGACCGCCACCCCCCACTAGAATACAAGTTACGGGCCGCACCCATGGTAGTTTTCGATACCACCCGCAGTCGTAGCGATAATTGTCTTGCCAGTGAGCTTATTAGTAAAATGAAAGTAGGACCTGACGATATTGCATCTGAGCGCTGGAAAGTGTGGAGCTGGGACCTAACACTGTGGTTCAGTGAATTCTTTAATCGGGTTATTCAGGAAGGAAGAACACCATCTAACTAGCACGTAAGTACCAAATTATCGTCCGATCCGGTTACATTCTCCTACCATGAAGATTTTTGAATACATTCTTGACAACCGTATTCGCGAAATCGTTGAAATAACCGTGAATCAAGCCGGAATTGTCAAAAACTGCGAAACTATTCACGCAATACACGCTGCACGGTTACTCATGGAGAAACACCGTGAGAAGCACCGCCCTCTTTACATTGCATTTCTGGATCTAGAGAAAGCCTTTGGCCATGTACCGCATGAACTCATCTGGTATGCTTTACGGCAACACTTAGTGCCAGAAGAACTTGTGCGCTGGGTTCAATTGCTCTACCAGGATCCGAAAAGTAAAGTTCGAAGTATGGCGGGTGTATCACAACCACTTCGTGTCTCTGTTGGTGTTCATCAAGGAAGCGCCCTCTCACCACTCCTCTTTGTCCTTGTTATAGACACCGTCACACGAGATCTCTTTCCTCCTATCTCTCATACCGTTCCTGCAAAGTTTCTTTTCATCGTCACTCATCTGGTTCCTTTTCTCCTTCCTCTGGTATTCCCCAAGGTCCTATACTTAGCCCCTACTCTTCCTGTTTTTTATCAATGATCTCGCCTCCATCCTCACCTGCCCGTATTTGCTTTACGCAGACGACCTTAAATTGTTTGCCTCTATTTCGTCTCCGTTGGACTGTGCTCTCTTACAGTCCAACCTTGATAATTTAGTCCGTCGGTGTTCGGTCAACAAGCTAATACTGAATGTCAACAAGTGCCACTGGATGCGCTATTCCCTTAAACCCTTCCCAACATCCTTTTCCTATTCTCTCAGTGGACAACCCCTTTCACTACTAACCTCCTTCTAAGACCTGGATGTAATATTTGACGATAAACTTCGCTTCAATTCCCACTTCGTAGACATCATCAATAGAGCTTCCAAAATGTCTGGTTTTATCCTACGTTCCTCCTCCGACTTTACCTTAATCCAGCCCTCCTTAACACTCTTCCATCTCCTTATCAGAAACATCCTTGAATATTGCTGTGTAGTCTGCCGCTCCTATCGCATCTGTTACTGCCGCGCTCTTGAAGCTGTACAACGCAAATTCACCCGGACCTTCTTTTACAACAAGAACCTTGCACGGGTTGATTACCCGTTACGACTCCGCACCCTAAATCTCCCCTCCCTACAGCAACCCCATATCTTCCTTGCTATGTGTACTCTTTTCAAACTCTCCAATTGTCTGATGGACTGCTCCGCCAACTCGGATATTACTTCCCGTATCGCCTCGTCTCATAACACACGTATTCGTATATCGATATTTACTTCCACTCTCCGATCCCAAGGCTTTGCCGGTCCTACAATGCCCTACAACTTGGGTCCTTTGACTCTCTAGCTTTAAGCGTAAAATAAGCCATTCACTTGCTCCTCCCTCTGAGGACAATATGTAATAAGGAATTTGCTTTCTGTGCATTGTCCTCATAAATAAATAAATAAATCTCCAACGTCCAACGTCCTACAATGTTTTCCTACCATCTGATAGCAAAAATGATCTCGAGCCAGTTGTCCAGAAATGGAATGATTACCTTATGCAGCACGGTCTCCGATTGAATCTAAAAAAAACTGAATTTTTGACCACCGATCCCCATAAAACAGGGACAATTAATGTCAGCGGTAGTGATTTACCGAGAACTGAGCGCTTTAAATACCTCGGGTCAACCCTATCGGCCAATGGAGAACTGTGTTATGAAATTGCTTCACGCATTGACGCAACCTGGATGAAGCGGCGTTTCACAACTGGTGTTCTTTGTGATCGACGTATCAACAAACGTCTCAAATCTAAAATTTACCGCAATATCGTCCGTCCTGTCGCTTTCTACGGTTCTGAGTGTTGGCCGACTATAAAAGCCAATGAACGGCGTCTTGCGGTAATGGAGACGAAGATGTTGCGTTGGACTAGTGGCGTGACACGTTTTGATCACATCCAAAATGAGGATATCCGCGACCGTTATGGGGTTGCACCAATCGTGGAAAAGCTGTGAGAGAAGCGTCTTCGATGGTATGGTCACGCAATTCGTGCAAACGAGAATTCACTTGCCAAAATTGGTCTGAACATCGAAGTCGATGGTAAACGACCAAAAGGCAGACCTAAACAACGCTGACTTGATACGCTTTATGGCGATTTAAAAGCCTCGAGATTGCACCCAGATCAGGCATTTGATAGAGCCAAATGGCGAAACCGATCACGACGAGCCGACCCCGCTTGTGAACGGGACAAATGCTGAAGAAGAAGAAGAAGAAATGCCTGATCTGAAAAGTGTTGAGCGACAATCTAGCCTAGGCAAACCTAGAAGGACCGTCATATACTTTTAGGTTGCTCAGGCCTAAGAACAGAAATGGAGAAGAAGGTGATTCCCCTAAAAAATGTCACAAAATCCTTTAATAAAATCACACAACGAAATACCTAGAGTTTAAGGGATAATAACAGCAAGGTCCAGATTTTCTGTCTACAGCCTGAGATAGGTAGCCTGGATTATATCATCAATATTCCCTCGAAGATGCTGAAGCAGGAAGGTCACAGTTCTATACAAAAATCAACCCAATTGGGGGTGGGGAAATATGGAGGCAAAGCGAGTGGTTCACTCTCTACAAATCCAATGAAAACTGATAGCTGCGACCCCCTCTCCAAAAAACACCTTAAAGTCATGGTAATGTTTGAATTTTCAGCAATACCCCCTGAAAGGAAGAGAACGAGGAAAGTATGCAGGAGGAAGAAGAAGAGTTTCAACGATCAGCCCGCTGTAAAAATTTGACACACGAAATGTGGAAACGGTAGCGTATAGATTTGAATTTCACCCTGGAAAGGGCTAGGGAGGGTAGTGCCCTTAAAAAGTTATGATGCAAAACGAAGGGGTTGTGATACCACTACTATGAATTTTGTTTCACCAACTCTACTCCCATATTGAGAGGGGATAAGAAAAATGCGGGGGACCTGCCACTCCCACTAGGGTATGAGTTACGGCGCGCACCCCATGGTGGTTTCCCATACCACCCGCGGTAGTAGCGATATAATTGTCTTGCCAGTGATCTTATAAGGAAAATGGAAATAGCCCTTATTTGGGCCAGCGCAACTTTTTAAGGAGGGGTGATCACGCAAGTTTTGGCAGGGCTAGAGGGAAGCAACCTTTTTCTCTCTCACGCATCTCTCTCCATTAGTAGAGTTGGCAAGTCAAAATTTGCCATTGCGATATGAAAATACCCCTCTCTTAAAGCGCCATAACTTTTTACGGGAGAAGCCTGCTGCCACGTATTCTAATGGGATTGGAGAAAGACGAGCGCCCGCTTCTGCTCTAATAACCTTCCTACCCTCTCTGGGGGTTGGATTAAAAGTCACCCCCTCTCGTTTTTTAATCAAAATACCCCCATTTTGAGGAGCCAAAATTTTTTAAGGGGCTCAAGGGTGACCTCCTCAATTCTTTAACGGAGTTGGAAAGGAGAACCACCCTTGTCTTCATCAGGATTGTAGAAGAAGGATTCTCTCTTCCCGCTTTTTAATCTTGACCTTTACCTGGATGATTTTGAGTTTGCCCGTTCAGGACATTGGCTGGAATAAGGCAGGCATATTGAGCTCTGAGTGATGTGAAGTTTCTAATGACAATAACAGTGAAGAGAGTGCTAGCAGTTTCAGTATTCTGCCCTACTTTCAAATGTAGCCCAATGACGATTTGCAACCATACAAAATCAATAATAAAGAATGTGTTTTACTTCCTGAAGATGTTCCACATAGCATTAGTCAGCGTTTAGTTTTCAGCTCGCTCTTTACCTGATTTCATGAATTCGCAAGTAATGATAGATACCAAGAAAAAATATATACTTTTTGGTAAAAAATTACTTTCAGTTACGCAATTTGAATGTTGGTTGCCACGATTACTGCGAACTCAAAAATCCAGAAGACGAAGAGGTCGTTATGTAATGACCACTAATTGACTTGCAGAGCACAGGCAATGTGTGGCCAGGTAAGACCCAACGTGAATGCTTCATTTGTATGCTAGGAGGAAGCCTCTAGGCTCTAGCCAAGTGCAGCTCTAGTCTTACCGGAGGAAGAAAATTATCTACAGGGTGGCTGAGCTGAAGCAATATCTGAACTCAGCGGTATAGTGCTTTTGTTTAGTTGAATCCAGACCAGAAGGAAACGAGAAACTGGTCCATGAGCTCAGATTTCAAATGAAATAGATACCCCACGAATTGAATGCAGTTTTCAAACATTATTATCAATAGTATCTTCCTGTTTTGGTTCATAGCAGTTCCCTAATGGTAACATGGATATCTTTTTGAAACAAACCGGAGACCACCCTACATTATTACTACAATACGTATCTAAATATACGAGCACATATTGGAAGCTCTATCCACTCTGCATACAGAGTATGTACATTTGCCTATAAGTGATACGAACCCAAAATCCCAAACTGTTGATAGAATAACTATCTTTTCTGGTTTTATTTCATTCCGACACATTCGAATTTGGACGTTGAAAAGTTACTTGTTGAAAGGTAACCTATAAAGTGTGAAAAGAGTAAAGGTAAGATTTTGAGTTGTTGACGAAATACCATTTTGGGATCTCACGTTGCTGGGAAAGATGCCTTGTTACACTTGCTAACATAGTTGTTTGCTATTTGCGGTGAGAAGATGTGTTTGCAATAATTGTATCCATCAAATTTTGATGGTTTGTTTTGAGGATGCCAACAATGGATGAGTATTTGACCACACTCAGCCATTTCTTCAGGACTAGTTGCGCTTAAAAATGAGAATACCATCTCGTAGTGTGAGCATATGATAGAAGACATAGTTCCAACTTGATGTATAGACAAAGAAACCTACCTAAATACGGCATAGTTAAGGTGATGCTATTTGCCAATCAAAATTGATTCTTTCAGGTCCTTAATGCAAATAATTCGAATATTGGAGGAGAAGCCCCCAGGGTCATCAACGATCCTTAACGGGTCGCGTACAATATATGGGGAGTGGCGTCCCCGAGGTACCCGAGCAACTAGTTCTGACCCCCTAGCTGACATAATGCCTGCGTCCTAGGTAGTAGCCTCGAGAAAGTGTCTAGGTGAAGAGCGAACTGGTAATGACCGATACACGCCGGAACACACTGGGAGTCCCCGGAGCCCTCGGCAACTCCTCGATAGGGTGATGTGAGCCTAGCCTTTCCAAGGTGGTAGTTGTGGCGTGTATGAGGAGTCAGCCCCTTCGGGACCCTGGTTGAGTAATGTGCATTGAACCAATATTAGCAGCCCGCGTTGCAGCCGCTGCCCGCTCCCTTGCATACGATGCGCTGTTAAAAAACGAAAATGGCGAACAAAAACAAAACGAATCAAGAGATAGCGGAATGGATAGTAAGCTGGGTGCGTTTATACGCAGCACGAAAATGCGTTTCTCGCCCCAGCGTCCAGGGAAGAACGCAGCCAAGGCTGAAATACCCGACGAGACATCAGGATGCGCAGACAGAGAGGAGGATTCGCAAAGTGATGATGCACCTGTAACGGAGACGGGAACTCAGACAATACCACGCAAAGCTATAGTTGTGGAAAGAGGCACAGTGGAAACGTCCGAAACTAACCAAATGGTTTCTAATATAAGCCGAATGGGAGGACTGTCGACTACTCTGGCGCAAGCTGAAGCAGAAAAATTTATTAAGAAATGCGCAGCAGATGTGAAGCGTATGCAATCTGCGACGTTCCTCCAAAAAAACGTCAACAAAGGAGTGAAAATGGGCTCCTCCACCTCGTCCACCTGGACATGGAAAGTAAGAGAAAATCCGCAGGAAGCAGAAACAAGCACGCCTCCTGATGAGAACACTACGAGTGCCAAACGGATGGCAGACAACCCATTGTAGAAAGCACTGTGGAAGAAACGAAAGGAGGAAGGGGCATCTGAATAAGACTTGACTCAGATACTCTCCAGGGCTCAAAAGCAGAAGGCGAAGAGAGACAAGAGACAACAACACGCCGCATGATCAGAAAAACCTCTGCTTAAAATTAAGGACGGAGCACCAAAAGGAAAGGTGGGGAGGCATAGGAGGACTAGATCGCCAGCTCTGCTTATTAAGCCGAGGCAAGACTTTTGCGGAAGTTCTCAGTCAAATTCGTTGCAAGATCAAACCAGAAGATAGCGAAGCAGAAATGTCTTCCATTTGTAAAACGAAGGGTGGTGGAGTCCTAGTCGAACTAGGCCCGAATGCAACAAATAAAACTATGTTCTGCGAAGCAGTCAAAGGATTTCTGGGAGATAAATCTTTTGTTTCCAGCCTGGAACCCAAGTATTCCCTGGAAATCCGAGACCTTGACTGCCTTACAGAAAAGAACGAGGTAGAAGAGGCCATCAAACGCGAATGTCCAGAGGTAACCAATGTCCGGATTGGTATGACCTCTGCGAACTCCCGAGGCCAAAAACTCGTTGTGATGGAAGTTGCGAGCAATACACGTGGAAGTTTCAGCAGGAAAATCAGAATTGGTTGGGTAGTGTGTAGGATATGAATTCGGACCGCTCGAACCAAATGTTACAGATGTTTGGATTATGGGCACACGCCTGCAACTTGTCATGCGGTCACTCATGCCATAAAGAGAACACCTGCAATAAAAAAAAGCTACGTTCTATGCAGGGACTGTGGCGCGTCTGATGAGAGCGTTGCGCACATTGCGGGCTCGGGGGGGGTGTCCAGTCTTCAGGGTAGAACTGGTAAGCGCTAGGACGCGGTCAACATAATTCACATCCTACAAATCAATATGCACAAGAATGCAACCGCTCACGAGTTGCTAGCGCATTTTGCTGCGGAGACCAAAGCTGATTTAGTACTCATCAGTGAGTAGTACCGAAACAAGGGCTCAGTTTTATGGCACCCTGTGACATATTAGATACCGCCATATGGGTTCTTACCTAAGGCCGAGGGGACGGCTTTGTCTGGATTCGGTTTTTAAGGATTACGTTTTTCAGTATCTATCTTACGCCGAGTGAACCGATGTCGGACTTTCGACGCAAGCTTGATGATGTGGAGGACGCTATCTTAGGCACGGATTGGCAGATCCTGGTGGGGGTGACTTCAACGCCAGGGCATGCCTCAATCAGACTCCCGACAGAAACGAATTCTTGGAATGGTGACGAGAACAGGACTAGTAGTTTTAAACACCGCATCCACTCCAACGTTCCGGCGCCCAGGCTGCGGGGGAAGCATTCCGTACGTAAACTTTGCTTCGGAGTCACTGGTATCGCTGGTGGACAGGTGGCGAGTTGTGGAAGACTTCTCGTCAAGCGACCATGAATACATTTCCCTCGAAGTGGTGGACACAAACTCTCGGTGTGCGCCACCCCGGCGCTCTTTCTATACAAAGAGTGTTGCGAAAGTGAACACCGGGTGGTTTGTCGAAACTCCTGGGACCGGTGGAGCGGCGCTGGAGGGTACTCCTGGAGCTGGTGGTGCTGCTGCTGACACTATCGTAAATTAACTTATGAACCTGATAACGATGGTCTGCGGAGCCTCCATGCCCAAGAGGGCATCGAGACGTGGCAAACCTTCTATGTATTGGCGGACGGTGGAAATTGTAGAGCTCCGGAAGGAGTGACGCAGGCTCGGTCGCTTAACACATTGTCTAAGCGACCGGGAGGAGGCATGCTCCATAACGACGGATTACAAATCTACCAAAAGGAGACTCTGCAGCGCAATAAATGGGAGCAAAGCTCGCTGCTGGCAGGATCTGGCCGACGAAGTGAATGGGGACCCGTGGGGGCTCGGTTACAAACTGGTAACCCGAAAAATCGGGGCTCTGCGGAAACCCTGTTCACTTAAGGCTGGACAGATGGGCCCCATTTTACGGGCACTATTCCCTGCCCACCCCGTACGGGATGATGATGTCCACTTTTCTCCATAAAAGTGTTAGAATAGGCAGTTCTCCCCGTAAAAAGCAAGAAGGTGCCAGGACCCAATGGTATTCCAGCAGAAGTATACAAACTGGTATTCCAACACTGGCCAGACCTACTGCTCATCGCATTCAACGCTTGCCTGAAAGAGGGCATTTTCTGCTCGTTAGAAGGTGGCGAGGCTTGCGCTGAACGGCAAAGAGGAAGCCGGCCCCAGAAGATGTCGCGGCGCCTGTTGCTGAACGCACTGTCGAATAGGCACAAAGCAGACTCGGGATATTGATGCGACGGGTAAGCGGATCGATCACTACTCATGATTTCCACCTTGTACTGGAGAAAACCGAAGGATTCATTCTGACTAAAAAGTTAATTCCGATCTTGTGTCCCATATTGTTCGGCGAGTCGATAATCGAGTCACAACCAGCGGTAAAGTACCTCAAGCTGACTCCTGACTCAAAGATGAGTTCGTTTTTGAGCAAATCAAAGCAGCTTCGAAAAAGCCTGCAGCTGCAGTTTCGGCGTTAAATAAGCTAATATTAGGGGTCCTGCGTCCAGCAAACGACGTTTGCTGATGAGTTCAACGCAGTCTGCCCTGCCCTACGGCGCAGAGGTATGGGCTGACGCTCTTGGCAAGGAGGTATATCGTGGGCGTCTCGCGGAAGGACAGAGACGAGGTGCGGGTGGTATCTGCATACTGCACTGTCTCTGAACCGGCCGTGATGATTATCGCGGGAGTGATCTCCGTTTTCCTTCTTGCTTATGAGCGTCAAGCTATATACAAACGGAAGGGAAAAGAGCCAAGGAAGGTGGTGGGCTAACAAGAAGAAATAATATCGGTGACAACATGGAACCCTGGCGGACTCCGCTTTGAACCTCAGAACGCAGATACCCCTTCAATTTTCATTTTCAAACGGGTGTCTTTCTTTGGAATCTTAACGATCAGCCATTCCACTCTTTGGATAAGGTCTTAGATTCCTAGGATTTCCGTATGAGTGGAAGTAACCGATCTGCAAAAAATACATGTTCGGCGGTAAATAACGGGGGGGAGACCGTCAAACTGAAGGACTTTACCCCGTTTAGGTGTATTGTTGGCTGAGATGACTTTTCTTCTGCTTGGATAGATACAGTTAAGAACCGTGGTGAAGTGTTCTTTCCACCTCTTCAGCTACTCGTTATCCTGGATGAAGAATCGACCTTTGACAAGGCCATTGAAATATTTGTGATCACATTCAAGCTCTTTCATTTCTAAAATTAGTTCGTTCTGCTGCATCTTTCGCTTCCCTGATCAGCGTAATAACAAATTCCCTTTTGACACCGCAGACACTATGTTGAACTCCTCGGGATCTAGGTCGGTATTCGAGTTCAAGCGCGTCATACCCGCATTCGTAGTGATCAATAGAGCATTCAATCCCTTCGTTCACCGATCCGTTGCCTTACCTTTTCCAGAACCCTGACCTTTGACTCCAGTTCGTCTGTCGTGCCAATCTTACCAATTTGCGCAGCGGAAAGTTTGTTCTTAACTACTTGACCAAACTTTCTCCAGTCGATTCTCCTGGGGTTTGGAGACCTCTGCAGCGAGATCTAGACTAAAAAGTATCCAACTGTGATGTGTGTGTCAGATGTTGCAGTTCTTCTGGCCGAGCTGACCGATCGTGGGCCATGTAAACCGAGGAAATATACACCTTCTCTGCCCGCGCCTGCTCCAGCTTGACCACGACTAGGTCGCTGGAACTCAGGTCCGGACACAGAAAAGCGTACAGACTATTCCTCGCGAGAATACATGCTCTAGTTCTATCCTGATCAGCGTCTCCTGTGCTGTGGAATAAATTAAAATACTTCCTTTCGAGCCCTTTGATAGTTCGGTCGCCTCCGAATCAGGGCTCCTGTATTAGTGCGATGTCGATGTCTTCCTCTAAGAGGAAGACAAGCAGATTAGCCGAGGCGCATTTCGAGTGCTGCAGATTTATCTGCATTACCCTCAGCATGATCTGCTTGCGTGGGGGGTTCGTCAGTCCCCGTTAAACCGTCGATCGTCATCTCTTCCAACAGCTCGTTGGCGGCGTCGTTTGGATTTAGGTCGTCATCCGGTTTTGCAGAGCGGAACGCTTTTACCTTTACATTGACTCTGAACCGCTTTTTATAGTCGGCCTGCCTTTTTCAGTGCCTCCAGGCTCTCTTCGTTTATACGGAGTAGTAAAGTTTGGCTGTTTGTCTGAGGTTCCTCCTCCTTGATAACAACCCAGTCGTCCATGGGAATCCCGGGGTTTTAAAGGCGCAGGAATTGGAAGAGCTTGTCCTTATCCATACGGATCTTCGACAACCAGATGCGAGCGACCGGTCTCCTGGGAATCTCGTCGTAAGGGATGATCTTGAACTTTATGCCATTGCAGGCGTCGCTGATCTTAGCGACACCCGAACCGATAAAGTCCCTAGAGAACTGGTCCACGCAAGCTATAACGTCGAACCCACGAACCCTCTGAGAGGAATCAAAGCAGGGGATGAGTCCCGCGTGTTTACCTTCGGTGTCCAGAAAATGGTCAAAGATCATCCCCGACAGCCTGGCCTCAATACTGATCCACACCTCTGCGCTAGTTTGCCGCTAGAAGAATTATCATTTACCATTTGGTATTTAGTAAGGTCTTTTTTCATCCTCCTCATCGACAGTACCGGCCTCTTTATTCTTAACAATCTTGCTGAGAATATGCATGACCTTCTGGTACTGTCTCTTGAGCAGGACACCAGTGGACCTTCGCTTTTTAGCCGGTTTCCGGCGACCGACGTTCTTGTCGGTTTTCACTTTCCAGGGATCCCCCGACGTTGAGGGTTCCGGGTTAGGAGTACTATGTCTGGTACTCGCTACAATTAGACGGCAGTGGGTTCCAGGCTGGAAGCCACTAGTCCGTCTGCCGCCTCGCTCCGGGAGGTCCCTGGGGCTGGTTTCAGCACTACGATGCTACGGCTGGCACCGAGTGCACTGCTCTCGACGGCTACTGTTTCCTGGCTGGAGGCCAGCAGCTCGTCCTCCGATGATGCGCCTGGCTTCCCCCCCCCCCGTTTTTGTATTGTCGTTTTTTGTTTTTTAAAAATTGAGTACATGTTTGGTCCCACGAGTAGTCCGGGAAGAATGCCCAACCTGGTTGGCCCGACCACCGGGACAAGACTCTTATTTGAAACTGAAGTGCCAAAGGTATTTAGAATTCGCATACTAAAAACCAAACTCCCCATTGGCCAGGCAGCCCTCGGCGTATGCTGTTCCACCTTGGCACCTTCTCCGGTGCAGAGCTGTTGCTTTGGTCCATCCCCCCACCAGATCTACTTGCCCCTAACACATGACCAGCAGCCAAGCAGATCCTCGGCAGTTGGATGAGCCTACTTCCAACTCGGCCCTACACACTCTTGGCCATCGAAGACGGTTTCCAGCGGCCACTACGAGGAAGTCGTGTGAGGACTTGCCGAGTTATGCAACTTTAACCTGAAGCATATTCAGCCTAGGTCGCCATATTGAAGTCAAACTGAACACTTTTAGTCTGAAGCGTTATCTTACCCTTCCGATTTGTTTGATGAGCAGAATAGTGAAGGATTCTGGCAGTCTGGACCTCAATAACCGCTCTTCTTTCCCACGATGACTTACTCTGAAGCCTGATGGTCCTGCAAAGCCCATTTTGATACCAGTGTAACCTTTCGGGCGAGATTTTTTGCTACAGATAATTTTTCCCGAAAACTGATAAAATTTAACCAAAATATCTGTCTTAAAACTCTTTTCGACGAAATTAATTGCATTTTTTCCTCTTCCTTTGAAGTAAATTAATTATTTTTTTAAATGGAAGTTATTTGGGCTATAATTCGCAAACAAGCAGGTTATCGTGGGCGAATTTGAGTTCCTTTCCGTTGCCACCAAGGAATGTGTTCGGTCATTTTATTTTCTGCACCGAAAAAGAAATAATCGCGGAGATACCTGAAGAAATTTAAAAAATTCTTTGGCGTAAACAAAACATTCGCGCTAACACCGAAAATATTCCATTTGACATAAAAAGCTTTCGGCGACTGTAACTAGCGCAAAACTCTTTAAATTTTCACGTTTTACTGTGAATTCTGATTTCAAAGGTTTTCGCGGAGCTTCTGTTGCCGTTTATTTGCCTACTTAAATGCTCATCAAAGAAACCGTTTTACGACGCTGTTTTTCCGGAAGTGGAGAAATATTTGTCTCAAAGCGCCAAAATTAATTGCCCCGTTCCAGTCGTTAAGCGAATAGTTCGCCTCGCATTCTGTCTAGGATATTTGAAGGCTCCTTCCCTTGCTCATTTAGTGATTGTTCGTCACTCGTCGCCCAGTATCAGTTGATTACGCAAACCCCATGCCGCTGCCACTATCACTCCAACCACTTTCAGCAGAACCGCGATATCAAGTGATATAAGACAATTGCGGTTATTACGCGTCAACACACTTTCCATATCACAACTTCTTTCTCTTCGCTTGCACAAAAAATTTTACTCGGCACTGTGGCACGGTACGAATCATACACCCACACCCACACATTGACGTAACTGCACTCCCCTATCAAATCAAAATCAATTTTTTCTCATCTGTCGCTTTACCGTTTTCGCGCTCTTTTTAATCGTCGTCTTCTTCCTTGTCTCCACTTCCTTTGTGCTTTGTTTTGCGTTGCATCGTCTTCGTCGCATGCTTCTTCGTGAGCAATCGCTCGTCTTCGCCAGAGGCTCGTGAGACCCACACACGAGGCAGTTGTGTTCTCAGATGTGTGAGAACGTAAGGAATGAAAAACAAACGAGTAAAAGAAAGTTATTTTATTCGTTAAATTGAATTTCTACCAAATTTTAAGTTTACACTGTTCTAAAGGTTGACACGAAGTGTTCTAATTCTATTCTGCACTTAAACATTACACTTTTTGTTTTGTCAGCATTTTCAATAGCAAAATATAAATTTCAAATTACATTAGAAAATAATTTGATGCTTCAATCCAAGATAAAACGGTTGTTGAAGACAAGATAGATATTATGTTTCAATAAACAAACTCCGGCAGAAGAATAGAAAAGAATTTAAAACGATAAACAATCTAACGTGAATTTAAAACAGTATGCAATTTTGAATGTATGAAAAAGAGGACAGATCACTTGTGCGTGACGTCATGTGGAATAGTGCAGGGTGTTGCCGTAACCCCCCCTCCGTTAGACTGAACCTCCTGGTTCAGAAGAATTTGGCTCTTACGATTTTCATATTTAATTCGCTTTTTTTCCAATTTATCAAATTTTTTTGCAAGTTTTTCTGCCGATGCATTTACGTTTACGTTAACTGTTTTACTTTTTAATTTGAAGTAGAAATAGATTAGAACGAGAATTACAATAATAAAAACTACAGTGGAAATAGAGGAAATAACCATATTTCGTTTGTGATTGAAGTCTATTAATTTTATTTCTTCAAGTTTTTCCGAATTTTCTAACTTTATATCTTCAAATGTTACTTCGTGTTTTGTATAATTTAAGAAAATTGGTGCTGACATTATTAATTTGTGTTCGAACTGTACAATTCTATTTGTATACAATTTTTGGTTTAAATATACGGAGCAATTATTAAAATTTATTACAAAATTACCATTGATTTTGAAAGGTTTTTCGTTACAATTATGTTTTACTTCACCAATAAAATTTTCAACAAATAAGATGCCTTTCTCGATTTCTTCTATAGAAGTAATATTGCTTACTTTAATAAGTTTGCAAGTGTGTTCGCAGTTAATTGGGGTCTTTAATTCCTTAACATATTTGCTTTCGGGATAGTATTGATCTTTGAATCTGATTACAATTTGGTTTGGTATATCTAACTTAGTACAATTATTAATGGGAATAGTGCGCAAATAATAAGTAAATACAGGTGCCTTATAAAAGATAGGAATGTTAAAAACAATATATAAAATATTTTCGCCGCTTTTTGCGAATATTGAAATAGATAGTTCTTGTAATTCATAGAAACCTATTGAATTTTGTTCGACTTCTATGCGGTCTAAAATTGAACGGGACATTATTTTAAAACGTGCGGCGTTCACGTTATCAATAATTTTATCAATTTCGTACGTTAGATCAAATAAGGTGATTTTATATTTTAAATAGTAAATTTGCAAGTTTACGTTATTTAGCTGATTTGTCGTCCAGGTGGAAAATTGTTTCAGCTGATCCTGAATGTGAACAGTACGGTTTTTAAGAAGTTCAAGATTTCTCTCAAAAATGTCATTATTCTTGATTTGTTTGTTCAATTGGCTGGCCAGTTTTTTCTCATTTTTGTCAACGACCTCTAAATGTTCCAAAATTTCCTCCCTGTCGTCATTATCCATAACTCCGAATAAAAATTTGTATAACCCTCCGATGGGATCTACTAAACCTCGCCTTGTGCGGTTAAAATTAAAGTTGTAAATGTTATGTGCTTTTTCCGGATCAATATTGTCAATTCGTTGTAATAAAGTTATTTTTGTTAGTAAATCATTTATTTGTGGCTTTAAATCAGAGAAGTATTCGGTTATAAATTTATAGCCATTGTCAGAAATTTTGACTTGAATTTGGGATAGTGCCATCAGTGTATTGTAATAATCAGTTAGATTTATTTTATGAAAGATGCGATATTGATCCGCTATTAGACGTGTTTGTTGTCGTTTAATCAAAATAATTCCATTGTCGGATTCTAATTTTCAACCTGGATGTCGGTCAAAATTAACCGTAATGTTAGGAACAAAAGGATTCCTTGTAGAAGTTTCGAGATTGGTGTCATCTGCAATGACAAAACGTTTTGGACGATTTATGTTAATTAGTGCTACATTTTCCAAACTTCGTTTTTGATTTTTAGGTAGATGTTTAGCAGTACGTTCAGGAGTTTTTACATAGCCTGTTGTTCTAGATTCGATATATGTCTCGCGAGCTTCATTTTGTTTTGAAATCGATTTTTCTTTATTCCGCTTCATGGTTTCGAGAATTTTCATTTTATTTGCCAAACCATGATGGATTTTGAAAGGTTCTTCATCAACCGATGAATGAATTTGGCGATTATAAAAGTATATAGAAGTAAATAACCGTGATTTAGAGGACTCATTGGAAGAAGTTGCTCTATATTTGGTAGCTAGGGTTTGATGCAATCGTTCAACATCGCTATTACCGGTATGAGAATAAGGTTTTGTAAAATGTATTTGAATGTTATGATTGTTACAAAGTTCTTTTATAAAGAAACTGTTGAACTCATTATCAGCAACAATCTTATTAGGTTTACCGAGACTAGATAAAAAAAATAGTAACGCTTCCTTCAAGGAAGGTTTGGACTGATCAGGTATGATAATGGCTGATGCATACTTCGAAAATTTATCTATGCACGTTGCAATTTTCATACGGTCAATGAAAAATATATCAACATGAAAAATTTGGTTGATTTCTTCTGGAGTCTCCGAAATTTTAAATTTTGGTTTAATCGGATTAGCAGAATGTTTGACTTTATTACAGGTATCACAATTATTAATATATCGAGTAACTAAGTTTTGTAAGTCAGGGTAGTAGAAAAGTTGTCTGATTCCTTTAAAGGTTTTTTCGATTCCTCCGTGACCTATTTCTCTTGTGTGATACATATGTATTTGGTAGATTGCCTCGTCTTCTGACTGGAGATCTTGAAGCATTCGAGATACTTTGATAAATTTATAGTGATTATCAAATACTTCTTTTAATTTCAATTGCAGTATATTATAGTGATGATCACTAAGATCGGAATAGATAGCGATATTTTTATTTGGTGGTAATTTAGAAATTAGTTCAGAAATGTATCCGCCCAAGTGGAGATCTTCTTCTTTAATTTGAATGCGAGTCTTATTGACTGGATTAGGGTAACTTCTATTGGATAATATCAGTTGATATTTATATTTATTGACATAATCATCCTTTATTGGAATTAGGATGTTTTGGTTTTCGGGTTCAGAATGAATAGTAACACTATTATCAATTTCTGGTGGACCGAAAGCTGTTCCGTTTTGCCCTTGCAATGAATCTGGTATAATGGGCACGATGATATCTTCAGGGAGTTGTGTACTTTGTTCCCTGCAAATGTCTAATATTTCCTGAAGGGTTTCATCAGGGTTGTGGCGAGTTACTATTTGAGGTGCAATCTGAAAAGGTATTAGAATTTCTTCGCCCGTGTGAACCTCGTCACCTGCGACCTTGTCATCCTTTAAACGTGATAAGAAATCTGCCACCAAATTATTTTTTCCTTTAATATATTGCATTTCAAAGTCGTACTCGTTGAGTCGGAGTTTCCACCGAATTAATTTTTGGTTGGGCTCAGTTAATGAACTAAGCCACACTAGAGGGCGATGATCGGTTTCCAAAATAAAGTGGCGACCATACAAATATGGTCTGAAATGTTTAGTTGCCCAAACAATAGAAAGCAACTCTTTCTCAATTGTGGAATAATTGCTTTCATGACTATTTAGAGTACGTGAAGCATATGCAATTGGATGGTTGTCTTGGGACAACACGGCACCTAATGCATATTGAGAAGCATCGGTTGTTAAAGTGAAAGTTTTACTAAAATCTGGATATTTTAGCACTGGTGGATTTGTAAGAATTAATTTGAGTTTAGTGAAGCATTCTGAATAGTCAAAATTGTTAACATCAATTTTGGCACCTTTTTTAAGATATCTGGTCATAGGGATTGTTAGCGCGGAGTAGTCACGAATGAATTTCCGGTAATACCCAGTTAAGCCCAGAAATGATCTTAATTCTTTTATAGTTTTCGGAATTTGCAAATTTTGAATTTTATTCAGCTTTTCGGGATTCGGTTTTATGCCGTCCCTTGTGAGAATATGGCCAAGAAATTCAGTTTGATAGGTGAAAAAGTTACATTTATCTGGTTGAATTTTTAAATTGTGTTCATCCAGTTTTTTAAATATTTTGCGGATAGAATCAATATGTTCTTTTAGTGACGTGCTAAATATTAATACGTCATCCAAATAGACGACACAGATTTTATTAATATATTCCTTCAAAACGGTGTTTATCATCCGTTGAAAGGTAGCGGGCGCATTTTTTAGCCCAAAAGGCATTCGCAAATATTCATAGTGTCCATTATGTGTCGAAAAAGCAGTTTTCGCTCGATCACTCGGTTTCACTAGAATTTGATGGAAGCCTTTTGCTAAATCTATGGTTGTAAAATAGTTAGCTTTTCCTAACTTATCGAATAAATCCTCAATATTCGGGATTGGGTATTTATCGCTAACTGTGATACTATTTAATTTCCGATAATCGGTTACGATTCTCCATTTGCTTTGTCCGGAATTGTCTACCTTTTTAGGCACAATCCAGAGTGGTGCATTGTATGGAGAATCCGATTGTTGGATTATTTTATTTCTCAGCATTTCAGAGATTTGTTTTTCCACCTCCTTTTGGTGGACTTGTGGCAACCTATAAATTTTGGTGAAAATAGGTTTATCAGAAGTAAGCTTTATTTGATGCGTAACGACATCAGTTGAAGTCAGGGCGTCCCCTTCTTTGTAAAATAAATGATTATAATTATTTAACAGCTTAAGTAATTCAGCTTTTTCTTCGGAATTGAGGTGATCTGTTTGTATTAAAGATTTGCTTTCACTTTCGATTGGAGCAAGTTGCTCTAAACTAAGACGAAGACTTTTAGAAACTGTTTCAGGATCTTGATCCTCAGTCATAAACGGAACCTTTTTATTATTTATAGTAATGGAACCATCAATATTGTTAATAACTGAACGAGTTGGAACTAGAACATTTTGTCCAAGAATGGCATCAAATTTGGGATTTGCCAAATTTGTTAGTTTCCATTGGATATTGGATTTAGGCAGATCGAACTCTGCCGGAAAGTTTGTCCAGATCCCTTTGTGTATGATTTCGTTAGAGTGAAGACTAATTAACTTCATTGGATTTTCGAGATTGTGTGAGAATGATTCCGGAAACAAATTGTTATCGAGAAGGGATGTATTGCATCCAGTATCAATTAAGCAACGAATAGTTTTGTTTTTTATTGTGATGGGAATTATGGGAAGTTCCCATCCTGTAAGTTTTCGAACGGTTCCGAGGCAGATACTGGAAAATTTTCTACCTCGTTAGTGTGAACTGTGCGCATACTTACATCGAAATTTTGGTTATTGTTTCCGAAATTATTAGGTTTAGCCGTTCGCATAGTTTGGTCACTGTTCATATATTGCTGATTATTATTTTGTGTAGAACGGTATTGTTTTTGTTGTGAAAGGTTTACTTTAGAACTAGAGTGGTTATTATTGGCAGGAAAGTTTTGAGTATTATTTTGAAAGTTAGGTTGTGGCACATAATTTTGTTTAACAAAACCACTTTTGTTTTTGGAATTTCTGTTTTTACTTTCCAACGAATTGTCAACATTTTTAGGAAAGCTACTATCGCGTAGCTGTTGAATTTGTTTTAACACGGAATACGCATCGTAGAGCGTAGCACATTGTCGCATTTCAACTAACATAGTCTTGTATTCCGGAATACAAGATTTGAAACGAGACAAAGCGAAAATTTCATTAAACTGCGGTTGAAAGTGAGGAAACTGGGCCTTTTGAGGGTCCTGAAGGTATTTGGTATTAATTTTGTTTAATATGTCACTAATTTCCGTGTACACTTTATCAATGTCGGTATTGAATTTAACGTAGCTCATTTCGTTAATTAGAGCATGGTATGGTTGAGAAATACCAAAGTGTTGGTATAAAATTTGTTTAATTTGTTGCCATCTGGCTGATGGAAAACGATCTAAAATGTGTTGTGGTTCGCCACGAATTTTCGTTTGGACCACTTGCTCGACATATTGTTTTTGTGGTTCAGACTCACAAAATTCTAATAGTCGATCAACACGGTTACAGAAAGCCTGTAACGAAATACCGTTACGCGAATTGGAAAATTCGTCCAGCCGACTGATTTCCTTTAAAATATCATTGAATGATAATTGGAATTGAGAAATATTCTCAGGGACACTAGCACAATTTGTACACGATTCTTCCGAACTATTTTGCACTGTATCTGTATTTAAATTATTTGCTAACATTGCCCGAAGCTGGGCTGCACTATCACCTGGTGTGGACATTTTAAAATATATAATATATCTATAACTAACTTACTGTGAAATAAATTCCCTGGTCTCGCTGCAGGAACTGTTGGGCCTTCGTAATTTCCAGATTCGCTAATTCCAGATTCCAATCCAAGATCCGCCACTCTGCACTAAAGCTCCACCGTTGAGGATCAGTTTCTACGTTTTAAGGTCGGCACTAGACTTATAATTGATGTTTTTGTGCGGCTTTTGAAGTCTGCACTGGACTTATAATTGGTGTTTTTGTGCGGCTTTTGAAGTCTGCACTGGACTTATAATTGGTGTTTTTGTGCGGCTTTTGAAGTCTGCACTGGACTTATAATTGGTGTTTTTGTGCGATTTTTTTTTTTTTTAAAGTCTGCACTAGACTTACAATTTTTATCCTTGCACTTTATTTTAATTCCCAGCTCGGGAATCCGCTGGATTTACCAGACGGGGTTGGACCGTTTGCGTGTACCGAATGTTTCCCACTCAAACGTATGGTGGGAGGCGAATTTTTTTAAAATTCAGCCTTTCGCGGAGACGATGCAAAGTCTCAACTCTCAAAAGTTTACCGACTGCGCCAGTTGTGTTCTCAGATGTGTGAGAACGTAAGGAATGAAAAACAAACGAGTAAAAGAAAGTTATTTTATTCGTTAAATTGAATTTCTACCAAATTTTAAGTTTACACTGTTCTAAAGGTTGACACGAAGTGTTCTAATTCTATTCTGCACTTAAACATTACACTTTTTGTTTTGTCAGCATTTTCAATAGCAAAATATAAATTTCAAATTACATTAGAAAATAATTTGATGCTTCAATCCAAGATAAAACGGTTGTTGAAGACAAGATAGATATTATGTTTCAATAAACAAACTCCGGCAGAAGAATAGAAAAGAATTTAAAACGATAAACAATCTAACGTGAATTTAAAACAGTATGCAATTTTGAATGTATGAAAAAGAGGACAGATCACTTGTGCGTGACGTCATGTGGAATAGTGCAGGGTGTTGCCGTAACCAGGCGAGGTGCGATGAGAGACAGCTGATGGAAATGCGGAAGAGAGAAAATACACATGGACAAAATCACTGCTTGATTCGTACGCAGGGGAGCGTTGCCAATTGGGAATTTTGTCTTTTGCTACGTAAACAAAAAAATTTCATGGGGCTCTTACTGAGCGCATAAGTTTAGTTTTTCAACGGTACTGTTGCAAAATACAATTGGAGTTTGCCATTTCTTTCTGGATTTCTGAGGAAATAAAGTATTGGAAACTGAAAGTAAGACGGCAGTTTCTTTTCGCTACAGTTTTCTTTCTGCTTATATAATTAAGGAGTTCAATGGTACAATGATCAGATAGATCCTTGAAGGAATGGAGCTTTCTTTGTAATCATTGATGGATGAACCGAATTGAGCTATTTTAAATTAATTTTGGCATCCACTGCACCATTAGAAAACACAGTCGCATCTATTATCCATTTGGACGTATCTACCAATCTGAAATTGACCTTTATTCAAGCTGAATAGTAACACAAAATACCATGTATTTATCACTTAAATAGCGATAAGTGGGGTAAGACTGATTTACGAAACAGTAAGTAGGAGACATTCATTCATGCATATTTTATTCTTCGTGGTACCTAATTTGGCGTATAAATGCTGGTGGGACCACGAAATCCTTCCACCTTCTTAGCGATTGTTTCAGGCTTTATTGACTCTGAAGTTGTAATCGGCTTATGAACAAAGAAACTGAAGCTACGGACTATATCTAGCTAGCCAGGAACCGTTTCTCACATTACTTCGGACTAGTATCCGAACTGTCCCGCCGTGCGAAGCCTTCAAATTCCTTTCACCAACGGGAGGGGAGAGGAGGAAGGGAACTGTCAGTTCAAGGAACCCCCTGCCATCCGGCACCTCCGGTCGAGTTCTATCTTCTTAGTAACGAGAAGGGCCCGAACGTAATGGGCAACACGGTTCCACCTGTCAGCAGTCCTCAGCATCTCTTCCAAAATGTTGTCCCCTGTGTTTAAGAAGAGCTGCTGACGAATCCCATCCGACCACAAGAAAAAAAAAATGGGCGTCGTCCACAACTCCATTGCAAAACACATGATCCGGTGATCGTGCCTTTCCACTCTTGTGCAGGTAAGACTGAAAACCTCCATACATAAGAGCTGGGTAAGGAAATAGTCAGTCTCACCATGCTTCCGATTCAGCCACGCACCTAAGTTGCCGATGAGCCGCGCAGTCTGCCTCTAGTTTCATTTAGCCACGAGAGCTGCCACTCGTCTAGAGTGTGTTGCCGTTCTTCGCGAGCAACCACCTCCCTTGGCTCATCTCCCTTGCGCTTGTACATGGCCTGACGATCCCTAGCAAGAAGGGCAACGGGGATAACTCCCGCGATCAACATCACGGCCGGTTCAGAGACTGTGCGGTACGCAGACGCCACCCGTAAAGCTCCCCGTCTCTGCACTCGCGCGAGGCGTTTACGATATACCTCCTTGTTAAGAGCGCCAGCCCATACCTCTGCGCCGTAGAGCAGGACAGACTGCGTTGAACTCATCAGAAGACGTCGCCTACTAGACGTAGGTCCCCCAATGTTTGCCATTAGCGTACTTAACGCCGAAACTCCAGCCGCAGCCTTGTTCGCTGCTGCTTTGATTTGCTCAAAAAAGCTCATCTTTGAGTCAAGAGTCAACCCGAGGTACTTTACCGCCGATTTTGACTCGATTATCGACTCGCCGAACGATATGGGACGCAGGGTCGGAATTCTCTTTTTAGTCAGAATGACTACTTCGGTTTTTCCAGTGCAAGGTTGAAACCATGAGTAGTCATCCATCCGCTCACCCGTCGCATCAATATGCCGAGTCTGCTCTGCGCCTGTTCGGCAATACGTCCAGCAACAAGCGCCGCGACATCATCTGCATAGCCGACCAGGCGCGACTCTTCTGGAATGTCGAGTTTAACTAGACTATCATAGGTAGGATTCCAGAGGTCCGGCCCTAGGATGGATCCCTGGGCTACCCCCGACATGACCTCCATCCTCCTCTGACCTTCTAGTCTTTCATAGAGCATCCTCCATCCTCCTCTGACCTTCTAGTCTTTCATAGAGCAGGGAGCCGTTCCTCAGATAGTCCTTCAATACCCGTAAGAGATAGTTCGGCACGTGGAAAGTATTGTGTGCCTAGAATGTCCTTCCATCTCACGGAATTAAAGGCGTAACCACCACCCCTCGAGTTCGGTGGTTATGTGCCTCCGCTCATCGAACGGCATCCACGACTCGCATGATAGCATCAACTGTGGATCTCCCTGCTCTAAAACCAAACTGCCGGGGATATACATCTCGGTATCAACTTGGGGTCGCCTTTCTCTTTGTGGATCAGCGCAAGCCTCGCCACCTTCCAACGAGCAGGGAAAGTGTCCTCTTTCAGGCAAGCGTTGAATGCGCCGAGCAGTAAGTCTGGCCGGTGTTGGAATACCAGTTTGTGTACATCTGCTGGAATACCATCGGTTTCTGGCGGCTTCTCGCTTTTCATAGAAATGTCTGCCTGTTCCAACTCTTTTATTGAGAAAAGTGGACAGTACTCTCCGCTCTCCGCGCCGACGTCATCATCGCACACGGGGTGAGCAGGGAATAGTGCCCTTACAATGCGGTCCATCTGTTCGGCCTTGAGTGAACATGGTTTCCGCAGAACCCCGATTTTTCGGGTTACCAGTTTGTAAGTACCAGATGGCAGCGGTACCTGACATGTCATGGTACCAAGAAACTGTATCATCGTTTTGGTACACTGATGAGTAGCAAATCAGCTTTGATCTTCGCAGCGAACTACGCTAGTAACTCGTGAGCGATTGCACTCCCGTCCATATTGATTTGTGTGATGCGAATCATGTACTTTACTCTCGTCTGAAAAAATTACCCTTCTCCAAAAGCGAAAAGCCTTGTCAAGATATTTATTTGCGAAATTTACTCCTTTAAGGTGTTGTGTCTGTTGTCTTTTACACGCACTTTCCTCCAAAACGGCTAAACCGATCCGAACAAAATTTTGTGGACAAATGGAAGTTATGAAATTCCACGCATACAGCGAGTGGCATAAATTTAGGTGGAGTTTAAAAGGGGCTCCCCATACATGCAACATTTTTTTCACCGAATATAGTCATGTAGGGTATCCAACGAAGTGTACTTTCCAAAAGTGACATTAGTTTTGACGTGAATTGCAAAGTGCGTGAATAAGATTTTTAAGGTTTTGCGTAAAACACAACTATTAGTTCGTTTTGAGAATGATGGGGCCCTGAGTCCGCATCAACTTAATGCTGGACCGGACCAAATGGGGAGCAACTTACTCCCTGTTTCCTGGTCCACGGACCCCTCGCTTAGGGCTTGCACCCAAACTTTTCAAAAAAGTCAAGCGATGACGGCTTTACGGTTTCTTCATTCCTTCTCAAAACGAATATTTCAGCTCTGGCCAAGCTCTGGTCAATGAGGCGGATTTGCGCTCAATATAATTCGTAGTCATGTCGTGTTCTACGAATTATATAAAGGAGCACTCAACATCTGTGAGCCACTACGGTCATGCTGCTCCCAGCGCAGAGGTGAGGCAGCGTCTGACGATTTGCCTCAGCCCTGGTAAGAAACCGTAAAGGCGTCATCGCTTGACTTTTTTGACAACTATTAGTGTCAAAATTATAACAGTTCAAACTTATCAATTTCGTGCCAGTTAACAGTATCCTAAGCCGTACAAATAAGATACTGATGTCATAATTAACGAGAATAATTGACATTCGAGTGAAATATTAAAATTCCATTCAAGAAGAATCTAATTCTCCTCAGCCTTTTTTTATATTTGATGTAGGTTACTTTCCTGGCATTTGCTAA
Source organism: Hermetia illucens (assembly GCF_905115235.1). Taxonomy (NCBI): domain Eukaryota; kingdom Metazoa; phylum Arthropoda; class Insecta; order Diptera; family Stratiomyidae; genus Hermetia; species Hermetia illucens. Next base: position 185,496,919 of record NC_051849.1, on the reverse strand, counting down.
TAATATTAAACTCAGAGTGTGAGGCGTATGAGGTTGACTATTATCAACACAGGGCTTTCCATCAAATGATTTATTTAAATCGCTTTCTAGAAAATAGAAGGCAATGGAATTTTTAGCTGTATTACACGGAGCTGTCGTGCACTCGTCGCTCTTCAGCCTTCAGTTCACAAGCGGGGTCGGCTCGTGGTGATCGGTTTCGTCATTTTATTTTATCGAATGCCTGATCAGGATGTAATCTCGAGACCTTTAAATCACCATCCACCGTATCAAGCCACCATTGTTTTAGGCGGCTTTTTGGTTGCTTACCATTGCTTTCGATGTTCTGACCAATACTGGTTGTTGAATTCTCGTTAACGTGAGTACACCATCGAAAATGCCTCTCTTGCAGTTTTTCCACGATCGGTGCAAACCCATATCGATCACGGATATTCTCATTTCAAACGTAATCAACAAACTTATCGATCACAAAGAACACCAGGTGTGGAATGCCACCTCGTCCAGGTTGCGTTAATGCGTGTAGCAATTTTATTATGCAGTCCTCCATTGGTTGATAGCATTGACTCGAGATATTTAAATCGCTGAGTTATGGCAGTGGCGGTAACCTGCTCTTGAGGTATTTAAATCGCTCAGTTCTGACAACGGCAGTAACCTGCCCAGAACTGAGCGATTTAAATATGTTGGGTCAATGCTATCAGCCAATGGAAAACTACGTTATGCTCCTCACATAGGGAAACACAAAACCGTTTATACCTGAAGCGTCAAGTTTCCGGTTTCCCGACTTGTTTTTTCTATTGACGTTACCAATAAATTGTTTGCGAGCAGCAATGCAACTGTGCAAGCCAAGTAATTCTGAACATTCCGCGGAGTTAATTTGATTGCGAATTGATCGTCGATAAGCGCCCCTAATTTCGCTCCACTAACAGTGTTATCCTGTACAAAATCAAATAAAGGTTTGCTGTCGCCTTGTTGTTGTCTATTTCGGTAGCGTATTGTCTTTTGGATTCTGCTGGTCTTTTTGTAAATCGCAACGACACTTTGGATGGTAGAATGACTTCTATCGGAAATTTTTCCTATTTTGCTTGAGGATTTGCCGTCCTTTTGCAATTGCACTGCTAACTTTCGCTCACTCTTAAGCAGTTCACCAGATTTCCTACCCATTATAACCCTTTTTTTAAAAAAGGGCGTTTTTTTAACTATGCTTTCCTCAAAATTGCTTATCACACTTTATTTGAAGTTAACAACTGAAATTTTACAGGGTGGCACAGCAAGTATTGTACTAACAGCATATTTTAAGCGATCGACAGGATGTACGAATGCGAATTTTGTTTTGACTTAAGCAAGAAATTTCATTCCTGTTAATGCAATAATGATCGCAGCTAATATTTCGCATTGTTAGACAATTCTAGACAATGTGCGTATTTTGTTTCACATATTTGATATTAATTTCGAATAATATCCGAAAAAATCGCAAAATGTGTAGTGTACGAATACGGATTTTGCATAGTGTAGCTTGTTTTCAAAACTTATTCCAGAAACTAAATAAATTTAACTTCCTTTACTCATTAATATTAACCAACAAAAGCTACTTTTGTAAAAAATTATCCAAATTAATTAAAACAAAAAATCAAAGCCACATATAAAAGATTTATGAATAATTTTCCCTAAATGTTCCAAGGAGATACGTACGAGCTGTGAGTATATTTGTTGTGTATGCATATGACCAAGATCTTATCTCTGCAAGGAAGATTCAACAAATGGTTCATTATAACACTGTTCGGTCTGGCAATGATGCAAATAGCGTTCATTCCGTTCTATGCTCGTACGGGTCGTCCCCAAAAGAATAAGGAAGTGTACTGAAGACGGAAGACAAGAAAGAGCGAGACATGCAGGCAAAGGGCATTTGATTTGTCCGCATCTTCTCTCGCTCCTCACCGGGTGTTTCGCACGAGAGCGAGCGGAGCAGCAGCACAAACTCTTCCACTTGTCGTCGACATTCCTGGCGGTCTCCTGTTCTCCTTCGCTCGCTGGTCGTGTGCTCGCCACTCGCCCGCATTCAAGCCGCCTCGCGAGTGTGTGCGTGCTCTCAGATGTTTACGTCGTCTTCGCGTCTTCCGCTTTGCATCGTCGTTCGTGCGAGGCGCGCTGGGCCTCTTCCGCCTCCGCCGACGTCGTTCCCGTTCCTGTTTCTGGCGCTGCCACCGCCACCGACCGCTGTCGACGCACCGTTCCACGGCTCGCTCGGTTTGTCGCCGCCGCCGCCAGCGCCACCGCTCACAGTAGTCGATGGTCCGTCGTTGATGCAAGTTGGCGTGATTGGCTTTCGGCTCGGACATTCGCAGAACTCAGACCAGAGCCGCCGCCGTTCCCACAATTGCCAAGTGTGTGGGCAGCCAGAGAGCAAGGAACAAGTGCAGTGCAGAGCCCAGTCTCGCAGTCTCGCAACGTGTCTTTAGTTACGCATCCGCCTGGAAGTGCACTGGAACCGCGCAAACGTCCGCAACGAACCCAGAATCCTGAGGAAGTGCTCACGCCGGCCGCGAACTGTTCCTCGGGCGTTGTTTACAGAGTCCCGCTGTCGCCGAAAACCCCGTGAAGTTGCACCAACTCCGCATCCTGCCAGGAGCAGCGCGAAAGTCCCGTCGACCCAGCATCCGTCAAGTGGGAAGAATCTCGTTTTCCGCCTTTTGTTTTTGTTATTCTGTTTTCGTTGTGTCCGAGCGGCGGAAGGAAAAGGAAGTAACGGGGCGACAGCAGGAAATAGCAGTGTGTGTGCGCTCGTAGGCGAACAGTGCAGTCCGAAAAAGTGAGACGCGGAAGTGCATTCTACCCCAGAAATCCCAAATCCGACTGGCGCAAGAGTGTGTTAACCCTTCGTGTGACGAATTGTTACTTTATCGCAAAGTTTGTTTACTTCCCCCATAGTCGACACGATAGCGTTCGGCCAAGTGCCTGCTTCGTGATTTGCCCGTTTGAGTGAGAGACAGGATCATTTCCGCGTTTTAGCCTGATTTTCGTAGACCGACAATGGCAAGAACTGTTTCAGAGTCCTTATGCAGGCGTGAAGGATTTGAAATCGAGCCAGCTTGCGAGTGCGAATGAGTGCCTCTAACATTTCTGCCGGCAACCGTTTTGGATTATTTTACAACTAAACCCGCCGTTTTACGTGGATTATTTTTGTGAAAGCCAGAAACAATTTGAAGAGGTGGTGAACGAGTACCGTCCGATGTTACAGGGTACCCAGGACTATTGCAGATAATTAAAAAGGTAAGAGTTTGCTCCAAGTGATATTAAGATGTGGGTTCTGCAGCCAAAGTAACATTGAAGCGCACAAAATTTCAGGAACTTAAGGAAATTTGCCGGCTAAACGTAACCAAAGGCGCAATAGCGCAGTTTAAGCCTAGTCTTTCAAGCTTTTTTGACTACTTAACTTTGAGACCGTAATGGTAGCTAGGAAGCAACGTGGTTGGCATTGGGTTCTTCCGAGGTTATTACCCTGATTTGATTTAGGTGCTGCTCACTCAGAGCTGATATTCGACCTCTGCCCCTTAGCAACAAATGAAATTTGAATCGTGACCTTCCGCTGCTAAAGTTCAATGTATTAACCCCTGCACCTTAGTCAGCACACCAGTGATAGTTGGTTCCCGAAACACAGCATTTCCGCAATATCAAGAATGAGAGCTCTCTCCAATGGTTTCTTTAGATAAAGTTTGGGTAGAAATAAGCAGGTTAGGTGATAATAAGGCCGCATTTGTTAGTTTTGCCCCAGATACCCCATAGCAGGTCGATGATAGATCACACGAGTTTGAAGGAAGCGATAGTGGTTTGACATTGGTGACTCTCCTTTCCAAAATGTGGTTATAAATTATTCTGAGTTTGGATGAGTAGTTCTTCTGAGGAAGGAATCGACTTCCTCATCAAAAATATATTATCTTCCTTTTCATCATCATCATCAACGGCGCAACAACCGGTACCCGGTCTAGGCCTGCCTTAATAAGGAACTCCAGACATCCCGGGTTTTGCGCCGAGGTCCACCAATTCGATATCCCTAAAAGTTGTCTGGCCTTTCTTTTATCTTATCTAAACCTCCAACTTAGTCCTCCCCTGCAGACACGTTTTACAAAGTTGTCTTACTTGCATACTATCTTCAAAAAACAGCATAAGGTATTTGTTGTTTAATCGTCAAAGTTTCCATCCCTTCTCCTATGCATCCCAAAAATGCAGAAACACAAAGGATACCGGCATATGTACATACCAGTTGGAGGTACTTCCAGTTGGAGTTACTTATTAATATTCTAGAAAATTTGTAGCCTGTCATGACTGGTAAACAACGCAACAGTCTGCAGTGACAAGTGCAAATATTCTGAACTCGCGATTATCACATTTCACGGTGCAAGTGTAAATTCCATCTTGATAACAGACTTGGTTGTTTTAATGTGTAGCAAATACTTGACATACTTAGAAGGGTAACTCACCTGATGTCAACTAATTTCGTCTGGAGAGAGGAGAGAGAATTTTAAATTTAGTCCCAACTCGTACCAATTTTTCTAGAGAAAAAGAGAATCACAAGCAAAATTCGAGATAAATACTGGTAAAACACAAACCTTGCCCAGAGCTGAAAGTATTTTGTTTGAGGGTTGATGGATGCTAAATCAGCATCGACTTGATTTCGGATCCGCCCAAATGGGTACGAAGTCGTGAAGGCATCTTCGCCTTTTATTTTTGAAGTTTGGGTGCTAAACCCAAACCAGGGAGTACACCAAAAAAAAGAGGGAGTTGTTCCCTATTTAACCCGGTTCGACAACAAGTGGATGGGGACTTAGCATCCCTCAGTTCTGGCCAGGCTTCGGCTCAAAAATTTGACGGATATGTATGATAATCCGTAGTCATGTCATGTTGTGGAATTATATAATGAAGCATTTTACATCTACGAACCGCTTCGGTCACTCTTCTCACAGGGCCGAAGTGAGGAAGAATCTGAAAAATTACCTCTGCCCTGGTACGAAACCGTGAAGCCGTCTTCGCTATTTATAATAAACATGAAAATAATTTGCGGTGAATTTTATTTACTGCAG